>NC_079222.1:53272106-53876744 GCF_029633865.1 Lampris incognitus
GATGCCAGCCAGTGTGTGTGACGCTCTGAAGGAGGTGTTTCAGCAGGAAGGGCATCTTTCCGTGGAGGAAGCTGACCAGATGCTGGTAACCATGGAAACGATGGGCCGATTCCAGAGCGAGACCTGGTCCTGACCTCACGGAATAATTTTTAAAATCCACTGTTTTTTCCACATGTGCAATGAAAGTTGGTATAATGTCATGTATAATAATGTATAATAAGCTTCTTTGAGCATATTGTTGTTATGAAACATAAAGAACTGAATCACCATGTTTATGTGACTTGCTCTTCAAGACACCGGAAAAGCACACGAGAATTATTGATTATTTGTAAAGAAATGCCAGGTCTAATTTTATATATTTTTTATTATTATTATTATTTTTTGTATACTTTATTAATCCCCGTGGGGAAATTTCTCTGCATGTAACCATCCTAGCTGTGTGGCTAGGAGCAGTGGGCGGCCACCGTGCAGCGCCTGGGGACCAACTCCAGTTCTCCTTCCCATTGCCTTGTTCAGGGGCACAGACAGGAGTATTAACCCTAACATGCATGTCTTTTGTTTTGTTTTAACTAATAATGAATAAACAATGCAATACACAAACGGAAAAGGGCACAACTCAAATTGGATGGTTGAAGTAAAGTTGCCAGGTGCTAAAAGTAATACCTGTAGACCACGAAAACTTGAAAATGTCAGTTCTTCAGAAGCTTCTCAATACTTGGCAAACATGTAAATTACAAGTCATAAATTAAATAATCTTTACTGGTAATTATTATGTAATGATGTGTGTTGGGCAAGTTACTTTCACATGGGTGTGTATGGGGTGCATTGTTGTTGCCTGCTGTGCTGAACTGTGTCTCCATCTTTTGCCTTTTGTCTGGAAGTATGGGTAGATACGTACAGTGGGGAGAACAAGTATTTGATACACTGCCGATTTTGCAGGTTTTCCCACTTACAAAGCATGTAGAGGTCTGTAATTTTTATCACAGGTACACTTCAACTGAGAGAGATGGAATCTAAAACAAAAATCCAGAAAATCACATTGTATGATTTTTAAATAATTAATTTGCATTTTATTGCATGAAATAAGTATTTGATCACCTACCAACCAGTAAGAATTCCGGCTCTCACAGACCTGTTAGTTTTTCTTTAAGAAGCCCTCCTGTTCTCCACTCATTACCTGTATTAACCGCACCTGTTTTAACTCGTTACCTGTATAAAAGGCACCTGTCCACACACTCAAGCAATCAGACTCCAACCTCTCCACAATGGCCAAGACCAGAGAGCTGTCTAAGGACATCAGGGACAAAATTGTAGACCTGCACCAGGCTGGGATGGGCTACAGGACAAGAGGCAAGCAGCTTGGTGAGAAGGCAACAACTGTTGGCGCAATTATTAGAAAAGGGAAGAAGTTCAAGATGACGGTCAGTCTCCCTCGGTCTGGGGCTCCATGCAAGATCTCACCTCGTGGGGCATCAGTGATCATGAGAAAGGTGAGGGATCAGCCCAGAACTACACGGCAGGACCTGGTCAATGACCTGAAGACAGCTGGGACCACAGTCTCAAAGAAAACCATTAGTAACCCATGACGCCGTCATGGATTAAGATCCTGCAGCGCATGCAAGGTCAAGCCAGACTGGCTCAAGCCAGCGCATGTCCAGGCCCGTCTGAAGTTTGCCCATGACCATCTGGATGATCCAGAGGAGGAATGGGAGAAGGTCATGTGGTCTGATGAGACCAAAATAGAGCTTTTTGGTATAAACTCCACTCGCCGTGTTTGGAGGAAGAAGAAGGATGAGTACAACCCCAAGAATACCATCCCGACCATGAAGCATGGAGGTGGAGACATCATTCTTTGGGGAGGCTTTTCTGCAAAGGGGACAGGACGACTGCACCGTATTGAGGGGAGGATGGATGGGGCCATGTATCGCGAGATCTTGAGACAACACCTTCCTTCCCTCAGTAAGAGCATTGAAGATGGGTCGTGGCTGGGTCTTCCAGCATGACAACGACCCGAAACACACAGCCAGGGCAACTAAGGAGTGGCTCCTTAGAAGAAGCATCTCAAGGTCCTGGAGTGGCCTAGCCAGTCTCCAGACCTGAACCCAATAGCAAATCTTTGTAGGGAGATGAAAGTCCGTGTTGCCCAGCGTCAGCCCCGAAATCTGAAGGATCTGGAGAAGATCTGTATGGAGGAGTGGGCCAAAATCCCTGCTGCAGTGTGTGCAGACCGGGTCAAGAACTACAGGGAACGTCTGATCTCTGTAATTGCAAACAAAGTTTTCTTTACCAAATATTAAGTTCTGTTTTTCTGATGTATCAAATACTTATTTCATGCAATAAAAAGCAAATTAATTACTTAGAAATCATACAACGTGATTTTCTGGGTTTTTGTTTTAGATTCCGTCTCTCACAGTCGAAGTGTACCTATGATAAAAATGACAGACCTCTACATGCTTTGTAAGTGGGAAAACCTGCAAAATCGGCAGTGTATCACATACTGGTTCTCCCCACTGTACAAGCTGCATACTGGTCTGCTGTGGTGGTTTCCTGTGGTATGCTGCCTGGAGAATAACATTTTTCAAGCCCCTTGAGGGTTTTCGGGCAATCTCCTCCACATTATGTTGCCAATGATATTGTATCTTTTTAAAATTGTCATATGTGTACAATGCAATGTATTACATATGACTAGTTTCATTTGAAAGTTTGGAAACGGATGATCCGCTGTGGTGACCCCTAACGGGAGCAGCCGAAAGTAGTAGTAGTAGTTTCATTTGAAAGTAATCAGTTACCTTAAAATATTACTGTGTAGAGTGATGTGTTACTGATAACTATTTTTATTACTTAGAAAAAGCACAGAAGGTGTTAGAAATTAGAAGAGAAAACAGAAGAGGGTCTTGCGATATTGGCCTATACAAAATAAAATTGACTTGAATTGTTTCATAGCAGGTAATCAAAGC
The DNA here is from genome assembly GCF_029633865.1 of Lampris incognitus. Taxonomy (NCBI): domain Eukaryota; kingdom Metazoa; phylum Chordata; class Actinopteri; order Lampriformes; family Lampridae; genus Lampris; species Lampris incognitus. The sequence goes on from NC_079222.1 coordinate 53,275,064, forward strand.
GTAGAAGCTCAAGTTGTTGCAGTTCATTACAAATCCAGTGGGGGGCGATGTATTACCTAATGAAGCCGTCGACCTGAAACCGCTTTTATCAACTGCTTATATTAACAACTCGGATCTTTTTCAGTAAACGAATGGCCTTGGACACGGGGATGGGCAGGCAGGTCTGATCAGTTATTTTCTTGTCCTTTTCTTTGATAAACTGAAAGCAATGGGAGCAATGGCGGTTTTAGTAAGTTTTACCTGGGGTGGCAAAAAGGTGGCATGAGGTTCCAGCTTGGAGGAGGCAGAGGTTATCTCACTCAGACAAATTTGAATTTCAGAGACTCATTTCCTGCATTCTGGGGATTTTTTCTTTTATTTAACAGCATGTGAATAACGAGACAACATACAATCAACTTTTGTGTTGAACACATAACCTAGTCCTATTTATTTCTAAAAGAGGTTTGAGCAACTATCAAGAGGTAACATTTTGTCACACATGCAATAAATACTTACAATTACAGTCCTTATCCGATGCGAGGGTCTAAGGACAGGATGTTGTGTTGCTGTAAAGCCACCTGAGGCGAATTTGTGATTTTGGGCTGTACAAATAAAACTGACTTGACTTGACTTGAGTCTTTTTATAGATAGATAGCTTTTGTTGTCCCCTAGGGGAAACTGCAGTCTGATGCAACATCACAGGAAAATACAAACTATACGTCACAGTAAAAATATAAATCACGGACGTCCGGGTGGCGTAGCGGTCTATTCCGTTGCCTACCAACACGGGGATCGCCGGTTCGAATCCCCGTGTTACCTCCGGCTTGGTCGGGCGTCCCTACAGACACAATTGGCCGTGTTTGCGGGCGGGAGCCGGATTTGGGTATGTGTCCTGGTCATCACTAGCGCCACCTCTGGTCAGTCGTGGCACCTGTTGGGGGAGGGGCGGCGGCGCTGACTGAGGGTAATAGCGTGATCCTCCCACACGCTACATCCCTCTGGCGAAACTCTTCACTGTCAGGTGATAAGAAGCAGCTGGCGACTTCACATGTATCAGAGGAGGAGACATGGTAGTCTGCAGCCCTCCCCAGACCGGCAGAGGGGGTGGAGCAGCGACCGGGACGGCTCGGAAGAGTTGGGTAATTGGCCGGATACAATTGGGGAGATCCCCCCCCCCAAAAAAATTGCAAGCACAGAATGATTATCTTGAAGCAGACAACAATGGTGACCTTGAGAAGACGAGAGAGATTTCCATCTGATATGGCTTGTCTTTGACCTAATTTTGGAGATTACCTTGAGCTGGAGAAAGCAAGACTGAACAACATGTTTGATTTGATTATCAAAACCGAGGTTAGCATTGAATATTACCCATAGATTCCTAGCAGCCTGCTTAAGACTACCTGACGGACCGCCAAGATTAGTAACACAAGAGCTGATGGAATTTCCGGGACCGAATAGAATGACCTCAGACTTGTCACCATTAAATTCGAGAACATTTTCTCACATCCAGAATTTGATGTCAGAGAGGCAAGTTGTGAGATTTGCTAGGCCGCTAGGATCTGTGGGTTTTAGTGGCATGTGTTAGCATAAAAAAGGTAAAGCACATCATGATTTTGAATGACCTGGCCAAGGGGTAGCACGCAGTCTATGGAAAAGAGAAGGGGGCCAAGAGCCTTGAGGGACACCAAAACTCAACTGAGCCACCGACCCCCTCGGAACTGTTTATATTGTTCTCAATAGAAACAGTTCTGTTGGTGAGATAAGAGCGTAATAAGCGAAGATCCGAGCCCTTTATGCCAACCCAAGTCTCTAAGCGATGCAAGAGGATGTTGTGAGCGATTGTGTCAAAAGCAGCACTTAAGTCTAAAAGAACTAAAATCGAGCAGTCACCTCTGTCTGCAGTCAACAGTAGGTCTTTAGTGACCTTAACTAGAGCTGTCATGGTACTATGAAGTGCTCTAAAACTAGACTGGAAACTATTAAAAACACTATTAGTGCTCATAAAAGAAATCAATTGAGGTGAAATTACTTTCCACAGAACCTTGGATAGAAAAGACAATTTGGAGATTGGTCTGACGTTACTTAGGGACAGAGGGTCTAAATTAGGCTTCTTCAGCAATGGGTGAACAATGGCATGCTTAAAACTGTCTGGAAAAGAACCAGAGGCCAGAGAATTAGTAAGAATTTGCAGAATAACAGCTGATAGTTGAAAATACCTCAGTGGGAATGATGTCTACGATGCAGGAGGAGGCGTTCATATTGGAGACTGTACTCTAAGACTGAAATTGTAATTGGTTGAAACTGGGTAAAAGAGGCAGAATTAACATGGGGAATGCAACGAATGCAAAAGCCTGGCTGGATTTGGGATATTCTCCACTTTATGAAAATGAAATTAGTGAGAATTTTTTCAGACAGCTCAACATCAGGTTCGAAAACAGAAGTTGAGGGACCATTGATCTACTATTACTACTACTTTCGGCTGCTCCCGTTAGGGGTCGCCACAGCGGATCATCCGTTTCCATTTCTTCCTGTCTTCTGCATCTTCCTCTGTCACACCAGCCACCTGCATGTCTTCCCTCACCACATCCATAAACCTCCTCTTTGGCCTTCCTCTTCTCCTCTTCCCTGGCAGCTCCATATTCAGCATCCTTCTCCCAATATACCCAGCATCTCTCCTCCACACATGTCCAAGCCATCTCAATCTTGCCTCTCTTGCTTTGTCTCCAAACCGTCCAACCTGAGCGGTCCCTCTAATATAATCGTTCCTAATCCTGTCCTTCTTTGTTACTCCCAGTGAAGATCTTAGCATCTTCAACTCTGCCACCTCCAGCTCCACCTCCTGTCTTTTCATCAGTGCCACTGTCTCCAAACCATATAACATAGTTGGTCTCACAACCATCTTGTAAATTTTCCCTTTAACTCTTGCTGGTACCCTTCTGTCGCAAATCACTCCTGACACTCTTCTCCACCCACTCCACCCTGCCTGCACTCTCTTTTTCACCTCTCTACTGCACTCCCCGTTACTTTGGACAGTTGACCCCAAGTATTTAAACTCATATGCCTTCGTCACCTCCACTCCTTGCATCCTCACTGTCCTCCCTTTCATTCACGCATAGGTATTCCGTCTTGCTCCTACTGACTTTCATTCCTCTTCTCTCCAGTGCATACCTCCACCTCTCCAGGCTCTCCTCAACCTGCACCCTATTCTCGCTACAGATCACAATGTCATCCGCGAACATGATCATCCATGGAGACTCCTGCCTGATCTTGTACGTCAACCTGTCCATCACCCTTGCAAACAAGAAAGGGATCAGAGCCGATCCTTGACATAATCCCACCTCCACCTTGAACCCATCTGTCATTCAAACCACACACCTCACCATTGTCACACTGTCGTCATACATATCCTGCACCACTCCTACATACTTCTCTGCAACTCCCGACTTCCCCATACAATACCACACCTCCTCTCTCGGCACCCCGTCGTATGCTTTCTCTAAATCTACAAAGACACAATGCAACTCTTTCTGGCCTTCTCTATACTTCTCCATCAACATTCTCAAAGCAAACATCGCATCTGTGGTGCTCTTTCGTGGCATGAAACCATACTGCTGCTCGCTGATCATCACCTCTCCTCTTAACCTAGCTTCTATTACTCTTTTCCAAATCTTCATGCTGTGGCTGATCAACTTTATACCTCTGTAGTTGTTACAGTTCTGCACATCGCCCTTGTTCTTGAAAATCGGTACCAGTATGCTTCTTCTCCACTCCTCAGGCATCCTCTCACTTTCCAGGATTGTGTTAAACAATCTAGTTAAAAACTCCACTGCCATCTCTCCTAAACATCTCCATGCCTCCACAGGTATGTCATCAGGACCGACTGCCTTTCCACTCTTCGTCCTCTTCATAACTGCCCTCACTTCCTCGTTGTTAATCCACTGAACTTCCTGATTCACTATCCCCACATCATCCAACCTTCTCTCTCTCTCATTTTCTTCATTCATCAGCCCCTCAAAGTATTCCTTCCACCTTCTTAGCACACTCTCCTCGCTTGTCAGCACATTTCCATCTCTATCCTTGATCGCCCTAGCTTGTCATCTCAGCATCCTCAGTCACTCTCAAACAGAAGATGGAAAACAAAAAACAGTGGGTTCACCCATCCCCTCATTCACCTGTAAACCTCTCCCTTAGGCTACTCCGTGCCTTGCAGATGTGAGGCGCTTATTCGACTTTGAAGACAGAAATAGCTACATATTCCATAGGCTACACACTGCTTTGTACACAATATGTATAGGCTACTATGTGTCAGTAGTGTCACAGGTTGTTAGCAGGGGGACTGTCAATAATACTTGGTAAATGACTGAGCTGAACAGGCCTTTAGCCTGGGAGATGGACATGAATATGAAGGCCTACCTAATGCAATACTTCGCCTAAAGTCTACTGGGCCGAGATCAGTTGGATCTTGCAAATCGGCAATGAATACATGATATCTAATACACGAATGAGTAACGTAGCCTATGCTATGGAGCTAAGCTAGCCAGGGCCAGCGCTAGAATAGCTACACTAGCAGCTCAAAGACTAAACATCACACACTTGTCAAAACAGAATGAATAACACACACACATCACAGAAATGTGTTTAACTAACGTTAGTTTAGTATACTGTAGCGAATTCGGGGGACAACACAACTATAGGAACTGCCGCGGCCGGGAAGCGAACCCGTAGCGCCCGCACCGCAGAAGTCATCGCTAACCGCTCGACTGAAGGGTCAGATTCGCCAACCAGTTGCCAGCGTGTCTTCTTATCCATGCACGTTACAATACGTTACACTATACGTTACATAGGCCGCGGAACCGGTATGGCCAGTAGGGCCGTGGCCATACCTACTTTGGCGTGCATCAAACATAAACGTGTAAAAATTCAAATCGCAAATACGTTACATTCTTAATGTATTGCACTTTAGCGCGCTTCCACTAGCTGTAAGCCTACGTACAGTACGTAGCCTATCACAAGCAACAAACTCTGTTTCCTAATGATTGATTGGTTATTTGTGTCACGTGAGTTTAGCGCCACACGGACGTGAATTTCACAGAACAAAAGACCAGCGCTCTATATAAGTAGACTAACTGCTAGTGTGTTCGCTACACTTTAAGCAATAGTAACGTTAAAATGAACGATGAAGCGTCGAACAATAAGTGATTTCTTCGGGTCAAAGTTAACCAAGCTAGCTGAGACAACCACCGTCACTCCAGCCCACAGTGAGCCCTGCGAGGAACCGGAAGTAGAATGGCTACCTGTCGCTGCTGGCCCCTCTGCCGCCGCCGCCGCTCCCCTCCGCGTTATGAGCCTGTCGCCACATGCCCACAGGCTGCTTGCTGACATTGCTCTATACAGTTCCCGTGTCCACTGCCAGCGCCCAGAGGTCTTTCTCAACCCTTCGTCATATGAAGACGTGTCTAAGGTCAACAATGACTCAAAGGAGACTCATTGACTTGATGTGCAGCCACACACAAAAGGATGCTTTGGCCAATGTGGATGGTCTCGCCATTGCCAGTGACGTCATCCAGCACAACGAGAGACGGGGGAACTTCTCTGGGGACGTTTAAGACGGGGTGGTGAGCGTTGACATGTTTTAATCCTATGCAACTGGACTTGACGTGTCAAATGATTTATGCTTTCTAATCATACTGATTATACTATTTGATTGTGACTCAAGTGTAGGCTATAATCAGGACAAATAAAAACGGCATTAATAACTAATAATAAATAAAGTTATGCGTTATGAGTGTGGCTTGGGGGGGGGGGACATCACGTCATTCTTGGCCCTACCCATTCGAAATGCGTTCCGCGGCCTATGTTACATCTGCTCGAATTCAGCCATAAGTCCACCGAAATATTTGGCTAGAATGACAGCTGTCTGTCTACAGAGTGAAGTCTACATTTCAGTACGCGGACATTCTGGGGACACTCCCCCTGCTGCCAAATAGCGAAATTGCAGCCTCTGCCCTAACCATCCTACGGTCCACAAACACGCATCCCGTACGACCCGGAAAGGCTCTTTTATTTACACACCAAAAATGGCGGCCGAACAATGATTTTCCCCTGAGGTCATTTTTTGTTTTCATTTACTGTACAAAATACATGTACATTACATCATGAACCGACACAAACTGTTCATGCCAGAGGTACATACACGAAAACAAGGGAGAGACTTTTAAAAATGTGAAAAAAAATAATACTTTTTCTTCAAAATAAAGTATTGTCAGTTTATACGAAACTTACTAAAACACAATTAGTTCTAATTGCCTTCTTGTTTTTAAGTCCTCTTGGTGCCATATTGGTGCTGTTCTTGTTGTCCAAAATTTGGTTTGGAGTCCGTCCATCTCTTCTTATAAATGTGTAATTTTCCCAATAATAAAATTAACTGTGTAAAGAAAACAATATCTTTTTCCATCTCATTATCTTCAAGACAAGTAAAAATGTCTTTATCCTTAAAGAGGATTGTTTGTCCAGTTTTCCTTCTTATATAATGCGGAACATCCACCCAACATATTCTGCTACACATACAGTGATAAAATAAATGACAGATTGTTTCTTCCTCTGGTTCACAAAAAATTACAATAATATTCAATATCAGTTTAAAATCTCTCTAATGTCTTTTTTGCTGGATATATTGTTACGGCTCGCTCACCCCGCGCCGTGGCCCGCCCACCCCGCGCCGGCAGCCAATCGGCTCGTCAGGGCCGGGCTTAGTCATCAGGGCTGGGCTTAAGTTTGGTGGCCTCCCACGTGCCCGTTGTCAGTTCGTGTTGTAACCTCCCCGCACCCGCAGTAGCGGCCACTCTCCTCTCACGGTCCTTTTCTCTCCGAACTCATCCCAGCCCTTGGTTCATGTTTTTCCCTTGCAAAGTTTCCCCGTGGAAGTATCCTGTCGTGTTCCCGTTTGGATTACCCGCGAGCCTTTTTCCCCGTGGACTTTCCGTTTTTTTCCTTGTCGCTCATTGCCTTCCTATGTTTGACTAGTTGTACGCGTAAGGAATAAAGTACGCCAGTTTTCGGCTAAACCCATCTCTGTCTGGTGTCGTGCGCTTGGGGTCTTCCACAAACCCTAACAGTACGAACTGACCATGACGACCCCAGCCGACACCGGCCAGCCCGCTTCGAGCGGCTCTCATCGGACAGATCCAACTGACTAACTCCCACATCCAGCAGCTAGAGGCGGCCTCCGCCGCGGTGAGAGATCTTCAGACTCGGGTCCCGCCCCTCCAGGCCTGTGTGAGTAACCTAACGAGGCAGCAGGCGGCGTTGGCGAGCCAACAAGCAGAGATCCTGCGGCAGTTGCAAACCATCACGGCGGCTCTCACCATCCAGCCGCCGGGCCAACCTGCCCCTGGAGTCGTGGGTAACCCGCCCCCTGGGCCCGCTGCCCCAGTTAACCCTGTGGGGCTCAACCCAGTTCCCCGGGAGCCCTGCCTCTCTAGCCCACGACTGTTTGATGGCGACTTTGAGACCTGTGCCACGTTCATCATGCAGTGTGAGCTGGTCTTCCTGCACCAACCCAGCATGTTCACGTCTGATGCTTACGTGACCAACCTGCTCACAGGCCGAGCAGCTCAGTGGGCCACTGCTTCCTGGTCCATGAAGGCCAGTTTCTGCCTCACCTACGAGGCCTTTGAGGCGGAACTACGGAAGGTTTTCCACCATCCAGTCGGTGGCCAGGACCCTGGTGCTCAGCTGAGCAGTATCCAGCAGGGCAGTGGCAGTGTCACAGACTACTCGGTGGAGTTCAGGCTGGCCGCAGCTGAGAGCGGCTGGAACGACCGGTCACTTCGGGTCACCTTCCGGAGAGGTCTCAGCGAGGCTGTCAAGGACCAGCTAGCCACCCGGGAGGAGCCCACCTCCCTCGAGGACCTGATCAAGCTCGCCATCCGCATCGACGGACGCCTCCGGGAGAGGAGGCGCGAGCGAGCCCTGTGTGGATCCCCGTCCATTCCCCAGTCGTCCAGCACTCCTAACAGGATCCCTACTCCTGTTCGCCCCACTTTCCCTGTGGCCGTTTCTCCCCCCGCGCCCCAGACCACGACGGGGGAGGAACCTATGCAGCTGGGGCGCACGCGCCTTAGTCCGGCCGAACGGGAGGCCCGGTTCAAGGCGGGTCAATGCCTCTACTTTGGCCAGAACGGACATCTGATCAGCGGCTGCCCCACTCGGCCAAAAGACTAGGCTCACAGGAGATCCTAGTGAGCCGACTTTCCTGTTCCCGCCGTCCTGCCCCACAGAACCATCTAGTTAGCGTTACCCTGGCTCACGGTGGGTGCACTCCTCGACTCGGGGGCTGATGAGTGTTTCCTGGACTCGGAGTTTGCTGCCCAGGCTAACATCCCGCTAGAGACGCTGGAGAAGCCCATGGAGGCCTTCGCGCTAGATGAGCGCTGCCTGGCCAGCGTCACCCAATGCACCCACCCTGTCTCTCTCACCATAGCAGGTAACCATGTGGAGAGACTTCGGTTCTACATCATCCAGTCCCCGTTAGTCCCTGTGATCCTAGGGCGCCCCTGGTTCGTGCAGCATGAGCCACACATCGCCTGGGCCTCCGGTACCATCATGGAGTGGAGCTCCTCCTGTCATGCCCAATGTCTCCAGGCGGCTCCCGCCCCATCCCCCCGACGTGCCCCTAGTACCCCGCCTCCCGACCTCTCCTCTGTTCCCCCTGAGTACCATGAGTTAGGTGAGGTTTTCAGCAAGACCCGGGCCCAATCTCTTCCTCCTCATCGGCCTTATGACTGTGCTATCGACCTCCACTCTGGGGCACCCCTTCCCAGCAGTCGTCTGTGCAGTCTGACCATCCCCGAGAAAGCTGCGTGGAGAAGAAGGACGGGGGCCTCCGACCCTGCATTGACTATCGCCAACTCAATGAGATAACCGTCAAAAACAAGTACCCCCTTCCTCTCATGAGTTCCACCCTTGAGCCCCTCACCCAGGCTACAGTCTTCACTAAGCTGGACCTCCGGTGTGCCTATTAGTCCATGGGCCAGACGATATTTCGGTACACTCAAGGTGGCAAATCTTACTTATAATTTTTGAAAGGATCCATGTCTGTAGATGATATTTTGGTATGATAACCATTCCTGAGTGGCAGCTGTATCACAGTTATCAGCTCATGAAGTTAACCACCCGCTAAACTAAATTGCATTTTAGACGCTGGTGCATATCCTGGTTTAGCCTCATGGTCAGGACATTTTTCAATGTTCTATAATATTGTCTTTGGTATCATTTTAAAGGGGACCTTCTTAGCTTTCATTCAAGCCCTGTTGTGGATATTTCTCACAAATATAGAGGTCACTTGAGCTCTTCAACCCGTCAATAACACACATCTTTCTGCGATGTTCGCCTAAACTATATATTTTCTTTTAGCCCTGTGGCATCTAGGAATATCAGGGACACAAAACACAAAAACTGGAATACTCACAGGACTGTAAAGATTCAGAAAATGTATAATATACCCATACCATTTCATTGTGTGAGGTGATTGTGAGCCTTAAATGAGAACTAGACCAAAGCCAGTTAGGTCATAAACTGGTCTCTATACATTTGTTTAAATACACAATCAAAATACATGATAAAAAGGAATACCATAGGGAGGCAATGAACTATTTAATATTTTAAACAACATTGACATTTACATATACTTAGTCAATGATACATGTAATCCCATATCATTAGTGGGTATATGTAATGGTAATGGGTAGGGTAATGGGTATATGTGAATATGGTTACGTTATTGTTATCAAGCTCTGGGTAACCAAGTCCAGAATCAACATCCTGTGCATCAATAGACTACTACCACAGTAATACCATCAGAATCATCACACTGTCATTCATCAAACTGCTCGTTTCTCTCATCATCTGACTCCCCAAGTTCAAAGTCCAGTTCTGGACCATCCTGCTGTTTTTGGTTACTGCAGGTCTGTAACCTGCACATGTCTGTGCATGGAAGTCCATTTGACAGGCACATGCAGCATGGCATTTTGCATGAATGCACACACTTGCATGTTAGCATTTCCAAGACCACATCTGGTGCAGGTGGGGAGCGCATCCAGTAAATGGCCAGCTTGCCTTCATCGTCTGTCCATCCATACTCAGTAGGGCTTGGCACCACAGGGTTAGCCTGCAGACAGCACTTCCATATTGCTGCCTGATAGTTGGCTCGTTGAACATGCATAAAGAGACAGTCTCTACATGGTGGCAGCTGGCTGGACTCAACCTCTCCCCTTTTGGTGCAGAAGAGCTGGTAACGCAGTTTGTTCACCTCAGCAGTGCTGCTATTAGCAACATACATCCGACAGGTGAACTGCTCAATTTTCTGGAACAGCTCATCACTCACATTCCATGTCTGTCCCAGTTGACTAAAAGTCCCTTGGCAGGAAGTGTGCTTTCTCACTATCTTCAGGGCATTCAGCTTCCCTCGACCAGCGAATGCACTGACAGTGTCGCAGCCTGTGAAGGCATGTAAGCCAATTAGGATGTCACAGATGCTGTCTCCAAGTGAACTTGCCAGTTTGGTGATGTCGACAAACCGTGTGCGGTTCTGAGTCCCACACTTCTGGTAGATGGGACAGGTGATGTCCTTCTGGAAGCCAAGACAAAGCACCATGACATCAGTGTCCTCAGCTGTGATGATAACTGACTTTGAGCCCGCATTTGCTGCATGCAATGCATGCAGGAGCAGACGGGTGTCAGCTTCTTCATGTGTGGAGTGCAGTTCTGCTGCTTCCTCACACCCATCTTCTGTCAACTTGTAGCAGGTTTCCTCACAGGTCATGTACAACACCTTGCCATGCAGCATAGCTCTGTATCGTGGGAGTTTCCACTCTTCCACCAGAAACTTGATGAGACTGGTCTTGTTGGAGGAACTGCACAGAAATTTTCTCCACTGCTGGACGTGGTGTCCCCCAGCAAGATTCTTGTACTGGAGAGTGATGTCTCCACCCCGGTTCAGTCGTTCAGCATCTTTGATCGAAGTCTGGTGATAGACATCAAAAACAACATCAATCCTCCCACTCTGTGCTCCCTCATGGAGGACCTGGGTCAAGGCTGACTCTGCCACCTGTGCAAAGGTTTTGTTGTTGCCATTCATTTTTTGGACCAGGCTCATCCCATCAATGATGGAAGTAGATGGGATTGGGATGTCTTCTGCAGGAGATACATTCTTTTCAAGCTCTCTGGCAAGTGCAGCCTTGTTTGTTTTTCGTAAGGACCCATCAGCATTTGCCAGTGCCCATGGTAGTGGGCCCAATGGGTAGGCAAGGACATCCTTCAGATTCACCTTCCTGCTTTCAGCCACCAGGATCATGTGACTGAAAAGGTTTCTATCTGCCTTCAGAACCACATCCTGTGCTTTCTTTCCATGAGCTTGTTTTGTGCTGACATTGGAGAATGTTTTCAGACTTTGCTTGGTCATCTTGTCGTGGAATTTCACAGGTGGTGGGTCTGCATCTAACCTTGTTTGCTGGAATGCTTGGTAGGCCTCTTCTCCTTTCTCAAGAGCTCTCAAGAGATCTATGGTCACATCAGGTGGAGCCATGTTGCCAGTGGAGAAGCTAACCAAATCAATCTCATCAGGGGACATAGGATTGAGCCAGTTATTCTCCATAAGGTCCATGAGAGACTGGACATCTGCTTCATCTCTCTTGATCCTTGGACTCTGTAGATCTGGATGAGACCATTTGCACCTGCCTTGACCTGTCAGGTCTCTCAGCTGTCTGAGTTACATGCTTCTATACTCAGCTGTGAGATAATATTTGGTCACAGCTCCTGGCTTCAAGCTGAATCCCTTTGTCCCTCCAGCTGTTTGGGTGTCTTTGTTCACCGTTTCTTCTATAGCTTGGTCAACAGGGATTCGGCCAAAGGGATTGGTGGAGCACAGTTGGACTGAGAAGCCTCCTTCCATGAATTCTGTGTACACATCTGGGTGTGTGATGGGCAGCTCAGACATCTGGGCGTAGTAGTAGGGGAGGTAGCGTGCATAATTCATCCTGTCATAAGCAAAGCACCATGGGATCATTGCTCGAATGCTAGCCAAGTGTAGCATCCAGTCTCCCTCTCTGGATGCTAGGATGAGCCCCAACAAGATTTCAACCATGTCCAAATAGGACATCCAGAAGTTCGAGAGGCTGCCGTTTCCACCTCTAAGGAACTCACGGTAGACTTCAAATAGATCCATGATGCGTGTACAAGAGCTGTTCTCGAGGACCTCCTTCAAAGCATGTTGTGAGACTTCTTTCCCAAGGCTGTCAATGGTCTTCAGTGTCTCATTCAGGTGAACCATGTCATTCCTGTGAGTTTCTTCCAACCAGGACAGGAAACCATTCAAGGTCAGTCGCATGAGAGCCTCATACAGGAGCTTGTGTAGTCGCACTGCCCTGTTGTACTTGCGGCCATCCATAACACCAGCAATTGAGCCTTCTGCAATCATGCCAGACTCAATGCAGAGGTCTTTGAGTCCAGCATCTTGGAAACGCTTTCCTATTATTGCCAGCAGTGTGCAGATGGTGTGGAATACCCCAAGCCTAACGATGATATCATGGAACTTGTCATGGTGTTTCCATGTGATCTCGACAGCCTTCGCATACAGGGCTTGGTCAAAGACACAGACAATCTTCCTCAGGCCTAAGCACTGCATGATGCTCAGTGACTGGTTAAGCACCTCGTTGACAGTAGACATTTGTGTCGCTGGAGCATTGATGGTAGGCAGATAGCCTATATATTGTCGGGGATGACCGTCATCTCTCCCCGAGTCAGGATGTTGAAGCCTGTCCAGCTGCTGACTGACTGTTCTTCTTGTTGTGACATGCGTGCTAGGACCCAAAGAAGGTTTTTCTCTCTGGCAAGCTTAGTATTGGCTGCAGTATCGGCATCTGACTTTTTGCTTTGTGGTGGCCCTACCCGTTGTCCAGCATTGTAAGTTGGTAACATTGGTGGGGGTCCATCAATGCTTCTCTTCTTTGTTTTGGGAACAGTGGGCATGGGTTGGACAGGAAGTGGGTTGACTGGCTTTGCTTGCACAGCAATCCCATTGACTCTGTGAGATGTTCCCTCACCACTGACAGTTTCTTCAAGACGGTCGATATTGTCCCAGGCTAAAGTTGTGAATATGCCAGGATGGATGTTAGCTGGAAGGGCAATGCCACTCCCTGATGATGAGAGTTTCTGGAGACACAGGGCAGTGTTGATCTCTTCCATCTGTGAATAGGACACACTGCGACCAAGTCGGCTGAGGATGTTTATCAACTCTCCATTTCCTGTCAACGATTTGACACTGAATGGCAGAACAATGTGCTTGGAAGGCTTGGTATTTCCACATGTCACTGCATATACTACGTCATGGCCAAATGACTGCAGAAGGCACTGCACTCTCTGGGATGCATGATCAGGATCATTTGAGCCTGTGAGTAGAGAGTACAGGAAGATAATGAGCGACTCTGGGTTGGTAGGGCATTCTGCTTCTGGTTTGACTTCAGGCGGCCAGGTTTGAGGAACATCTTGACTTTTAATGTCTGCTCTCAATTTGATGGCTGCTTTGGCTATAACATCTTGTGCACTGACACTTTTCAGGGTCTGCAGCTCCCTTTTGAGAGACTGATTTTCTTTGGCAAGTTCCCTCATGGACAAGTTATCGGGATAGAGGAGGAATTTTCCTTTCTCATCAGGGAATATCTGCAAGGCTCCAGCAAACTCACTCTCCAGGTTTCGCCTTATGTGCTTCTTGGTTGATTCCTTGACTTGGGCAATGCCTTGGGAGTTCATTGAAGCTACCAGTCTAGAAGAGAGATCAGTCATTGTCATCACTTGAGGATTGCCAAAAAGCTCCATCCTGATGAAGAGGAACAGCTCATTGTATGCCTTATTCACAGCAGCTTCATACTGGGCTGCAGCATCATCATCTTCATTGCTGGCAACCTCTCCTTTGGAAACCTCTTCTTTGGTGTAAAGTCTATAGCATGACCTGTGGTAGTGCCCTTCAGCTGCTACAAGGTCTCTACTCACAATGGCAAGGATTCTGCTGTCCCTTTTCTTTGTGGCTGCACTCCTGATCTTTGCATCAGCTCGCAGTTCTCGACACTGCACCAGTACTTCTCTCGTATTCTGTCTCTTGGAATATTTGCTGTTTTTCTGACAAAATATGCACTCTGCATCATAAGTCCTAGATGTACTTGGAGCATGTCGAGCTACTCTCTTAGATTGTTTCTCTTCAGCAGAGACACAACTTTTCTTTTCTTTTGCAAGGAGGCCATCAAGAATTTGCTTCATAGTGAAGATACTGCGACACTTTCTGTGGTAGTAGATTGCTGGAATCTGTCCCTCAGGAATGTCTTTTGCCAGTTTCAAAACTGGTGCATGATTTCGTATCTGAGCTGCCCTGAGCAGAGTTCTCCATGAGTCGACACTTTGTAGTGAAACCAGCTTATCTGTATCATCAGAACAGTGGATAATGCACTCCACCCGTGGGCGCTTTGGTATTGGGTAAAAACTTGCTTGTTCACCAGTGGCCATATTCAGTCAGTTTTCACCTGCCACATACAAACAAATACATGTAACTTAGGTGTATGAACACTACTAAAACAAAGTTTACTTTGCTTCACCAGCGTCATATTACCATTATTTATCTTACATAGCCACAAATAGATACATTACCTAGTTGCTATGCAACAGCTGTATTTTGTCCACATGAGGCCGCTAAAATCAACACAAGATGAAAGTTCCTCGTAGCCACTTTAACTAATCATATTAACATATACATTAAAAGAACATGCTAACATTATGGGAAATTAGCTTACAATCTTCTCCAGAGTGAGACAAGAAGATAGATACCAGTTTCCTCTATATGTGTTTAGTAGAAAGCTATCTGGCTGCACGTTAGCCTAGCTTAGCACAATGAATGGAAGTACACAGTACTGGTTATCCTTGGTTGTTGGCCAACTAAGAACTGTCCCAGAGTTTAAGCTAGGCTAATCAGTACCAGGGGTGTTGAAATGCTATATTTGTAAAAATCTGGGCAAATACACAATCGTGAGAGGCACAGAAACAGGTTTCCTGAAAGAAAAATGAAATAGCTGCTCATTTGGAAAGGTTATCATGTATTATTTTACTTCTGTTAGTGTACCAAATAAAATGGCACCAGTGAAGTTGTGTCACCTTGGGTGATATCGATATCTGGTCTGACCCATGGACTAACTGGCATTGGTCTAGTTAGTTTCTTAGTAATAATGCCCTTCTAATTTAAGGTTCACAATCACCTCACACAATGAAATAGTATGGGTATATTATACATTTCCTGAATCTTTACAGTCCTGTGAGTATTCCAGGTTTTGTGTTTTGTGTCCCTGATATTCCTAGATGCCACAGGGCTAAAAGAAAATATATAGTTTAGGCGAACATCGCAGAAAGATATGTGTTATTGACGGGTTGAAGAGCTCAAGTGACCTCTATATTTGTGAGAAATATCCACAACAGGGCTTGAATGAAAGCTAAGAAGGTCCCCTTTAAAATGATACCAAAGACAATATTATAGAACATTGAAAAATGTCCTGACCATGAGGCTAAACCAGGATATGCACCAGCGTCTAAAATGCAATTTAGTTTAGCGGGTGGTTAACTTCATGAGCTGATAACTGTGATACAGCTGCCACTCAGGAATGGTTATCATACCAAAATATCATCTACAGACATGGATCCTTTCAAAAATTATAAGTAAGTTTTGCCACCTTGAGTGTACCGAAATAGGAAATTTTGGGCTCTGGCCCATGAACTATATCATCTGGTCCGGATCCGGATCTGGTTCGTACTGCTAGGGTTTGTGGAAGACCCCAAGCGCACGACACCAGACAGAGATGGGGTTAGCCGAAAACTGGCGTACTTTATTCCTCACGCGTACAACTAGTCAAACATAGGAAGGCAATGAGCGACAAGGAAAAAAACGGAAAGTCCAGGGGGGAAAAGGCTCGCGGGTAATCCAAACGGGAACACGACAGGATACTTCCACGGGGAAACTTTGCAAGGGAAAAACATGAACCAAGGGCTGGGATGAGTTCGTAGAGAAAAGGACCGTGGGAGGAGAGTAGCCGCTACTGTGGGGAGGTTACAACACGAACTGACAACGGGCACGTGGGAGGCCACCAAACTTAAGCCCAGCCCTGATGACTAAGCCCGGCCCTGACGAGCCGATTGGCTGCCGGCGCGGGGTGGGCGGGCCACGGCGCGGGGTGAGCGAGCCATAACATGGACCGCGTAAAGATTCAAGAGCGGCATCAGTTTCAGAGTCAACATCAGCGAGAAACGCCCCCTCCGGAAAGTCCACATGAGCTAGAGGTCCCCGTGCCCCCTCCGGAAACCCCAGCCCCGCCTCCGGAGAGACATCAAGCTGGAGATACAGCAGCTTACTGAGGAGGTGTATAATTTAAGGAGAGTGTCACCACTAGTGATGGTTCCGGCCTATTTATCAACCCAGTGACATGGTTCACAGCATCCCCAAAATACACACACGCACACACACACACAAACAGGGCAGGTAGGTATAACAGCACTAACTTTATTCACAATATTTAATTTCATACCTTTAACAATTCATAAAACACTACTTTAGAATGCTACATCTGACAAACACAGCACTGTAAGGAAGCCCTTCCCGCACCCCTAACTAAATAGCTCCCTGCTGCCTACTCGGCAGCCCTAATGAGCCCCCCACTGCCCGGACCCCACACTCCAAGAACATACAGGTATAAAGTCAAGTCAGGTGAAGGTTACTTTTGATATTGCACCCCAAACATTAGCAAACCACTACATACACATGGAAACCAACCGGGTCAATTAACTCCCTGTTATGCTCGCGCACCAGAACCCGACCCATGTGGCGAAACCCAAGGCAGACAGACACAGGATGACAGTTCAAAGTCCAAAAGGCGGGTTTATTGGGGGAGGGGAATAACAAGGAGGGGATATAGCAAATACTGCCACTAAATAATAAATGGAATAGAGTGGGGGGAATGTATGGTGCAAAAAACGTTCTGTTAGTGGGATGTGTGAATAAACTATGTGTGGTGTCCCGTGGTTTGCGTGTATAACTATTGTAATGTCCGTAGACGCCTTGTCTTACTGACATAAGAATAATTCAAGAACGAGCCGACTTCGTAGGTTCTTAACTGTGTAGCTTTTACTAGCGTTCATCCGAGTTACAACCTTCATAACATGCACGTCTCCAACTTCCTGTATACGTCACACGCACTGCACGTACACCCGTGAGTAGGTCAAGTTAAACACGTGACCTTTCATTCATTACATCTCCCCCTCTAAGATGATTTTCTAACCTGTATATCACCCCCCTTTTCACAAAAAAAATAAAAAATCCCCCACAATACACAAGTCCATACGCCTCACAAATCCAGCCGGATTGCTGGCTTGCTCACCCTGCCAGAGCGAGTAACATATGGTGTGGAAGTTGGCATTTCTGCTGCTCGGGACTCATCCGTGTTTCCATTCTCCCCTGGAGTGACATGGTCAGGATCCCTGCTGACAAAGGTGAGTGTTTTGGGTGTGGCCAACAGGTGGCGCCTGTTCCTTCTGTAATGTTCACCTTGAGCTGTCTCCACTATGTAGGATCTGGGAGTGGAGCTCTGACTGTGAACTACTGCTGGCATTGTCCATGTTTTCTGTCCATCAGGTTTGGTGAGTACTGCGTCACCCGAGTTCAGTGGGCGCAGTGTCCGCACGCCGTTCCTGCGGTTGTAGTAGAAAGCCTGCCTCGATTTGGCTGCGGCGTCAGCGGTTTTGATCAGTTCCTCTTTAGGCCAGGCCGGTTTCAGGTTATGCTGCAATGTGGGTAAGGTGGTTCTGAGTCTCCTACCCATGAGCAATTCCGCTGGACTGGCTCCAGTGGAAGAAGAGGGTGTAGCTCTGTATGTCAACAGGGCGAGGAGAGGGTCTTCCTGCCTTAATATGCTTTTGGCTATCTGAACAGCCCTCTCTGCCTGTCCATTACTCTGGGGGTAGTGTGGGCTTGAAGTCACATGGATGAAATCATAATCCTCACTGAACCTCCTCATCTCTTCTGAAACTAGCTGTGGCCCATTATCGCTAACTACAATTTCAGGGATACCAAAACGTGCAAATGTAGCCTTCAGCCTAGCTACAACCTGACTGCTAGTAGTTGTTGGTAGATTTAGGATCTCCAAAAACCTGGAATAATAGTCAGACACTATCAAGTAGTTTTGCTTTTTGTACTCACACAGGTCTATGCCAACTTTCTGCCATGGTCTGGATGGGAGCTCACTTGACATTAAAGGCTCTTTTCTCTGTGTGTTCTTGTGTTCTCTGCAGAATTGACATTGCTGTATCTTTGTTGTAATGTGCTCTGTCATTTTGGGCCACCACACTGACTGGCTAGCTCTCTCTCTGCACTTAACTATCCCCTGGTGCCCGTCGTGTATTCTGTCTAAGATCACCTCCCTCATCTCTGTGGGAATGACGATACGACTGCCTCTGATGACTAAACCATCTACCTCAGATAACTCCCCTCTCACCTGATAAAAGTCTCTGACTGTCTCCGGCACTTTATCGACATACTCAGGCCAGCCGTGTCTGATGAAGCCCAACACTGTCTGGAGCTGCAGATCCCCATCCGTGCTCTGTTTTATCTCCTGCATCCTTTGAGGTGTGGCAGGCACCTGGCACATGATGGCATCAATGTGCGCTGCAACATCATCATGAGAAGCACCATCTCCGTAGCACTGCTCTGGGCCTCTGGAGAGTGCATCAGCCACAGCTAAAGTTTTGCCTGGTGCGTATTCAGCCACTGCGTTGAAACGCATCAGCCTCATTAACAGTCTCTGGCACCTAATGGGCACATTATCCAAGTCTTTGCTGTTCATGAGAGGCACTAGTGGTTTATGATCGGTGACAAGTCTGAAATTGTCAAGCCCAAACAAGTACTTCTCGAACCTTTCACATGCCCAGACGCTGGCTAAGCACTCTTTCTCGATCTGTGCGTACCTTGTCTCTGCGTCACTCAGCCGTCGGGAGCAGTAGGCCACGGGCTTCCAGTGTTCCCCGTGCTGCTGGAGCAGAACGCCCCCCAGCCCGTAGCTGCTGGCATCTGCTGACACCACCGTAGCCTTAGTGACGTCATAAAAGGTGAGTACCGGGGCGGTGGCGAGTGCTGCTTTAAGGTCTTGGAATGCTGTGTTCTGTGCAGGTCCCCACAGCCACTCTGTCGTTGCTTTAAGCAGTCCATAAAGCGGCTGACCTACAGTGGACAGCTCTGGGACGTATTTTGCCAAATAGTTCACCATCCCGAGGAACCTCTTGAGTTCCGTCACGTTCTGGGGCTGAGGAAAGTTCTCTATTCCGGCCACTTTGTCCAGGTCAGGTCTGATGCCTGCCTCGTTGATGATATGACCAAGGAAGCGGACTTGTTTCTGTTTGAACTTGCATTTCGCTTGGTTCAGTTTGAGACCTGCTGTTTCAATGACCCCCAGCGCCTCTGCTAGGCGCCGGTCATGGATTTCCTCAGTCTCTCCATGTATAAGGATGTCATCCATGTACACCTCTGTGCCCTCTAGCCCGGTCAGAGTTTCCGCCATCTTTCTCTGGAAAATCTCTGGAGCACTCGTTATACCAAATGGAAGGCGGCAGAAAGCATACCTCCCAAATGGGGTGATGAAAGTGGTGAGCCCCCTGCTGTCTTCATGCAAGGGGATCTGGTAAAACCCACTTGCTGCATCCAACGTTGTGAAGAACTTTGACCCTGCGAGCCTTGGCATTATTTCCTCCATAGTGGGCAGCACGTATTTCTCACGTTTCACCGCTCGATTCAGCCTCCTGAGGTCAGCGCAGCAGCGAACCTCTTTCTTGTTCGGTTTCAGCACCGGCACCATAGCGGCGCACCATTCTGTGGGCTGAGTCACTTTTTCAATAATGCCCTCATTTTCCATGCGCTGCAGTTCTTTCTTAACCAGTGGTACAAGTGGCAGCGGTATGCGTCTGGCTGTATGCACCGCGTATGGCTGGGCACCCTCCACCAGAGCTATCTTCACTGGGTCTGTTTTCAGCAGTCCACTTGAACCGAAAACTCCACTGACCTCATTCATCCGCTTCACTAGACCCATCTCCACTGCCTCTGGACGACTCAGCAGACAGCTGCCTCTCCCCTTGATCACATACACTGGAAAGGAGTATTGTTTCTCCTTGTAGTTGGTTGTGGCTTGAAACTGTCCTATGCAGCTGATGTTTCCACCTGGGCTTATGAAGCATGTGTCAGGAGGTCCCAGTTTTATGTTTGGCTTCAACTTTTTAAATGTCCCTTGGTTGATAACAGTAGCGTCAGCCCCCGTGTCAATTTTAAAGGTTATTGGTACATCACTTATTGTTAAACTAACAGTCCAATCTTCCTGACTGCTCTCTTTGCCAACTTCTCCCAGAAAGTACAGCTGTTTAACCTCTTCAGTGACTTCTCTCACCGCTTTAGAGTGACATACACGCTCCCAATGTCCCTTTTTATGACACTTGTTGCACTTACTGTTCGTTGCCGGACACTTCCGCTCATCGGTGTGCTGCGTCTTGCCGCACCTCCCGCATTCATCTACTTTGTTGGTTGCAGGACTGCCGCCACCATGACGCTGTCCGCCCTTTTTGTTTTGGCGTTCGTCCCGCCATCGGACAACATTGACGTTAGCCAGCAGGGCCTCTGGTTGGTTAGCTTGGAGGCTTAGCTGCTTTGTTATTGCCTCCGCCTGGCGCACTTGTTCAATGACTTTCACCAGAGTAAGGTCCGCTGTGAGCTGGAACTGACGGGAGAGCACTTTGTCTTTTATGCCCACTACCAGACGATCTCTGATATGTTCCTCCCTCTTGTCCCCAAACTCACAGTGTTCAGACAGCTCATACAATGTCCGGATGTACATCTCCGCTGTCTCTCCTGGCTGCTGGCTACGTTGATAGAAGCACGCCCTCTCATGTATGATGTTACGGCGGGGAATAAAGTAGCCGTCGAACCTTTTCAGTACGATATCATAGTCCACTTTATCACCCTCCGCCGCGAAGTCAAACGAGCTGAATATCTTTTCAGCCTCGCTGCCCATTGCATAAATCAGCGAACTCACTTGAATCTCCCCGTCGTCTTTATCCAGCTTTGTCGCGAGCCTGAAGCGCGAAAACCGTTGTCTCCACTCCGGCCATTCAACGGGGCAGTCAAACTTGAATTCACTCGGCGGATTAAACTTCGGCATGACCGCTCGTGTTCCGATACACAGACTATTCTGACACCATGTAATGTCCGTAGACGCCTTGTCTTACTGACATAAGAATAATTCAAGAACGAGCCGACTTCGTAGGTTCTTAACTGTGTAGCTTTTACTAGCGTTCATCCGAGTTACAACCTTCATAACATGCACGTCTCCAACTTCCTGTATACGTCACACGCACTGCACGTACACCCGTGAGTAGGTCAAGTTAAACACGTGACCTTTCATTCATTACAACTATGTGTGAGTGTTTTTAGCCAATGTGTGGTGCGGTATGTAAATGACAAGGAGGTGTTGAATAATCTGCGTGCACCTGGCAAGCAAGTCCAGTCCGTGATCCAAAAGGGGTTGTCCGAGGAAGTCCGGGTCCGAGATCCGGGAAGTCGAGTCCGAAAGGAGGGGTCCAGGTAGGGGGACACGGGGGAGATCGCTGGAGAGGTCCGGGGAAAAACGTGAAGGTCGCTGGGGACGAGGGAGAAGCGGGGAGCCGTGGAAGTCGCGGAGGAAGAGTTTTGGGAGGAAACAGAGAGACACAAATATAGACACTGGGGAATAAACAGAATTGCAAGAGGGCAAGGACCGCTGGAGGGCTTGTCAGAGCTTTCCCGCAGGGTTCAGTACGTCGAAGCACGGAGTGGTGTTCTGGGAGACTTCTTGTAGAAGGCTGCCTGATGGCCGCAGGTGTGCCTGATGGATGATGGCAAACACCTGGTGCAGTGCAGCGCTCGTCTCCTCAGAGCGCGAGCCGAGCGCTCGGATGTTTCCGGCACGTCCGAGCTGGGGGAGTGGCTTGAACGTGCCGGGGAGGCAGCTCGGGGCGGTGTAAGCACAACACTCCCCCTCTAACCAGGGAACACTCCACTCTAGTCACCTCCGACGCAGGGAGCATGCGCATAATCCCACAGTAAACCTGAGTGCACTAGGGTACTTGGAAGGCTAAGGCCCGGGCCGCTGCAGCGCCCACCACTCCACCACTGAGCTCGGCCGGCAGAGGCTAACTATCTAGCAGACTACTGGGCGCCAGTTTAGCTCAAATGAATGTCTCTCCTTTCCTCGGTGAAGCGCTTGGTACCCTGCGCGACGAGGTCCTCCGACTCCCCGCGGCGCGCTCTGTTGACTGGGCCGTAGGCTACACTGTGGGTCCGGTTCGGGGACGGGTCTCTCCGGCGTTATCCAGGCGGTCGGCGGAGGAAGACAGAAACAAAACACAATTCAACCACTGGTTCCAGCTACAACAGAGGGTTCCAGGCTAGCCATACGATTCTCCCGGCGTCAGATCAACCATAGACAAGGATAGGCACTTAACTTGAAGGAGGGGGGGGACAAATTCCTACCCCTCCGCTGATGCTTCCAGGCCTCCGGTGGACTCGGCTCTGTGGCTGCTGCCGTCCGGTTCACCCGTCCGGTTCACGTTCTGATTAACGGGGTGGACCCGAAAAGCCTCCCCTCGAAGCCATCTGCGGAACTACAAGTGGTTCGGCGGCGGTCGCGACTTCCACGGTTCGGCTCCGAGGACGACCTCCAAGTGACACTGGCGGCTTTAAAACCCGAGACCACGACGGCGGAGGAAAGTTTAGATCGTGTCAGCCCCCGCGTCTGACAGGCACGCTCACTGTCCGCAAAAAGCTAGGTAGTGTTAGCTTGTTAGCTAGCAGTCCCAAGTTTCCGGGGTTTCGCCGCCGCAGAACAAGAGGCTGTGTTTCTCTCCTCGCTTCTTGTGTGTCCGTCATTCCCTACCCTGCCCTACTCACGTACGAAAGTTCACTCCCACTTCCCTACACTGGTTCCCCCTGGTTCCCCCTAGCGACAAGAGCGGGATGAGGCCCGGAAGGAAAGAGATGGAGCAGTCAAGCAGTTGGAGAAGCTGAAATTTTTGTCGAACGGCGTGAATGACTGCAAATGTAAAAGCATGACAGGCCTGTCATGGTCAGGGTTGACACCCTGCATCAGTAACTGTTGCAGTTTGTCAAGCCAAGGGCTCTGTGCAAGTTGTCAACTCAAGATCAGCTTTTTATTACTCTGGTTAAACTGCGGCAGAACCCATCAACTGATTTCTTTTGTAGCATATTAGACATTGCACACAGCACTTTTATCGGTATATTTTCCCGATGGCTGGATCTGCTGCATGCCAAGATATTATTTTTGATTGCCTGGCCAGGGAGAGAGTGCATAAGGAATATGGTACCAGCTGAAGTTCTGTTGCAGTACCCCAGACTCACTTCAGTCATTGACTGCTTTGAGATTAGAATCGAACGCTCAATGAAGCTAAAAACTAGGTGAGATATTTTTGCTTTTATCAGCAATGCATACCAGTTATAGTACATTAAAACAGTGTGTCTTTTTTCCCGTAAGATTTTTCCTAAGATTTTTTATGGCCACCTATCAAGACTGCACTAACTACTTTACTGATCGTTCTATGAGGAAAGATATATGCACATACTTAGCATATCAATGCTACTTTCAAAAATTCTCTCCTCACAGAGCAGCCACTTACTCAAGATATAAAAATTGGACTACAGTGAAATACTTTATTGCTTGTCACCCACCTGGTGCAATCACGTACCTCCCCAAAGGCTGGGGCAGGAGAGCCTCGGACGTCCAGATTGTGAGGAATTCTGATTTCCTATTTCACAGGTTCCACCAAGCTGGAGATCAGGTCAGAGTTTAACTTGAAATTTTGTTCATGTGTTACGTACTGTACACTGTTGAGATCTTTTCATAGTGTCATTACTATAAATGTGTTAACTTCAACTACCTTTTTCTACTGAGAGTATTTGAAGTCCTGTAGTCCCCATGTTGTATTGGGTTCTATTCCCATATGTTTTGATGGAATATGTCTGTGTAGTATCCTTATATTGTGTTTTTTTTTCATTTCAGATTCTTGCTGACAGAGAAGTCACTTTGAAGGACGACTTCGCTCTTCTGGGTGCACAACTTATAACACCATCTTTCACACGGGGGCGAAAACAGCTGTCAGCAGAAGATGTGGCAAATTCTCGTGTCACGTCAAACGTGAGAATTCACATAAGTATTATTGAGTCAGTAGTCAGTTCTCCATTACATGAATGCTTAAGGAATCAGACATTAGATATTATGTTAGTTTTTATAGTTTTATTGTATCTAAAGTAACAAAAGAGGTGTAATTACAGATATATGATAAGTTCCCTGCAAAGAGAGTTATGGGTGCCTTGAAGAACTCGTACCACATTCTGGATGGCCCACTTCCTCTGCGTCAAGAGCCTGAAGGATGAGAGAGAGAACAGAGAAGAGGCCATAATTGACCGAATTGTACATGTTTGTGGGGCATTAATGAACATGTCTGGCAGCGTTATGTACAACAGTGATTAAATCTTAAAGTGAGGGTGCAATAAATGTGCCATAATTTTATAATAATAATAACAACAGTAATAAATGTGCTGTGGCGGACACTAGGGGCTATGCTTCTCACCCAGCAGGGCTGTGAGCTGGGGGCGTGGTTTACGTTCCCGGGCTCGCCGGGGCAGGGTTGTTCCTGTTTCAGTTTGGTTTTGGAGCTGAGGAATAAAGTTCAAACTCGCCTTCGTCTCCTGTGTTTTTCCTCATCCTGCCACATTGGTGACCCCGAATTGAACATGTTTGGAGCAGAAGAAGAGTGTGAATCCACTTCGACCACGACGCCCCAACTCTCACAGCCGGCCGTTCTCGCCGCGGCTGTGAAGCTCCCAGAGTTCTGGCAGAGCGACCCGGCTTCGTGGTTCCAGCATGTTGAGGCGCTGTTCCACCTGCGTGGAATCTCCGCGGACGACTCCAGATACTATCTGGTCGTCGCTGCGCTGGACCAGCAGTCCACACGCCGGGCCATGCAGCTGTTGCGCCCCCCCCCTCCACAACACGATAAATACGTCGCCCTCAAACATCTTCTGCTCCGGAGGTACAGCCTATCTACCGCGGAGAGGGCAGATAGGATCCTTTCCCTATCCGGTTTGGGCGACGGGACGGCTGTGGATCTCATGGACAATATGCTGTCGCTGCTAGGCTCAGACGAAGGTGGGTTCCTTTTCCCCGTACGTTTTCCTGCACCAGCTCCCGTCTCCTGTGCGCGCGGCTTTGGGTAACTCCCCGTGTCTGGCCGCTGGTGACTGCCGAGGTTTGGCTGAGGAGGCAGATCGGGTCCTGCTGGCTACCAGACGGTTCTCTGTGCAGAGTGTGGCATCAGAGCCTCTGCAGCCGGCGTCGGAGGACGCGGACCCGGCAGTGGTGGCTGGAGTGACTGTCCGGAGACGGCGCGGGAGCGGCCTCTGTTTCTTCCACCAGCGGTTCGGCGGCAAGGCGAGGCGCTGCGTCCCTCCGTGCACGTTTGAGGTGCCGGGAAATTCCAGGGCAGCGCTCAGTAGCAGCTGTGGGCGCTGGCGGACGTAGTGAGCTGCTCTTCATTACGGACACGATGTCAGGAAGACGGTTTCTGGTGGACTTAGGCTCGCAAAAGAGCCTACTCCCTCCTGCTAAGACAGACAGGTCGGCCGACGGTTAGAACGTCAAGGCGGCAGCCATAAGAGAAGACCGTACAGCTGGCACATATACAATCAAATGCAATGCAAGCCTCTTGGCACTAATATTTACAATGTGGTCATTATATGTCTCTAGATGTAGGATTATTACACCAAATCTTGAAGCACTATGCTTGCTTTAGGTGTACAGGTGTATGTAGGGAAAAATCTAAACACTTACCTGTGTGAAATATGCGTGGTCCCTCTTCAAACTAGTCAGGCTTTCCAGGAGCCCTTTATTGTCCTCAAGCCGCTGCTGGCATCCGCTAGAAGTGTTTTGCCCCCATCTGTAGGAGCACTTGACTTCTAGTACACCCTCACCACAACATTCACAGGACACATAACCATCACATGAGACTCCCATGTATGGCATGGCCTGGCAAATTCGAAAGCCAGCCTTCCTGTTGACCAGGTTCATGTGTGGTTTGTCTACTGGTGCACAGATTTATATGGCCGATGATATGTTGCTGTGAGACTTCCAACTTCAAGAGCATAGCGGTATATGTTGATGGCATCTTGCTCATGGTGTCTCCCCCATTGGATCCATGGATTTATAATAGGCCTGTGTCTTTGTTGGCATACGTCATTGATTAACGACCTTCCTGGATTGGCAGCAGTCAGGACGCGGTGCGCTATGGAGCCTGTAATGCGACTCACTCGCTCCTGATGCCACTGTACAAGATGCCTGGCTGATGGTTGCTCTCTCCACCTTGTCCACCTCCCCTTCGGTCACTTCATGCAGGCTGAAACACAATGGCTTCTTGGATGGTGTGGCGAAAGCCGCAAGACTGTTCAGAACCACTGCACGTGATGATCTGTCAGAACTGTTCGGAACCACTGCATGTGATGATCTGTCAGAACTGTTCAGAACCACTGCATGTGATGATCTGTCAGCCAGCATGGTCAGAAATTGCAGCTGCTGTGAAGTAGAGGCTTTTGGAATTGGGGCTTTTCTTTTCCTTTGTCCTCCTGCTGATGTTTGCTCAGAGTAAAAAGTTGTTTCTGCTACAAGTGCAGGCTCAGTTTTTTTTACACAGACCTGATTCAATGCACAGGCTTTGCTTGTGCATGGGACTTTATTAGACCCCATCCTAACACAAGCCTCTAATTTAAAAAGAACAGCAGCCATATGGGAACACGACTCACCCAGACCGAAAAAAAAGCAGAAACAGTAGTTATGGAAATACAAAGTGTGAAATATATCAAGCTTAATATTCATAGGCACTCCAGATACACAACTTACCTTGCCATGCAGTCACAATGACCTGTCAGAACTGTCCCCTGCACCGCAACCCAGGTCTGATGAGGCTTTTCGGTAACCCTCCATGATGGCTTCACATTGCAGCGAAATAAATAAATGTTGCACCCTAACATTTTGTGATGTAATACCCCACAAATCCACTGGTAAAAAAAAGAAAGTGTGAGCCTCCAGGGACCTGCTGTAATTCTTCAGGTTGCAGTGCGAGTAGATCCCTGTGTGATATAGCACATCGCCAAAACACAGGCTAATAGCATTGAGTAACGTTGCTGCTACAGTGGAAACGTTGCATGGAATTCATTCATTTTTGTCTTAACATGCTAAGACTTACTAGTCTTTTATATCTTAGCGTTAATGAACGTAGGACATCAATATAGACCGTAGGATACTGATATTACAGTCAGATTGAGTAATCTAAGGTTACAGCAAAGTGTCTCTTACCTGGAGACTAAACCAGATAACAAAAAATGTCAGGAAACGACACCTCTGGCCATTCAGTTGGGTCGTTTGTCCAGTCATGCATACTGTATAGACCATCCCACCCAATCCCACTCAGTTTTCTATATATCATCACGCTCTGTCGAGCGGCAGCAGTGACTCTACATAAGCCACGATGGGTTTACATACCGCGCTTTTCCGGTCGGGGGTAAGGATTGTTTTCCGCCCACGCCACGCCCCCAACTATGACTAGACCCTGACTACATATATCGCCATCCCACAATATGTAAAAGTATTAGTTATTAACAGCAGCAGCAACAACAACAACACCCCCCCTCCCCCCATGTATCTGGTACTGGCGGCGGCCCGCTGACACGTGACTGCGGTGACATGGCAGTGGCACTCACAACTTTTAAGGCAGCAACGATGAATCCTGTAGTCATCACTCACAAGTTTGTAAATTCCCTCACAAACAAAGTGTACTTACCCATTTTTAGAAGATAAACATGTCGTTATGATGAAGCCTGAGGTTGAAACATATGTATCTAATTACGTCAATGTATTTTTTGTTAACTCCTGTCAATGCTAGTCGATGAGCGGGAAGGCAAACTTTAGCTAGCAGAGATGTTGTGATAGTCACACGCAAATCAGTTCTAAAGGTTGTAACGTTAACACGGAATGGGTTACATTAACCTTATGGTGGTTTACCAAACATTAACCTTATTGTGGTTTACCAAACATTAACCTTATTGTGGTTTACCAAACATTAACCTTATTGTGGTTTACCAAACATTAACCTTATTGTGGTTTACCAAACATTAACCTTATTGTGGTTTACCAAAAAATGTGTAATAGCTCAGTCTGATTTGTACTATTTGCTAATTTGCTATTGTTATGACCAGATTTTGTTCTTTTGCTCATACAATAAAGGTATTAAAACAAACATTAACTTTATTCTGAATACAATGTTTTATTTACATGCATTTCAGAGTACTGTGTTTTATATAGCATTTATATTCATTTCAGAGTACTGTGTTTTATATAGCATTTATATTCATTTCAGAGTACTGTGTTTTATATAGCATTTATATTCATTTCAGAGTACTGTGTTTTATATAGCATTTATATTCATTTCAGAGTACTTCACGTGTTAACCAGCTACCATGATTTCCCTCCATGATGTACATATGTCTAGGCTTTACGTTTTGTCTCAAATAGCTTAAAAATTGTCAATCTACTACTACAACTACTATTACTACTACTACTACTACTACTACTACCACTTTCGGCTGCTCCCGTTATGGGGCGCCACGGTGGATAATCCGTTTCCATCTCTTCCTGTCTTCTGCATCTTCCTCTGTCACACCAGCCACCTGCACGTCTTCCCTCACCACATCTATAAACCTCCTCTCTGGCCTTCCTCTTCTCCTCTTCCCTGGCAGCTCCATATTCAGCATCCTTCTCCCAATATACCCAGCATCTCTCCTCCACACATGTCCAAGCCATCTCCATCTTGCCTCTCTTGCTTTGTCTCCAAACCGTCCAACCTGAGCTGTCCCTCTAATATACTCGTTCCTAATCCAGTCCTTCGTCATCACTCCCAATAAAAATCTTATCATCTTCATCTCTGCCACCTCCAGCTCCACCTCCTGTCTTTTCATCAGTGCCACTGTCTCCAAACCATACAACATAGCTGGTCTGACAACCATCTTGTAAACCTTCCCTTTAACTCTTGCTGGTACCCTTCTGTCACACATCACTCCTGACACTCTTCTCCACCCACTCCACCCTGCCTGCACTCTCTTCTTCACCTCTCTTCTGCACTCCCCGTTACTTTGGACAGTTGACCCCAAGTATTTAAACTCATATGCCTTCGTCACCTCCACTCCTTGCATCCTGACCATTCCACTGTCTCCTCCCTCTTGTTCATACATAGGTATTCTGTCTTGCTCCTACTGACTTTCATCCCTCTTCTCTCCAGTGCATACCTCCACCTCTCCAGGCTCTCCTCAACCTGCACCCTACTCTTGCTACAGATCACAATGTCATTTGCAAACATCCTCGTCGATGGAGACTCCTGCCTGATCTTGTCCGTCAACCTGTCCATCACCATTGCAAACAAGAAAGGGCTCAGAGCCGATCCTTGATGTAATCCCACCTCCACCTTGACCCCATCTGTCATTCCAACCACACACCTCACCACTGTCACACTGCCCTCATACATATCCTGCACCACTCCTACATACTTCTCTGCAACTCCCGACTTCCTCATACAATACCACACCTCCTCTCTCGGCACCCCGTCGTATGCTTTCTCTAAATCCACAAAGACACAATGTAACTTCTTTTTTTTAAGCAATATATTTATTGAATTTTGTTTGCAAATTACATCAAAACAAGTAATAGCACAGTACAGCAAACATTTTCACCCCCCCCCATAACTCCGTCCCTATAACAAGTAATACAATTCAAAGCAGGGTTAAAGAAGATAATAAAGATAAGAATTAAATTAATACAAATAATAATAATAACAATAATATCTTTCACAGACTGATTAGAGGGTGTGGTTTTTTCCAGTTGCTTTTATGCATATAAACAGTCAGATAGAGTTGTTCTACTCCCTCAGAGCTTGCTCTTGCTGAAGCAAGTTACCAACATTAGTATTACGTCTTAAGAAGTACAGAAACAATCCCCAGATTTTATCAAAAACACTTTGTTTACGTCTAACAATACACATGATCTTTTCCATTGACATGTTTGAAGCCATTTCTTTAACCCACATACCAACTCTTGGTCCATCAACACTTTTCCAATTAAGAGCAATTACACGTTTTGCTTGTAATATACACATGTCTATAAATCTGAACTCATTGCTATGTAAATGTGGGGTGGTAGGATATAAACCAAGAATAAAAAGCTTTGGACTCAATGGTCATTTCTTTGACAAAATTTGATCAATCACATCAACAACATCTTGCCAGAAGGTTTTCACTTCCACACATTCCCATATACAGTGAAACAGCGCCCCCTTGCCTCACTACACTTAATACAGGTATCAGGAATATTGTCATTAAACTTGTGAAATTTAACAGGAGTTATATAGTATGTACGCATCAACCATTTATACTGTCGAAGCTTTAGGTTGCTGCTAACTGTCTGTCTCTGGGCCTCTTTACATGCCTCACTCCATTCTTCTAAAGATATTTCCTCCTCTATATCTCCCTCCCATAATCTCAGTGTTGTCTCTGATGATTCATCAGATCCAGATACAAATAAGTCATACATAGTTGAAATTAAACCTTTATCATAACAGTGTTTTGTGACTGCAACTTCTAATATAGAAATGGTAGGAATGTCTAATGAATGGCTTTGACAGGATGATATAAAACTCCTTAGCTGAAGAGATTTGAGAAAAGGATTCCTTGGAATGTCATACTTGGTAGATATTTCCTCAAAGGACATGGATACTTCATCCTCCTCCCTGTACATGTCTTGCACTTTCCTTAACCCCTTTTCAGCCCATAATTTAAATCCCCTATCATTTTGCCCTGGTTTGAAATTGGCATTATCCCAAATAGGACTGAAGCGTGACCGGGACACATTTATATTCAAATACTTACAAGCATCGAACCAAACATCAGTCATATTCAATATTATAGGGTTGTCTGTATTTCTCTTCAGCTATTTACGGTCTGCTGAATACAAATACAAGTGCAATGGTAAGCCCGGTTTAACAGAGCAGGCTTCCAGATCAATCCAAGCTGGGGGACTTCCAGATGAGAAGTAAAACATAATCGACCTTAATTGTGCTGCCCAGTAATACCATTGGATATTTGGACATTTCAGGCCTCCTCGGTCATATGGTAGATAAAGTAAAGATAGACGTAATCTAGGACGTTTATTTTGCCAAATAAAGTTGGTAAACAGTTTCTTGATTTTCGTGAACAAAGATGAAGGAGGGGGTAGGGGGATATTCTGGAACAAATAAAGAAATTTGGGAAGTATATTCATCTTTAGGATATTAATCCTGCCGATCATTGAAATAGGTAAGGATGTCCAACGCTCTATCGAAGCAATACTAGCGTCCAGGATGGGCTCATAATTTGTCTGAGCAATCTTATTCACCTCAGGGACAATTTTTATTCCCAGATATGTAAATGTGTCTGTTGGGTTGAAGGTAGAAGCATAAACAAGACCATTCTTCCTCTCTGTTTCATTCAGTAACATTATAGATGATTTGGAGTAATTAACTTTATAACCGGATATTTTCCCAAATGATTCAATAAGGCTTAGGAGCGCTGGGATAGATCTATGCAGATTTTTAAGCATTAATATCACATCATCGGCGAAGAGTGCTACCCTGTGCTCCAGATGTCCCTCTCGAATTCCATAAATATGGCTGTGTGTCCTCACCGCTATAGCAAATGGTTCTATCGCTAGGATAAAAAGTAAAGGCGATAAAGGGCTCCCTTGAGGGCAACTTCTACAAATTTTAAAAGGTTTAGAAACCTTACTATTCGTCAAAACTTCTGCAGTAAGCCCTGTACAAAGCAATCTTACCCATTTGATAAATGTATCCCCAAAGCCAAATCGTGTTAACACCTCAAACAGATGAGGCCATTCAACACGGTCGAAGGCCTTCTCTGCATCAAGTGAAAGTAAGGCCATGTCAGGCGCCTCCCTCTGACCGCATAAAATATTGAGCACTCGTCTAACGTTATGAAAACCCTGTCTCCCTTGAATTAATCCATTCTGGTCTTCCCCCACTACTCTAGGTAGAAGATCCTCCAATCTTCTTGCAAGAATTTTACAGAGTATTTTTGTATCAGAATTTAGGAGACTAATTGGACGCATATTTTCACATTTTGTATTTGGTTTCCCCGGTTTTGGGAGTAAAGTGATTAGGGCGCCCCTCATAGATGTAGGGAGAAGACCATTCTCAAAGGATTCCTGAAACATCTCCAAGAGGGGTGGTATTAATTTGGTTTGACATTTTTATAAATGTCTATAGGGATGCCATCTGGACCCGCTGATTTTCCAGCCTGCATACACCCAATTGCTTCTGCAATTTCCAATGCAGTTACATCTTGATCTAATACTCTACATTCCTCTTCCGAAATTTTAGGAATATTAAGATTGTCTAGGAATTGTGTTTGCGTGTCCAGATTAGGAGAGCACTCAGAGCTGTATAATTTCCTGTAGAAGTCTCTAAAGGCTTCATTAATCTCTGCCGGGTCCACTATAGTTCTACCACTTGGAGCTTCAATACAATTAATAGACCTTTCTGTTTGTTGTTGTTTAATGCGCCATGCTAGAAGTTTTCCGGGCTTTTCCCCCTGATCATAGTAGGACTGTTTGAGTCTCATTAAATCAGCAGCCGCTTTATTAGCTGCCAGTTCATTGTACTGTGATCTAAGCAGTAGCAGTCTTGCATGAACATCTGTAGGTATATTTCTATTATTATATATTTCTGTTTCCAGTTTTTTAATTTCCTCATCTAATGTCTTCATTTCAAGTCGTGTAGCCTTTTTCTTGGAACTAGTGAAGGAAATGATTTGGCCCCTAATAAAGGCTTTGAAAGCCTCCCACCTTGTGCTAGCAGAAGTCTGGGACTTGTTACATTCAAAATACAGGTCAATCTGCTTATCTAATAAATCTATGAATGTAGGATCCGCAAGCCACCCGGGTTGAAAACGCCATCTCGGGGGGTCGAACACTAAGTTATTATCTTCATAGGTCAAGGATACTGCAGCGTGGTCAGACAGAACTATACTACTATAATGACATTCATCTATTTTGGAGACAAGTAGCGCTGAAACCAAAAAGTAGTCTATGCGTGAGTGAGTTCTATGAGTACCGGAATAGCAGGAATATTCTACTGCGTTCGTTTTACCATGCCTCCAAACATCAAACAAATTTAATTCCTTCATAAAATGGTGTATCGTCTTTCTGGACTTACTGTGGGTATCATCTAAACCAGTTGACCTGTCTTTTGAAGGATCTAACATACAGTTAAAGTCGCCAGCTATTATGCATTTCCCAGGATGATTTGAAGCAGTCAAAAACAGACTATTATAGAATTTAGAGTCATCTTCATTGGGGCAGTAAACATTTATCAAAGTTAAGGTTTCAGATAATAACCTACCCTGGACTATAATATACCTCCCTGCAGGGTCCTTAACTACATGCTGTACCCGTAATGGAACCGATTTATGAATTAGTATCATAACCCCTCTAGCATGAGTGGTGTAAGGAGCAGACAACACTTGACCCTGCCATCGTCTTGCTATTTTGGGAACGTCCTCATCCACCATGTGTGTTTCTTGTAAAAAAACGATTTTTGATTTCAAGGATTTTATCCTGCTCATTACCTGCTTCACTTTTGTGAGTTTGATCAAACCCCTACAATTCCACCAAGTACGTTTTACCTTGCAACTCTCTTGACATTGATTCCGGTATGTTATATTAGGAACCGTAGTGAAGAAGTACTTTGACAAACCACACCCACTGATGAAAGAATAAATAATAAAATGAAACCACAAAAACCCACCCTCAACCCCATACGAACCTGAAGTCCACAAACTCTGGACATCCCCTCCCATCCCACGTTTAACTAGCGCTAAAACGAGTTTCTCTACCTTTTCTTTTCTTCTCGCTCCAGCTCGCTATCTTACTTTTTCTAAATACTAATCACACATAACATCAGTAATGAACTGTGCAACGCTTACAACATGTAGGCATATATAACATTAACCACCCGAACACATACACCAACCTGGAACCCGTGCATGCAGACTGGAAGACGAGGAGAGGGAAAAGTCTGTAGCCTGGTCACAAGAGTCCGCGATGCATTGGGCCTTCCGTCCTCCGACAGGCGCATAAACCGATGAGGACTCTCTCTGTCCCTTAGGCCTAGGCCTACTGGGATGTGCCCACGTCATTTCGACTGGTGCTTGGACATTGTCTCTCATTCAGGGTTAAGGACATTCCACGAAAGCTGAATAGTCTAGCTATAAACCAGACTCCGTCCTGTCCAGGTAGAAAAATAAAGCCTAAACAAAAACAAAATGGCGACAGCCCGAACACGTAGCTACATCTTTCGTGTAAATGGAAATAAAATAAAATAAAGTGAGCTTAATAGCCTACTGCATCAGTCCTTATCCAAGGGATTGAATAAACCTCTCCACTTCTGCCGGGGTTTGAAAGGTGTGGGGTCTCTCGTCGTGGGTTACCAGGAGCCGGGCTGGAAAGAGGATGCTGTGCTTGTGGATCCCCCGGTCTCTCAGCTTCTTCCGGACCTGGTCGTAGTCGCGCTGCATCTTGTGCACCCCAGCAGAGAGGTCGATGTGAAAACGGACCGGCGTGTTCTTGTAAAGGACCTGTCCCTTGGTTTTGGCTGCCTTTAGTACTCGCTCCCTGTCCTTAAAGTTCAGGAACCTCATGATCAATGTCCTTGGACGACCCGTGCGAGAGTCTACCGGAGCGCCGATTCTATGAGCCCGCTCCACTACCAAGCCCTCCCGCGGATCCATGTTCAGAGCCTCCGGCAACCACTTCTCCAGAAGTGCAGGTGCATCCTGGCCCTCTTCTTTCTCCGGTAGGCCACCAACCTTACGTTATTTCGCCGACTCCTGCATTCCAAGTCCTCCACCTTGTCAGTAAGGCTTTTGACGGTGCTTTCCAGCGTGCTAACTCGGGGTGTTAGCTTCTTAACGTCGTCCTCCACGTCAGAAATCCGTTGTTCGGCCTGTTCCATGCGACCCGTGCATTCCTGTATTTGTCGCTTGCACTCCATCAATTTTCTTGTAAAGTCCACTTTCCAAAGACTGTATGGCTTTCATGATATCTTGGTTGCTATTCTTATCTGTGTCTAACATTTCGTCATCTTCTTCCTCGTGGTCGTCTTCTTCGTTAGCCATATTTTCAACCTGCATGGCGTCGCTAACCTTCTCAGCCCCTTCCTCGTGTCGCCATTTCCTTTTCTCCTTCTCTTTTTCTCTCTTTGCCTTTTCTTTCGGGTTTTTCCCTGACATTTTAGTTCTGGGTACTCTTATACACGTATTGCGTGACTTTGGACAAGATTCGGATTAGTATTGTAGGATTAATTTACACGGTAGCTGCAAAGCTTGAGATTTGCGACCTCCTAGTCCCTCGCCATAACCGGAAGTCCACAATGTAACTCCTTCTGGCCTTCTCTATACTTCTCCATCAACATTCTCAACGCAAACATCACATCTGTGGTGCTATTTCCGGTCATGAAACCATACTGCTGCTCGCTAATCGTCACCTCTCCTCTTAACCTAGCTTCTATCACTCTTTCCCATATCTTCATGCTGTGGCTGATCAACTTTATACCTCTGTAGTTGTTACAGTTCTGCACATCGCCCTTGTTCTTGAAAATCCGTACCAGTATGCTTCTTCTCCACTCCTCAGGCATCCTCTCACTTTCCAAGATTGTGTTAAACAATCTAGTTAAAAACCCCACTGCCATCTCTCCTAAACACCTCCATGCCCCCACAGGTATGTCATCAGGACCAACTGCCTTTCCACTCTTCATCCTCTTCATAGCTTCCCTCACTTTCTCCTTGCTAATCCACTGAACTTCCTGATTCACTATCCCTACATCATCCAACCTTCTCTCTCTCTCATTTTCTTCATTCATCAGCCCCTCAAAGTACTCCTTCCACCTTCTCAACACACTCTCCTCGCT
This sequence comes from Lampris incognitus, assembly GCF_029633865.1. Lineage (NCBI taxonomy): Eukaryota > Metazoa > Chordata > Actinopteri > Lampriformes > Lampridae > Lampris > Lampris incognitus. Next base: position 53,311,268 of record NC_079222.1, read on the forward strand.
TGTCAGCATATTTCCATTCCTATCTTTGATCGCCCTAACTTGCTGCACATCCTTCCCAGCTCAGTCCTTCCCAATGGGTACAAGTCCTTTTCTCCTTCCTTAGTGTCTAACCTCTCATACAACTCACCATACGCCTTTTCCTTTGCCACCTCTCTCTTCGCTTTACGCTGCGTCTCCTTGTACTCCTGTCTACTTCATCTCTCTTACTATCCCACTTCTTCTTTGCCAACCTTTTCCTCTGTATAATTTGCTGTACTTCCTCATTCACCATCAAGTCTCCTTGTCTTCCTTCCTCTGTCCTGATGACACACCAAGTACCTTCCTAGCTGTCTCCCTCACTATTTCTGCAGTGCTTGCCCAGCCATCTGGCAACTCTTGACAACCACCCAGTACCTGTCTTAACTCCTGCCTGAACTCCAAACAACAGTCTTCCTTCTTCAACTTCCACCATTTGATCTTCGGCTGTGTCTTCACTCACTTCCTCTTCTTGGTCTTCAAAGTCATCCTACAGACCACCATCTGATGCTGCCTAGCTACGTTCTCCCCTGTCACCACCTTGCAGTCTCCAATCCCATTTGTATGGCGCCTTCTACATAATATAATGATATAGTAATAATGATATAGTCCACCTGTGTGCACTTTCCTCCACTCTTGTACGTCACTGTGTTCCTCCCTCTTCATGAAATATGTATTCACCACAGCCATTTCCATCCTTTTCGCAAAATCCACCACCATCTGTCCTTCCACATTTCTCTCCTTGACACCATACCTACTCATCACCTCCTCATCACCTCTGTTCCCTTCACCAACATGTCCATTGAAGTCTGCTCCAATCACCACTCTCTCTTCCTTGGGTACCCTCTCCACCACGTCATCCAACTCACTCCAGAATTCTTCTTTCTCTTCCATCTCACACCCAACTTGTGGGGCATATGCACTGATAACATTCACCAATACACAGCAATACACTGCCTCTGGACATGCCTTCCCCCTCTCCTTCTCCTTCGCCCAACCGTAGTATAGTTTTCACCGGCACCCTGCTGGTTAACAGTATCGGTGGCGGTCGTTTGTAACCCGGGCCTCGACCGATCCGGTATGGAAATCTTATTTATGATCCACATATTTGATTTGGAAAAGATTTTAAGCCGGATGCCCTTCCTGACGCAGCCCTCCCCATTTATCCGGGCTTGGGACCGGCACTAAGAATGTGTAACGACCCTCACTTGTGCAGGTGTTCGGAGTAGAGATTCAGACCAGGGGTTCCTAACAGTGGCTTTTATTGCCTGCATTCACAAATAAAACAACAATCCATGAGATTTCTGCTGCAACGCGACTGCATACAAGTCTCCAGCGGAGATGGTCTAGCTCTCTCGTTTATGAGCTAGCAAACAATGTTTCTCCTGGCTAACCTCGTGCGTTGCATAGCATACTAAACTTACATGGAAATCAAAATGCACAACTCATTAATCTTCGTGTAAACAAAAGTACAAAACAAACCAAACAAAAGGACAGACAGCACTGGCATAGCGCACTGAGTGATCGTATAGTTTTAACATAGAAATTCTTGACTCTTGCAATATTCATAACCACGTTCTTGCACATTTACATTATACATAAACCACGTACCTGCATTCACAAATAAAACAACAATCCATGAGATTTCTGCTGCAACGCGACTGCATACAAGTCTAAAATAGCATAAAAACCAAAATAAGGACAATGCTCTCCATGACGCACAGCGCAGCGGGGTTGCCGCCAAAATTATACTTTAACTCGGTTAAAACACTTACAAATCACTTTCTATCGTTACATTTCGAGAGCATTAGTTAGTACAACTTATATACATTTATATCCAACCCATAGTTTGCAAAGAAAAACATGTTCATTTATTAAAATATCAAATTATTCACGGAGTGCTCCCAAAGCCTGCTTACCTCCAGCGGAGATGGTCTAGCTCTCTCAGGTACGGGTAGCGCAAATGCCCAAAATGTGTCAAAGCGAGAGTACATAGACAAACAGTCGCGCAGCCTCATATTTAACCTTAGTGAATGCGGTACAACATCTGGGGTCTACACAAACCATCAAAAAGCATTGGATTACAATGACATGTTAAAATACAAATTTTGGGAGAATTCACTTTATCTGAGTGAGGTCATTTTCAACTCTGTTACAAATGCACTGGCTTGTGTATCCTCAGTGGCTGGGTTGTTAATTTAGCTGCCGAAATTAAAAATAATGGTGGCCTATCCAGGGTGTCGCCCCGCCTGCCGCCCAATGACTGCTGGGATAGGCTCCAGCATCCCCGCGACCCTGAGAGACCGATAAGCGGTTTGGATAATTGTCAGATGTATCGGCGTAGCGGTGGAGATTGATACAACTTGACACTATTAGTATCTTTAGCCTTTGGCATATTTATTTTCCATCAGGCTCATCATGCGACCATGTTGTCGCATGATCTTGAATCAACAAGTCTACCGGAACTGGTAGGCTACCAACAGAAGAAGTGGCAGTGACATCACATCCTGATGCACTGCCTAGTGTAAACATTGCCCTCTGGTGGACAAATAATATTATTGCCCTCTACTGGGCACAGGAGTTATATCCATTACTATGAACACAATAAGTAAGGGCGTACATTATATTATAATAAAACATTCAACACCCCCACTCGCACATAGCTTATTGTGGTATAACAGTGCAATGTAGAAAACAATAACCAAAAATATTCCCGCTATTTGGGGATTAGTTACCAAAATAACAAAAATACAATGAGTCACACCATACATGGCGTTTTAGCAGTTCAAGTACCAAACAAGTGCTGAGCAAACTTTTTAAGTTGTAGCTTTGTGGCTGGTTTGGTCATCAAGTCAGCGATCATGCTGTCAGTAGGACAGTATTCCAGAGATATCTTACCACTATTAACAGTCTCTCGTATGAAGTGATATTTAATATCAATGTGTTTACATCTTTGGCGATTAACTGGATTTCTTGCTAAAGCAATTGCTCCTTGGTTGTCATCATAAACCTTAGTTTGTGCATATTTGTATTTATCCATACCCTTGGGTAGCTGATGTAAATACATACACTCCTGAATAGCTGACGCTAAGGCCATGTATTCTGCCTCGCAGGTAGATAGTGCAACTGTCGGTTGTTTCCTACTCTTCCAAGAAATGAGAGAGCTTCTCTCACTTAGGCTGACACAATATCCCGTGGTGCTACGTCTATCAGAGACCTCTGAGGCCCAGTCAGCATCACTGTGGATTATAAGCCCTAGCTGACTTTTGTAATCCCTTTTAAAACATAAACCACGGTGACTTGTACCCTTGAGATACCTGAACACGTGCTTTACTGTGTTCCAGTGCTCCTCAGTTGGATCAGAGAAATGTTGGGAAAGTTTGCTGACCACAAAACTTAAATCTGGCCTAGTGCAAGTAGCCAAATAAATCAAACTCCCAACTGCCTCTCGATACAACCTTGGATCTTCCATTTTTTCTGCATCCTCTGTGTATTCTAGTTATCAGCAGGATTTTGTTTGAAACCATTTTCTGTGAGGTATGCATGTAACAGAGCATACCAGTTCCTGCCGGACTGTTTAAGTCCATAAAGGGACTTCTGTAGTTTGCATACTAGTCGTTCTCCGGTTTTTGATACCTCCTCATAACCTTCTGGTTGTTCTAGGTATATCTCTTTATCTATTTTTGCATGCAGGTATGCAGTTTTTACATCCATCTGATGTAAAACTAAATCGTCCTGCACTGCTTTCTGCATGACAACTCTAACAGTAGTCATGTCAGCTGTCGGCGAGAAGGTTTCTTCGTAGTCAATACCTTCCTTTTGGCTGTAGCCCTTAGCTACATATCTAGCCTTACATTTTTCTGACCCATTAGCGTCACTCTTTAGGGAATACACCCACCTGCCCCCCACTGTCTTTTTGCCTGGTGGCAACTGGGTGATTTTAAAAGTCTCATTCTCTTTCAGTGACTGCATTTCGTCATCCATAGCATTTTTCCACTGTTTTGACTTTGTTGACCTGATAGCTTCCTGAAAAGTTTGTGGTATGTCACAAACAGCTCTGTAACAAGCATCTACACAAATTACCAGTGTGTCTGTTGTATCAGTGTCGTATTCCTGTAAATGCGCTGGCATTCTCCTATTTCTAGGTGGGTTCCTTCTAACTCCCCCACTGCTTGGCTGTTCACTCTCGACCTCAGAAACATCACCACCAACACTTTGACCTGATGCATTTTCATCATCATTTATCTCTTTGTCATAGACCATGGGTTCTACCTCCCTGTCCTGACATTCACTGTGTGGTCCCTGTGTCTGTGTTTCTTTCTCTTTAGGGGTCCTATTGTTGAACTTCACCAACCTGTGTCGTGATACCTTCTGTGTGTCAGGAAAATATACAAGATAAGCAGGACTATTCTTATCGTAGCCCACGAAAACACCCTCTTTACATCTGGAGTCCATCTTCCCTTTCTCTTGTGTGTATGTAAAACACACAGACCCGAATTTCTGAAGTCTGGACATGTCTGGTTTCTTGCCTGTAAGCATCTCATATGGTGTTTGCTGGGTGCGTTTACTATAGCACCTATTTCTTACGTGTGCTGCGGTCTGCACAGCATGACTCCACAGTGTATCTGGTAACTTGCTGTCTAGCAGCATACACCTACCCATCTCAAAGAGGGTTCGCCAACCTCTCTCCGCTGTACCGTTCTGGTGAGGTGAATAGGGTGCGGATGTTTCATGTTTTATGCCATTTTTGGTTAGCAGTGCTCTGAACTCTTTACTGGTGAATTCGCTCCCATTATCTGAGCGAATTATTTTGACCTTTCCAAAGGGGGCGGAGTCTGCTAAGTACCTCTCTGTGGCCTGTAAGGCATCACTTTTGGATTTGAGAAAATATACGGTCATCGCACCCGAATAATCGTCTGTAAAAGACTGTGCATACTTGTGACCTTCTAGACTTGGGGTTCTCATGGGACCAGCAAGATCCGTATGGACTAGCTGAAGAGGCTCTGTAGCCTTTTTATCTGCCTCTCTATTCCGTGTTTGTGTGAACTTTCCTTTAGTACATATCTCACACATCTGTGCTGGTCTAACAGCACTACCTCGTATTTCCATACCTCTTACCACACCCATAGGTTGGTTACATCCTCGTAGTTGCAATGCCCTAAAATCTCATGCCATGTTTGCATGTCATGGCACACACTGCAAGTATCAACATTTTTCACAACAGTGGGTAGGTAGAACAAATTACCACTTTCATGGAAATCAAACCTGGTACCCTTCTTGGTGAGCATGTGACTGTCCCCTCTCTTAAAAGTCACTGTCGCCCCTGCATTGGTTGCTCTTGCCACTGAAAAGATGTCGTGCGGGTACGTCGGCATATACAATGCGTCCTGTAGCTGTGCGGTTTGTTCTCGTCCATCGCTGTCTAGTAGAGAGATCAGCGCCGTCCCTCTGCGTTGCGCTGTCCCCGTGCACTTAGTTCCATCTGCCAGCTCGATTGAATGGGCGTCGGGCTGGAAAGTGTTATCGAAGCTCTCGAACATGGCAATATCAGTCACAATGTGAGATGTCGCCCCAGCGTCCACCATGATCCCTTTCTTTTTCACATTGGCTGGTGGCCTGTCGTTGCTCGTCGTCATGAAGAGGAAGTCCCTGTCGTTCCTGCTCTACTCCTCTTCGTCCTCTGCAACCTTTCGGGCTCCGTCTCCTTTTCCCTTCTTCCTGCACACTGAGTCAGCGTGCGAGTTGCTCCTGCAGTGACTGCACCACACTTTCTGGGTGCACTTGGTCCTGACATGTCCTTTAACACCACATCGGTAACACGTCAGAGTGGCTTCCCCATCTTTTCTTTGTGTCTTGGTGCCTTGTTTGCTTTGCTTAGTGTTAGTCTTCATCACAGTGTCCGCAGATCCAGACGTCCTCATCTTTTCGGACTCTTCATACACCCTCAATCTTCTCTTAAAGTCTTGGAATGTGACATTGTCCTCATTTTGTGTTACATGGACAGCCAGTGGTCTGAATGAGTCAGGCAGTCCATTCAAGATGGTGGCTACAAGTAGCCCATCACTTATATTCTCTCCTGCATCGCGGAGAGCTGTTATAATATTCTCTGCCCTTATTATGTAATCTGTAACAGTCTCAGTTCCTTCCATACTTATAGTGGTCAAGGATGTGTACAGATTCAGAATCCTTGGCTTGCTTTTACCTGTATAGTGCTCTCTTAATATTTTTAGAGCTTTGCGGCCATCTTCAGCAGCATCGTGTCTTATTAATGACAGACTCTTATCATCAAGTGAATTTACTAATTGTGCATAACAGTCTGCATTTCTTGCTACATCTGTAGCTATAGCGTTAGCATCGGCACCGTCGGCTGGTGCTTGTAAAATAGTGTCTTTTAATTTCAGAATGTGTAACCGGCTAAGAAATCTTGTCTCCCACAGATCGTACTTATCCTCTGCTCCGTCGAACACGGGCCTCATTAACTGCTGCTGTAACAAGGAGACCGTTCCTGCTGCAGCCGCCATTATCACTTTCTTTTCCAAGTTCAATCTCCAAACGTTGAACTGCGGCTTGTAGAAACTCTCGTTGCGCGCTTTTCACTGCATTTTCAGCGGGAGTCTCTCGGCGCCGTCTTCAGAAGCCCTTTTAGCCTAGCTAGTAGCTTCACTTGGCTAACAGACAAAGGTTCGTTTTTCTGTTACCTTTCCTTGCTCTAAACTGGCATGACTGGGCCCATAACCTGTCATATGTATCGGCGTAGCGGTGGAGATTGATACAACTTGACACTATCAGTATCTTTAGCCTTTGGCATATTTATTTTCCATCAGGCTCATCATGCGACCATGTTGTCGCATGATCTTGAATCAACAAGTCTACCGGAACTGGTAGGCTACCAACAGAAGAAGTGGCAGTGACATCACATCCTGATGCACTGCCTAGTGTAAACATTGCCCTCTGGTGGACAAATAATATTATTGCCCTCTACTGGGCACAGGAGTTATATCCATTACTATGAACACAATAAGTAAGGACGTACATTATATTATAATAAAACATTCAACAATAATGGATGGATGGATGGATGGATGGATGGATGGATGGATGGATGGATGGATGGATGGATGGATAATAATCTTCTGCGGGAGGCTTTATCACATGGCCATGACACATGTTTTTCTTTGCTGAAAACTGTTGTAAAATGGCAGATTAAAAACGTTTTTTAAAAAAATAATGTTCTGGGGGAGCATGCCCCGGACCCCCTATTCTGTCCCTCATATTATATTTTCATATTCATTGGTTCATTTATTGAGAGAGTTAAAATAGATTTAGCATACGAGTGCTTTAATGCTCTACCGGTGTCAGGAAGCTGAGGTTGTGTTTATTGCATGTAGCGTTTGTTAGGGTTTGTGGAAGACCCCAAGCGCACAACACCAGGCAGAGATAGGGTTCGCCGCAACTGGCGTATTTTATTAGCATACAACGGTCAACACGGGAAACATGCACGGCAACGAAAGGAGCCCGGTAATCCACTTTGCGGGTAGTCCCCAACAAACAGAGAAACGTACGAGAAAAACTCACGAGTAATCCACTTTAGGGACGCGGCAGGATGATTCCGCAGGGAAAAACTCCACAGAGAAAATAGTGAATCCACAGGCTGAGATAAACTCGGAGGGAATACACAGGGAGGGAAGAGTGACCACTCCGACGAGGAGGTTGCGGCACGAACTGGCAACGAGCTCTGGGAGACCAGCAAACTTAAGCCCAACCCTGACGACTTAAGCCCAACCCTGACGAGCTGATTGGCTGCAGGCGCGGGATGGGCGAGTCGTAACAGTACCCCCCACCCCCCACCCCTCCACGGGAGCCACCAGGCGACTTGCCAGGCTTTTCGGGATGGGAACGATGAAACTCAGTGAGCAGCCCAGGGTCCAGGATGAGCTGGCGGGAGACCCAGCTACGTTCCTCCGGACCGTAGCCTTCCCAGTCCATCAAATACTGGAACCCCCGTCCTCGGCGCCGGACGTCCACCAGCCGGCGGACCTTCCACTGGGGGTGCCCATCCACGATCTCAGGGGGAGGCGGCGCTGGGGCCGGAGGCATCAGAGGACTGTGGGAGACAGGCTTAACCCGAGACACATGAAAAACAGGATGGATCTTCATGGAAGCCGGAAGCTTGAGACTCACCGCCGCGGGACGGAGCACCTTTCTGCTCTCAAAGGGCCCGACGAACCAGGGGTTCAGCTTCTTCGCAGTGGACTGAAGCGGGAGGTCCTTCGAGGACAGCCACACCCTTTAGCCTGGTTGGTACGTAGGCGCTGGGGACTGACATCGGTTGGCTCCCCGATTGGCGCGCTCAGCTGCCCGGAGCAGAGCAGCTCTGGTCACCTCCCAGACGCGATGACACCGGTTCAGATGGGCCTGCACGGAGGGAACTTCCACTTCCGACTCCTGCGCAGCAAAGAGAGGTGGCTGGTAGCCCAGGGCCACCTCAAAAGGTGAGAGGCCGGTGGCAGAGCTGACCAGGGAGTTGATGGCATACTCGACCCAGGGGAGGAACCGGCTCCAGGAGCTGGGCTTCTTGGCGGCCACGCACCTGAGGGCAGACTCCACGCTCTTGTTCATCCTCTCCGCCTGCCCGTTAATCTGTGGGTGATATCCAGAGGAGAGACTAACAGAGGCACCCAACCCCTTACAAAAGGCCCGCCATACCTGGGAGATGAACTGGGGCCCTCGGTCCGAGACGACGTCCAGGGGAAGGCCGTGGAGACGGAACACGTGGCTCGTCAGGAGGTCCGCTGTCTCAGAAGCCGATGGGAGTTTGGGGAGGGCCACCAGGTGCGCTCCCTTACTGAAGCAGTCCACCACTGTCAGGATCACAGTGTTACCCTGGAGACGAAATCCAACGCCACATGGGACCAGGGCCGGCTTGGAGTTGGGAGGGGCTGCAGCAGACCTGAGAGGCCTTGCTGCGAGCACAGACGGAGCAGGCCTTTATGAAGTCCCTGACGTCGTTCCTCATGGTGGGCCACCAGAAACGCCGAGCCAGGAAGGTGAAGGTGCGGTGGACACCCGGGTGGCAAGCAAACTAACTGGCATGGCCCCACTGAAGAACCCGGGACCGGACTGAGTCCGGGACGAACATACGGCGTGGAGGCACGTGGCTCGGGGCGGGATGGGAGCGCAACGCCTGCCTGACCACGGTCTCGATGCCCCAGGTAACCACACCCACCACCCTGGCCTCAGGAAGGATGGGAGCCGGCTCCTCTGTAGCTGGCTCCCTCCTCAGGTGTTGTCAGGACAGGGAGTCTGCCTTTGTGTTGCGGGACCCGGGGCTATAAGTCAGCGTGAAGTCAAACCGACTGAGGAAGCTGGCCCACCGTGCCTGCCGACCATTGAGATGCTTGGTTGCTCGGACGAACGTCAAGTTCTTATGATCAGTCCAGATGGTGAATGGCTGTTCCGCCCCCTCCAGCCAATGGCGCCACTCCTCCAGAGCAGCCACCACTGCCAACAGCTCCCGGTTCCCGACATCGTAGTTCTCCTCGGCGGGGAGGAACCGGCGAGAGAAGAGGGCGCATGGATGGACCTTCTGGTCAGATGTTGACCGCTGGGAGAGGACGGCCCCCAACCCGGTGTCCGAAGCGTCCACCTCCACAATGAATTGCCTTTTGGGGTCAGGGTGGAGCAGGACCGGAGCGCTGGTGAACCTCTCCTCGAGGGACTTGAACGCAGAGCGGGCAGCCAGGGACCAGATGAACGGCTGGGAGGGGGAGGTCAGCCTGGTGAGAGGTTCTGCCACGCGGCTGTAGTTCCTGATGAACCTCCTATAGAAGTTCGCAAACCCGAGGAAGCTCTGTAATTCCTTCCGGGATGTGGGATCGGGCCAGTCTACCACAGCCTGGATCTTGCGGGGGTCGGCCCGGGTCTGTCCCCTCTCAACGACGAAGCCCAGGTAGTCAACGGAAGGGGAATGGAACCGGCACTTCTCTGCCTTGACGAAGAGCCGGTTCCGGAGGAGACGTTCGAGTACCCGGCGGACATGCTGGACATGTTCCTCGAGGGTCCTGGAGAAGATGAGGATGTCATCGAGGTAGACCACAACGAACTCGTCGAGCATGTCGCGGAGAATGTCATTCATAAGAGCCTGGAAACCACCGGGGCGTTGGTGAGGCCGAACGGCATGACCAGGTACTCATAATGACCCCGGGGTGTCTTAAAGGCTGTCTTCCACTCGTCCCCCTTCCGGATCCGGACCAGATGATAGGCACATCGGAGATCCAGCTTAGTGAAGACAGTAGCCTGGGTGAGGGGCTCAAGGGTGGAACTCATGAGGGGAAGGGGGTACTTGTTTTTGATGGTTATCTCATTGAGTTGGCGATAGTCAATGCAGGGTCGGAGGCCCTCGGCCTTCTTCTTCACGAAAAAGAATCCAGCGACCACGTGGGAGGACGAGGGCCGAATGACTGTACAAGTGACTGCTGGGAAGGGGTGCCCCAGAGCGGAGGTCGATAGCACAGTCATACGGCCGATGAGGAAGAAGAGATTGGGCCCGGGTCTTGCTGAAAACCTCCCCTAGGTCATGGTACTCGGGGGGAACAGAGGAGAGGTCGGGAGGAGGGGCACGTCGGGGGGACGAGCCGGGAGCAGCCTGGAGACATTGGGCATGACAGGAGGAGCTCCACTCCATGATGGTACCGGAGGCCCAGGCGATGTGTGGCTCATGCTGCACGAACCAGGGGCGCCCTAGGATCACAGGGACTAACGGGGACTGGATGATGAAGAACCGAAGTCTCTCCACATGGTTCCCTGCTATGGTGAGAGAGACAGGGTGGGTGCGTTGGGTGACGCTGGCCAGGCAGCGCTCATCCAGCGCGAAGGCCTCCATGGGCTTCTCCAGTGTCTCTAGCGGGATGTTGGCCTGGGCAGCAAACTCTGTGTCCAGGAAACACTCATCAGCTCCCGAGTCGAGGAGTGCACCCACTGTGAGCCGCTGGTCAGCCCAGGCCAGGGTAACGCTAACCAGATGGTTCTGTGGGGCAGGACGGCAGGAACAGGAAAGGCGGCTCACTAGGATCTCCTGGGGCCCCAGTGAGCCTAGTCTTTTGGCTGAGTGGGGCAACTGCTGATCAGATGTCCCTTCTGGCTGCAGTAGAGGCATTGACCCGCCTTGAACCGGGCCTCCCGTTCAGCCGGACTAAGGCGCGTGTGCCCCAGCTGCATAGGTTCCTCCCCTGTCGTCTGGGGCACGGAGGGAGAAACGGCCACAGGGAACGTGGTGTGAGCAGGAGTAGGGGTCCTGTCAGGAGTGCTGGATGACTGGGGAATGGACGGGGATCCACGCAGGGCTCGCTCGCGCCTCCTCTCCCGGAGGCGTCCATCGATGCGGATGGTGAGCTTGATCAGGTCATTGAGGGAGGTGGGCTCCTCCCGGGTGGCTAGCTGGTCTTTGACAGCCTTGCTGAGACCTCTCCGGAAGGTGCCCGAAGTGACTGGTCGTTCCAGCCGCTCTCAGCTGCGGCCAGCCTGAACTCCACTGAGTAGTCTGTGACACTGCCACTGCCCTGCTGGATATTGCTCAGCTGAGCACCAGGGTCCTGGCCACAGACTGGATGGTGGAATATCTTCCGTAGTTCCACCACAAAGTCCCCGTAGGTGAGGCAGAAACTGGCCCTCATGGACCAGGAAGCAGTGGCCCACTGAGCTGCTCAGCCTGTGAGCAGGTTGGTCACGTAAGCGACACAGGTAGCATCAGACGTGAACATGGTAGGTTGGTGCATGAAGACTAGCTCACACTGCATGATGAACATGGCACACGTCTTGAAGTTGCCATCAAATGGTCGTGGACTGGAGAGGCAGGGCTCCCGGGGAACTGGGTTGAGCCCCACACGGTTAACTGGGGCAGCGGGTCCAGGAGCAGGCTGGCCCGGCGGCTGGGTGGCTAGAGCCGCCATGATGGTCTGCAACTGCCGCAAGATCTTTACTTGCTGGCTCGCCAACGCCGCCTGCTGGTCCGTTAGGTTATCCACAGAGGCCTGGAGGGGCTGGATCCGAGTCTGGAGATCCCTCACAGCGACAGTGGCCGCCTCTAGCTGCTGGGTATGGGAGTTGGTAAGATTGATCTGTTCGATGAGGGCTGCTTGAACTGGACTGGTCGGTACGCTCTCTGTGCCGGCTGGGGTCGTCATGGCCAGTTCGTACTGTTAGGGTTTGTGGAAGACCCCAAGCGCATGACACCAGGCAGAGATAGGGTTCGCTGCAACTGGCGTATTTTATTAGTAGTTCATACAACGGTCAACACGGAAAACATGCACGGCAACGAAAATCCACTTTGCGGGTAGTCCCCAACAAACAGAGAAAGTACAAGAAAAAGCTCACGGGTAATCCGCTTTGGGGACGTGGCAGGATGATTCCGCAGGGAAAAACTCCACAGAGAAAATAGGGAATCCACAGGCTGAGGTAAACTCGGAGGGAATACACAGGGAGGGAAGAGTGACCACTCCGACGAGGAGGTTACGGCACGAACTGGCAACGAGCTCTGGGAGACCAGCAAACTTAAACCCAGCCCTGACGACTTAAGCCCAGCCCTGACGAGCTGATTGGGTGCAGGCGTGGGATGAGCGAGCCGTAACAGCTTTACTATTCTGTCCCCAGTTCTGTGGTCAATACTCCCACCTAGTGGTAGAAAGACTTACATTACAAGTAAGTTGTGTTTTGGTAGCCATGGAGTGGATGGGTAGTGATACGTGTGTCTTTCTTTTCCTTCGTCTACTGCCCTTGACACGAGATAATTTGTAAGTTCACTGCTAGATAATGAAGTTTTATTATATATTCTAGCTTTATGTAGATAAATGAATCGAGCTTCATCCTTTTATACTGCATGCACATGTTCGGAGAGCATGAGCTAACTGGTTGCTAACTTACTGTAACCTAGAATGTCATTAGATGTTAGCCGCGCGCGTAGCAGAATTATTTTACCGTTACATCTTTGACTTACCTGTTACTAAGAAAATGGCTTATGTTGGTTATAGAGAAGAATGTAACGATTTGATGTGTGGTTGGTCTTGGTCTCCTGAGTACTTACTGGGAGCCATTTGTTTAGCTCGCTGTCTAGGCTATGTAGAGGCATATAGCTGAGGGCAGAAGACCCCTACAGGGTTTTGTCCCCCCCCCTTATATAAAACTCTCTCCTACGCCCTTGCTTTCCTCTACTACTATGTGCTGAAACTACACAAATGACTTTTCATAGTGAATCAGTCGACACAACTCTCTCAAAGTAGGCTAGCAGCAAGTCCTCAAAAAGGGCTTTAGTTTTCGAGATACCCCTACCCGAGTTAGAACAAAACACAACCATGTTTTTTCATATCCCATACGTGTCCCATTAATGAAATGGATGGTTGTGGAACTTTATTTTTGTGGGAAATAAGTGTTTTGGGCTATTCTTTAGACTTACCCTAATATCTGAAAAAGAGCCAAATTGGGCCAGTCCAGATAGGGGTGAGGTGACAAAAAAGCCCATAATTTCATAATCCTCACTCAGAATTTCCTCAGATTTGCTGTGGTATGAAGTAGGTATCTGCCCAACATAACCAGAGAGTAATTTTTTATTTATACATAAATAAATACTGATATAAGCTCATATAAACATAGCTTTAACTTCGGCGGAAATTGCCTTTTTGTGGATAGGACAAGAGCACTCCTTAACCTTTCTCTTATTCACTGGGAAAACATGGATTCCCATGGGATATACTGTTACTGGTTGGCCTAGGGTGCTATTGAACTAAAACCAAATGGTTGTGTGGGTATATATTTAGTTTTTTATTGCAAACAAGGTGAATTAAGACCTACACCTTCTCTGGAACCAAACAAATTAGATGATTACAAAATGCTCATATTTGGAGAGGGAAAGGCCAGGTGCTGTAGGCTGCACCAAACACTCAGAATGTGAGCAACCCAATAAAAGCTTAACTAAATTACAAACATAAAGTTCTAAGGTGTAGGTAGAATAACTTTTATTGAAATAATCAATTTAAATCAGAACCAAGAACAAGAACATACCATACAAAAATAGAACAGATAAAATAAAGTGTGTTTGTGTGTGTGTAGGGGGGGGTGAGTATGAGTGAGTGTGAATGAGTGTGGAGCAAATGCTACTTCTGCAGCCTGATGCGGCCCCTAAAGTATCTCCCAGTGCCTCAGTCCGGCGGCCCCTAGCTCATATTCTCCGTGTCCTAGGCTGACGTCCACTCCCCTCGTGCCCAGGTGGCCCTCTTCCCCTCACGCCTTGATTGTTCGCCTTTTGAAGCTTCCATGTTTCCGTGTGTCTTTGCCCAATCCTTTTTGCTCCATGCATTTTGTGATCCCCAGCTTTCTCCAGTACTTTAGTCCCTCTGGTTCCTCTGTGCTTCTGTTCCTTGTTCCACAATGCTCCAGTCTTCCTGTGTGTAAGTCTGGTTCGTCTTATTGACAAGTCTTTGTTTGTTTCCCTTTGTTTGTTGGTTGTCCATTTGTCCTCTCCCCTAGTTCAGTATTCCCCATTGTGTTAGTTTGCTCCTTCATTGGTGTTCGGTATATTCGATTTCCTCCCCCCTGGATACTAGACGCCTTTTGGTTCATTGTTTTGTTCTTTGTATTCTCCCCACGCCATCTAGTGTATGATTGTTCAGTTGAGTTAGTTTCTTATGTTCAGCTGTTCCCCTTGTCTCTGTGTGTGTGTCTTTGTGACTCCTTGTTACAAACCCGAGTTTCATGACTGGGTGAAGTGTGCTTTAGATATTGAATTGTCAAATATCAGGTTCTTCAGACACATGTGGGGATACATTTCTGCACAGCAAGTACAGAACTCTGTACAGGGAAGGCCAACAGAGAGGCACTGGCACTTTCCAGTCTGTCCAAAATTCGCATCAGTGCACTATACTAAGTGTGTAATGTCTCTAACCTCTGTCGGTGCCGGGGGTTTCTTAAAGAGGGCGGGTTTAAGGGCTCCATCACTGACAGTCCATCCTCTGCCGATTGGACTCCATAGGATAGGTTTGGGGAGGTGACTGTGGCACCATACTGCGGTCTGGAACATTGCTCTCTGTACATGTTGTTCGAATGCATCCTCTGTTGGTGGGAGATTTCCAGAGGCTGCATCTGTTGTCGACGCAGTGATGTAGCGAAGTTCATCCAGGTTAGTGCACATTCTTCCATTTTCTTTTCTCTTTTTCCCATACAGGAGAAGCACATACTCTCTTGCTACTGGCAAAGACTCCTCCAAGCATCCAGAGAGTCCAAAATGAGCCATGTCTTTGAGCTCACGGAGTTGTGTCTTGAGTTTGTTGAATACTGTTGTCTTGCCTATTCTATACAAACTGCTCGTTGTGTCACAGCCAGTGAGCGCATGACATGCTGGAGGACAGCTGGACATGTCTTTTCCGAGTTTGTCTGCTATGGTGTTGATGGGGACATACCTCTCTCTCATTCCATGCCCTGCATGCATGTAGACTTCAGATGATCCAAACACGCCTTTGCTTGCATAATACACCAGCAGTACTTCTACATCTGTGTCATCACACCTCACAATGATGGAAGAATATGAATCGTCAAGATGTATGGCATGCAAGATGTATGGCATGTAAGACCATTCTCGTATCGGCCTCCTCCTGATCACTGTAAAGTGATGTGAGAGTGCTGACTCCTGCTCTGCTTATGCGCCTCACCTCCTCTCCTTTCTCAAATCCACCTGCCAGGATGATGGAGCCATCTGATTGGATCCTCTGTGGGCCTGTAGAGATTATGTAACTGCTCACAAAGATACACAGTGCCGTCTTGTTTCCACTGCTCCTCAGGTAGCTTCTGTAGTTCGGAACATTTGCGTTACCTGTGATCACATGTGTGGGCCCATCAGTTGCTCCTCTCCTTTGTCTCTCCGGGATCTTTATTGACTGTGGGTTGTCATATCTGTCAAAGACTAGGACGACACATTTTATCTCTTGCTTCTTTAGAAGAGACAAGATCTTCTTGAGGATGCATTCAGCAAGGTCACTAAAAGTCAGGAAAGCTGAATCAGGAAGACTTCGGAGCAGAGCCATGCCATCAATGATATAGGCCGATTTTGCTGTGATCTCAGGCAGGCAGCTCTTGCATCACCTCCACTACAGACTCCAGTTTCTTTGCTAGGTCAGCTTTTGTGGTTTTCCTCATCTCTCCATCATCATAGAAGAGAGAGAGGGTGGAACGGCAGCCAACTCGTGAGACATTACATTTTCCACACACACGTACACGTACACGTACACGTACACGTACACACACACACACACACACACACACACACACACACACACACACACACACACACACACACACACACACTGTCAAGAGTTAGCTTTGTGCATAACTGCCATTAGCACTGTGCAGTGGTATGCTAGCTAGTTAAAGGAATAGTAAGCTGGCTAAGCTAGCTAAAATAATAATAATTCTTTCAACACAAAACATGTTATACTCAATTTAAGAATATAAAAAATTAATTAGACATTTGTGTTACCTGATCTGTCATTAGACTGGTGGTGATGGTTTCTTCTTTCTTTTTTTAATTTCTGCCACATAACATTGACAATCCTCTGGAAGAGGCAGTTTAAAATGGCAGCTGGAATTTAACAAACAAGGGATAAAACAAGGAGGCACACCAAAGAGCAATCAATCCATGTTTGAGAGTGTGAATGGAATGTGGTGCTGGATTTTGTTCATTACCCTATTGACTTCAGAGGGTGATATGGATTGCATATCCCAAATTAACACTAAACAATGAATATATCTCTGTCAGGAAGGGATAGCTTATGGTAAATGAAAAGGATATTGACTTCCAAAACCTTTTGATTTTGTTCAAATTAAAAGGTTTTGTGTTATTCACCATGAAAAATAATTTCCGCCTATTCATCACTGTGTTTAGAGGTCAACAGTACATAATTAAAACAAATTATCAACATATATTCAGGTAATCCATGTGCACAAGATACCTGACTACTCTCACACAGAACTATAGGTGGATCAGAGCGTCCTCTGGAAAATTAGACTGCGCATTGTAACCCTTGCACCCCCAGAAAGATCTTTATTGGCTCTATGGGGTGCATCACTTCTTCAGTTGATTTCACTAATTTCCCACAAAATTAAGTCCCACAACAGTGCATTTCTTGAATGGGAAATCCTGAAGATAAAAAGAAAACATTGTTGTGTTTTGTCCTAACTTGGGTAGGGGTACAGTACATCACCGTCTGAGGGCCCCTCCTGCTAGACTAACAATTTCCACCTACAATAAAGTCATGTTTGCAGGACAATATTCGAGCATTTCTTTGGAAAAATTACATTTTAACTCGTTGGTGTTGTTGGACAGTTACTTGGGTCAAACCACAGCAAATTTGATGCAAATTCTGAGTGAGCATTATGAAATTATGGGCTCTTTTGTCACCTCACCCGGACTGGCCCAATTTGGCTCTTTTTCAGATATTAGGGTAGGTCTAAAGAATAGCCCAAAAAACGTATTTCCCACAAAAATAAAGTTCCACAACCATCCATTTCATTAATGGGACACATATGGGATATGAAAAAACATGGTTGTGTTTTGTTCTAACTCGGGTAGGGGTACCTCAAAATCTGAGGGCCCCTCCTGCTGGACTAAAGGCTTTGTGTTGCGCTATAAAACGAGCGCACCCAACGAGAAGGCGGTGCCCTTCGTCGACCAATGGGCTTTGAGGATGTTTTGTGGGTTTAGAGCGGTATTTGCTGGAAATCTGTCCTTCACGTCGTGTATTGGGTGCCGTGTCCCACCATGCAACGTTCGCTGGCTGTGGTTATTACCTGGAACAGAGCGCTGCGAAACAGACAAGTTTTATTCAACACGTACCAGAGAACCGCCGCCATGTCCACACTCCTGATCAACCAGCCCAAGTACGCCTGGCTCAAAGACCTGGGTCTGGCCGAGGAGAACGACGGCGTCTATAACGGGGCATGGGGAGGCAAAGGGGAGGTAAGAGAACAACGTCCACACAGCTGTGGATGTCCGGCTGCTGGACGCAGCAAAGCGTGGGGCAACTTCCGACTGACGTGGACAGGCTGACATTACACACGGCAGCCCTACGCTCGCCACACTGCAGTTTTGTTGCTTACTTGTCAAACTTTTACGTGTGGCTTTAACGCAGCGTCTGCTAAAACACCTGCTAGCTGTGTAATGCTAATAACATAATAATGCTAGTTAAAGGTATTTCCCCACGCGGCCTGCTAGCTAGCTCGTGGTCCTCCTGACTTATCGATTAAACTTCATGAAATGTTAAGCGAGCGTCACCCTTCATACCCACCTGTTCCAAACGGACATGCTTGCCAGCTGGTGGAGGGACGTCGTAAATTCAGTTAGTTTTATTTTCTTCCCTGTCACGTTAAAAATATCTGAACTTTTTCGTGGGACAAGCTACAAGTAACTTGCAGCGACCTCTGCTTGTCATTGTTATGTTGTCAAACGTGTTTCAGCCATTTTCGAGTTTAACGTTCAATCAATCAATCAGTCAGTGAATCAACCAATCAATCAGTCAATCAAGTTGCATTTTATATAGTGGTTTTGTAGCTGCAAAAGCCACTCAAAGTGCTTCACAATTCACACACACACACACACACACACACACACACACACACACACACACACACACACACACACACACACACACACACACACTCTCTCACACACACACACACACACTCTCACACACACACACACACACACACACACATAATCCAGAGATAGCTCCCCTAAATACAAAATTATTTAAAGTTTATTCAGCAAGACAATGTACATATTACATCATAGAACACACAATACAGGCGAACTGACAACATCAATATATATGAGATGAATGACATTCTAAATAAGTTGAAATTAAATAATTAGAGTAACAATACAAAATAAATAAAAATATTAAAATAAATAAAGGAAAAAACAGAACAAATCAAATTCATTTGACATCAGGGGGTTCATCAGATGTTTCTGTAATATTCTAAGAAGCTGTCACTTTTTCTGTTGTGTGTAAGAAAGAGCAAGAGAGTTGAGCACTGAGTTAAATTCAGTCAGAAAAAGAGGGAAAGATGATCTGTGTTAATATAGTTATGTGGCTTTATTTTTTTACTAACACAAAGTACTTAAACCTATATATGTTATAAATGTTATTTTTCCTTAATTGATCATGTCATTGATAATGTGCTCGACAATGCGTTTCCTATTATCCAGGAGATGGAGTTGTGTGTTCTAATCAGTGTTCTGTCTTCCAGCGCTAACAGGAGATGGAGTTGTGTGTTGTAGTTGTGTGTTCTAATTAGTGCTCTGTCTTCCAGCTCTAACAGGAGATGGAGTTGTGTGTTCTAATTAGTGCTCTGTCTTCCAGCTCTAACAGGAGATAGAGTTGTGTGTTCTAATTAGTGCTCTGTCTTCCAGCTCTAACAGGAGATGGAGTTGTGTGTTCTAGTTGTGTATTCTAATTAGTGCTCTGTCTTCCAGCTCTAACAGGAGATAGAGTTGTGTGTTCTAATTAGTGCTCTGTCTTCCAGCTCTAACAGGAGATGGAGTTGTGTGTTCTAATTAGTGTTCTGTCCTCGAGTTCTAACAGGAGATAGAGTTGTGTGTTCTAATTAGTGCTCTGTCTTCCAGCTGTAACAGGAGATGGAGTTGTGTATTCTAATTAGTGATCTTTCATCCAGCTCTAACAGGAGATGGAGTTGTGTGTTCTAATTAGTGTTCTGTCCTCCAGCTTTAACAGGAGATGGAGTTGTGTGTTCTAATTAGTGTTCTGTCTTCCAGCTCTAACAGGAGATTGAGTTGTGTATTCTAATTAGTGTTCTGTCTTCCAGCTCTAACAGGAGATGGAGTTGTGTATTCTAATTAGTGTTCTTTCATCCAGCTCTAACAGGAGATGGAGTTGTGTGTTCTAATTAGTGTTCTGTCTTCCAGGTCGTCACATCATTCTGCCCCGCCAACAATGAGCCCATAGCCAGAGTACGGCAGGTACGTATGTCAGTATGGTCTTTCTCAACACAACATCAATCTGCTGTTAGATTAAGTGTTGGCTCTAGGCCATGCCAGTGCATCACTGGCCCCATAAATATCCGAAATGACCTGCTAGGAGTTTGTGGTATTGACCCCCACTCAGAAGTAACAGAGACAAATGAAAATGTACTTGATACCAGTGCTTGTTGCTAAACTGCCATTCTCCATTCAGTCTTATAGTGGCACGTTTAACTTTTTTGAGAGTGATCAATTAAATAAATGAGGTTGGGGGGGCAGCACTAATGATGGCATTGTTCAATTTGCAGTTTTTTTTTATCAAAGAATGCTGTAAAGTGAGTAAATGTATGCAGTAGCACTGGGCAGTATACTGATATGATGTCGATATGGTGATATGAGACTACATGTAGTCTGGGATTTCTATAGTAATATTGTGATATAACTTGCATGTTGTGATCCCCTGCTCTGTAAGTCTGCAGTACAGTAAAGTGATAGAATTTTCTGGACTTATCAGACTGTTTTAGCGGAGTGAAATGTGCAGAGAATGCCTCTCTCTACCCGCTTGGTCATAATATCCATATTAAAAATGATAATTTCTCAGAATTTTATGTATAAAAAGCAGCACAGATCACAAACTTGGGCTGCAAGTTTAGCTAGTTTTTCATCTGAGGATGGGCAGAATTTATTTCAAAAGTTCGTAATTTGTTCATTTTATTATGCAGCAGCCATTTCTGCTGCATTCGCCAATATGTTCGACACCTGGCATATCGACCGATCTAAAGTGCATGCCATAGTCAGTGACAATGCAAGAAATATGGCAAAAGCGATAGAAGACAGCCAGCTGAAAGGAATACGGTGCATGGCCCACACACTACATCTGGCTGTGAATGAGGGAGTGTTGTCTCAGCGCAGCGTAAAAGATGTATTGGCTATAGGCAGAAGAATTGTTGGCCACTTTAAACGTTCTCAGCTGGCCTATTCCCGCTTACAGTCTATGCAAGATCAGTTTGGAACACCAATAAAACGGTTTCAACAAGACGTGAGTACACGCTGGAACAGCACTTTTTACATGCTGGAAAGCCTCTGCGCAAAAGCGAGTCTTGGCTGCATACAGCACAGATCACGAGCTCAGATCAAGAGCTCATGAGCTCACAGCGCAGATCACGACATTCACTTCACACCAGTGGGTCTTAATAGAGAACATTCTCTCTCTTCTTTCCCCCTTTGAGCAGTTAACTAAAGAGATCCGCTCCGCTGATGTATCTGTAGCAGACGTTATTCCGTTAATTGCGGCACCAAAGCGTCTTCTAAGCAAAGAGGTTGAGACGGACCACGGAGTGAAAACAATGAAAAGCACACTCTTAGAGTCTGTCAACACACGTTTCACTGAGATCTATTCGGATCCTCTGCACTTCATCGCGACTGTACTTGATCCGCGTTATAAGGATCATTACTTGGATGTGGGATTAAAGCAGCGCGCACGTAAAATGATCCAGGCTGCGATGGATGCGGACAACCTGCTTGGTTGTCCGCATCAGCGTGGGAGGAGAGCAGAGCGCAGAAAAAAGGACTCGTCTCTCTGCACCAGATGAGGGGCATGCACCTTCCATGTCTGATATGTTCAATGAGATCCTGCAAGAGAGTGCCCCAAATAATAGGTAGGCTATTCTGTTCTGGCTTACTATATGTGACTATCAGATGAGTTTATTTTTCTGCTAGACAGTTTTTATTTTATCTGATAAAAATGTTTATGCACTGGCCCTTTATCTTTCTCAAATATCAGGCAGACAACAAGCTCAACCGCTCAACAGTTGGATGGTTATCTGTCTGAAGTCCCCATCTCCAGAAGTGATTACCCTCTTGCCTACTGGAGAAATAACCATGGCCACTTTCCTGACCTGGCAAAGATGGCACACAAGTACTTGTCTGCTCCGTGCACAAGCACTGACAGCGAGACACTGTTCAGTGCTGCAGCTCATGTTCTCGATGAGAAGAGGAACAGACTTCACTGTAATAAAGCAGAGAAGCTACTCTTCATCAAGAAAAACCTGCCACTTTACCTCAAGAAGTAGAATGGACGTGTGTCTATTGTTAAAATATTTGTTTTCCACTTTGCACATCCACAATCCTTGGTGCATTTGTTGTTGTTAAATGCCTACAGGCTATGGCAATCTTTGTTTTGATACACTGTTATGTTGTAGGCCTACAGAGAAACTATTGTTATATCTTTCAGCAGTTGCACTTGTTCTGAATGCACTTTGTTGTAGTAGTCCTACAGAGAAAAATGTAAAAGGCACTTGACTTAAATGCACTTTGTGTTTTTATGAGAGAACATATTTAATTTTACAATCTTTCAGCAGGCCAGTCAGTTATAGGCCTGTACATTATTATTTAATGTATACATGAGTGGGGTCAAGTTAAACATTTTGTTTTGAATTATAATTTATATTGTGCATTGTTGTAATGTCAGTGCTAAATAAATATTTTCATACTTTTGTAATTGATTTATTCTTTGAATTGCAATGCCTTGATTTTAGTGAGGTTAGTACACAGTCATAGCCATAAATGCAATGGTTCTAATAATTGACATAATAATTTCTTTCGGTGTTTCAGTTTTCGGTTTTCGGCCTTGGTTTCCTCATTTTTGGTTTTCGGTGTCGGCCAAGAATTTTCATTTCGGTGCATCCCTAATTCCTTGTATCGTCACCATTCCACTGTCCTTCCTGTCATTCACACACTTGTATTCCGTAAACTCTCATTTCTGTCCATATTTTCCTATTTTCTTGCTAATGTACCTAAACTGTAAACGCTGTTGACTGTGAAAAACTGGATCCTTACAGTTATTATATCTTAAAGCAGCAGTCATCCACTTTTCTAACTTTTTATCCTCCATTGCTCAGTAGAGCAGTTTATTAATATTACAACCATTGGTTTATATGATGACTCTGGACTCTCCCTCCCCGGACCTATCAAGATGCAAATCTTTTCCCAGATCACTACAGAAGATCGCAGTGCTGGAATGTGAAATATTTGCACTAGAGAAGCAAAACAGACTGACACTGCCTCTGACTGGGTCTCCTCTGTGAGCCGCCCTGAATGCAGGACCTCATTTAACACCGGCTGACTAAGATTTCTGAAACTCGGCAGGGCTAAACCTGGACCAGTGCCGACAGAGAAGTACTGTGAAAGAAAATCGGTGCTAAGCCCAAAGACAAATGGAAAGCTTTGCCATCAAGTAGGTCCAAGAGACTGGGTCATCCTATGTTCACGCCTGCCATTGGGCCAACTAACGGAGCTAAACACAAGCCACGGTCACTGACTTTACCCCTGCAAAACAGGTGCAGGGGATATGAAACTGCTACACGCCCCTATTAAAAGTGCAGATTTCTGTTATGTAAAGAAAATGAAACCAAGATAAATCACGTCAGAACTTTTTACGCCTTTAATGTGAAGTTGCAGGTATGACATCGATGGCCACACAGCTTCCTGTAGTATCTCCAACTGTAGCAGTCTCGAAAAGTAAAAATCAGATTAACAGCAACTCTAACCCTACGCCTTGTAAGACTGAACTATTTGGGAAAATAATCTAATCGTGATTTTTTTTTAGACCAATATTTTGATATTTTGTTAAAGTTAATTATCTTCTGTGTTATCCAGTAAACACAGAAATAAATCATTTTACAGTGTGACCAACAAATCAGTCAACATGTAAACTGCTCTTTCCTGTAGGCCAGGCCTACGTCTTATGATTACATGAGAAGAATTGATGCATGAACTGATATGAATAACATATCTTCATTTAACTATTTAATTGTAAAACGAAAAACCTTCAATCACAATAGAATACTGACTGGTTGTCAGGCGTCCCTAGAGACACAATTGCCCGTGTCTGCAGGTGGGAAGCTGGATGTGGGTATGTGTCTTGGTCGCTGCACTAGCGCCTCCTCTGGTCGGTCGGGGCGCCTGTTCAGGGGGGAGGGGGAACTGGGGGGAATACCGTGATCCTCCCACGCGCTACGTGCCCCTGGTGAAACTCCTCACTGTCAGGTGAAAAGAAGTGGCTGGTGACTCCACATGTATCAGAGGAGACGTGGTAGTCTGCAGCCCTCCCCGGATCGGCAGAGGGGGTGGGGCAGTGGCTGGAATGGCTCGGAAGAGTGGAGTAATTGGCCAAGTACAATTGGGGAGAAAAAGGGGGGGGGTATTGACTGATTTAACTTTAAGCCTTGTAAACAGGTAATATAATTACCATGACTTAACTTTTTAATACACTCTGAAAAGGGAACAACAAAGCACTGCAGAACAACAGGCCTGGTGTGAACATTAATATGAAAATAAATACGCATCTTACTGAGCTCCAGACAGTAACAGTAACAAATCATACAAACTAAAATGCAGAAATATAAAAAATAAATCTGTGGCTCTCCCACTCTGAAAATACTTAGATAACTCAAAGTCGTAATAAACATTTAATATGTAAACATGTGGATTGCAATTTCTTTTTCTTTTTTTGGGGGATTTTCCCCCCCTTTTTCTCCCCAGTTGCATCCGGCCAATTTCCCCACTCTTCTGAGCTGTCCTGGTTGCTGCTCCATCCCCTGTGCTAATCCGGGGAGGGCTGCAGACTACCACGTGCCTCCTCTGCTACATGTGGAGCCTCCAGCCGCTTCTTTTCACCTGACAGTAAGGAGTTTCACCAGGGGGAGGTAGTGTGTGGGAGGATCACGCTATTCCCCTCAGTTCCCCCCCCTCCCTGAACAGGCGCCAACCAGAGGACGCGCTAGTGCAGCAACCAGGACACATATTTACATCCGGCTTCCCACCCGGAGACACAGCCAATTGTGTCTGTAGGGACGTCCGACCAAGCTGAAGGTAATGGGGATTCGAACTGGTGATCCCCGTGTTGGTAGGCAAATGAATAGATCGCTATGCCACCTTGTAGCGCCGCATTATGTAATAACGCCGCATTATGTAATAATGTAATACATTTTCACATCATTATGTAATAACGCCACATTTCGTAATAACTTGCCGCATTTTGTAATAAAATTCTTGAACGCAATATGTAATAAAGTTTGCCGCATTTTGTAATAAGTTGTTACATATTGCACCGGTTATTACAAAATGCGGATGTTACAATTTTTTATGAAGAAAATGTAATAATTTGGTGCATTATGTAATAAACCACCAAAATTTATGTCTTAATTTGAAAAAAACATACCGTCAGATCAACATTGATTTTAAGCATTCTAGCATGACTCAACTAAGAATTAATTTCACAAACTAGTAAGATGTTTCATTAGTCAAAACTTATTCAAATATAACTTTATTATAATCATAGAGAATGTGTTTGAATGTTCAGAGAACAAAACTGCGCTACATGCGTGTTACAGACACAAACATTATCAGTGCACTGAAATGTCAGGAGACATACACACATCTGCATTATGTTAAACAAATGTTATGTGATTAGAAAGCAGACAAAAGATAAAAACAAATATGAAACAGAAAAAATAATGCAGTTTAATTAATTTAATAAACCATCAAAATTATCTGCATTCATAATATGTATAACAATTAGGAAAAATTAAAATTCTCTTAACTGGACTAGCATTATACATTATTTTTTGGTTTGGTTCACAACATAGTGGTGATAGCATGTGTGTGTGTACTAAAGCCAGCCACCAGGGGGAGATCCAAACACTTTGGCTTCAGTTTTGCCATGCCCTCTGACCACTTAAGATGGAAGATATTTGAAAGGCAACACGATGAAAGGTATGAACAAATATCAGATTTCAGATTCAGAGAATCTCTCAGAAATGTATGTTGATTGATTTGCAACTAATATGAAATGCTAACAGATTAAAGCCCAAACTTTTAAGTTCGTAACCATGATCTGATTAGCAATGATAAGCTAAACTAGCAGATGCTAGATTGGTTTTAGAAAGTTTCTGAAATGACAAGATTAATTTCGGGGACCAATAACAGCAAACTACTGTAAGTTACCGCTATAACATAATACAACAACGTGATATATTCAATTAAACAAAATATTTTTTGACAGCTCTACAGTTCAGCATAATTTTGGCCTGTACCCTTTGGGTTGTCTGCATGGGATATGGACAACAACAATCAATGACTAAAGATGTCTATGAAGTCATTGTGAAGAAACTAAAGGGAGAGTTCAATGTTCCTGTCAATGCACGTACAAGAGTGCAACAAATTGCTCTGGTGAGACTGTGGAGAAATGGGAATCTCTACTCTCTGAGCGAGGATGGAGAGACCTTGCTATGTGCCGGGAAGCCAGTAGCTACGAAGTCTGCAGTTGGTGGCATTGTAAAAAAAGGTCTGGATGACACAAAGGGATCAGGTGCGAGGAAGCTGAATAAGCGACTAAATGAGCAACACTCTGGCATTAGTGAAAGAAAGGTTCAAAAAACACTGGACTGCTCCAGACGCTACCAACTCCACAAGGCTAGATTTGGAAATAAACCCATACCGAGGCCCATCAGGGCCAAAGAAGTACAGGATCGGCATCAGATTGACCTCCTTGATATGGGAAAGTGGAAGATCAAGCATGGCCATTTCACATATCGATACATCCTCACTGTGATTGATGTCTTTAGTTGATACACATGGCTTAAACCATTAAAAAGTAAAGACAGCTCAGAGATTGCAAGACATCTTTATGATATCTACACTGAACATGGCCCACCTCAAGTTTTGCAGCATGATCAAGGCAGGAGAGTTTAAAGGAGCTGTGCGAAGGCTGATGGAATCAATGCAAGTGAGAATAATTGAGAGTTCACCGTACCATCCCCAAAGCCAAGGAAAGGTAGAGAGGACCCACAGAGTGCTGAGGAAAAAGATCATGTATGACCTTGTGAATTGTCAGAGGAAAGGGGTTAACTGGGTTGAACATTTGCCGTCATATTCCCGAGTGCTAAATGAAGACCCAAAGGAAGTTTTAAGTTGGATGTCTCCATTTCAAGTATACTATGGGAGAAAAAGTAACACGGTGATGTATCCCCTGGCAGGTTCTCCATCCAGTGTCATTGGTGAACAATCCACGAATGATCCACAAAGTAATTTACCCTCCCTGAAACAGCGGCTCAGATTTGAGGAAAAACGAAGAAGACAAAGACAAATGGCAAAGAAAGCCACTGAGCATTGCAGTAAACGGATGATCCAGCATGCATCTAAACAAAATCCTCCATCTGTTTATCATGTCAGTGAAGCTGTTTTGGTGAGAGTGAAAGATGGTGCCCATCGAGTTTCAAAACGGTATCGCGTGTTGCCTGGTAGGATCATGAAACGTAACATAAAGCTTTCAAAATACAAAAGTTCAGTTCAAGATTCCTGGTGATGCTAAAGTGCAAGAAAAATTGTTCTTTGTTTCTGATGTGACCAGTACAACACGGCAACGAGAAAAAAAGCGCTCTAAATCTTCGAAGTCAGTTCTAACTTTGCATCCACTTTTGATGACATACACACATGAAGACAGACTGAGGGACTATAACTCCTTAGACGTGAGTGTACGGTTTGACACAGCACCCGATGGAAATTGCCAGTTTAGTGCCATAGCTGATCAGCTTGCTTCATTAGAAATATTCAGATCAGCAGCAACCCTAAGGGATGAAATAGTTCAAGATCTCAGGTCTAATCCATTTACCGTAAATGGAACACCTTTGTCTCACTATGTTGATGGAAATGACTTGGATGTATACTTGGATAGCATGTCACAATTTGGGACCTACGGAGATCACATCACACGACAAAGGGCAGCTGAGATTTTCAATGTCCAATTTCTCATTACCTCCACACTGGGAACTGATGCCTCTTCTATTATATCGCAGTCTAACACATACTCAGAAAGCTTGCCATTGCTGGTCCTTGGACATATTGCAGAGGAGCATGGAGCACATTATCTCAGTCTGGAGGGGTCAGTGTCTTCATTCATTGAGAATATTGTGGAAGCTGAGAGGGAAAGGACATGTCAAAGATATGAGAATGGATCAAACCAAGAAGATGATGAACCAGATGTTCTCCATGATGATGCCCTGAATGAATGCCGTGATGCTACATTTGTTGAAAACCATCACCATTTCACGGATGAACCAGATGACTGTGCTCTGGATGAACACCATCATGATTCCCTGGATATATCCCATGATGATGCCCTTCTATATGATGATGGAAATTGTGACATGCCCAACCTGCTGACAGAATTGCTTGCATATGTTATTCAGTTGACACTACATGCTGACATGTCAATGCTCGGTGTATTCAACAGGGTTTCTAAACTTTTTCAAGACCTTGCATCACGATTTCTTCCTCAAATCTACATCATTGAATCTTTAGCTGAAAGCCTTCAGTTGGAACATGACAGTGACAGTGTCATTAGTATTATGAAGCTATATAAATCAGCTGGACGTGGGAGTGGTCTCTCAGCGAGATTAAAGGAGCTATTTGGAAAAAATAGCAAGTGGATGAGGGCCTGGGTCTTGTTGAGGCACACAAGCTGTGGACATTTCAAAATCAAGGACATTTTTTGGAAAACATAGTATGGGAAGGAAGGAGAGATATGATGTAAATAGTGAATGAATAAAGAAAAGAATGATAGGAGGAACTTCCAAATGTGACAGATCACATTTAACCTTGAACAGTATGTGTCTGTTGTACCTAGTTCAATAATTTTCTGACTGTTTATCTTTAATCTTACTAAGTGATGGTTGTTTTAAGAGAAGTTTATTTTGGAGGAAAAGGTATTTCTACTGTTGCTACTAGAGAAGATGTTTTTTTTTCAAGTCGTAAGTAAATTTCTTGTATATTGGAAATATTGCAAATCTTTTTGTTAATCGGCAAGTGTGGGTAGCCTTCTTTTTTATTTTAATAACATGATTAGAAATATCTCATTTTGATTTGAAAGATTGTTTAGGCTGTTTTTAGTCAGTTTATACTATTGTTAACCACTATTGAAAAGGACATCTATGTTGCATTAACACAAATGGAACTGGAATAAAGTTTTTTCTATTCCATATTTGTTTCTGTCTTTTGTCTGCTTTCTATCACATATATATGCATAACATAATGCAGATGTGTGTATGTCTCCTGACATTTCAGTGCACTGATAATGTTTGTGTCTGTAACACGCATGTAGTGCAGTTTTTGTCTCTGAACATTCAAACACATTCTCTATGATTATAATAAACAGTTATATTTGAATAAGTTTTGACTAATGAAACATCTTACTAGAAAAATTAATTCTTAGTTGAGTCATGCTAGAATGCTTAAAATCAATGTTGTTCTGACGTTATGTTTTTTTCAAATCAAGACATAAATTTTGGTGGTTTATTACATAATGCACCAAATTATTACATTTTCTTCATAAAAAAGTGTAACATCCGCATTTTGTAATAACCGGTGCAATATGTAACAACTTATTACAAAATGCGGCAAACTTTATTACATATTGCGTTCAAGAATTTTATTACAAAATGTGGCAAGTTATTACGAAATGTGGCGTTATTACATAATGATGTGAAAATGTATTACATTATTACATAATGCGGCGTTATTACATAATGCGGCGCTACACACCTGGACGCCCAGATTGCACTTTTTAATATTAACATAAATATCAATCTTACTGATATCCAGTCAGTTGTATGGCTCTGCCATATGTCATCTTACTGTGTTGTTCTTGGTAGTTCAGAGGTTATTTTGCCAGGAACACCAGCATATCGACTTTTGCTGGTTTTCAGGATGAACCAATACAAGTTACTATATTCCCTCCGTTAAAGAAGGTTGAATCAGTTCATCTGGACACAGCATTTATTGACAGATTCATTTCATCATCATCTAAGTGACCTCTTCAGTCTCACCTGACTGCAGGTATCCCACCCTTATAAACAATACAGTGGCATAATAACCCAAACCAACGACCAGTTTCATATGCAGATATGGGTGTGACCATTAACTTGAGTTACAATGGCCCTGTGTATTATTCACAGAGGATTTGGGAATATTTGCAGTCACAGCATTGTAAGATGATGACAGCTGTGCAATTAGCCCCCCCCCCCCCCGTCGGTTCAGGGATGGTCATTCCCTCTTCACATAGATGGCCTCTTTGACTCCCCGTTCAAACCAGCATTCTTCCCTATCAAGGACGTGCACATCCTCATCCTTGAAAGAGTGGCCACTGGCCTGTAGATGGTGTAGACTGTGGAGTCCTGGTCTGTAGATGGTATAGACTGTGGACTCCTGGTCTGTAGATGGTGTAGACTGTGGAGTCCTGGCCTGATGTGTTAGCTCTCCTGTTTTGTGCCATCCTCTTGACCAGCATCTGTTTAGTTTCCCCAATTTACAAGTCACGGCAATCCTCCTGGCACTTAACAGTGTACACTAATTGTTCTGTTTGTGTTGGGGGACCCGATCCTTGGGGTGGACCAACTTCTTGCGCAGTGTGTTTTTGGTTTTGAAAGCAACTTAGATGCAGTGTTTGGAAAATACGCCTCTCAGCTTTCCCGACACTCCCACCACATACGGAATCACCAGTGGTGATTGACTGGTGCGCTGTTTGGGCGTCTTCCTGCCTTTGACAAATGCCCAGTTCGGATAAACACACTTATCCAGGGCCTGTTTAATGTGGGATTTCTCCCCTTCCCTGGTTGCTCTGTTGTTGGGGACGTTGTCAGCTCGGTGGTACAGCATCCTGATGACTCCTAGTTTGTGCTCCAGTGGATGATGAGAGTCAAACTTTTAAGTACTGATCAGGATCAGTATGTGTTGGTTTATGGTAACCAAGAATCAAATGTCCCCCATCACCAATTGCAGTTTCACAGTGTAAGAAGTCTAACCTGTAATTTTTCACATCCTCCCTGGTGAACTTGATGTGGGTGTCCACAGAGTTAATGTGGTTGGTGAAATGTGCTACACCCTGAGATTTAATTTTAACCCGTGTCGTCCAAAAATCTGAACCAATGGCTAGGTGGTGTCCCTGGATAAGACAGCAGAGCCTCTTTTCCACTTCCTCCATGTACAAGTTGGCCGCTACAGGTGAGACTGGGGAACCCATAGCACACCTATGCCTCTGCCTATAGTACTGCCTCCTGTAAGTGAAGTACATGGATTGAAGACACAGCTTCAGCAGCAGACACACTTGGTCAGTTTTAAGGGTGGTCTATTGCTAAGGGTGGGGTCGTTTTGTAATTTCATAAAGACTACCTCCACTGCTTCATCAACAGGAACGCACGTGAAGAGAGACTTAACATCATAAGAGACCATTGTTTCGTCCTCCTCCATAATGATGTCCCTCACCTTGGAAAGTGCCACCTTGGAGACGGTGGCACTCACAAAAAGACAGGAGGTGGAGCTGGAGGTGGCAGAGTTGACGATTTTTGTTGGAAGTGATGAAGTACAGGATTAGGAATGAGTATATTAGAGGGAGAGCTGAGGTTGGAGGCAAGATTGAGATAGTTTGGACATGTGTGAGATGCTGGCTATATTGGGGGAAGGATGCTGAAGATGGGGCTGGCAGGCAAGAGGAAAAGAGGAAGGCCAAAGAGGAGGTTTCTGGGTATGGTGAGGGGGGACATGTATGTGGGTGGCTTGACAGGAAGATGCAGAGGACAGATTATCTTCAGTGTACAAATTTAACCTCTCAACCAAGAGCATGTATGTGTCAGATCACTTGATATTTGACAAGCTAGCTATATCAGACGACAAATCAGTAAATACGTAAGGGATCTTGCATTTTTCAGCCAATTTCCAGCATTATTGTTTTCTAAGTAATCCCTACAATGCTAATAAAGTAATAGAGCATAATCTTAGAGATTTGGGGTGGGGGTGGGGGTGGCTGACATCATAGCAACTAAATGGCAGGCACAGAACTGCACATATTATTTAGATGTCTATGGCTGCATTTTCTGCCTCAAAATTTCAGTGATGGCACTATTATTTACTAACAGGAAAGTGGTCTTCCACAAACAACACTGTCAGTTGTAGAAATACATAGACTGCTGGGCTTAGAGTATGTGAGCACTTGTTTTTCAGCCCATCCCCACTCATTCACATTTTGAAAACAATGAAAATAAAGGATAAAATAAATAAAGCAAGACTAAAGTGAGGGTGTGGTGGTTGGGGCCCAAAGATTGCAGTACACCCAAGCTCGTCAGAAGCCTGCTCAGAGACTTCAGTTGGGAAACACTGGCATTTTGCTTTTCTACCCAGGTCATATTTTACTTGTTAGGGCCCTGACACACCAGGCTGACGGCCGACCGTCGGCCAGTGTCGGGCCATCGGTGAGCATCTGTGACCCTAGTTTGGCGGTGTGTCCCACAGCGTCGAAACTACATAGTCGGACCCCTGTTGGCAGCTTTTCAGCTGATTCAGCATGTTGGATCAGCAGGAGCCCGTCAGTGAGAGAGATCACTCTGATTGGCCGTTCAGCTTAGCAAATCAGTGCTAAGCTAGTGAATATGGCCACCAGCTGTAGTCTGCTGTGTGTTCAAGTGTTACTTTTTGGCTCAGATGGCAGGCGACATGAGGCGACGCAATAGTCGGCCTTTCTCCCCAATAGTCGGTTTCGTGTGTCTTGGCTCTTAGGTGTTGGACCTCACATGTGTCAGCAGTGTTATAAAAGGTCTCTTTTTCTTTCATGCTGTCATATTACATTGGCAAATGGGGGGTGGGGGTTGGATCGTAAATGTGTTTTAACCCAGAGGAAGCAAACTGCACAGATTTAATCCCTCAAAGCGGCCATTAGATTTTTTTTTGTTAGATTAAAAGAGTAATCAGTCTACCATCCAAGGAAAAACTGGTATTTTGTGTATCAAAATTAATCTAACATTTGTTCAGAAAGCCTTTTAGGTCATTTTAGCTTTTGTTGAATATTTTTTTCCAGACTGTTTTTGTTATCAATTGGATAAGGTATCAATTAAAATGTTTTTGTTGACAGAATTATTTGGCCTTTGTGACTACGGAATATGGCGGTTAAGAAACATGGTTTACAGGAATCAGAAATCATTGTCCCACAAAATAGCTTTCTTTAAGAGTAGCAAGACAATAAAATGTTAACAAATAAAATGTTAGTGGAAAGCTTATTGTACAGTCTTCTTGTTTTAAAGGCAACCATGGCGGAATATGAAGAAACTGTCCAGAAATCAAGAGAAGCTTGGAAAGTGTGGGCAGATGTAAGTACAGTTGAATAGATTTTATCAAGGTATCGTTGAGATATATTGCCCTGGAGAAGTAATTTTGCACCCCTTATTTTCTTCCTATCACCTCTAGATTCCAGCTCCCAAAAGAGGCGAGATTGTGAGGCAGATTGGTGATGCATTGAGGAAGAAGATTAAAGTTCTTGGAAGCTTGGTACAACTTTTCTTTTTTGATTTTTTCTAAATTTGGTCTATCATTTGGCTAAATACAAGAACCCTTTGATACATTTAGCTAAACCCAAGAACCCTTTCATACATTTGGCTAAACACAAGAACCCTTTGATACATTTGGCTAAACACAAGAACCCTTAGATACATTTGGCTAAACACAAGAACCCTTTGATACATTTGGCTAAACACAAGAACCCTTTGATACATTTGGCTAAACACAAGAACGTTTTGATACATTTGGCTAAACGCAAGAAAATTTTGATACATTTGGCAAAACACAAGAACCCTTTGATACATTCAGCTAAACCCAAGAACCCTTTCATACATTTGGCTAAACACAAGAATGTTTTGATACATTAGGCTAAACACAAGAACCCTTTGATAAATTTGGCTAAGCACAAGAACCCTTTGATACATTTGGCTAAATACAAGAACCCTTTGATACATCTAGCTAAACCCAAGAACCCTTTGATACATTTGTCTAAACACAAGAACGTTTTGATACATTTGGCTAAACACAAGAACCCTTTGATACATTTGGCTAAACACAAGAACCCTTTGATACATTTGGCTAAACACAAGAACGTTTTGATACATTTGGCTAAACCCAAGAACTCTTTGATGCATTTGGCTAAACAAGAACGTTTTGATACATTTGGCTAAACACAAGAACCCTTTGATACATTTGGCTAAACACAACTTTTTTGTAACAATGTCACTTGTCAGTTGTTGAACGGTTTTATAAATTAGTCCATAGGTTTTTAGATATGGCTTGTAACCTGTAAAGCCATGACACAACTTATTTGTGCAATTTTTGAAATACGATATTTTAATTATGTGTTCAGAATTCTATAATAATCATATATTACTTTTTTTAACAGTTAGAAAGTGCTGTAAATTAAAAGTATTTAAAGGCCTCAAACTAACCATTAATGACTTAGAAGTATGGTACCAATAATAAGTGTTTATGTTTATGAAAGTATATGGAACCTTTTATTATAAATTGACAGTTTTTGAAAGTGGCCTTGAAATTTCACCTTTGTAGTCACCACTGAATATCAGGAATTGAAAACAAGACAACTGATACTTTGGTAACGTGTTACAATAAGGGTACATTAATTAATAGTAGTTAATGCAGTAATAAGCATTAACTAAGGTAATTAACAGTTAACTAATGTTTTTAACGTTAATACAGTAATAAGCATTAACTAACAATTAATTTAATAATGTTGACTGCTAAATGTATATAAATAATATCCAAAGGAATTGAATCGAGTGCAACTGGACTTGGTATATATCCGTGAAGACGTTTCGCCTCTCATCCAAGAGGCTTCATCAGTTCGTACTTTTCTGACTAGACCAAGCTAGTCTGACTGACTGGTGATGAAACTCAGATATTTATCCTCTTTGGAGTCGTTATCAGAGCTATTGATGTCCATGGCTCTTTGTGTTCCGACGTTAAGCAACGCCCGTCGTTATCAGAGGTATTGATATCCGACGTTAAGCAGCAACGGTCGTTGGGGATGTTAGTTTCGACTTCGTTAGTGCTCCATTCAGTGGTCATGAGTCGTTGGAGCCGTTAGTGACCGACTGTTGTTCTTGGAGGCTAGGCTTCTTGAGTCTCCTGGGTAGAGATGAAAGGACGGCATTGTAAGTGGGAGATAGGTGGTGTCGCAGACCTCTTCCTCTGTTGAGGGATGGTTTTTCCAGTTTCGCATAGATGGCTTCCTTCACCCCTCTTTCAAACCATCTATATCTTCCCTGTACAAAATGTGTACATTGCTGTCCTCGAAGGAGTGTGTCTTCTCCTTTAGGTGTAGATAGACTGCTGAGTCTTGTCCTGAAGAGTTTGGCCTTCTGTGTTGGGCCATCCGTTTGTGTAGTGGTTGTTTGGTTTCTCCTATGTATAGGTCAGTGCAATCCTCATTGCATTGTACAGCATACACCAGATTGCTTTTTTGGGTGTGTGGTACACGGTCTTTGGGATGAACCAGTCTTTGTCGGAGTGTGTTGCTGGGTTTGAAGTATACCAGGATGCGGTGTTTGTTAAAAATTCTCCGGAGTTTCTCGGAGACCCCAGAAACATACGGGATGACTATGTTATTCCTTCTGTTCCCTTTCTCCTCATCGCTCACCCGGATGGTGTTTTTGGAACGTGTTGCAGTTTTCACAAAGGTCCAACTGGGGTAGCCGCAGGTTTTTAAAGCTCCCTTCAGGTGTTTGTGTTCTTCCCGTTGGGCCTGAGTGCTGCTGGGCACATTGTCAGCTCTGTGTTGCAGAGTTCTGATGATGCTCAGTTTGTGTTCCAGATGGTGGTGTGAGTCGAAAAGTAGATATTGGTTTGTGTGTGTAGGTTTCCTGTAAACCCCAATGTGGAGGCTCCTGTCTTCCCCAATGTGGATGTCACAGTCCAATAAGGGCCAACTGTTGTTCTTTATGTCTTCCCTTGTGAACTTAATGTTCTTGTCCAGACAGGAGCCTCCACACTGGGGTTTACAGGAAACTAACTGCTCCAACGACTCATGACCACTGAATGGCGCACTAATGAAGTCGAAACTAACACCTCCAACGACCGTCGCTGCTTAACATCGGATCACAAAGAGCCATGCACATCAATAGCTCTGATAACGACGGGCGTTGCTAAACATCGGAACACAAAGAGCCATGGACATCATTAGCTCTGGTAATGACTCCAAAGAGGATAAATATCTGAGTTTCATCACCAGCCAGTCAGACTAGCTTGGTCTAGTCAGAAAGGCATGGCTTATTAGATATTTTGATATTTAAATCAGCAATAGGCCTTTAGCCTAATGACTCATGAAGTGAGGCCATGTGAGGAATCACAAGTTGTGGGAAATGAAAGAACAGACGTTGGCGATATCATTCTGTCTTTAGATCAACGTTTTCCCCCACTTGTATAACTAGGCTATTAGCATCAAAGAACACAAACATGAGCCCTCCTCCTCGCTCTCTATCTGATCCCTGATATGAATGAATAGCCTACAAATTTGACAAGGGTGAAAAGAAATATCAGTCTCGGGCATCTCCCATCAGGCTGCTATAGCCTACTCTCACTGGAGACATGCGTCATACAACCAATCCCAAATGGCACCACTCCATGGACAGACTGGTAAATAACACTTTATGGACTGGCGGGGAAAATACTAAGACTAGATTATATGAAAACAGAACCAAATTCGTTTTATAAGCCAATGTGACTTTGATTTTTTTTTACTTTCTTTATTTTTAGAAAGTGGTGCCCCCATTTTCAACGAGTGCAAGATTTAAATTATCGTGTAGTTATGCTACAGGACTCGGAGATGGATCTGAAGGAGGTTTTGATTATCTTGTTCAGGACTACTTTCATCTTTGCTTTCCGAACAACTCCGTCTTTATCTGGTAGGGCCTTCACAATAATGCCAATGGCCATTCATTCCTTCTGACTTGATTATCCTTCATCAGAACAACATCTCCCTCCTTAAGGTTTGACCGGTTGTGGAACCAATTCTGGCGGCTTTGAAGTGTGCTTAGGTGCTCTTGACACCATTGAGCTCGAAAGATGTCAGCCAAGACCTGAACTCTCGTCCGCTGTTGTTGGAACATATCACCCTTCATGAAATCTCCAGGAGGAACTTAAGAAACACTAATTTTCTGGGTGAGAAGAGTTGAAGGGGTCACGATTAGTGGGTCTTCTGGGCTGTAAGTGATAGGCACGAGCAGTCTTGCATTGAGGATAGCTGAAACCTCCACCATCAGAGTTGTAAGGACATGGTGGATCAACTTTGGATTTCCAGCTTGCAGGTGCATGGAAGGATATGTTGTACTATGCCAATCATTCTCTCCCACACCCCACCCATGTGAGATAAGTGGTTGAAAACCCACTGGCATTTCTGGTTGAGCAGGTAGTGCTCAACATTATTATAATATTATTATATATAATATGATTAATCCCCACGACCCTGAGAGCAGGATAAGCGGTTTGGATAATGGAATGGAAGGATAATATTATTAAAAGTTATATTATTTTTATATTTACTCTTAACTAATTAACTAATTAACTTTTAATTCATACTCTCTATAACTTCAATATGGACTGCTCAGTGACAAGCAAATGAACAGAACAGCCCATCTCTTACTATAGGCTTGTCCACCTCTGGTGGGGCATGCAGGTAACTCCCGGGGGCCAAAAGAATCCAGCCCAGCATATGAGAATGGGGAATCCATCTGCAAGCGCTCTGGGAGCAGGCCTACCATTTCTGTTTCTCCATCCAACCCTGTCATTTCCTGCATAATACATGTGTGTAATGCTACTTATACTTCTCTTACCCCCAATAATCCATAAGTCACTTGATCTCACAGCTTCCTCAGTTATGTGCCATCTTTGATGCTTTACTGATATGTGGTGGTGACGAATGAGCAGCAAAGCCACATGATGTTTGCCTGGAATGTGGAGAGGATTTGCTTCGTGTCTTTGCAGCTTAGACTGTGAGGTATCCTCCCACTCAAAGGAAGCCATCATCGTCTATGACTGGATAAAGTTTTCAAAGAGAACTATTGGATGGTCTTGTTTTACTCAAAGACATTTGATTTCTTTTGTGTACACCTCATGTTACACACATGTGATAACGTGCTCCACTTTGATTAGACCCTCTTCTGTGAACGCCTCCTTATACAAGTGCCATTCAGTGCAGCTGCTGTCATTCCTAGCATAGCTGTGAGCGATGTGACGAAGGTGAGCCACCGCTTTGACTAGAGAATCTCATTTGGAAAAGTGCTCAAAGCGTTGTGTTCTTAAAGTACCTTTTGACACTGTGGTAGTGATTGTGGTCACTTAAGAGCATATTTCATTGTCCGACTCTGGGTTGATGAGCTTGGATTGGGCCTATTTTTCATCTGTAATCTCATTTTTCAGCAGGAATACTGGACCAGACAGCTAATTAGTAGTAGGTAGGTGACATGCGGTCACTGATTGAGAGCCATGGTCAGCAGGATTGTGCTCAGTGGGAATGTAATTACACTGCTCTGGCTGAGAAGACTTTTATTCGCTACACATGATTTTTCATGTACACAGAATAGTCTTTTTTGATTATGAATATATCCTAGTATGGCTTTGCTGTCAGTGTAGAAGGTGACTCTCAATGTTCATGTCAAGTTCTCACACAATGATCTCAGACATTTCCACAGTAAGTAGTGTAGCACAGAGGTCGAGTCTGGGAACAGTAGGCTCTGATACAGGAGCTAGTTTGGCCTTGTTTAAAATGAAGCCAACTTCACTAAGGCCCCTCCGGCGAGTGACCTTCAGGTAAGCTCCAGCAGATATAGCTTGAACAGAAGCACCTGAGAACACACAGGTTGGGTTCACTTGGCTTGAGATATGGAGAATGATACACAGGCTGCTTTTTAAGATCTTGCAGAGAATCTTGCCATCTTTTCCATCCCTTGTACTTTTTGTGAGGCAAGGGGCTGTCCCATTCAAGGCCCCTGCTGGAGAGCTCCCTGAGAAGAAGTCTACCTTTTATTGTCATATGGGCTAGAAATCCTAAACGGTCAAATGGGCTGTTGATTGCCAAAAGCACTCCACAACATGTGAAGGGTTTCTGATTCTGTGGAACTTGAAATGTAAATATATCAGAACTGACAATCTAACTAACTCCCAAGCTGCACTGAACTTGAATCTCATCCTCGGAAAAATCCAAGACCATAGCCCCTATCTTCAACAGGGAAGGCATTCATCACCTCCAGTCTGTTGGATGCAATCTTGTGGATATGAATGTTGGATAGAGCAAGCATTTTTCTGAGCTCTTTGCAGAACAAGAATAGCTTCGGGTTCAGTCGGAAAAAACTTCAGGACATCAACATACTAGAAATCCCTTTCTATGAAGTGCATTGCATCACTGCCATACTGCCCTCTGTTTCCCTTCTTGCCTTTCTCAGTCCAAAGATTTGCCACAGCTGGACAAGGTCGGTTACCAAAGACATGAACTCTCATGCGGTAGTCAACCATGTCTTTGCTTAGGTTGTTGTCTTCGTACCAGAGAAATCGCAATGCATCTCTATCCTCTTTAACAACAAAACAGTAAAACATTTGTTGTATGTCTGCTGTGATGGCAACATGTTCCTTTTGGAAATGGAGGAGGACTCCTAAAAGGCTGTTATTAAGGTCTGGCCTTGCAAGTAGCACGTTGTTCAGCGAATCTTCATCAAACTGATCACTTGAGTGAAATACCACACGTATCTCCTCAGGTTTCTGTGGGTGGTGGACCCCATACATCGGAAGATGAAGAAAAGAAGAAATAAAATACCAGCTTTCTTTTGCTTCTTCATTCGGCGGTGCCAGCTCTGCATGGTTGTTTTACAACATTTTCTGCATAAACTTGAGAAATTACAC
Source organism: Lampris incognitus (assembly GCF_029633865.1). Lineage (NCBI taxonomy): Eukaryota > Metazoa > Chordata > Actinopteri > Lampriformes > Lampridae > Lampris > Lampris incognitus. The sequence continues at coordinate 53,351,076 of NC_079222.1, forward strand.
TCTAATGTCCCCTTTCTTGTCTAGCATGCGCCGAAAAGACAGAAGCTGCCTGTGAGCGTAGTTTCTATTATTTGGAAGAGGACTTCCGGGTATGCAAAATGGCAGTGTGGCAACCCAGCTATTGGTGTTGTCTTCCTCCAGAGAGCGTGTCGAAGTGTCCTTGAGCAAGACACTGAACCGCTTACTGCTCCTAATGAGCAGGTTGGCACCTTAAATGGCAGCCTCCACCACCAGTGTATTTATGTATCTGTGTGTGAATGGGTGAATGTGACACATTCATTGTATTGCACTTTGAGTGGTTGATAGACTAGATAAGTGCAATATCAATGCAGTGCATTTACCATTTATTTACAGTCTCTCCTAGTTTCTTCAAAGTTGACTCTGGCTAGAGCTGAGACATTCAGGTGAGGGGGAATGGCCTTTGGAATGTTCATGAAGCTGAGTTTCTCCTTCACATTGATGTGACTGTAAAATCGGATAAAGAGGCTTGGGCATCCATTGTTTAGGATGTGTGTTGTCATGACATTAACTTCTGCTGGCTTATGAGTGTTGCCAAGACACACGTCACCTACAATGACCCAGACCATGTCCAGTTTCTTTGCATATGGGTCATTGTGTTTCCCACTGAAATGCTTCCTCATCTTGTGAACGCTCAGTTGAGCAGGCCTGATGAGAAGTAGAATTTCTGCATCTGGGTCCAGAGGTGGTATCTGTTCAGCTATTGGCCTCAGATGTTGGTGATGCAAAGCTGCTTCAGGGGTATGTATTTCCTCCCGGTAGTTGGGAATAACACTACACTCAATGAGTGTGGGAAGAGAGTCTAATTTCCTTATCAGTGGATTCCACAGTGAAGCCACGTGCTCTTCTGTCTGATGTTTCCATGACCCCAGCACAGATCTTCATTGGTATGGCTCGGGTGTGTTATTGACATTGAACATGTCAAAAAACTCCACTTAAAGCAAAAAATCTCCCAGTTCACAAAGCTTGAGATGGTCTTTGCTGCTTAGTTTTGGGAAATTCTCTAATTTCGTGAACAGTGACCTCTATTGCCTCGGGAGAACCATAACATTCTTCTGGTCGGGACCAGATCATTCCCAACCCAAGAGATGGTTGACGGCTGTTGACTCTCTTAATTCTCCGAGCATACTCTGCTGACTCGGGGCCCAGACACTTAATAAGCATGCTTACTTCTTCGCTGGCTGTGAGACCCAGTTATGCTATGTTACATGGTAATTGGTAAATGGACTGCATTTCTATAGCACTTTTCCAATCTACCAACCACTCAAAGCGCTTTTACAATGTATGTCTGACATTCATCCATTCACACACACATTCATACACTGATGGAATTTTGAAAGGTAGACTTCCAGCTTAGACAGTTTTCAGGTTTGTCATCAAACTTGGTAAACTCTTCTGTTACCAACTGGCTCTTTGCTAGAAACCTTGCAAGCTCAGTGGCTGTGATGTTATTGGCAGTAGGTTGTGGATTGTGCATCCGTTGATGATATGGCTTATTAGATAAATAACAGTGTTGCTGTTTACCTGTATCTTCGCTCTTAATTGATGCTCTAACATCCCCTGGTGAGAAGCCAAACTGCACCTCTATTCCACTAGAATAAGCTGGCTTGAACTGCCTCATAGGCTACAATAGCTGGTGTGAAATTGTGACGTCTTCATGCAACACATGCATATCTGTAATTTTTCTAACAGGCTCGGTGCTGGAGTGCAGAAGGACATATTCACTGACCTTTTGCATTAGGTTTGTTTCCAAAGGTAGCAGATTCCATTACTTCTGCTTTTGCTTCAGCTTCCCTCTGTCATTGAATTGCATTGAGCATTGCTTCTTGGCAAGCCTTTTTAACTTAAATTTCAATTTCTTTTTGTGCAAATGCTGCTGTAGCTTTAGCAGCCTGTGCTTATGCTCTTGCCTGGGCTGCTACCATACTGGCCCTGGTTGATGCTGATGATCGCACTGATGATCTGGTGCTCAGCTTTCCTGAAGATCTGGAAGATTTTTTAGATTGGGCGGCAAGTGACCTGGTCTCCTCTTTATTTTGTTCTGTAACCTCTGTGCTCTCCATGTTTTCCATGATGTGGGATAGACTGACGTCAGTGAAGATTGGAGGATTTGTTTGGCAAACGTTTACTGTGTGAAGCTGTTGCCATCAGTTGCTGACTTCCAGTCCCTCGCAGAGTGCAGCCATTTCACTGTTCTGCTCAGACCTAATTGTCAACTGTGTCCTGTATTAAGATTTGCAGTCAGCTAAACTCTTCCTCATACTCTTCATCTAAGGAACAGACCAACGTGTTGTATTTGGACAGGTTTAATATGAGAGTGTGAAACTACAAAGAGCCAAAAAATATACAAGCAAATATTGGTTCTCACCAAGAATTACGAGTACTGTATTGGATTTAGAATATTAATTTTTCTCCTACAGGCAAACATTCTTGCAAGTGTCAAGTTAAGTCAATTTTATTTGTCTAGCCCAATATCACAAATTACAAATTTGCCTCAAGGGGCTTTACAGCAACACAACATCCTGTCCTTAGATCCTCGCATCGGATAACGAACAACTCCTTAAAAACAAACTTTTAACAGGGGAATAAATAAACCCTTGTTGAGTAAACAAGTTATTCACTTAAAATTAATATGTGATACAAAGTAATGTAAATGTACCTCCATCTGCCATCTTACCCATACTCAGTCAGCTACAGGTTGCACATGCCAACAAAGTCTTTCTAATGACAACAAACTAACAAAATAGACACTCAGAAATATATTAAATTATACTGACTGGCATTGCCACATAAAAGGCCAAAAAAGAAAAAGAAAGTAGGATGGATGCTGATAAAACTGCACTTTCACTCTGGTAAAACAGAGCCATACTAACAGGAAAAGAAGAAGAATACAACTTTGTGTCACTTACGACATATAAGTACTGGGCGAAAACTGCACTACCTGAATTTAACACTAGGTGGTAGTAAAATAAGCTACAAGTCCATTACAGTTAATTTGAGTCACGCATGTATGCGCACCAGCGAAAGAGAGCAGCATGGGTTGAGCGAGCTAGAGAGTGAATGAAGCAATAGCGATAGTGACAACAAACGTTTTCTGAAGGTTTTGAATCCCCACAACCGTAAGAGCTTTTCCATTTACAGTCATAACTGTTCACAAAAACATTTAGGCTGATGGGTCCAGTAGTTTGTGAAATTAGCCGCGGACAGACAGACACACACACACACACACGAGCAAATGGGCCTTGAATTTATAGAAAATGCGTTATATCTAGATATGTATCTTTATCTGGATTGAAATGACCCGTCGGGATATGAGATTGTGGTCATATCGCACAGCCCTGGAGCTCTCAGGTTTCTGATCTCTACACAGTAAATTAAAATCTCTAGCATACGTTTTGGCTGAGGCATTTGAAGAAATAATATTCACTCTTGAAATATCAAGACAGATTTTTTTAACTTTGCTGTCATGCATGAATGACACTTCAACTGTTGTTGAAAGTTACCAAGGGAAAGATGTGAAACTGAAAGTTAATTTCTTCAGCTCTGGCATTTCAAACTGGTTGGATTAGAATGAGCGGCATGATTTGTTGCATGGCTGTTAACAAGCTGTAGAAAGCCTCATGAGTGCCATAATTTTCCCAGAGTGTACATGTTCCTGCTCTTTCCAGGTGTCCTTGGAGATGGGAAAGATCTATCTGGAGGGAGTCGGAGAGGTGCAGGAATACGTTGATATCTGTGAATATGCTGTCGGCCTGTCTAGAATGATCGGTGGTCCCATCCTTCCTTCAGAAAGTAAGTTTTGATTCACTCTCTCTTCTGACATGTGGCTTGTCCTTGAAATAATGTGGTGATTGACTATTGTCCATCTATGTACACTGAGAACCAAACTCATGCTGAACAGCAGAAGCTGAATTAAGTGCCATCCTCTTGGAAAAAAAAAGTGGTACTTTATTTTAGGGGGTCGGAAATTACCTAGTAATAAGGTGGTAATTATCAGGTAATTTCGTAGAAATAAGGTTGAAATTACCTTGTAATTTGGGTTAGGGTTAGGGTTGGGGTTAGGGTTTAGGGTTAGGATTAGGGTTAGCTGTAAAATTACATGTAAAAACTACCACCTTATTACTAGGAACTTACAAGGTAATTTCAACCTTATTTCTAAGAAATTATGTGATAATTACCACCTTATTACTAGGAAATTACTAGGTAATTTCTGACCCCCTAAAATAAAGGGTTACCAAAAATTTAAATGCACATGACTTTTTTTCCCCAGAGGCAGACTCAAGACAGACCAGATACAGAGCAGATCTGTATTGTCCCCCCCCCCCCGCCCCCCTTTTCCTCCCCAATTGGAGCCGGCTAATTACGCCACTCTTCTGAGCTGTCCCAGTTGCTGCTCCACCCCTTGTGCCGATCCAGGGAGGGCTGCAGACTATCCACATGTCTCCTCCGAAACATGTGGAGTCACCAGCCACTTCTTTCCCCCTGACAGTGAGGAAAGAGTTTAGTTTTCCAACTTCATGCATTGTCAGAAATTAGTTTTTTGTTTACTTGAGATGTTATTTATACAGTTCAAAGTGAAAATGTCACATCTGATACAGTGAAGCTGGTGTTACTACAAATTAGTAATTGATGTTTGTGTCTTTTCAAGGACCAGGCCATGTCTTGATTGAACAGTGGAACCCTGTGGGTCTAGTTGGCATAATCACCGCCTTCAACTTCCCTGTGGCGGTCTTTGGCTGGAACAATGCTGTTGCTCTCATCTGTGGTAACGTCTGCCTCTGGTAAGGATTAAGATTAAGATCTGTGAACTGCAATCACCTAGACAAAAGGAAAACTAATGTTTTCCTTTCCTATCACTTTATCCTGTAGAAAAGTTAATTCATAATCCTACTCAAAGCGTAGATCTGTAATCATTGTATGTCTTTTTGATGGTGGGGGAAACTGGAGCACCCGGAGAAAACCCACCACAGACACGAACACATATTCACCATAAAGCTGCTCTAGGTTACTTTCTTTTCACGCCGTTTCAGGAATCAGGAACATTTTATTTGTCATTTCATTTTATGTGCTAGTACGTACACAAAAGAAATGAAATGCCGTTTCCCCCAGCCCACAGCAGTGCAACACAAAAGGCAAAAACACATATCCGAAAACCTACAAAAACATAGAGAACAAAGGAAAAACAGCCAACAACACAGTCCACTCAGTACAACACGGTCCAAAAACTCCACCGTCCAGAGAACGAACACCAGCTAGGATGACTGTTGGAACTGCCGGTCTGCATGGGCTAGCAGTTAACTTAGCCTGCCCCACTTCCATGTCCTGTCAGACCGCCATCGGTGTTACCTCTTCAGGCGCAGCTCCAGGCAGGGGCTGTGGTCCTTGGGCCCATCGGATGCAGCAGACCAGGCTCCCTCAGCCAATCCAAAGCTAGCTCTCCAGCCAGACACCTTCGACACACCTCCCCCGCACTCCACACGACGACACAAACGCATAGGCAGGCAAAAGCACTGCACCAGGGATGGAAATTAACTTTTTTGTCCACCTGCCACTGTGGCTGGTGGATTCCAAAATCTACCAGCCACTCAATTTTTTTACCAGCCACTTTCTTGTTTTAACCGGCAGTGTAACTGCATGTGAAAAATAATAAAACAAGATCTACAATGTTCAAGCAATAGGCTATTTTAAATATTTAAACTCTTAAAGTACTATTTTCAAAATCTAGTTTACTCTTCTATGGTTTTCAAAATTGTGTACACTACCTTTAAAACATTTAACATATTTGTCAAAAAATAACCAGTGTATCAGTGCCACCAAAATTCCCTTTACTATTACATAAACCAAGACTGTAACAAGTAGAAGGGATTGTGTCAGTTTGGGTCTTAATTCAACACTTCATCTAACGTTAGTAAATGACGATTTACTTGCTAACTACACGTAACGTTAGCTAGCTAATGGCATTACATGACAGCTATATTCTGACCTTAATTCAACACTTCATCTAACGTTAGTGAATAGATTTTTTAAAAATTACGATTTACTTGCATTGCCACACGTAATGTGTAAGTGGCCTTCCTTTTCTGGCGATGGCGTGGGCATTTCTAAACAGTAGGCTCCTCTTCTCCAACTGGGCCGTCTTCAGGCTGTTTAGTGCCTTCATGGCAGCGGTATCCTGTGGGGCCGATTCTCCCTGTACTATCTTTATTACATGGATGTGGCATTTGGATGATTCATGGTCTTTTATGGCTTCCAATTTTAGGTTTTTAGTCCCAATAATGAAACTGTTAGCTGTCTTGTCGGCATCCGAAGCGTGCTGACGACATACCCAACAGAACATTGTCTGGCTTGCCTCCTCGTAAACTAACCAATCACGGGACTCTCTGTCTCCCTTGTCAGTTATTCTCCACTTCTCATTAAAAGAACGTTTTCGTTTCGTCTTCACCTCTTTAACCCGTGTCTCCTCCTGGGACGTTTTCTCTGCAGACCTCTTCACCCCTGCGATGTGACGCCACGTTGTGTTTTCTGGCTCTCTCCTCATCCTCGAAAGTGTCTGTGTGAATTAGCAGACTTGCAAGACAAGCATCCCTATACTCTGCCTCTGATTGGCTAACCAACAATGGCAACAAGTACTAGCCAATCAGAGGCAGAGTAGGGCGGGTCATAGGGGGGGAAATAAGGCAGATTCGCGATTCAGGACGTCACAAATTGCTACTTTTCTTTACCCGCCACCATGGCTGGTAGGTTGAGCAAATTCACCCGCCAATACGCAAATCCACCCGCATTTGGCGTGTAGCGGGTGCTAATTTCCATCCCTGCACTGCACAGTTGACGCTAGGCGAGGCCGCCGCCAGACCACCTTGGTGTTTCCTCTCAGGCAGGGCCGTTGGCTAGCAGTTAGCTTAGTCTGTCCCGCTTGCCTCCTCCTCGAGCCCACAGGACGCAGCAGACCGAGCTCTCTCAGCCGATCCAGTGCCAGCTCTCCTATCCAAGCGAAATCGACGATCAAAATAAAAACTTCATACGACAACACAAACTTAGACATGGACAAAGACACTGCATAATCGCCATTGGGTGAGGCCGCTGCAAATGCAAATCCGCGCCACCATCCTCCCACACCATTTGTTGAAATTCCCATTATATGCCGAAAGGTATCCATCAAGTACATGTAATATGACAGAAACCTGTCTCTCTGGCTGCTCTTATGGCTTTATTCTGATTCACAAAAATCCATTCAGTCCGCATCAGCCAATCACAGCTAAACACTTCACCCTTAAGTAAAGCAGTGCACACAAAATCAATGTTTGTGTAACTAAGTTTTTTTTACATATACACTACCGTTCAAAAGTTTGGGATCACATTGAAATGTCCATATTTTTGAAGGAAAAGCACTGTACTTTTCAATGAAGATAACTTTAAACTAGTCTTAACTTTAAAGAAATACACTCTATACATTGCTAATGTGGTAAATGACTATTCTAGCTGCAAATGTCTGGTTTTTGGTGCAAAATCTACATAGGTGTATAGAGGCCCATTTCAAGCAACTATCACTCCAGTGTTCTAATGGTACAATGTGTTTGCTCATTGGCTCAGAAGGCTAACTGATGATTAGAAAACCCTTGTGCAATCATGTTCACACATCTGAAAACAGTTTAGCTCGTTACAGAAGCTACAAAACTGACCTTCCTTTGAGCAGATTGAGTTTCTGGAGCATCACATTTGTGGGGTCAATTAAACGCTCAAAATGGCCAGAAAAAGAGAACTTTCATCTGAAACTCGACAGTCTATTCTTGTTCTTAGAAATGAAGGCTATTCCATGCGAGAAATTGCTAAGAAATTGAAGATTTCCTACACCGGTGTGTACTACTCCCTTCAGAGGACAGCACAAACAGGCTCTAACCAGAGTAGAAAAAGAAGTGGGAGGCCGCGTTGCACAACTGAGCAAGAAGATAAGTACATTAGAGTCTCTAGTTTGAGAAACAGACGCCTCACAGGTCCCCAACTGGCATCTTCATTAAATAGTACCGGCAAAACACCAGTGTCAACATCTACAGTGAAGAGGTGGCTGCGGGATTCTGGGCTTCAGGGCAGTGGCAAAGAAAAAGCCATATCTGAGACTGACCAATAAAAGAAAAGATTAAGATGGGCAAAAGAACACAGACATTGGACAGAGGAAGACTGGAAAAAAGTGTTGTGGACGGATGAATCCAAGTTTGAGGTGTTTGGATCACAAAGAAGAACGTTTGTGAGACGCAGAACAAATGAAAAGATGCTGGAAGAATGCCTGACGCCATCTGTTAAGCATGGTGGAGGTAATGTGATGGTCTGGGGTTGCTTTGGTGCTGGTAAGGTGGGAGATTTGTACAGGGTAAAAGGGATTCTGAATAAGGAAGGCTATCACTCCATTTTGCAACGCCATGCCATACCCAGTGGACAGCGCTTGATTGGAGCCAATTTCATCCTACAACAGGACAATGACCCTGAACACACCTCCAAATTGTGCAAGAACTATTTAGAGCAGAAGCAGGCAGCTGGTATTCTATCGGTAATGGAGTGGCCAGCGCAGTCACCAGATCTGAACCCCATTGAGCTGTTGTGGGAGCAGCTTGACCGTATGGTACGCAAGAAGTGCCCATCCAACCAATCCAACTTGTGGGAGCTGCTTCTGGAAGCGTGGGGTGCAATTTCTCCAGATTACCTCAACAAATTAACAGCTAGAATGCCAAAGGTCTGCAATGCTGTAATTGCTGCAAATGGAGGATTCTTTGACGAAAGCAAAGTTTGATGTAAAAAAAATCTTATTTCAAATACAAATCATTATTTCTAACCTTGTCAATGTCTTGACTCTATTTTCTATTCATTTCACAACATATGGTGGTGAATAAGTGTGACTTTTCATGGAAAACACAAAATTGTTTGGGTGATCCCAAACTTTTGAACGGTAGTGTATATGGATCAACAAATGTGATACATTTTCAGGTCTTCATGTCATTAATATGGATCTTGGACTGAGGTTCAATAGCTTTTTTTTTTTATAAATACTTCACATGTAAGTAAAACAGTGCTCCACAATAACAGCGAGTACAGAATACACTTTATTTGTCATTTGTACATACATACAATGAAATTCACTCTGCGTTTAACCCATCCTAGCTGTGTAGCTAGGAGCAGTGGGCAGCCGCCGTGCAGCGCTCGGGGAATGGTTTACTCTTGACTTACCCTTTCCGGGTACTGACAGCTGGGTAGACTGTGCCCGGGGATTTGAATTCAGAGTAACCTTCTCCTAGCCTTTGCCTAAACAGGCATCAACCTACAAAGCAGCAGGTGGTGTTGGTGTAATTAAGAGATTCCTTGAAAAAAAAACTGCATTTTTTACATACGAAGATTATCAACGAAACTTAGCGTGTGTGAAACCTAACTTATTTTTGCTGTGGGAACATGCTGTTGAGCTTATGGGTCCCAACAACAATATTCTTCAGGAACAGATGTGTGAGTATCTTTTTTTATCCAGAAATTCGTGATGACTGTCGGGGGGGTTTAATACTTTTGCAGGACACTGTATAATATGTTATTTTAACGAATTCCAACTGAAATTTCGCAAAAGAACTGCCATTAGGAAACATCAGTGTTTAGTAGGGGTTTTCATATCATAAGTCACTAGACCCAATCTTTCATGAATTTTTTTTTTTTTTTGGAAAACTTTATTTTCTGACTTTCAAGTCATTGGAACAGATGTACAGTATACACAAACAACTAAATTAAAAAAAGAAGAAAAAACAAAGAACATATGTAGAAATCCCCCCCTCCCTCCAGAGGCTCAAGAAAAAAAGACTACACAGGGACTTCTTGTTCCAATTCCACATGATAACTATGTTTTTGAAGACAACAGTATACATCTGTATAAATATTGTAATTACAACCAGGTTAAAAGTACATTCAATGAAAGGGAAAAACTTCAGTAAAGTCCATGAAAGGACTCTAGGTCAAAGCGAAGTTTTTGCGGGTTTACATATTTTATATCAGAGCTTTTCTAAAGGTGGAATAGTTTATCTGTATAACCTGACGGGTGATCAGAGTTATCCAGGGTAAGTAATAGTCTTGGTATGGATTGTATTGGGTTGGATATATATAAAAACAGGTCAGCATGAAAGGAGTGGAGGTGACGAAGGCATATGAGTTTAAATACTTCAGGTCAACTGTCCAAAGTAACGGGGAGTGCAGAAGAGATATGAAGAAGAGAGTGCAGGCAGGGTGGAGAAGAGTGTCAGGAGTGATTTGTGACAGAGGGGTACCAGCAAGAGTTAAATGGAAGGTTTACAAGATGGTTGTGAGACCAGCTATGTTGTATGGTTTGGAGACAGTGGCACTGATGAAAAGACAGGAGGTGGAGCTGGAGGTGGCAGAGTTGAAAGTTGCTAAGATTTTCACTGAAGAGTAACGAAGAAGGATAGGATTAGGCACGATTATATTAGAGGGACCGCTCAAGTTGGACAGTTTGGAGACAAAGCAAGAGAGGCAAGATTGAGATGGTTTGGACATGTGTGGAGGAGAGATGCTGGGTATATGGGGAGAAGGATGCTGAATATGGAGCTGCCAGAGAAGAGAAGAGGAAGGCCAAAGAGGAGGTTTATGGATGTGGTGAGGGAAGACATGCAGGTGGCTGGTGTGACAGAGGAAGACGCAGAAGACAGGAAGAAATGGAAACGGATGATCCGCTGTGGCGAACCGTAACAGGAGAAGCCAAAAGTAGTAGTAGTAGATATATAAAAACAGGTCATCTGCATAAAGCGATACCTTATGAGATTTACAGCCTCGGGAGATACCTTTAATGCCATCCTCTGCTCTAACAGTTGTAGCAAGTGGCTCGATCGCCAAATTGAACAGTTAAGGAGAGAGGCTGCAGCCCTGTTTGCAGCCCCTATGAAGTGAAAAATAATCAGAAATAATATTATTCGTCTGCGATGTGGCTGTCAGTGAACAATATAGTATTTAACCCATGCTAGGAATGCCAAACCTTTATAGGAAAGCCAAACCTTTCTAGAACAGCGAATAGCTATTGCCGTTCCACGCGATTGAATGCCTTCTCGGCGTCTAAAGAAATCACTGCTTCTGTCTGTTCTGCAGAGTGTGGTGTGTACAGTACATTAAATAGGTGGCGGGTGTTATAGAATGACTGCCTGCCTGGTATAAAACCGGTTTGATCAGGGTTAGCAACCGTTGGTACTACAGTTTTAATACGGGTGGCCAAGATTTTTTGTGAGGATTTTGTAGTCCCAGTTCAACAAACTTACAGGGCGATAGGAGCCACATAGTAGGGGAGCGTTTTCTTTTTTAAGCAACACTGATACGATTGCCTGCGTCATAGTTTGGTGTGATTTCTGTTGGTTAAGAATTTCCTGATACAACAGGTTAGGTATCGGTGCCAGCTTGGTAACCAATTCTTTATACATTTCAATTGAAAAACCATTCGGACCCGGCGCTTTGTTGCTGTGCATGGATTTTATTACTTGTATCACTTCCTCTGTTGATATCTCTCTGTCTAGCTGTGGTCGGTCCTCGAGGTCAATTTTTGGGATGGTCAAACCGTCTAAAAAAGGGAAAATATGTGACAAGTCACTGGGCAGTTCAGAACTATAAAGGGTAATCATGAAAAATTCTTTGCCATTTAATCAAATATTCAAATAACAACACGAGTTGGCTTCCATGCATATTGGAAAAAGAACGTAGCAGAATTCTGAAAACATCAACATAAAAGAAATGCAAAGTAAGGGAGCGTTGCTTACAGCCATGGCTTCTCCAGTATAAAAATATTGAAAATTAGAAAACATTGATTAAAGGTGGACTGTTTTGCTATTTTCTGCTGCACTTGTAGCCGTCTCAGCTCACATGGCAGTTAGGTTACAGCAGCTCATGTCAGCTAGTCAGAGTGCCTGAGGCCCATATGACAAAATAAGAACGAAAATTAATTTGTTTAATCGCCCAATACGTCTACAGGCTTACCCATTTCTGAAGATCTATATTTTTGATTGGAGGGTCAAATCGATTTAACAAAACTTTCCATTCTTTGGGTGGAATTACTACCGGACAGCATGGCTGGGGAGGTTATTTTTGGTCAGATTTTGGAGTATTTACTGATATAAAACAGGTCATTACCGGCTAACGGAGGCGATGAGGTGCAACACCAGTTTATTCACTGCAACCTTTGCCTACCTGGTTGCAGGTGTTTATTACAACTTTGCTGGCCATATGGATTACTAGCAAGTGGCAGACAATAGATAGTACTACTGCCACAAACGTGTTAATAGTGATAATTTCACCACTAAGAATCATTATTTATACATGCATGAAAAATGTTCAATAGAATTGTTATACCATGACCAGAGGACGTACGTGTGTGTCCTTAGTTTAAAAAAGAGTTTTCTTCTTTAGGAAAGGAGCCCCCACCACCCCTCTCACAAGTGTAGCTGTAACAAAGTAAGTGTTCCATATCTCAAGAAGTTTCTGACAGCTGCAAGAACTTAATACATAATAGAAGTTTTATTTAAACATTACATATTGTCTTGTCGACAGGAAAGCTTTTGCTTGCCTCATATCTTTGTGCATATTTGTTCATATTTATTCAGAATTGTAGCCAAGGTACTGGAACAAAATAACCTGCCTGGTGCTATCTGCTCTATGACCTGTGGAGGCGCTGATATTGGGTGAGTTTCCTTTCTTCATTTGCCTACAATTAAGTTAATTGAATTTATTGTTTCTAGGGATGCAACTGTTTACTTTTTCCATTTATCAATTCAACTGTTAATGTACCAAAGCCTTGATCATCACGATAATCAAGATACAAACAACTACCATTACTTTTAACCATTTACTTTCAACCATTACTTTCAACCAAAAAAAACATGCTCTCTTTTCATGTACTTAAAAATTTGAGCAACACATAAAGCAGTTGGCCCAGTCCTGTTTTTATCATGTAACATTTCCAAAATCAGCCTCTCTCAGCAGGACACTCAGAAAGTAATCCATTCCTTTGTAACTTCCCATTTAGATTACTGCAGTGCTTTTTTCTGTTCTCAGTCAGTCAGCTCTTTCTCACCTTCAATTCATTCAAGATGCTGCTGCTGGACTGCTGATATGACCAAATGCATGTGCTATATCACTCCTGTGCTATATCACCCCCGTCCTATATCACTCCTGTCCCATATCACTCCTGTGCTATATCACCGCTGTGCTATATCACTGCTGTGCTGTATCACTCCTTTCCTATATCACTGCTGTCCTATGTCACTGCTGTGCCTTATCACTGCTGTCCTAAATTACTGCTGTGCTATATCACTGCTGTCCTATATCACCCCTGTCCTATACCACTACTGTCCTATACCACTGCTGTCCTATGTCACTCCTGTCCCATATCACTGCTGTGCTATATCACTGCTGTCCCATATCACTGCTGTGCTATATCACTCCTGTGCTATATCACTGCTCTGCTATATCACTGCTGTGCGAGCCTGTTTTCATTGGTTACCAGTGCATTTCAGAAAAGGTTTTGTAATTCTTTCGGTTACTTTCCAGGTGTTGAAAGGCAAAGCTCTACCTTGTATTTCTGATCTTTTAATCTCTTGTGTAGCTGGAAGGCCCCTCAAATCATCTGACCAAGGCCTTATGGTTTTACCCCCCACCCGGCTCAGTTGAAAAGGTCCTATTACTAAGGGTGGGGTTATTTTGTAATTTCAAACACACCACCTCCACTGCTTCATCAGCTGGAGCTTATGTGAAGAGAGATGTAACATCATAAGAGTCCATTGTTTCCTGCCCATTTTACAATGCTGTGATTCCCCAATCCCCAACTATTCCTCAATGCCCAGCTATTCCCCAGTCCCCGACTATTCCCCAATTCCCAGCTATTCCCCTGTCCTCTGGGAATAGTACACATGGCCATAGTAACTTCAGTTAATGGTCATACCTATTTGCATATGAAACCGATAGTTTTTTCGGTCGTTATGCAACTGCTGTTTATAAGTTTGGGGGATAACTGCAGTCAGGTGGGACTGACGAAGTCACTTAGATGATGATGAAACGTTTCCCCCACTACACGTTATGTCCAGATGAACTGGTTTAACTTTCTGAGATTTCTGCATCTGGATTGTTGAGCAGCCATCAAGAAATCAATAAGTAGAATGTGCATGCAGTAGGTCCTAAAACAAAAATATGAAGATGTCAGGACAGTAACAGTATACTGGTCCCCAGCAATAACCATGAGTACATACCAGCTACTCTTCCTTAAAGTTGAGAGTTGGTGTTCATACATTGCACTGATTGTATTTTTTGCAGAACTGCAATGGCGAAGGATGAGCGTGTAGATCTGTTGTCATTTACTGGCAGCACCCATGTGGGTAAGATGGTGGCGATGATGGTGCAAGAGCGATTTGGTGAGTAGTTGGGGTCTTGATAGGATCTTTTTAAATGGTTATTACATTATTCAGTTAATGAGATTAATGTTTGTTCATTTGCTGCATAATTCTAGGTCGTCAGTTGCTGGAGCTTGGTGGGAACAATGCTATTATCGGTAAGAAAGGGACTTCTGTTGTAAACCAATTCTTGTTGAAGACAAACATTGTGTGTAAAGACAGTAATATACTGTGAATATATGAGATTCTTGCAATTCAAAGTGAATCTAACTTACAAAATTCAAGTTAAATTTAATAAATGATGAATTAATTAAATTATTTATTTATTGTCTTGATGCATGCTCAATAATCCAGGTAAGAAAATCAAAGAAGGTTGAATCAGTTCATCTGGATACAACGTTTGTTGACAGATACGTTTCATCATCATCTAAGTGATCTCTTCAGTCCAGGTGTCCCCACCCTTATAAGCAATACAGTGACTGCAGGTGTCCCCACCCTTATAAACAATACAGTGACTGCAGGTGTCCCCACCCTTATAAACAATACAGTGACTGCAGGTGTCCCCAGGTATCCCCACCCTTATAAACAATACAGTGACTGCAGGTGTCCCACCATTATAAACAATACAGCAACTGCAGGTGTCCCACCCTTATAAACAATACAGTGACTGCAGGTACCCCACCCTTATACACAAAACAGTGACTGCAGGTACCTTGGCCCTTATAAACAATACAGTGACTGCAGGTACCCCACCCTTATAAACAATACAGTGACTGCAGATACCCCATCCTTATAAACAATACAGCGACTGCAGGTGTCCCCACCCTTTTAAACAATACAGTGACTGCAGGTACCCCACCCTTATAAACAATACAGTGACAGCAGGTACCCCACCCTTATAAACAAAACAGTGACTGCAGGTACCTCGTCCTTATAAACAATACAGTGACTGCAGGTACCCCACCCTTATAAACAATACTGTTGTTTATAAGGGTGGGAAACGTATCTGTCAACAAAAGTTGTATCCAGATGAACTGATTCAATTTCCTTTGATTTTCTTACCTGGATTATTGAGCATGCATCAAGACAATAAATGAATAATTTAATTAATTCATCATTTATTAAATTTAACTTGAATTCTGTAAGTTGGATAAATTTGAATACATGTGTATTAAATATCAAACACTTCTAACTATACATCATATGAATGTGCTATATCACCAATGTCCTATATCACTGCTGTCCTATATTACTCCTGTCCTATATCACTGCTGTGCAGCTATATCACTCCTGTCCTATATCACTCCTGTCTTATATCACCGCTGTCCTATATCTCTCCTGTCCTATATCACTCCTGTCATATATCACTCCTGTCCTATATCACTCCTGTCCTATATCACAGCTGTGCTATATCACCGCTGTGCTATATCACTCCTGTGCTATATCACAGCTGTGCTATATCACTCCTGTCCTATATCACCGCTGTCATATATCACAGCTGTGCTATATCACCGCTGTGCTATATCACTCCTGTGCTATATCACTCCTGTCCTATATCACTCCTGTCCTATATCAGCGCTGTGCTATATCACCGCTGTGCTATATCACTCCTGTCCTATATCACTCCTGTCATATATCACCGCTGTCCTATATCACTCCTGTCCTATATCACTGCTGTGCTATATCACCGCTGTGCTATATCACTCCTGTCCTATATCACTCCTGTCATATATCACCGCTGTCCTATATCACTCCTGTCCTATATCACTGCTGTGCTATATCACTCCTGTCATATATCACTCCTGTCCTATATCACTCCTGTCATATATCACCGCTGTCCTATATCACTCCTGTCCTATATCACTGCTGTGCTATAGCACAGCTGTGCTGTATCACTCCTGTCCTGATATGATATATTTATTCCGTCAGATATTTTGTCAGATACTTTGTTCAGCATGTAAAGATATTCAAGTCTGCCAAATTTTTGTCTCTGTTCTAGTTATTTGACTGTACGTTTACATTAAATATACTGCAATCAAAAGCTGAAATTCCTGGCGTCCGGGTAGCATAGCAGTCTGTTCCATTGCCAACCAACACAGGGATCAGCGGTTTGAATCCCCATGTTACCTCCGGTTTGGTCTGGCATCCCTACAGACACAATTGGCCATGTCTGCGGAAGGGAAGCCGGATGTGGGTATGTGTCCTGGCCATTGCACTAGCACCTCTTGTGGTCGGTTGGAGCGCCTTTTGGGGGGGGGGGACTGGGGGGAATAGTCTGATCGTGCTACGTCCCCCTGGTGAAACTCCTCACTGTCAGGTGAAAAGAAGCGGTTGGTGACTCCACATGTATCGGAGGAGGTATGTGGTAGTCTGCAGCCCTCCCTGGGTCAGCAAAGGGGGTGGAGCAGAGACGGGGACGGCTCAGAAGAGTGAGGTAATTGGCCGGATACAATTGGGGAGAAAAAGGGGGGGAAATTTGAGAGGGAAAAAAAGCTGAAATTCGTGTGGGGGAAAAATAGATTTGGGTTTAATAGGTCCCACTTCGGCCATGTAATTTTGGGTTGAGGTTACAAAACTTTTAAGTGAAAAATATAAATAGAAAAACTAAATTTGCAAACTGTCACAAACAACACAGGAGGGTTTGTGATTCCAGGGGTTACCTCAAGCCTCTTTAACTGCAGCAAACTGTTGCAGTGAACACATGTATTTCATACTGCGTCATTAACTGCAGGTTCTTAGTGGCTGGTGTGGTGGCCAGTGATACAGAGAACTTGCAAAAAAACTCAATGAGACGAGGATCCTTCAAAATAAGACTTTTATTGACGAATCAACAAAGTCTGAGTCAGGTCTGCAGAGTGACTGAAAATCAGACAAAAGCCTCCCTGTCTTCATACCATTTACAAATCTAGTGAACAATCTACTTGTGTCAGTCAATGTCCTGCTGTTAATCAGGGTTCTTGTTGATCAGGACATGTTGGCGGAGCAGGAGCCTCTCTATCGACGCAAGGATGACGTTAGGATGTCTTCAGTCATCCCCCTTTGACAGTCTAATGGTTGTCTTGATATGCTGCTACTACTGCTGCTACTGTTGTCTGCATCATAATGGTTACACTTACATAATGGAATGTCACTTATCATACTTTTGGGCGTAAACAAGTTTATCTTCTGCTGACGTTATGTCCTGGTTATATGGCCTTGTGCTACTTGCCACACTTGTTTGTCACTAGTCACATGAAATGACGGATACCCACTTGTGCCCTTACGTACTACCATACTGGTGTTAAAGAGTTGTATGACATACTGTGCAAAATGCATGATGCAGCAGTTTGGATGCACAGAGGCCATTTATTGTGCTAACTAGGAAAGATTTTTTGGGGTGCACAGACCCTTGTTATGTCACCTTTCAGTGCAACACTCAACGAAATGACGAAGAAAAAAATCCCATTTATTGCGATTCAAGATAGCGTTAGTGAGTTGCTTACACAACAGTTCAGCTAGCCTACAAGTGGGTTTCTTCACGCGAGCTGCAGTACCACGAGCTACAACGAATTTGTTGGTGTTTTTTGAGTTTTGCACCAAATTGTGCAGCCTGGTGAAATTAAACCAGCACAGGACACGGAAATATCTTTTTGGGGACTTTATTAGTTTAAATAATGAGAATGGAAGCACTGATAACCATTAAAAACTAAACTAAAACCTCCTCACCTCACCCCACCTATCCCGTAACAGAGTGCAAAACTAACTAAGAATACGTACGCTGCTACAACAGAGTGCAAAACTAACTAAGAATACGTACGCTGCTACAACATTGTGCAAAACTAACTAAGAATACATAGGCTGCTACAACAGAGTGCAAAACTAACTAAGAATACGTAGGCTGCTGCAACATAGTGCAAAACTAACTAAGAATACGAAGGCTGCTACAACAGAGTGCAAAACTAACTAAGAATACGTAGGCTGCTACAACAGAGTGCAAAACTAACTAAGAATACGTAGGCTGCTACAACACAGTGCAAAACTAAGAATACGTTGGCTGCTACAACACAGTGCAAAACTAACTATGAATATGTAGGCTGCTACAACAGAGTGCAAAACTGACTAAGAATACGTAGGCTGCTACAACAGAGTGCAAAACCAACTAAGAATACGTAGGCTGCTACAACAGAGTGCAAAACTAACTAAGAATATGTAGGCTGCTACAACAGAGTGCAAAACTAACTAAGAATACGTAGGCAGCTACAACAGAGTGCAAAACTAACTAAGAATACGTAGGCTGCTACAACAGAGTGCAAAACTAACTAAGAATACGTAGGCTGCTACAACACAGTGCAAAACTAACTAAGAATACGTAGGCTGCTACAACACAGTGCAAAACTAAGAATACGTTGGCTGCTACAACACAGTGCAAAACTAACTATGAATATGTAGGCTGCTACAACAGAGTGCAAAACTGACTAAGAATACGTAGGCTGCTACAACAGAGTGCAAAACCAACTAAGAATACGTAGGCTGCTACAACAGAGTGCAAAACTAACTAAGAATATGTAGGCTGCTACAACAGAGTGCAAAACTAACTAAGAATATGTAGGCTGCTACAACAGAGTGCAAAACTAACTATAATGGCTCATCTTGTGCATCTGTCCAGGAGCACACAGAGTAATGGCGGCACAATACACAAATTTCATTGGGTTCCTCTCAAGACTATGCTCGACACTGTCTGCATATTTTCTGAGACAGTCCATAATACCCAGGAAAGCATCGCATGTGTACGTCGCACGGTAAACGAGGACTTCCCCTTTCCGGGTCTCTCTTCCCAATATCTTTGATGGTCACAGGGGGGTACCCAAATTGAGACAGTGCCATCTGGTGGCGTCAATAGTTACAGTCATACTTTCCCAGCAGGCTATATTCTCACCTGCTATAAAGGCAACGTCCTCGATGACGTAATTCACACACTTAACTTCATTTTACTGCTTCTCTGAAGAGCACGGCACCCATACTGGTCAACAGCTTAGACGGTGCATCAGGACGTCATGTAATAGCATTACATGCTGACATAGGGATGCTATGTGGATTTGAATGCACATCTGGCTCTGGCAAGGTGCTGGAGCTGGTGCAGTAACCTTAATGTGCTGAGCAGATCTGCTCAGCACATTAAACACTCAAAAATGCATTACAACTTGTTCTATATGGCGATGAAGTCAACATAGTAGCACTCACTTTGAGGTGTATTGTTCATCACGGCGTGTATAAGAGCAACCCGTGTATTATCTGAGACGGTGACAGGCACGGTTGTTCTATCATGTAGGTAAACAGAATAAACCTCCACACCAGACGCCTCATCTGGTCAATTCAGGAGTAAAAACTTGTGTCAATGTACTGCGATGTCTGATGTGTAGCTGCTGTGCAGAATGCATAGAAGTTCTCAGGTCTGTTGTTTGTTTGTGTCTGTGTGTGTGTGTGTGTGTGTGTGTGTGTGTGTGCATTCGCTCACACATGTGTGTTTTTAGTGTTTGAGGATGCTGACCTGAACCTGGTGGTGCCGTCTGCTGTCTTTGCCTCTGTGGGAACAGCCGGTCAGCGCTGCACTACCACCAGAAGACTGGTAAGGGGGAACTGCTGTTCATATTGATTTCTTTTAATCAATCAATTAGTAATTCAAAACAAATGAAAAAAGATTGAAATGTAATTATACAACATGCCGTTACTTCTGTTTTAATAGGGATTCGTCACATTTCTACCCACTCTGTCACTTAAATACCAGCTTGGGGCCTCTGCTGAGAGATAGTGTTAGCTTGTTGACAGAAATAAAGTAACGTATGATTGAAGTTCAGTTACACACTCAGTGAAAAGAGAAATGAAACCCGCCCCTGCAGAAGTGGGGGTTCCATTGCCTTTTGCATGCATCATTACATGCGCAGGTGGATGCAACGGCAACTCCATTTCCATACTTGCTTTGCATGTGAACAGCTTACCAAGAATGGGCTTAAAGCAGGGTCTAATGGGTGTTGAAAAATCGTGGGTGCCAGGAGGGTGGATCTGATCATCCCCAAGACGTAGAGGTGCTGGGCTATTCGAAGGTGCACAATGAATGGACCAGAATACGAGACCTGTCATCAAAACGTTTGCTGTATAGGACGCGGCCTTTGGTAGATAAAGGTGTGAGACGTTGTGTGGCCTCGGCAATGACAAGTAATGGCGAGGCCACAGTGGGACATTAACATCGCAATAGAATTGCAGCGTAGAACATATAATTCTGTAACCTACAAATCACATACATATCACACTCCTCCTAGAGGGTATAACAGCGGACCACCACACGGGGTGCCTCTGCTGTCCATGGTAAACCATTCCATTCCATTATCCAAACTGCTTATCCTGCTCCCAGGGTTGCGGGATGCTGGAGCCTATCCCAGCAGTCTTCGGTCGGCAGGCACCCTGGACAGACCGCCAGGCCATCACACACACACACACACACACATTCACACCTAGGACAACTGAGTACGGCTGATTCACCTGACCTACATGTGTTTGGACTGTGGGAGGAAACCGGAGCACCCGGAGGAAAGCCACACAGACACTGGGAGAACATGCAAACTCCACACAGAGGATGACCCGGGACAACCCCCAAGGTTGGACTACCCCGGGGCTCGAACCCAGAACCTTCTTGCTGTGAGGCTGCCGCGCTAAGCACTGCACCACAGTGCCCACCATGGTAAACCATTGAAGGAATATGTAGTGGGCTAGGAAACATCAGGACTGCATTGTTGATGACTGGAAAAAAGGTTGTCTGGTCTGCTCAATTCCAACTGCACCCCGATGATGGTAGACTGAGGGTGTGGCATAAATGACATGAGGCAATGGAGCCATCATTAATGGTTACAACTGTACTGGTTGGCGTGAAAAGTGTAAATAGATAATGCCCCCTCTCATAGTGAGAGAATTGCCCAGGAATAGCTTGAGGAACATTCAGATGAAATGACGTTGATGACCTGGCCACAACCCCCCCCCCCCCCTCATCTCATAAAACACCTTTGGGATGAACTCAGATATAGCTTTCATAGAAGGGAGCATCTACCCATCAACCTTGGGCAGTTGCATGAAGCTGCATGAAGCACTGATGTCTGCATGGTCAGCTTCAACAGTGGAATGCCACAGGGCCCTTGTTGAGTCTCTGCCACTGCATGTGGTAGCTTTTAACAGGGCCAAAGGCGGTCCCGCAAGGTAGAGAACAAGGGTTTCTGTTTCTCTGGTCACAGTGTATGTCAGAATGTACTGTTTGAACAAAAGCTGCAGCATGTAGTTTAGTACCAAACTGCTTTCAAGGGGTAGCAGCTCATTTCATGAGCTAACTACTCTTCTTCAGAAAGAACAACAGCAGTAATGACTAGTTTCAAGACCCTTTCAAAGATGTCCCTTTAAAGGATGGAAGTAAGACAGAGCCTGACATTTGTCTCATGGTGTGGTAGGTATGAAGGCTTTGACTAAGACACGAAAATATTGCAGGCATTTATCTCCGTGTTAGCCAAGTGTGTGTACAAGCACAAATGAGTGGGCCCCTGTCAGACCTGATGCATATGAAATCATCCCCGCAGTGGACCAGATTGCATGCGGAAGTTGGCTGATAGATCCTAAAACTCATATTTTCCAAATAAATGTAATAATATGTCATTCCTTTGTGTGTCTCTTCAGATGCTTCACGAGAGTGTCCATGACACAGTAGTTGAGAGAATTGCCAAGGCCTACAAACAAGTTCGCATTGGAGAGCCCTGGGATTGTACGTGTATCTACTCTGACTGGCAGCATTATTATTATTAGTAGGACGGTGAACTGAAAGCAGTCAGATGACTCTTCTGCTCCCATGAATTGGTGAATTTAATTAACCTTTTCCTGTCTGCTCCCACGGCAGCCAACACCCTGTATGGCCCTCTCCATACCAAAGATGCCATAAAGCAGTATCTCGAAGCAATTGAAAAGGCCAAGCAGCAAGGTGGCACAGTGGTGTATGGGGGAAAGGTAAAAAATAATCTTCATTCTCTTCCTGTGTGTACTTGGTGCCTCTTAGTATTTCTAGGATTCTTATAGTGTTTTGTCCATAAATGCTCTTGTAAATACTGTGATAGGATCCATGCAATTATTCCACACTGAAATAGGCATGTTTTCCTTCCCAGTAACAGCCTTTTTATGATTTTATACCTTACCTGTGAAGGGTAATGATGAGATGTACAGTAGGCTTGCCTCCATGAACCGCTGGCTGGCTTGTTATCAGAGTCAGGGTCAGAATCAGAATACTTTATTTATCCCCAAGGGGAAATTGCTAGCGAGGTTACTGTAATGAGCAGGGATTCAGTTGATAACTCGCCTTCTTTCTGTTGCCGCCCTTACCTGCTGTAGGGGACGGTGCCGCTCCTTTGTCTAGCAGTGTAGATAGCTGTCTAGGTTTAGGGTGACACTAGGGACTTATCATTCAACAGGTCACAGGTGATTAGAGCGCTTGCTAGGTTTAAACCTAGTGCGGATGTGGAGTCAACTAGTTTAGTCAGGGAACTTCTCATAGTGTAGATAATAAGACTGACAGCTTGGTCCATAACATCGAGACTGTCTCTAGTGTAGGCTGAGTGTTTTTGATGACAAATAGCAGTAGAATGTTATAGACAGATCAGTAAGTCATTGTTTCATCTTCGCATTTGGAAGGTGATGGATCGACCTGGAAACTATGTGGAGCCCACCATCGTCACAGGACTGGCACACGATGCTTCCATTGTCCAAACTGAGACATTTGTCCCCATCCTCTATGTTCTCAAATTCAAGGTATATAGTTTTATTGCATATTTTGATAAAAGCTGTTGTTCAAAAGTAATCTGAAACACGTGAAGACTCAGAAATGCTGTTGATAGGTGAGATTCTTATTAACTGTCCAGGAAAACACAGAATAAGAAATGCTGTTGATAGGTGAGGTTCTTATTAGCTGCCCAGGAAAACAGAGAAATTACTGAGGACGAAAAAAATGTGTGTTTTAATACCTGTAAATGGGAACTGTTATGACTGTATACTCAGAAAGAGCATCAGAGGCAATAAAACAACTGTTTTTAAAGACTGCATCAGTCCTGTATGTGGTTAAGGCTAGGTGTTGACTACACGGACGTGGAATCAAGGTTTTTTTTAACAACAGAATTCTCTTGTAGGTACATACCACTGACTTACATACTACTGACTACACCTTGAATTAGAAGTCCAGTGTCAACTATATAGTATAGGTCACGCTATCTACCATGCAGATGAGTGAATGAGTAAGGTTCTGTTCAAGGAGACAGTTGTGAAGAGAGGGTTGCCTTCCTTCCAGCTCAGAACCTTGTCAGAAATACTGTCTGGTGTTTCCCCAGACAGAGGAGGAGGCCTTCGCCTGGAACAACGAGGTCAAGCAGGGCCTGTCCAGCAGCATTTTCACCAAAGATATGGGACGAGTTTTTCGCTGGCTAGGGTAAGATCCACAAATGTATATTTATTTGCTTTGTTACTTGGTACGATGCCTTAGAAGAAGTAGGACGTTTGGAAGGAGGGGGGCACAGAGTGCAAGCACAAAAAGAAAGAAGGGGTGAGGGCTCGACTGGGATCAGACGGCCTCTCTGATAGGTGGGGAAAATCTTGTGTGACAATATCTGCACTTCCTGTAATAAACATTGTGCACCTGCTGATTCAGCTCTTCATAGGAGTCCCGAATGCTTACTTTTCCAAAATCTTGGCATTCATACTTACTTGTATCCCCATTTATACTTGTGTCTACTTTTATACTTATGTCCACATTTATACTTGTGTCCACATTTATACTTTTATACTTATGTCCACATTTATACTTGTCTACTTTTATACTTATGTCCACAGTTATACTTGTGTCCACATTTATGTATGTCCACATTTATACTTGTGTCCACATTTATACTTGTGTCCACATTCATATTTAGGTCCACAGACTTTTCACACTTTGCAGTTCTGAATTCTGTGGATATAAGTATAAATGTGGACATAAGTATTGTAGCGAATTCAGCGGGGGAGCCAGGATGCGAACCCAGGTCTCCTGCACCACAAGCTACTATGTTAACCAGTTGACTAAAGTGTCCAACCCGTTAGCCAAGTGCTAGTGAGTCTAGTCATCTGTGGTCATTACACTACCCTCCTCCTTCAGGCAGCCAGTCCCCGCGCTTCAGCATACCAGCCTTGTCATGCCTCTGGGCGCACGTGCTTCCGATGGCCTCACGGTCTCACCATCCCACTCCTGACACCAATGTAGTGAATTCGGGGGCAGCCGGGAACTGCCATAGCCGGGACGTGAACCAGGGTCTCCCGCACCACACGGGCGACTATATTAACCAGTCGACTAAAGGGTCCCTTTAGTCGACTGGTTAATATTGTCACCCGTGATGCAGGAGACCCTGGTTCGCGTCCCAGCTTGAGTGGTTCCCGGCTGCACCCGAATTCACTACAGTATGAATGACAAGATTTGGAAAAGTAAGCATTTGGGACTCCTATGAAGAGTTGAATCAGCAGGGGCACAGTGTAGGTAGATTTATTACAGGAAATGTGGATATTGTCACACTTGCTCAAGAATGTCCAGATTTCATCCAGGATTTAAGTCAGTCATTGAAATGAAGCCACTCATTTTTGTTTTTCAATCATTGATCACTCTGTAACCTAAGTGTGCAGTTGGGTGTCAAACTATTCTACGGTCAGATGGAGCTTATTGTGATTTAAAGTCAAATTGTGTATTCTCTAGACCCAAAGGATCAGACTGCGGGATTGTGAATGTCAACATTCCTACCAGTGGAGCTGAGATTGGAGGAGCGTTTGGTATGTTATTTACTTCCTTTCCTTCATTTTGCTCATTTTAAATGTTTGTGACGTTAGTAAATGTACTTGTGTGTTCTTGGCAGGTGGGGAGAAACACACTGGAGGTGGAAGGGAATCAGGTAGTGATTCTTGGAAACAGTACATGAGGCGTTCCACATGGTGAGTAGGACCAAGTCATTTCAACATGTTTGCATGCTCATAATGCTACGTTCAGACCAAAGGCGGCGAGAGAGTTGGCGCCGCTTTGTTCACCAGAGTTTGGCCACCAGCTCCGCCAGGTGTGTTCGAACAGAACGCGAATTCGCTGTGTTGACGTCACAACAAGCAGTCTAGTTACACCAACGCTGCTAGCAAGTTTGCTAGACCTCACACAACAAATACCACACATGAGCAGTTTGTGTTTACTTGTGATCATCATGGATGAGCGACAGAGATCAGTTGCGGCGGCTCTGCTTTATATCAACTTGCGCCGCCGAAACCGGCGTCAGCGTTCTGTTTGGGTTCATAGCATAAACCGGAGACGTGTCCAGCTTGGCGAATTTCACCGGCTCGTTCAGGAGTTGCGTTTGGACGGCGCCCGGTTTCCCTACATGAAGGCGGGTTCTAACCCTACTTGAAGGTGATTGGCTATCGCCTGGCGAAATATTCGCCCGAGTTGGACATTTTTGAACTCCCGCGAAGGCGCGTTCGTCGCTCGATTCGCCCAATTCGCGCTGCCCATAATTTCGCCGCGAATTATTCCGCCCATTCGCCTCTTCCCATTGACTTTGCATGCATTCGCGCCGCCCAAAAAATTCTCGCCACCTTTGGTCTGAACGTAGCATAAGAGGGATGCGATATTGAAATGCAGAACAGTTTGGTTTGTTGTGCTTAAATAATTATTCCAGAAGATCCCTGCAAAAAAAGCTCAGTTGTCCTGTTAAAAACTCTTTCCTTCTCAGTACAATCAACTACAGCCCGGACCTTCCCCTGGCCCAAGGAATCAAATTTGAGTGAAGTCCAGATTTTGGTGTTCAAGATCCAAGATCTTGATCGGAAGTTTTGTGCGCTCACGAGGAAAGCGGAACACTAATCATCATTACTTGTATAATCTTTGCTTCTGAATAGATTTGGTCACTGCAGATTTACAGGGTAGATTATTTTGAAAAACAAACTTAAGACTTGTGCATCTCGAGATTACTTTCAGTCTTTAGCAATAGAGCCTCTTTTTAATGGCTTTAACATTTTGCATATTTCTAAATAAAAAAAGGTTTACGATCAGTTTAAGCATTTGTGTCATACAGAACTAATCTTCATGCTAGTGTGCTGTCTTCTCGAAGCACTTAACATGTCCTACTTTAACGAGGTCAGACACTTCTTGCTGGACAAATAAGTCATGCCTTTACCCGAGGGATAGTGGTTGTAGATCGGTGTAGTGTTCGGGGACTCGTCGTTCTCCAGTGACCCCTCTGGCCCACCCGGGCGCCTGCAGCCAAGCAACTGAAAGCATTCTCCCTACGCCTCCTTCACGGCCTGAAGGTGATGCAATCCATGCAAGGCTTCAGCGTGTAAAATAGCGAGAGCAGCCGACACGAGTTTGAAAGAAGCTGGTGTTACGACTATCTCCTTCCTGTGGAAACGTGAGCCAGGGGAGTTATTCGACAAGAGTTCCAGCCATATGCCATTGGGTTAATCGGGTGGGATAAGGGGAAAACTAGAACTAAATTTATAAAAAAAAGAAAAGAAATAAGTCATGCCTCCTTTGTGGATGGACAGTGTTGGTGTGCAGGAAGTTTTAATGTATATATGTAGTCATACCAAAATAATAACTTGTTAGTATCGCTGATGACACTGGGGTGTATCTTTTTCTGTACAACCTTTTCCAACACACACAAGTTGAATAAAATGGCAATGTTATATTATGACTATTGTAATATTTGCTAGTAATATTTGATTTGCTAATGTCCCTTACGGCTTTCCGTAGCGCCACAACAAAGTCACGTGATGTACGTAACAACGTCAGTCGGAATCCGGTCGGTGAATAAACACCCAGCACGAGAGAAGTCGTCCTTGCTTTATTAATGTTATAAGTTAACATAGCCAGAGGGCACAGATCATTACATGGTGTCAGAGTAGCGGAGTTTAAATACCCAATATGGATTCGTACGGCGTTCCAGCTCCACGGATGGACTGGGAATCGGCGAACTTACCTGAAGCATGGAGACGATTTCGACAAACAACGGAGCTAATGTTCACGGGCCCCCTGCGCGGGAAGAACGAAGAGGAGAAATGCAGCTACCTCCTGCTCTGGATAGGGGAAAAAGGGCGCGATGTGCACAACACTTGGACACTCAGCGGAGAACAAGCCAAGAAGCTAGAAACGTACTACGATAAGTACACTGAGTACATCACCCCCAAAGCAAACCCGATTTATGCCAGATATAAATTTCATGAAAAGATGCAGGGAGAGAGTGAATCCTTCGAACGATTTGTAACTGAGCTAAAGCTCCTAGTCAAAGACTGTGGCTACCCAAATGCCGACGAGATGGTCAGGGACCGCATCGTGTTTGCCACCAACTCACCCAGAGTGATAGAAAAGCTACTTAGCCAGGGAGCTGAGCTAACGCTAGAAAAGGCCATAGATGTAGCCCGCTCACACGAGCTAGCAAAGCAACAGCTAACGTTTATGGGCCAGGGCAGCACACATGAAACGGTGCACGCAATAGGCAGAAAGACTTACAAACCGAACGCACCCAAAGCAGCTAACGCTAACTTCAGACAAAGTGAGGGTAACGTTAGCACCGCCGCTAGGGCGTGTAGCTATTGTGGAGGGCTACACGGCGCTAAAGCCACTTGCCCAGCTAAGGGTAAACAATGCATTAAATGCAAGAAGCTCAATCATTTTGCTAAAGTATGCAAGTCTAGCTCCCAGGGACAGACAAAGTACTACCGCGGCACAGTACATGCCGTCGGAGAGAACCCAGAAGAGTACACCACTGACAGAGAGCAGGAAGAACTGTACTTCGACAACATTACAGTGGAGAGCACCGCTGTGGGAGAACAGACAGAGCTGTACATAGACTGCATCTCAATAGAGAACAACGGAAAAAGCAACGAGCAGGCTTACGTAGAGGTTGGAATTGGCACACCTCCACAGAAGGTAAAGTTTAAACTAGACACTGGGGCACAGGCCAATACTATTCCCACCAACCTGTTCCAGGCGCTGTTCAAAAATGTGATACTGAAACCAGCAATACACAGACTCACTGAATATGGAGGAGGCGCGCTGAGCGTGAAAGGCACATGCAAACTCAAATGTAAGTACAGAGACAATGCAATGATGCTGGACTTTTACGTCATTGACACAAACGCCCCACCAGTCATGGCAATGAAAACATGCCGTGACCTAAACTTGGTAAAAATAGTGATGGCTGTGAGCGAGGAAAACAATGTCACATCACAGAGCATAATGGATGAGTATGCAGATGTTTTCCAGGGAATAGGAGAGTTCCCAGGCGAGTGCACCTTCCGCGTCACACCAGATGCAACGCCGGTCGTCTGCCCGCCACGCAGAATCCCCATCGCCCTACGCAGCAAACTGAGGGACGAGCTTGACAGCATGGAGAAAGGCGGCATAATCTGTAAGGTAACAGAACCCACAGAATGGGTGAACGCACTCGTCATTGTTGAGAAGCCAAAGACAGGCAAACTTAGAGTGTGTTTAGACCCCAGAGCTCTTAACAAAGTGATACAACGACCTCACTACCCCCTCCCCACGCTGGAGGACGCCACCACAAAGCTTGCTGGAGCTGAGTACTTTAGCGTGTTAGACGCGCGGTCAGGCTATTGGGCCATCAAACTGAGCACTGAATCCTCAATGTTGACGACATTTAACACAGTGTTTGGCAGGTATCGTTTCCTCAGACTGCCATTCGGAATCGTGTCCGCTCAAGACGAGTTCCAGAGACGCGTGGATGAAACATATGAAGGATTGGACGGTGTGACGGCCATAGTGGACGATATACTAGTGTTCGGCAAGACTAAAGAGGAACATGACCAGCGTCTCAGAGCGATGCTGAAGCGCACAAGGGAGCGAGGGGTGAGGCTCAACCCCGACAAGTGTCACATATGCGTGTCCGAGGTAAGCTACTTCGGCCACACGCTCTCACACGAAGGCATCAAACCAGACCCACACAAGGTGAAGGCGGTCAAGGACATGCAACCCCCACAGAACAAAGCAGAGCTGGAGACAGTCCTCGGCATGATCAACTACCTCGCCAGATTCGCTCCACACCTCTCACAGATAAACTCACCCCTCAGACAGCTTCTGAAACAGGACAGTGAGTTTGTGTGGGATGCAGTCCACGACAAGGCGTTCCAAGAGATGAAGAATCTCATTACACAGCACCCAGGTCCAGTACTCTCATATTTCGACCCGCAGAAAGAGCTGCGACTCCAAGTGGATGCATCCAAAAGTGGCCTTGGGGCTGTCATGCTCCAAGATGGCAAACCAATTGCCTATGCGTCCAAGTCACTCAACAGCACTGAAGAAAACTACGCACAGATAGAGAAGGAGCTCTACGCTGTGGTCTTCGGCTGCAAGAGGTTCCACGAGTACATGTATGGACGAAAAGTGATTGTGGAGTCAGACCACAAGCCTCTGGAGGCAATACTAAAAAAGCCACTGGCAGCAGCACCACCCCGGCTGCAACGGATGATCCTGGCGCTCCAAAAATACGACATCCAAATCATCCACCGCCCCGGTAAGGACATACCGGTGGCCGACACACTGTCACGCAAGTCAATAGAACACCACGACAGTGACCTACAGGAAGGGATGGAGGCCCAAGTGCACACAGTCCTCAGCAACATCCCTGTGAGCGACACAAGACTCACAGAAATCAAGCAGGAAACAGCGCAAGATCCACAGCTCACCGCACTCAGACGAGCCACACTCACTGGCTGGCCAGACACAAAGAAAAAGTGCCCGCCCAGCATCCAGGAATACTGGAACCACAGAGCAGAAATCTCAGAAATGGACGGTATCCTGTTCAAAGGTGAGAGAATCATTGTCCCCCAAAAGCTTCGCAAGGACATGATACAGCGCATCCATGCCAGCCACCTTGGCGTGGAAAAAAGCAAATGCCGAGCAAGAGACTTACTGTTCTGGCCTGGCATGGGGAAACAGATCGAGGATGCGGTAGCAGACTGCAGCATATGCCAAGAACGGCGCAGCGCAAATGCAAAGGAACCAATGATGTCACACGCCATACCCGAGCGGCCGTGGCAAGTGATAGGCACAGACCTATTCACATGGAACTCACAGGACTTCATAGTCACTGTGGACTACTACTCCAGATTCTTCGAGCTAGAAAGACTTTACAGCTGCACCTCATCTGCCGTCATCATGAAGCTGAAAGCAGCAATGGCTCGACACGGAATCCCCGAGACTATCATCAGCGACAACGGTCCGTGCTACAGCTCTGGTGAGTTCCGCAACTTCTCACAGACATGGGGTTTCTCACACACCACCACAAGCCCCCACTACCCACAGAGCAACGGCCTCTCCGAGAAGACTGTCCAGACGGCCAAACGCATCCTGGACAAAGCCAAAGCTGAGAACAAAGACCCCTACATGAGCTTACTGGAGTATCGCAACACACCGGTGGACAACCTGAAATCACCGGCACAGCTACTGATGAGTCGGAGGCTGCGGTCCATTCTCCCATCAACAGCAAAACACCTGCAGCCACAGATCGCCAGTCAGGAGGATGTTCACAAAAGGAGAGAGGTATGTCAACAGCGCCAGCAGGCATACTACAACCGAACAGCCAAACCTCTGCCCCACCTGCCCGCAGGCACACCAATCCGCTTCCGGCAGGAGGATGGATCCTGGAGACCTGCAACTGTGGAAAGACCAGCGAACACAGACAGGAGCTACCACATCCAAACCAAAGAAGGTCAGATCTACCGACGCAACCGTCAACACCTGCGACAAAGCAGAGTGAACACTCACACTACACACACACACACTTCACAGCAGACTGTTACCAGCGCTAACAACAACACACAAGCCCATCAGCAAGAGCATGCTGAACCTCCAGACACGAACAATCAGCGACAACCAGACACACAGCCTGGTTACACCACGAGGTCAGGTCGCACGGTCAAACCAAGACAAATCCTTGACTTATGAATGTAAAAAAAAAAAAAAAAAAAAGATGAAATGTTATTACGGTGTCACATTTAGACAGGGAAGGAAATGTTTTACACTACTTTGTTGCAGTCCAGTTATATAAGAGTTCCATTTTCATATTCTTTCTTATTAAGATTGTATTCGTTTATAAACATGCTCAACGTGGTCTGTATCTCTGCAGAGAAAGCAGCACTTTTCAGAAAAAGGGAGATGTAATATTTGCTAGTAATATTTGATTTGCTAATGTCCCTTACGGCTTTCCGTAGCGCCACAACAAAGTCACGTGATGTACGTAACAACGTCAGTCGGAATCCGGTCGGTGAATAAACACCCAGCACGAGAGAAGTCGTCCTTGCTTTATTAATGTTATAAGTTAACATAGCCAGAGGGCACAGATCATTACAACTATGACCATTGTTGTCATAATATTTGCATAACATAAGCATTCTATGTTGATGGTTGAGGCAAGCCTGCTGTGGAGATGTTGGAGTATTATTTGAACTTTTTTTACATCCGAGGTCATACTTAACTTTTTAATCTTTCATCTGTCATAAATAAATAATAGGAATCAGTATGAGTACTCACCCAGGACTATATTCAATAATGGTATTTTCAAGTCATCCGGTCCTTGTATAACCAAAGTGAGAGCTGTGTCCGCATTCTCGGCACAAAGTCAAACACGTTTTCGGTGGGTGTCGGACTCCGCCAAGGTTGTCCCTTATCTCCGATTCTGTTTGTGATATTCATGGACAGGATCTCAAGGCGCAGCCAAGGTGAGGAGTGTGTCCGTTTTGAGAACCTCAGAATTGCATCTCTGCTCTTCGCAGATGATGTAGTTTTGTTGACTTCATCAGAACGTGACCTCCGGTGCACACTGGGGTGGTTTGCAGCTGAGTGTGAAATGTCTGGGATGAGAGTCAGCACCTCCAAGTCTGAGACCATGGTGCTCTACCGGAAAATGGTGGATTGCGCCCTCTGGGTAGGGGATGAGTTGTTGCCTCAAGTGAAGCGGTTCAGGGAGTAGGATGGAGCGGGAGATTGGCAGGCGGATTGCTGCAGCATCAGCAGTAATGTGGACGTTGTACTGAACCGTTGTGGTGAGGAGGGAGCTGAGCTGGAAGGCAAAGCTCTCAGTCTTCGTTCCAACCCTCACCTATGGTCATGAGCTTTGGGTAGTGAAAGGGTGAGATGGCGGATACAAGCGGCTGAAATGAGTTTCCTCCGTAGGGTGTCTGGGCTCAGCTTTAGAGATAGGGTGAGGAGCTCGGACCTCCGGAGGGAGCTCGGAGTAGAGCCGCTGCTCCTTCGCGTTGAATGGAGCCAGTTGTGGTTCGGGCATCTGATTAGGATGCCTCCTGGGCGCCTTCCTTTGGAGGTTTACCGGGCACGTCCAGCTGGGAGGAGACCCCAGGGTAGACCCCGAACTCGCTGGAGGGACTACATGTCCAATCTGGCCTAGGAACGCCTTGGGATCCCCCAGGAGGAGCTGGAGGGCGTTGCTGGGGAGTGTAGGAATTATATTCCCTTCTCGAACAGCAAAGACCACAAAAACCGGATTATAAAACGAAGCTTCTTTATATGAAAATATAATTCACTTGTTTTCATGAACTAATTATTGAACTACTATTCAACTCAGTCATGTGACCAAATAAGTCACATGGGAGAGGGAGAGGGACGTCTGGAGTGCCCTACTTAGCTTGCTGCCACCGCGACCCGACCCCAGAGAAGTGGCTGAAGATGAGAAGAGATGATGCATTTTATTTTTAATGCGCTTTACATTTGATCAAATAAACATAAAAGCAACACACCAAAAACATAAAACATCATTAACCACACACTAAAAACAATTCTGAAGAGATGTTCTCAACAGCTGGAAGTCACGAGACTTGCCGAGAGAGAATACCTACAACAAACAGGTACCGCCAATACCTGTTTGTTAACTGCTGTCTACATACCGCCACAAGCTGCTGCTGCAGTGGTTCTGAACAAACTGTATGGGACCATTAGCAGGCGGGAGAACTTGCACCCTGAGGCCAGAGGACTTTAACCACTGTAACCTGAAATCTGCTTGTTACGTCCCTCAGTCTGGAGAGGGTGCAACAATTAGTGTACTGGTTAACAGTGAGGTGACGGTGCAACACAGTGAGACATAAACGTATAAATATAATAACAAATATTTATTGACACCATGACAGGACATGGGGACCGAACGGTTGCCAACACAATAAGCTACTCACAAAAGTAACCCACCCTTGACAGTGCTGAAAAGCGCCAAACCTAAAGACAAGGTGGCAACCGCTCCTAACCTAGTGTGTCTAACAGGAGGTAAGCTATGTGATGGGGTGTTTGCCCATGGGCATCTCACCTTGATCCCCTTGCCCAAAAGAACTAAACAAATTAAAGGCTAAACATAACTCAAAATAGTCAAAATGCAAACTTAACCGAAAACGGGCCAGACATTACAAACACAAAGTAGCTACAGAGACAAAGACATCAACACAAAGTAGCTACACCACACAAACTAAAACCACACAAACTAAACTAGCTGGCCGGGGAACTGAAGTCATGTGGGGGTTTAAGTGGGAGACTGCACAGCTGATGGAAAGTGGATGATTTGTTGACCGGTTGATTAGGTGATGAGGAGCA
Organism: Lampris incognitus; assembly: GCF_029633865.1. Classification (NCBI taxonomy): domain Eukaryota; kingdom Metazoa; phylum Chordata; class Actinopteri; order Lampriformes; family Lampridae; genus Lampris; species Lampris incognitus. The sequence continues at coordinate 53,385,162 of NC_079222.1, forward strand.
CCTGGCGGATACCTGAATGTAGAGTGAGAGTGAGGGTTAAATACAGAAGGGAACAAAATCAACTTTACGGACACGGACACACCAATGGCCGTAACACCCCCGCCCATAAAAACAAGCTCCTACATGCTTGTTAACAAAAACCCCACAAGAACAAAAAAAAGCTGACAATGTTCTACATAACATGACAGTAACATGTGACTAAACAAAAAGGTGGAGCACCTCAGCCACAACAATGGATCACCACAAGTAGCTCCGCTACATCCAAAATGTGACCCAAAAATGTCCAGCACCTTCCCACCAACACATGGTCACCCACAAAGTGACCCTCAACCACAAGTTACTGAGTCAAAACACAAAGTAGCACACACACAGTCACGGTGGCGACCCACGCCAAATGACGTAGCTGCGTTCGACCCACAGGTGAACCAGCTACAACTCGTGATCACACAAAACAAAGCACACACAAAACGGTCATCCTGTGGCGACCCACGCCAAATGACGTAGCTGCGTAGCTACAACTCGTGACCAAACAAAAAACACAAAGCACAAACACAGTCACAATACGAGATGTGCTAGTGTAACCCACTCAAAAATAACCTACAAGCAGGGTTTGGTTATTTACAGTCTAATTTCCTATTTCTAGGTATATTTTAATTATATGTTTCACCTGCATATTATTTTAGTCCAGCAGAGGGCAGTACAGGTGCTGCGGATAGTGAAACCTACTGCAACGTTTCTCAGGGAGAGGAAGAGCGAAGTCGGAAAACAGCAGGGAGTAGTAAGATGAAGTTGAAACGTGAGCTCAAAGAAAAAATGGAATTAAAGAAATAATTAGAGGGTTTTCTCCGCAGAACGCACCTGTAAGCAGGTAACGGTGAGTGTCTTACTAAGTGTTCGCCGTGTGCGTTGCTAGTAAACACAGCATATTGGATTTGTTTCACAAGTAGATGAGACGTTCCAACGTAAGCAAAAAGCCAGTGGGAGTTCATCTCAAGTTAAACCAAGGGAAGTGTTATTAGAAGCTGTTCACATCTGCAGCGGTTGAGAGAATCCGATGTATACCAATTGTAAGCTGCTATATGTTCATGGATGTGGATTTTTGAGTGATATTAGTGTCAGATCTGGTCATGTTTAGTTGATAAGTCATTGAATGTTGCCCTGCTATGCCGGTTGGTGTTTTTCTTGAGATGATTTGGGACAGTCCATTAGACAGATCGCCAACGGACGCGCGGCAGACGAGCAGAGGGCGTGAAGAGGAACGTCTCGCCAGCAACCGGAAGTGTTCTACTCCACATGTCTTCATTTCATCGGGCAGATAAGCGCTGAGATCTCACCACACTTAATACAAAACATACTACCCGGGGAGATGAACATTGTTTACTTTTATTTTGGGGGGGGGGCTATTTCGTCAGAGCTCTGAAAGGTTTTTTTTTTCATTTTCTATGTCGTGTTTAATGTTACAGTAAAATAAATGCCGGCCGTTGAGTAAAATGTAATAGGTGTTTTGGTGTTTTCATTCTCCACTCTTTGAAAAGTACCTTAAACAAGCACTTGTAGTTTATTGTGTACCTATCAAGTGCCCACCTTACGATAGCATGGAGTAGCTGGTGGAGGAGGCATGGTGGAGGTTGAGAGCCCCGCACTCACAGCTCTAAAGGTCTACCGCCCGCAACTCCCCTCCCGTCTCTCTGCCACAAATCCCACCCTACAAATCTCCCACAGATACTTTACTCAGCCTGCCTCTCAGGCGGGCGTCAGCACCCATAACGAGTGCAACACAGGGGACTAGGGATCGAACCACAACAGGTTGGCTGGCAGCCTAGCATTAGCGTCGGACCTCGTCCACTTCGGCACAGAGCTCCGCCACCAGGACCAACACCATGGCAGAGGACGAAAGGAAGTGGACCAGCAGCCACAGCCATACCCACCACCAAACCAAGAACACACCAACAACACCTGCTAACACTAACGCAATAATGAACACCGTGCTTAACAACACCGAACACCAAACTCTAACACAGCACACTACAGGAAATGGCAACTAGCCAGACCAAAGCTACTAATATCCCGGACGAGGCCCCATTTGTTACGTCCTTCGGTCTGGTGAGGGTGCAACAATTAGTGCACTGGGTAACAGTGAGGTGACGGTGCAACACAGTGAAACATAAACGTATTAATATAATAAAATAAATATTTATTGACACCATAACAGGACAAGGGAACCGAACGGTTGCCAAAACAATAAACTACTCACAAAAGTAACCTACCATTGACAGTGCTGAAAAGCACCAAACCTAAAGACAGAAGACGGCAACCACTCCTAACCTAGTGTGTCTAACAGAGGTAAGCTACGTGATGGGGTGTTTGCCCATGGGCATCTTACCTTGATCACCTTGCCCAAAAGAACTAAACAAATTAAAGGCTAAACATAACTCAAAATAGCCAAATGCAAACTTAACAGAAAACAGGCCAGACATTACAAACACAACGTAGCTACACAGACAAAGACATCAACACAAAGTAGCTACACCACACTAACTAAAACCAAAGAAAGCCAGACAAGGAAGTTTCAAAACTTACAGCGACGAACCAACAACACTAGCCAAGCAGATATACTTAGTACCTGGAGACAAAAGACAGAACATCCCACACAAAACGGAACGCAGAACAGATGGATCAAGAATCTGTCGGACAAGGTACTTTCACAATCAGAGAAGGAGGTCTTAGCCAAAGGACTGAACTTCGCCATGACACCCAAACCACTGCCTATAGTTGACCTCATCACATCCACAGAATCAGCTATAAGGAAAAACAAGCTAACAGAAACCGAGGTGGAACAGCTTAGGTTAAAGGTATCAGCAGCTCTGTCCCATGCAAAACTCCCTCCTTCCAACCTAACCATGGAGGAAAGGAAAGCCGTGACAGCCCTGAGCAAGGACGAAAACATCACTATCCTTCCAGCAGATAAGGGGAGATGCACGGTTATCCTCGACACAACAAACTACCACGCCAAGACCACGTCATTACTCAGCAACACCGACACCTGTGAGCCTCTGAGACGTGACCCTACTAGTGGTTACAAGAGGAGAATAATAGAGTACCTACAGAAACTACAGAAAGGAGGAACCATTGATCGGATACAATACCACCGTCTCTACCCACAAGATAACATTCCATGCATATATGGACTCCCTAAGATCCGTAAAGATGGAACCCCCTTCAGGCCCATCGTCAGCAGCATAAACTCGGTCACGTACAACATTGCCAAACATATAGCCAACATCTTGACCCCTTTAGACCTCCTCCTCTGTTGAAGGATGGTTTTTCCAGTTTCGCATAGATGGCTTCCTTCACCCCTCTTTCAAACCATCTATCTTCCCTGCCCAAAATGTGTACGTTGCTGTCCTCAAAGGAGTGTGTCTTCTCCTTTAGGGTAGATAGACTGCTGAGTCTTGTCCTGATGAGTTTGGCCTTCTGTGTTGGGCCATCCGTTTGTGTAGTGGTTGTTTGGTTTCTCCTATGTATAGGTCAGTGCAATCCTCATTGCATTGTACAGCATACACCAGATTGCTTTTTTGGGTGTGTGGTACACGGTCTTTGGGATGAACCAGTCTTTGTCGGAGTGTGTTGCTGGGTTTGAAGTATACCGGGATGCGGTGTTTGTTGAAAATTCTCCTGAGTTTCTCAGAGACCCCAGAAACATATGGGATGACTGTGCGATTCCTTCTGTTCCTTTTCTCCTCATCGCTCACCCGGTTGGTCTTTTTGGAACGTGTTGCAGTTTTCACAAAGGTCCAACTGGGGTAGCCGCAGGTTTTTAAAGCTCCCCTCAGGTGTTTGTGTTCTTCTCGTTGGGCCTGAGTGCTGCTGGGCACATTGTCAGCTCTGTGTTGCAAAGTTCTGATGACGCTCAGTTTGTGTTCCAGAGGGTGGTGTGAGTCGAAAAGTAGATATTGGTCTGTGTGTGTAGGTTTCCTGTCTTCCCCAATGTGGACGTCACAGTCCAAGAAGGGCAAACTGTTGTTCTTTGCGTCTTCCCTTGTGAATTTAATGTTCTTGTCCACTGAGTTGATGTGTTTGGTAAACGCTTGCACCTCTTGTGTTTGGATTTTGACCTATGTCGCTGACCAACCCCTAGAGGTCGTTGCAGCTAACGGAACTGATGTGCCATTTGACGGCTGGATAGATGTAACCCTGGAGATTGTGAGCGTGAACCATGGAACTGTAAAAGTGCAAGTCCCCATGTTAGTAGGCCAAAGTGTCAGTTTCCCCCTGTTAGGGTCAAATGTTATCACAGAGATAATCAAGGGAAATGAGCAGACAGATGGCATGGATATCAGCTCACTGCTAAAGGAAGTTTTACATGTTAATGAAGATACAGTCAAAGCCATAGTGTCTACCCTCAGTGCAACTGTGTCAGATGAAGAATCTCCTCAGTATGTCAGGGTAGGGAAGAAAGGGCTTAAAATCTCGGCAGGTCAAATAGGTGAGGTGAGGGGCAGAGTTAGAGCTTGGCCAGAAGGGAGAACAGTGTTGTATGAGCCAGCTATAGACAATCACTGTCCAGAAGGTTTAGAGCCACTCCCTGCGCTTGTGGATGTCCCCAGTGGTTTGTCCAAAGTTGTTAAGATCGCTATCCAGAACGTGACCAAACATGATATTTTTCTCTCAGGAAGAACAGTACTTGGCACTCTTCAGGAAGTTGCTGATGTGAAACTGATCACCTGCCCTATGCAACATGGCGCATCAGCCAAACCGTCCACGAAGGCTGACACCTGCTCTGTTCAACTAAGCTCTGAAAAACGAGGCCAACAGGTAAATGACAAACAAAAACCTCAAGTAAACGAGAAATGGCAGCCACCCATTGATTTGTCACACTTGGAGGAAAAGGAGCAGGAAACAGTAAGAAAGATGCTGTATGAGGAGTCGGATGTTTTCGCCAAAGATGATAGTGATATCGGCTGTATCCAAGATCTGAAACTCAGAATCAGTCTTAAGGATTATGCACCTATACAAAAGCGCTACAATGCCATCCCAAAGCCTTTATACAGGGAAGTAAAAGAATACGTACAGAATTTGCTGAATCAAGGATGGATAAAGAAGTCAAAATCGCCATATTCGTCTCCCGTGGTCTGCGTGCGGAAAAAGGACAGCAGCCTACGGTTGTGTGTCGACTTCAGAGAGGTTAATCGGAAAACCATTCCCGACCGACACCCCTTGCCACGTATCCAACACCTGCTGGATAACCTCGAAGGCTACACTTGGTTCTCCATACTTGACCAAGGGAGTGCTTACCACCAGGGCTTCGTGGGTGAGAGTTCACAACACATCACTGCATTCAACACACCATGGGGGTTTTATTAGTGGGTGCGACTCCCTTTCGGACTCACAAATGCACCTGCGGCATTTCAGAGATGTGTAACGGGGGCAGTCCTATGCTGTTCTATCCTGGTCAGCCTGCTGCACGCCCGTCACTCTCATCATTAGCTCTGCGTTGTGTTCTATTTTCGGTGGGGTCCCAGGTGTTGTGGGGGGCCCTCAGTCTCTCATCATCATCATCATCATGATCAAGGAAGGAGGGGGGACACACAGGACTCTATTTGGCCCACCTTGCCATTTATTTTAGTTTCAAACCCTTCGACAAACGTCCAGTCCTCCAGCGGGAGCGGTGTTTCTTACGGACGTGGGGGTCGAAGTTCAACCACTGCCCGGACTTCACTTGTGTGCGTTAGAAGGAGAAACCGTCCACGGGACTCCGATGTAAGAAAGGATAAACAAGTATTTTATCCCACAGCTTGCAGTATCTTCTTACAGGGATACTCAAGGTTACGTTCTCCTCAACCAGCAAAACTGTCCTACCGTAAGAAACACGCGTGGCTCGGCTCGATCGCTGCTTGAGACTTCTCCCACCAAACAAAAATGGCCTCTCCCGCGTTCCCTCTTCCGTGTACCCACAAGACCTCTCTCTTAAAGCGACAGTACATGTATATGACGGTCGTTGGAAAACATACATAAAAGTAAATAATGACATAAAATAAAATGTAGTAAACACAAATCACAGCACACAGACAGGATTTGGTGATATTTCATACTCAAACAAAATAAAATAAAAACATTAATTTTAACCTGGTTACAGATGCATGGAGGGAGTTCTGGAAGGTCTGAGGGATGAGTGTTGTTCCCCCTATTTAGATGATGTGCTGTGCTATTCTGCATCTTTTGATAGTCACATACAAATACTACGACAAGTGTTTGGCCGAATGAGAGAACGCGGTATCAAACTGCGACCAAAGAAATTTGAACTTTTTAAACTGCATGTTAGATACATAGATCGTGTAGTATCAGATGAGGGAGTCCAAATTGACCCCAAGGACTTGGAGGCAGTAATACAGCTTTAAGAGAGAGAGCCCAAGACAGTGGGGGAAGTTAGAGCCTTAATAGACTTCTTAAGCTACTGCCGATCTTTTATCCAGGACTTTGCCAGAATAGCCAGACCCCTTTTTGAGCTTGCACAGGGCCAGAAGGATTCTAATCAAACTGTTCAGTCCAAGATCACTAGAGGGAAAAACTGCACCACGATCAGGGGCGGGAATTTGAGAATGCACTGTTTCAGAGACTCCAACAGTTGGCCAGCATATCTCATTCTTGAACCACTCCCTACCATCTGCAGGGGAACCCTGTTGAGAGACTGAACAGAACACTGCTCCAGATGCTTCGAACCCTACAGGATGAGAGAAAGTCTGATTGGAAAGAGCATCTGCCTCATATTGTGCACGCGTACAATTGCACTATCCACGAAGCTATGGGATACTCACCATTCTTTCTCTTATATGGAAGAGCCCCACGCTTGCCAATCGACTTACTATTTGACCTGAAACCTGAGCAAGAGACCCCAGACAGACAAATGTTTGCACAAAAATGTGCAAGCAGGATGCGGGAGGCATACAAAATTGCCTTAGAAAATAGTAAAAAAATCCTCAGCAAAAAGAAAAAGGCAATGTGACAAGGTTGTGAAAGGTGCCACCCTCCAACCAGGTGACAGAGTGCTCGTGCGGAACCTCTCCGAAAGAGGCAGCCCAAGCAAACTCCTTGCATACTGGGAGGAGAGGGTCCACCGTGTGATCGAGAGAGTCGGTGAAGGGCCTGTGTACAAAGTACAAGCTGAGAGTGGAGGCAAAGTCATCCGGGTGCTCCATCGAAATCTCTTGCTGCCAGTGAATGCCTTACCTTTAGAGGAGACTGGAACTGGATCTGTAAAAAGGGAACAAACGAAATGGAGAACTAACAACAATGGGATGTCAGAGCAGGACTCTTATGAGACTGACAAAGAAGAGGATTCATATAGCCCCCGTCTCATACCGGTGTATAGGATGACTCCTATTAGACCTCGTGCTACTCACTCAGAGCCACAGAGGCCGCTGGATCCCTCTGCTCATGAGTTCCAACCAGTGAGAAATGTATCAGCTGACAAAGAACCAGTTACAGGACCAAAACCAGCTCACAACAGCAACAAGTACCAACAATCTCACAAAGTGCAGATGATGGAGAAACATATGAGGAAGTAAATGGTGTCCAAGAGGAACACGGTGAAGTAGAAGAGGAGCCTGAACCAGAGTCACCAGGTGAACAAACTGTAAGGAGATCCTCACGTGCACCATGACCCAGGGGAATGTTCACTTATAACAGTTTAGGCCAACCTTCATATCAACTTTTGATGCCTGGAGTCAACTCTGTGTTCCAATGTGTACCCTACTTCATTTCAAGTACTGAAATGCCAAGCCTAGTCTTCCCGGACACTAACAACGTGCCAAGGCCAGTAATCTGGTCTTACTAGACTGAAGACCAGAACTTGATCCATGATGGACAAGACACTTAACAGATTCTTTAGGCAGCGATGACTTCTTCTGAGGTGAACTCTTGACTGTGTGATGACTTATTATTGTAGCTGTAGATGTCAGGAGACATCTTTAAAAAGTAGGGGAGAGTGTAGCGGGTGGGAAAATAGCCCCTATTGAAAGTTAAATAAAAACTGACACCCCCCTTATTTTTTTTGTAAATCTAAAACATGTAAATCGCCGTCTCCTTTATAAATAGTCTTCTTTCTATACGTCAATTCATTTAAATGTTTGTTATCTTCTGGTGACAGCAGGTGTCACTGTAATACCGGGTACAGTAGGGAAACACCCAACTCAAGCCGTGTTGGTTACGGCAGGGGCAGAATAAATATGGCGCTTGAGTTGATAGCATACTAAACCCGTGTCTGTTCCTTACTGCTCCACAGCCATTTCAGGACTGTGCAGCAACTTTAGCTACTGGCTCAGGCCTCCCTTGACCTGAGGCTGGTAACATACACACTCTACCAGGTGATCCACCAGGGCGTCCCAGAGGTGTAGTTTCTTAAGTAGAGGTTTGACCCAAGCTTTCTTAAAACTGCTGGGAACGGTTCCAGTACTAAGTGATAAATTAACAATGTCTAGCATTGTAGGTCCCAGGAAAGGCCAGAGGTCTTTAGAAAGTTTTGCTGGTAAGGGGTCAAGTAGGCAAGCAGTTGGTTTAGAAGTTGACACGAGCGATGGTGTAGCGGTCTAAGCATCGGCTTTGTGTCGATGCAGTTGCCCACTGGCGACCGGGTTCGCGTCTCGGTCTCGTCAGATCCGACTATAACCGGTCTCGATAAAGCAGCAATAATTGGCAACGCTGTCTTCGGGAGGGGGTGGAGTCGGCTTGTGTTCGTCACATGAATGCGTCTCTGTGTGTGTCGGAAAAAGCAGTGGTTCGGCCTGGCTTCGCCTTGTCACGAAAGTGGGGAGGCATCTCCTTTGAGACTGCCGGCCGGAGGCGATATTATGAACCCTACATAGGCCTCGCCAAGACCCGCCCTACTCTGTCTGTGATTGGCTAACCCTATCCCTAACCCCACCCTAACCCTAACCTTAACCAACCTAACCAACGGAGGCAACGAGTACTAGCCAATCAGAGGCATCGGGTCTTGGCGTGGCCATAGTAGGATTCTGGGTCTTGGCGAGGCCTATGTAGGGTTCATATGTTGGCCGGCCGGAGAGATGCAGTTCGCGAACGCATGCAGTACGAGGCTGGGTGTTTGAATTAAAATAGGGAGCGATTGGCCACTAAATTGGGAGAAAAAGGGGAAAATCAGAAATAAATTTAGAAAAAAAAAAGAAGTTGACACGAACTTAGTCAAAGTATCAAGAGAGATGGTCTCAAAAGATGTAATAACAGGGACTCTCTTCTACAGTAGCTGGAGATCTTCTGGAGTGGCTGGAGTTGAAGAACTAATTTTGTTTATTATCTCATCAGCTTAATCGCAGAAGTAACAAGGCTTGAGACAAATTATCCAAATTCTTCAAGAAATAGTGCATAAGGGCCAGGAGATCGATAAAGTGTCACAATTTTGTGACGATTTCTCTTCCAAATATGTCTGGATCTCAGAGACTGTACATCCAATTACATATTTGGCTAGCTGTAGTCAGCTAAAAGAAAATAATATTCGTAGCTACTACCAAAAAAAATAGTTATCAGTCTGTGAAAAACAGTACCAGTGCAGTGACTACCAAGTTGTGCAGCCAAGCGTTGTTCTGTAGCCCCTAGCTTAGCTGTGGCTAAATGACTGAGAGGGTTGTTATCGGTGTACACCACACATTTCTGTCCCAGTAGGTAGTCTCTGAACTTTTCAGTCATGGCCCATTTAAGGGCCAGAAACTCCAATTTCATAGAGCTATAGTTGTTCATGTTACGCTCTGTAGGCCTAAGGCCACAGCTAGCATAAGCTACAGGTCTAACCTTACCGTCCTGTTCTTGGGAGAGCACAGCACCCAGTCCATTGTAGCTGGCATCAACCTCTAGAATGAAGGGTAAGGTGAAGTTGGCATAGGCCAAAACGGGAGCAGCCACCGACCTACTTTTAAGGCCCTCAAAGCTAAGCTCACACTCCTCCGTCCATGCAGCAAGTGGTTTCTGGGACTTTGTGCCAGTCAGTTCAGCTACTAGGCCATGCAGAGGGGCGGCTAACTTTGCAAACCCTTCAATGAAACGTCGGTAGTAGCTTGCAAATCCTAGAAAGGAGCGCAACTCAGACACATGGTTAGGTCGTGGCCACGTTGAAACCACTTCAATCTTGCTGGGATCTGTGGACACACCATCCCTTGATATAACGTGGCCCAAATAGCTCACCTCTGCCTTGAAGAAGGAGCATTTCTCCGGCTTAGCTTTGAGACCTTCTTGCTGCAAGCGGCCCAGCACAGCATCCAAATGCTCCACGTGTTCTGCTACAGTGGAAGAGAAGACAACCACATCATCCAAGTACAGTAACCATGACTGACAGTGCTGGTCTCCAAAGATCCTCTCCATTAGTCTCTGGAAAGTACTTGGGGCGTTGCACAACCCAAAGGGTATACGATTCCACTCAAACAGCCCAAAGGGAGTGCAAAATGCAGTCTTTATCTTGTCTTTTTCTGTAACTGGTACCTGGTTATACCCTGCAGCAAGGTCCAGGGTGGAGAACCAGCGGGCCCCTGATAGGGCATCGAGGGACTCTTCAATACAGGGCAAGGGAAAGGCATCCTTGCGGGTCGACACACAAACGAAGGCTACCGTCTTTTTTCTTTACCAGCACAATGGGAGAGGCAAAGGGGCTACTACTTTCTCTGATAATCTGTGCCTTAAGAAGCTGATGGATGTGGGCCTTGGCTGCCTCATACTCTGAACGAGGGATCCACCTATATCTCTGACGTACAGGTACCTCATCTACTAGAGGAATATCATGAGAAATGAGATTAGTGCAGCCTATGTCTCCATCATGAGCAGAAAAGACGCCACTATACTTTTGCAGCAAGGACCTGACCTGACACTGCTCCGGCTCTGTGAGAGCTGTTAAGTCAACTGCAGCAATCTTTTCCTGCACTGAATTGGAAACAGTCTGAGAGGAAACTGTGGCTGCTGCTACCTCTTCCTCAAGACCTGTAGGTAAGCTCACCAAGTGAGCATGAGTCAGTGTACCTATCACAGTGCGTGGGTACAGCAAAACATACTGGGTCCCTACATTGACAATGGGGATGTAAACAGTACCCCTAGTCACGTTGACCAGTGCTGGGGATGAAACAACCCTGCAGACAAACTTTGACTAAGGGGCTCAATTAAGCATCGTCTGATAGGTAATGTCAGGAGCAGGTAGCTGCCACAATCTTCATAGTACCCCCTGGGACTCTACATACCCTCCGCCCTTTCACTTTTACACAACCTGAGCGATCAGGGGGGGCATTCGCCTGGGCCTGATGACATTGCTGGAGGGCCTGCTGAATTGTGGTGGGAGCCTGCAACACAGAGGGTAAGTTAAAGAGGGCAGGGCCATGCTGTACAAACAACTCCTTGTAACGTTCCTTAATAATGTTCATCCCCAACACACCCGGTACTGAGGGTACACTGTGTTGGAGATCCTTAACCACCAGCACTCCCCGGTTAGCAATCACTTTACCACATAGCTGTAAATCCAACTCAAAGTAGCCTACATATGGCATTGCTAGCCCATTAGCAGCATTTAGCCTTAACCAGTTGCAAGAATGGAGTTTTTCTAGGCCCCAAGGTTCAAAATGCTGTACAAAGAAACTCTCAGTCACGGTTGATACCATTGACCCCATGTCAACCAGACATGGAACTGAAATCCCACCCATTAGTATGGTAATAGTTGGGCAAGCTGACACCAAGTTTTCTGAACCATCTGCTACGGACTCTGAGCCGGAGGCGCCCCCACTTGAACTTTGGCTCAACAGTTCAGGAGGTGAAAGTTTCCCTGGTTTGAAGGACAGTCCCTATCAGAGCTGGAGTGCGCTGCTACAGAGGTTGGCTGGGGCTGCGCAGCTACATACTTGCTACGAAACTCCCTGGATAAGTTACCACGCTGTTGGCACCTCCAACAAATGGCAGTTCTCTTGCGATGATTCAACTGAGGTTGGGGGCATTATTAAGGGCTGCAAGACTTCTGGTAAACTGGTTCAACTGCTCTTGCTGATTTCTGAGAATTTCTTTCAGTTCATTTAGCTCAGAACCGACTAAAGTATTATTTGTCTTGCTATAGCTGGCATGGCCGCCCTGGACTATGTGCTGGAAACCAATTACAGAGGGGAGAGAATGACTTCTACCTCTCCCACCCCGTGGCATCCCTTCTTGCTCCCACCTAATGGCCTCACTGCGGACATCTATCAAGGTGGCGGTAGGGTGACCCCGGACAAATTGTTTAAGTTCCCTGCATAGGGAGCAGTCAAACACATGCTCGACAAACTGGTCTCTGAGTAACACATCTTTGTTTACAAGACCATTAGGAGCCTTTTGACCACTTTATCCATTAGACACATTAAAACATGAGAAAATTCGTACAGTGTTTCCCCCTCCTGCTGCTTTCTGGAAAAGGAGTCCTCCTGCAAGGACACATATGATTTATTACACCCATACAGTTCTTGTAATATAGCCAAAATTTTAGCTGGATCTTCCCTTTCATCTTGTGACCGGTACTTAATCTCTTCCCTTGCCTCTCCTTCTCAATGATCATACATGAAGAGTGCTTGCTCAGATGAGGATAAGTGTCAAGCCCGTATACAAGCCTGGACCTCTTCAATCCACACAACAATGCTCAGACCAGTCCTACCCCTGAACATTGGACACTTCCTGTCTCTGGGAAGATAAATCAGTCTCTCTGCTACTGGGACCTGGACTGAAGACTGCCCAGAGGCTGAAGTACTTGATGTGGTGGTGGACCCAGGCTGGTTGGCTTCCCGTTCCTGCCGCATCCTTCGATTCTCAGCTTGCAGTTGTGTGACCAAGTCTTTTAGCTGGGCAAGTTCCTCCTCCATGGTGGGACACAGAGCAGAAGAGATCAGAGCACCGGCCTGCAATTCAGGGATCCGTCCAGGACCCGCTGCTGTTTTGCCCACACAAAACTCAATACAAGTAACTGAATAAACCAACTGGGTTGGAAGAAGAAAAAAAAATACTACACGTCTCTGCCTTATCAGAATCCTGCCAACAACGCCAAAATGTGACGGAGGGCTAAGACGAAGAAAAGGGCCGACAACGCCACCTGGGGAATTGCACCCCAGGAAATACTATTTCTCTTTAAAACCAGAATTAAGGATTTGAAGCTTAGCCAGGCGAACAGATTCGCTACTGAAAATGGACAGATACGTGGTTCAAAAATATAAATACTTTGTTTAATTAATCAAAACAAGAAAGGACCGGAACTGGAGCTGCTAAGGGAAAAAAAATTAAAACCAACATGAAGCCATTGTATTTATATTACAAATAATTTGTAAAAAGGATATTTTAATACATTTAAGAAATTAAATTTTTTTTAAAAAATATTTGTCATCCTTCTTAGCGTAATCAAAAATCCCCAAAAGAATGTCTTCAAAGGAGAAATAAAACTCATTAAAGAACATTTGTATGACGACAAGAACATCTGAGCAGAACTGTTCTGTATAGAAACATGTCCAGAAACTCTCATGCACACTTGACGTGCGCGCTTTATTTCTTTTTTAATTGAGAAATATTTTCTAACATTTCAATTTAACAAAAAAAAAAAAAGAAAAGAAAAGACAAAAAGACAAATAGAACAGAAAAAGGCCAGGGTACTTAGTTCCGTGCCAGAAATATACAAACAGAATAAAACAAAATCAAACAAACAAAAACAACAACACATGGACCCACACAAGAGATTTACTTAATCAGGTATAAGAGTTTGCATACATTAATAGTTGTGGTTCATTTATTATTACAGGTTTTTATATGTAGTAGAGTTTGAAGATATGCTTAGGTCTGTTTGTTTAAATGTTATATAAGATGGTAACTTCTTCAAATATTTAATTTTATGAATATAGAATTTGGCTAAAATAATGAGCAAGTTAATGACATATTGTTCATTGCTGGAGAAAAACGCTCGCTTTATACTGGTGCTTCCACTTCCGGTTTGTAAGCGGCCTGGATACTCTGAGAGGGCAGACTTTCAACTTTATCTTCTATCAGTGGTCACCAACCAGCCCCACTCCTGGAGAGCTACTGTCCTGCCGGTTTTCACCTCAACCCTAATTTAACACACCTGATTCAATTAATCAAGGTCTTGTTCAGTAGGTAATCAGTCGAATCAGGGTGGAGTGAAAACCGGCAGGGCGGTAGCTCTCCAGGAGCAGGGTTGGTGACCACTGTTAGATGTTCTTTACACACCCAATATGTCGCCACAGCTGACGTGTTAACACAACACCCGACATAATGTTCATTTGAGAAATACACAGATAACAATAAGCGACTAAGCCGTTGTGTTCTGACAACGAACTTCTTCTCTGCCTTTAACCCATCCAGTTGTACAGGAGTAGTGGGCAACTGCAGCGCCCCCACTGGTACTGTTAATAACAACATCCAACAGTACTGTTACTGTACAACATTTTGTATATGGGCACGTACATTTATACATACACCCCCCCACTTCCCATGGAAATATAGTACAATACTGATTTGTGTCTCCGCATTGATTTGTGTTCAAAGAACGAGACTGACAAATGCAGATGTTGCCGTGACTCGCAACACGGGCTTTGCACGTCGATACACAATCGTGGGAATTGGAGCATCTAAATTTACACTTATGAATTTAGTTTGCTTTTCACAAGCCCTCGATCACAATTATACAATTTGTTTTTACTTCACAAAACTTCATTAACATTTGCACATCATAGAAAACGTGGGTAAATATTACTTGCACTATACACACTCTATATTAGGCAATGTAAGGAAAGGTCGACATGACGGCCAGTGGAATGACATATACACTCCGGTACCCCGGTCCATTCGACGGTCGCTGTGTTCATGAGCAGCTGATAGACGGATAGACAGGCTGCTCCATCATACACGCTTTATTTCCACTTTAGCATTCTATAACGTAAACATTGCAGTGCGCTTGCTTTGTGGAGACTTTGATTTTGAAAACCACAGACCGGAAGTTTAATGTGTTTTTTTTAACCAGTTCCTGTGGAATTGACGTTATTGTGAAGTTGTCATTCACTAGGCTGTTGTGTGGTGGATGTTGGGGGTATGCTGTTTGTCATATCGACGAAGAGATCGTTCAGGAAAGACACAACAACCGGTAAGTAAATAATAGTAAGGTCTTGTACAAATTAATAATTGTATAAAAATTAGATTCTCCTGATGTGTAAAATGTGCCATTTTGACAAAATCTGCTTCACACCCAGCGTAGCGCTTGTCACTTGAAATTGATATAACAAAGCCAGCTAGATAATTGCAGTGTGGTGGTTTATTCCCACTACAGTCCTTGTTGCCAGCACAGGACATGCAGGGTGGAGCTGGATTAACCGCATCACATTTTAACCCGCCGATGCTACACTGCTAAAACACTGTGTATATGTGTGTGTGTGTGTGTGTGTTGGTGGGGTGGACATTAATTTAGGGTTGGCAGCGTTGTGCGTCACGGCAGATCTGTTGGGAACCAGGACTGGCCAGGTAGCCAGACCACTTGCGCTCGGGGTATTTAGCTTTATTCAGCTCGCGGCTCAGTTCGGTGGGTGTAGCTGTGTCCCCCGGTGCTGACCAACGTATTTGACCAAACGGGCGACAAACAGTGTTGTATCAGCAGCTGCGGGGTGGTGATGGACGTGGTGACTAGGCGACGCTGTCAGGGTGAAGACCGGAGGCCGGACGCACCATCTCTGTGTCGGTCCTGCTGGTCGTCACGTAGACCTGTAGCACCTGGATCACAATACAACATGACGAACAACTGAGTCCTGACTAAGTCCTGGAACACATCATCCCAGGGGGGTGTAGTCGGTATCGCTGGCTGGCGGAGAACTGTGGCGTTGTCATAACAACAGCAGTAATGGTTCCAAGTCAAATTCAACGAGCAACTTAAACCATTTGGAGGTTTTATCTGAAAACTGGGGAGAATGTTCGTCGTCAGCGCGTTTTACACGAAATCCCCTTGATTTACACGATGGCGTAGACGTGTTTGCTCGACATCCATGTCAAGCCTTTAATGGCATGGCAAGGCACTAGCCTGCTTACTAGAAGTAGAGACTAGTGGTAATTTCTTAAACACTTGCCTCTGTTGTGACTTTCGCTAGTGGCTGGTGTACAGTCACTAGTGTACAGTCACTAGTGTACAGTCACGAGTGGCTGGTGTACAGTCACTAGTGTGCAGTCACTAGTGGCTAGTGTACAGTCATTAGTGTGCAGTCACTAGTGGCTGGTGTACAGTCACTAGTGTGCAGTCACAAGTGGCTAGTGTACAGTCACTAGTGTACAGTCACGAGTGGCTGGTGTACAGTCACTAGTGTACAGTCACTAGTGGCTAGTGTACAGTCACGAGTGGCTGGTGTAAAGTCACCAGTGTGCAGTCACTAGTGGCTAGTGTACAGTCACTAGTGTACAGTCAAGAGTGGCTGGTGTACAGTCACTAGTGTACAGTCACTAGTGGCTAGTGTACAGTCACTAGTGTACAGTCACGAGTGGCTGGTGTAGTCACTAGTGTACAGTCACGAGTGGCTAGTGTACAGTCACTAGTGTACTGTCACGAGTGGCTGGTGTACAGTCACTAGTGTGCAGTCGCTAGTGGCTAGTGTACAGTCACTAGTGTACAGTCACGAGTGGCTGGTGTACAGTCACTAGTGTACAGTCACTAGTGGCTAGTGTACAGTCACTAGTGTACAGTCATGAGTGGCTGGTGTAGTCACTAGTGTACAGTCACTAGTGGCTAGTGTACAGTCACTAGTGTACAGTCACGAGAGGCTGGTGTACAGTCACTAGTGTACAGTCACTAGTGGCTAGTGTACAGTCACTAGTGTACAGTCACGAGTGGCTGGTGTACAGTCACTAGTGTACAGTCAGTACAGTCACGAGTGGCTGGTGTACAGTCACTAGTGTGCGGTCACTAGTGTACAGTCACTAGTGTACAGTCACGAGTGGCTGGTGTACAGTCACTAGTGTGCAGTCACTAGTGGCTAGTGTACAGTCACGAGTGGCTGGTGTACAGTCACTAGCATACAGTCAGTAGTGGCTAGTGTACAGTCACTAGTGTACAGTCACTAGTTGGTAGAAATCAGATCTCAGGTCAGTCACAATAAACACTAGTCAAATTGACTATGACAAGCCACTTTCCCCTTTTACTGGTATCAATTCAATAAGCACTGCTTATTTTATTTTTCCCATTTTTTATTCCATTATAATTGTGTTATCCTCTTTCAGTGTTGTATTGTGTAAATTGTGTAAATACAACATCATGTCACGTTGTCCGTCTTGGGAGAGAGATCCTCCTCTGTTTCTCTCCCTGAGGTTTCTTCCGGTTTTGTCTTCCTGTTAAAGGATTTTAGGGAGTTGTTCCTCATCCGATGGGAGGGTCTAAGGACAGGATGTTGTGTTGCTGTAAAGCCCACTGAGGCACATTTGTAATTTGTGATATTGATATTGGGCTATACAAATAAAATTGACTTGACTTATTGTAGTCAGTAGTACCTTATTTAAAGGCACTAGTCACTACTCTGTTGTTTATGAAAACACCAAGCTGCTTATCACAATCAGAACCAGAATAAGAATCAGAACCAGAAACATGTTTATTGGCCATGTAGGTTTGCACTACATGGAATGTGACTCTGGTTTCATGGCTCTCTCAGTGTACTTAACATAGAATAACAACACTACAACACAACAATCTTCACATACATACACAAGGATTGACTTATACAGGTGAAGTAAGAGGTGATAAAGTACAATGGTGCAGAGAATATATCAGAGATGCTGAAATACATGTTAGCAGCTTACTTACATACATGCCTGAGGTAGATGTACATGACAGAGTGTACTAGTATACACACAATGTACAGTACAGTATATACAACATGTACAGTACAGTATATACATCATGTACAGTACAGTATATACAACATGTACAGTATATACATGTACAATACAGTATATACATCGTGTACAGTACAGTATATAAAACATGTACAGTACAGTAAATACGACATGTAGAGTACAGTATATACACCATGTACAGTACAGTATGTATTTGTTTGTTTTTTATTTCGAACGTTAAAAAAATTAAAATGTATAATAAAAGAAAACAAAAGAGAAAAGCATCAAAACAAGCAATTAATATCATCATCAAACATTTGTTTTAAATCTCGGCAGTTGGAAAGGAGTCGGCAGAAGTTAAAAAAAACTTTTCTACTCCTACCCCCTTTTTCTATTTTAGTATTTCAACAGTGAACTGTGTGATTTAAATGAAAACGCAATCATCTCCCACCAGTGACCATGGCGTCTATCTAGTAAACCATACAAAGATCATTCATTCAACACAACAAGAACAAAGCAAGTGCAGAGCAACATCAAAACAACTCAAGAACAACTCACACAAGATGTCACAGCTCCATCCCCTATCTGTTCAGAATCTTATTTTTAAAGAGTCTTTTAAATTTGATTATTGATTCACATGTTTTCATTTCATCACTGCAATCATTCCATATCTTGACACCTTTGGTTGTGACACAATGATATTTTGCGTTTGTCCTTACTGGGTTTTGTTTAAATGTACATATTCCTCTCAGGTCGTAATTACTTTCCCTCAACTGGAACAACCCCTGGATACTGTTGGGTACTTTATGATTTAACACTTTGTACATGATTTGAGCAGTTTTAAAGTCCACCAGATCTTTGAATTTTAGTGTTTTTAGTTTGATAAAGAGTTGGTTTGTTGGTTTTCTGCAGCTGGCTCTGTTTACTATCCTTATGGCTCTTTTTTGAATAATAAAGATTGAATCGGTGTTGGTTTTATATGTGTTCCCCCACACTTCCACATAGTAGGTGATGTATGGAAGTACGAGGGAACAGTACAAGGTGTAAAGTGAAGCTTGATTTAGAAGATCTTTGACTTTGAATAGTATTACAATTAATTTGGATACTTTGGCCTTGGTATAATTTATATGTGGTTTCCAACATAATTTATTGTCCACTATTACCCCAAGAAATTTAATTTCAGTCACTCTTTCTATTTCTACATTGTTAATCATGAGTTTCTTGATTGAGTTAATTTTACGGTTACCAAAGATTATACATTTTGTTTTACTTAAATTCAATGGTAGTTTGTTAGCGTCAAACCACGTCTTTAACTTCATCAGTTCCTTTTCCACTATATCCAGGAGTTGATCCAGATGATCCCCACAGCAAAATAAATTTGTGTCATCAGCAAATAAAATGGCTTTCAGAGATTCAGACATATTGTTTATATACAGAATAAACAGTAATGGTCCCAACACTGAGCCTTGGGGGACCCCACATGTGACTTTCAGTAGGTGAGACTTGAAGTTTTGTAATTCAGCATATTGATATCTGTCTTTTAGATAGCTGGTTAACCAGGAGAGTGCGGTTCCCCTAATTCCATATGATTGTAGTTTTTTCAGTAATAATTCATGGTCTACAGTGTCAAATGCTTTTTTTTAGATCCAGAAATACCCCTATTGCATATTTTTTGTTTTCGATTGCCATTGTTATTTCATCTACAAATTCTATGAGTGCAAATGAAGTTGTTCTGTTTGCTCTAAAACCATATTGCTGATCATACAGTACATTATGTTTTGTGATGAAGTCACGTATTCTTGAAAAGTGTATTTTTTCTAGTATTTTACAGTATATACATCAAGTACAGCACAAAATGTACAGTACAGTATGTACAGCATGTACAGTACAGTATATACAACATGTACAGTACGGTATATACAGGTGCATCTCAAAAAAATTAGAATATTGTGGAAAAGTTCATTATTTTTAATAATTTAATTCAAAAAGTGAAACTTTCAAATATTCTAGATTCATTACACATAAAGTGAAAAACGTCAAGCCTTTTTTGTTTTAATCTTGATGATTACGGCTTACTACTCATGAAAATCAAAAACCCAGTATCTCAAAATATTAGAATATTACATAACACCAATCAGAAAAAGGATTTATAATACAGAAATGTCGACCTTCTGAAAAGTATATTCATTTATGCACTCAATACTTGGTCGAGGCTCCTTTTGCACGAATTACTGCATCAATGCGGCGTGGCATGGAGGCAGTCAGCCCTGTGGCACTGCTGAGGTGTTATGGAAGCCCAGGTTGCTTTGATAGTGGCCTTCAGCTCATCTGCATTGTTGGGTCTGGTGTCTCTCATCTTCCTCTTGACAATACCCCATAAGCCACAGAAGGTCATTGCTGAAAGGGCTGGCTGTTCGCAGAGTGCTGTATCAAAGCATATCCATGGAAAGTTGACTGGAAGGGAAACGTGTGGTAGGAAAAGGAGCACAAGCAACAGGGATGACCGCAGCCTTGAGAGGATTGTCAAGCAAGGCCGATTCAAGAACTTGGGGGAGCTTCACAAGGAGTGGACTGAGGCTGGAGTCAGTGCAACAAGAGCCACCACGCACAGACTTGCCCAGGAACTGGGCTACAAGTGTCGCATTCCTAGTGTCAAGCCCCTCCTGAACCAGAGACAACGTTAGAAGTGTCTTACCTGGGCTAAGAAGAAAAATAACTGGACCGCTGGTCAGTGGTCCAAAGTCCTCTTTTCAGATGAAAGTAAATATTGCATTTCATTTAGAAATCAAGGTCCCAGAGTCTGGAGGAAGAGTGGAGAGGCACAGAATCCAAGTTGCTTGAAGTCCAGTGTGAAGTTTCCACAGTCAGTGATGATTTGGGGTGCCATGTCATCTGCTGGTGTTGGTCCACTGTGTTTCATGAAACCCAGAGTCAACACAGCCGTCTACCAGGAGATTTTAGAGCACTTCATGCTTCCGTCAGCTGACAAGCTTTATGGAGATGCTGATTTCATTTTCCAGGGTTCGACATTAACATGGCCCGATGGCCCGTGGCCATAAAAAGTTACTCTGTGGCCACCATATATCCCCAGTAGGTGGCCCCCTGTGGCCAACAAGTCAAGGTTAAATTAAAAAATGTATATAAATAAATAAAAAACCCATCGCCCTTAGCAAATGTAACGTCACAGTTCTGCAAACATCCCGATTCATTCGTGCCTTTTAATTCAACATTCTGCGAAAACAGCTAACAATAACTTAATTTTAGTCGTCGCCGGCTAGCTGCTGATATGCCGGGGCTCCTGAAATATGGGTTTACTAAACCTAACGTTACTCAAGCTGCGAACACGATCCCTACAGAAGAACCAGAAACACAAAAGGTGGACTATGAACAAACGGAATGGCAACGAAAATTTAGGAGTGAAAGGAAGCAGGAGTTTCAGTGGCTAGAATATGACACATCTAAGGACTTAACGTACTGCGGTGTGCCGCCAGTTTCCTCAACAAGCCGAGAAGTCCAGCTCATCTTTCACCGGAAACAACGCCTTCAGGAAACACCACACCACAAGTCATGGAAGAAGTGGACAACACTTAAGGTGCACAGTTGCACACCCTGCAGTTACATCGCCTGAAAATACACCCATGGGGAGACAAATACGTCAAATGGAGAGTGAATAACGGGAGAAAATTATTTCAACATGGCATACTATTCTGTATTCAAGGCTTACCGTTGGAAAGCCTGTTTATTTGCCTTTTAAATGGTGCCACATTTGTAAGGAACATGCATTTGTGGGATGAGCAGCAGAGCTCAGTATGTCGGTTGCGCCCATGAAAAATGTGCCAAATCTTCTCTGCCAATGCCAAACAGCTTATTTTGCTGTTGCTATTGACTCTTGTTTTGAGCTTCTGGTACCCCAGGTGCTAACAATCAGGTGCCTGATATAAGATTTATTGCCAAGAAGCATTGTTACAACAAAGAAATAATCTACCAAACACAAATTTCCTTACTTTTTGTGCTAAGTTTAGTTAGCTAGCTAGCTGGTTAGGTTTATATGCTGCAAATTAACATAGTGCTAATGCTACTAAGTACAGCAGGTACCTAAATGTATTGGACAAGTAATGTAATGTTAGCTACTCTTCATCAGCAGTAGGCTATTGTTGGCCAGCTCGCGTAGCATATTTTCTGTTTGTATTGCAGCTAGTTGCTCATAGTTAACGGTGTTAACGTTGTTGTCGGCAACTTTACTGCTGTAGATTCATTCCCCACATCTACAATGACATCTGGGAACCAACACTGGAGAAGCTGTACCAAGCCCGCTATATTTCGGTTCTTGCGGATTACAATTCTACTGCTTTTTGTAATGTTTTTATTGCACACATGACTGACGCCGGGACAATGCTGGGAGGGAGGGAGCAAGCAAGCAAGAGAGTATATGAGGCAGAGGGATGTGAAAAAGACTGAACTGAGACTGTGAGAGAATATACACTCACTGGCCACTTTATTAGGCACACCTGTCCAACTGCTCGTTAACGCAAATTTCTAATCAGCCAATCACATGGCAGCAACTCAATGCATTTAGGCATGTAGACATGGTCAAGACGATCTGCTGCAGTTCAAACCGAGCATCAGAACGGGGAAGAAAGGTGATTTAAGTGACTTTGAACATGGCATGGTTGTTGGTGCCAGACGGGCTGGTCTGAGTATTTCAGAAACTGCTGATCTACTGGGATTTTCACGCACAACCATCTCTAGGGTTTACAGAGAATGGTCCGAAAAAGAGAAAATATCCCGTGAGCGGCAGTTCTGTGGGCGAAAATGCCTTGTTGATGCTAGAGGTCAGAGGAGAATGGCCAGACTTGTTCGAGCTGATAGAAAGGCAACAGTAACTCAAATAACCACTCATTACAACCGAGGTATGCAGAAGAGCATCTCTGAACGCACAACACGTCGAACCTTGAGGCAGATGGGCTACAGCAGCAGAAGACCACACCGGGTGCCACTCCTGTCAGCTAAGAACAGGAAACTGAGGCTACAATTCGCACAGGCTCACCAAAATTGGACAACAGAAGATTGGAAAAACGTTGCCTGGTCTGACGAGTCTCGATTTCTGCTGCGACATTCGGATGGTAGGGTCAGAATTTGGCGTCAATAACATGAAAGCATGGATCCATCCTGCCTTGTATCAACGGTTCAGGCTGGTGGTGGTGGTGTAATGGTGTGGGGGATATTTTCTTGGCACACTTTGGGCCCCTTAGTACCAATTGAGCATCGTGTCAACGCCACAGCCTACCTGAGTATTGTTGCTGAACATGTCCATCCCTTTATGACCACAGTGTTCCCATCTTCTGATGGCTACTTCCAGCAGGATAACGCGCCATGTCATAAAGCTCGAATCATCTCAGACTGGTTTCTTGAACATGACAATGAGTTCACTGTACTCAAATGGCCTCCACAGTCACCAGATCTCAATCCAATAGAGCACCTTTGGGATGTGGTGGACCGGGAGATTCGCATCATGGATGTGCAGCCGACAAATCTGCAGCAGCTGCGTGATGCTGTCATGTCAATACGGACCAAACTCTCTGAGGAATGTTTCCAGTACCTTGTTGAATCTATGCCACGAAGGATTAAGGCAGTTCTGAAGGCAAAAGGGGGTCCAACCCAGTACTAGCAAGGTGTACCTAATAATGTGGCCAGTGAGTGTATGTGCCATATGTTTACAAAAACTTGAGTTTTCAATTTAAATAATAAAAAAAAAAATTTCATCCTGCCCATGTATTTTGACAATTTTGGCTACAGTTAGAAGTATGTGTTATAGGTTTTCTACTGCTTTATGTAATGTTTTTATTGCAGACATGACTGACAGGCACAATGCTGGGAGGGAGGGAGGCAGGGATGGAGATAGCGAGAGAGAGCGTGTATGAGGCAGAGGCATGGAGGGGGGGTGCTAAAAAGAGACTGAACTAAGAGACAGAGTCTATGTATGTATGTTTACAAATGAACTTGAGTTTTCAGTTTAAATAAATAGTTATGTTTTTTCATTTGTTGATGTGTCACAGTGTTAAGTTGTGTTGAATTGCCTTTTCTGTGTTTTGACATTTGGGCCACCAAAAATGTACTTTGGTCACCAAATTTAGGGGCTTGGCCACCAAATTTAGGTTCTTGGTGGCCCATGGGGCCAGTGCTTAAAAATATTAGAGTCTATCCTTGTTTTCCAGCAGACTTGGCACCTGCCCACAGTGCCAAAACTACCATGGTATTACTGTGCTTGATTGGCCAGCCAACTCGCCTGACCTGAACCATTGTCAAGAGGAATATGAAAGACACCAGACCCAACAATGCAGACGAGCTGAAGGCCGCTATCAAAGCAACCTGGGCTTCCATAACACCTCAGCAGTGCCACAGGGCTGACTGCCTCCATGCCACGCCGCATTGATGCAGTAATTCGTGCAAAAGGAGCCTCAACCAAGTATTGAGTGCATAAATGAACATACTTTTCAGAAGGTCGACATTTCTGTATTATAAATCCTTTTTCTGATTGGTGTTATGTAATATTCTAATATTTTGAGATACTGGGTTTTTGATTTTCATGAGTAGTAAGCCGTAATCATCAAGATTACAACAAAAAAGGCTTGACATATTTCACTTTATGTGTAATGAATCTAGAATATATGAAAGTTTCACCTTTTGAATTAAATTACGGAAAATAATGAATGTCTCCACAATATTCTAATTTTTTGAGATGCACCTGTACATCATGCACAGTCCAGTATATACAACATGTACTGTACAGTATATACATCATGTACAGTACAGTATCTACAACATGGTTGGATTTATTGACAGTGTCATCAGCTGAACTGTGGGGCATCACATGAGATACTAAGATGTTCATTAACCGCTTCACTTTTTAGACTGAAGAGGTCACCTTACATGATGATGAAACGTTTCTATCAGTAAACGTTGTGTCCAGATGAACTGATTCAGCCTTCTGTGAATGTGACCAATCACGACTAGATTTTGATGTCACAATTTGATATTTGACAGGTCAAATGAAAAAGTTAATAATGTCAAATTGAACAGCAACTAGTGACTTGAAAATCTACTAGGTTTTATTCAAAAGCAACAAGCAACTGTGGGACATTCACTAGTTAGTACTGGAACAACAACTAGCAGAAATACGCAGTTACTAGTGACTAATATTTACTAATAGAATTGTTGTAGAGACAAATAAAAATGTATGTTTAAATTCAGTATCTATTTTTTTTTACTAACTAGTAGTTTCACAATAGCGACAAGTGACTGCCAGAATCGTGACTAGTGTTCAGAAGAACAAGTAGTAGTGTTTAATTTGTAGTGACTAGTTCCTGACCACCTCAGTCATGTACTTTATAGTGGTTTGCATTTAGCTGGCAGGGCAGCTTAGACACTAGTCACTAAAAATAAATCACTAGTATTGGATTTGGAGTTACTAGTTATTAAAAAAATATACCACTAGAATAATGACGAGTGCCTTTTAAGATACTAGTAAATAAAATAAAAACTTGTGTTTATTGAATTGTTACTGGTAAAAGAGAAAAGTGATGAGTGATGATCAAATTAGTAATTAGTGCTCATTCTAATAGACCTAATATCTATGTTTTAGCAACTAGTGAATTTATAATAGCAACTAGTGGCCGTCAGAATAGTGACTAGTGTTTAAAAAAACAATCAATCAATCAATCAATCAATCAATCAAGCTGCATTTTTATAGCGCTTTTCTAGCTGGAACAGCCACTCAGAGTCTTTACAATTGAAAAATAAGTACAAGTTTCTACATTTTAGTGACTAGTGCTTTAAATGAATCTTCTATTGCTACCACTACTTTCAGCGGCTCCCATTAGCGGTCGGCACAGTGGACCATTTCCATCTCTTCCTATCCTCTGCATCTTCCTCTGTCATGCCAACCACCTGCATGTCTTCCATCACCACATCCACAAACCTCCTCTTTGGCCTTCCTCTTTTCCTCTTCCCTGGCAGCTCTATATTCAGCGTCCTTCTCCCAATATACCCAGCATCTCTCCTCCACACATGTCCAAACCATCTCAATTTTGCCTCTCTTGCTTTGTCTCCAAACCGTCCAACCTGAGTTGTCCCTCTAATATACTCATTCCTAATCCTGTCCTTCTTCATCACTCCCAGTGAAAATCTTATCATCTTCAAGTCTGCCACCTCCAGCTCCGCCTCCTGTCTTTTTATCAGTGCCACTGTCTCCAAACCATATAACATAGCTGGTCTCACAACCATCTTGTAAACCTGCCCTTCAACTCTTGCTGGTACCCTTCTGTCACAAATCTCCAGGCTCTCCTCAACCTGCTCCCAACTCTCTCTACATTTCACAATGTCATCCGCAAACATAGTCCATGGAGACTCCTGCCTGATCTCCTCCATCAACCTGTCCATCACCACTGCAAACAAGAAAGGCTCAGATCCAATCGTTGATGTAATCCCACCTCCACCTTGAACCCATCTGTCATTCAAACCACACACCTGACCACTGTCACACTGCCTTCATACATATCATGCACCATTCTTACATACTTCTCTGCCACTCCCGACTTCCTCATACAATACCACACCTCCTCTCTCAGCACCCTGTCGTATGCTTTCTCTAAATCTACAAAGACACAATGTAACTCCTTCTGACCTTCTCTATACTTCTCCATCAACATTTTCAAATCAAACATCACATCTGTGACACTCTTTCGTGGCATGAAACCATACTGCTGCTTGCTAATTGTCACCTCTCCTCTTAACTTAGCTTCCACTACTCTTTCCCGTATCGTCATGCTGTGGCTGATCAATATACCTTTATACCTCTGTAGGTGCTACAGTTCTGCATATCACCCTTGTTCTTGAAAATCGGTACCAGTATGCTTCTTCTCCACTCCTCAGGCATCCTCTCACTTTCCAAGATTGTGTTAAATAATCTAGTTAAAAACTCTGCTGCCATCTCTCCTAAACATCTCCATGCCTCCACAGGTATGTCATCACTCTTCATCCTCTTCATAGCTGCCATCACTTCCTCCTTGCTAATCCACCACACTTCCTGATTCACTATCCCCACATCATCCAACCTTCTCTCTCTCTCATTTTCTTCATTCATCAGCCCCTCAGAGTACTCCTTCCACCTTCTCAAGACATTCTCCTCGCTTGGCAGCACATTTCCATCTCTATCCTTGATCACCCTAACCTGCTGCACATCCTTCCCAGCTTGGTCCCTCCCAATCGGTACAAGTCCTTTTCTCCTTCCTTAGTGTGAAACCTCTCATACAACTCAATATTCACCTTTTCCTTTGCCTGCGCCACCTCTCTCTTCACTTTACACTGCATCTCCTTGTACTCTTGTCTACTTTCTTCATCTCTTGGACTATCCCACTTCTTCTTTGCCAACTTCTTCCTCTGTATACTTTGCTGTACTTCCTCATCCCACCACCGAGTCTCCTTGTCTTTCTTTGTCTGTCAAGGTGATACACCACGTACCGTCCTATCTGTCTCCCTCACTATTTCTGTAGTGCTTGCCAAGCCATCCGGTAGCGCTTCACTACCACCCAGTGCCTGTTTTAACTCCTCCGTGAACTCCACACAACAGTCTTCATTTTCAGATTCCACCATTTGATCCTTGGCTGTGCCTTCATGCTCTTCCTCTTCTTGATCTCCAAAGTCACCCTACAAACCGCCATCCGATGCTGCCTAGCGATGTTCTCCCCTGTCACCACCTTGCAGTTACCAATCCCTTTCAGATCGCGCCTTCTACATAAGATATAGTAGTCCACATGTGTATGCGTTCCTTCACTCTTATACGTCACCCTGTGTTCCTCCCTCTTCTTGAAATATGTATTCACCACAACTATTTCCATCCGTTTTGCAAAATCCACCACCATCTGTTCTTCCACATTCCTCTCCTTAACACCATACCTGCCCATCACTTCCTCATCACCTCTTTTCCCTTCACCAACATGCCCATTGAAGTCCACTCCAATCACCACTCTGTCCTCCTTGGGTTCACTCTCCACCACTTCATCAAATACACTCAAGGATTCTTTTTTCTCTTCCATCTCACACCCAATTTGTGGGGCATATACGCTGATAACATTCATCAACACACCTTCAATTTCCAGCTTCATAGCACACCAGTTATTACTGATACATAATAATGTGACTTACTAGGAATAGGCTTACAACAATCCCATCCTAAGGTAATCACACAGCACAGATGAAAGCAGGTTTCAAAATAAGGCTCATTAAGTGAGCTAGGCAACTTCACACAGAACTGGACTTGACAAACTGACTCCAATACAATATAGCAGCATCACACTGTGGTGTGATACTGCTATATTGTATTGGAGTACTGCTATATAAAGTCATCCAAGAATTAAACAGCAACACACAATTACAACAGATAATACTGCTCAATGCACAAACAGAATAATTAAATGTTTAATACATATAGAAGTTCTTGTTTCTTGAGCTTTTCTTTGCAAAGTCTATGTTCAAGTCCTCAAAATCCAGCTGTGCAGTGCTGCAACCGACGGTAGGCACTTCCCAGCTATCATTACTGCTTGCCAGCTTGACATCCTTGGTCAGAATTTCCTTCACTTTGTTTAGCTTTGTTAGCGGGACATTTTTTGTTGTGGCCGCTTCTTTCACGTCCTTTTCCTGTCTTTTCTCTCTTTTGGAAGCCGCACTGGGCTTTTGGTTAACGCTGTCCATTTTCTGCTGCTTGGCATGTTTTCCTACACACTTCTCACTGATACAACCTAACTGATTGTGGGTCAGGTAAAAATTAATTCCACTGTTTTTAACCTTTACTTGTCTTAAGAAAAATTTATCTTGAATCTGTACAGTGTAAGCCTTCTGCTCTGTATGCCCACCCACCTTGACCGTTAGTCAATAGTGTATTGCCGCTTGCTCACCATTCACCACCTGCCCAGCCATCTCACCAATAAAACAATCAAACATGTGACTTATTTTCTTGGAAACAACTTTTATTTAATTCTTATTGTATAAGAGAATGGGTCAATCTTTGCATCATATTTCAGTGTAGCCTGACATAAAAAAAATGCATTTTTTTTCTCCCATCGCAGAGGGCCCTTTTGCACTCAGGGGCCCCTAAGCACATGCCCAGATTGCCTGTATGGTAAATCCGGTGGTGCATCTGGCAGATTTTCAAATATATTGTGTACTGAGTTACTTGTGAGATTTCCAACCTGTCTGCCGAGTTTGGCATTCACTGGCCATATGGTTTCTGAGATCCAGAAACTCATCTCATCTCATCATCAGCCGCTTCTCCGGGGTCGGGATGTGGTAGCAGCAAGCTAAGTAGGGCACTTCAGATGTCCCCCTCCTCAACAACGCCCTCCAGCATCTCCTGGGGTAGACCCAGAACTCTCTGGAGGGACTACATGTCCAATCTGGCCTGGGAACGCCTTGGGATCCCTTAGTTGGATGTGCCCGGAAAACCTCCAAAGGAAGGCACCCAGGAGGCATCCCAATCAGATGCAAGAACCACCTCAACTGGCTCCTTTCGACGTGAAGGAGCAGCAGCTCTACTCTGAGCTCACTTCGGATGTCCGAGCTCTACATCCTATCTCTAAGGCTAGCCCAGACACCCTACGGAGAAAACTCATTTAGCCGCTTGTATCTAAGATTTCACCCTTTCGGTCACTACCCAAAGCTCATGACCATAGGTGAGGGTTGGAACGAAGACTGACTGGTAAATTGAGAGCTTTGCCTTCCGGCTCAGCTCCCTCTTCACCACAATGGTCTGGAACAACATCGCATTACTGCTGATGCTGTATCAATCTGCCTGTCAATCTCCCGCTCTGTCGTACCCTCACTTGTGAACAAGACCCCGAGATACTTGAACTCCTTCACTTGAGGCAACAACTTATTCCCAACTTGGAGGCAGAAATCCACCATTTTTTGGTAGAGAGCCATATCACACTCAGCTGCAAACCGCCCCAATGTGTGCTGGAGGTCGCGTTCTTATGAAGCCAACAAAACCATATCCTCTGCGACAGCAGAGATGCAATTCTGAGGTTCCCAAAACAGCCACACTCCTCACCTTGGATGCGCCTTGAGATCCTGTCCATGAATATCACAAACAGAATTGGAGACAAGGGACAACCTTAGTGGAGTCCGACTTCCACCGCAAACATGTTTGACTTTGTACCAAGAATGCGGACACAGCTCTCACTTTGGTTATACAAGGACAGGATGGCTTGTAGCAACTGCCCTGGTACCCCATACTCCCACCCGCAGTACCTTCCACAGAGTGCCCTGGGGTACACGTCATAAGCCTTCTCCAAGTCCACAAAACACATGTAGACTGGCTGGTCAAACTCCCATGCCTCCCTCAGCACTTCTGCAAGGGTAAGGAGTTGGTCCGTTGTTCCACAGCCAGGACGGAATCTGCATTGTTCCTCCCAGATCCTAGGTTCAACAATCAGTCGGAGCCTCCTTTTCAGCACCCTAGAGTAGACTTTCCCAGGGAGGCTGAGCAGTGTGATGCCCCGATAATTGCAGCACACCCTCCGGTCCCCTTTTTTAAATATGGGAACCATCACCCCAGTCTGCCACTCCACAGGTACTGTTCCCGACCTCCACGTGACACCGAAGAGGCGTGTCAGCCAAGACAGCCCAACAATGTTCAGAGCCTTCAGCATCTCAGGGCGAATCTCATCCACACCCAGTGCCTTGCCACCGAGAAGCTTCTTAACTACCTCAGAGACCTCTGCCAGGGATATGAGTGGGGCTTCTCCCGAGTCTTCAGACTCTACCTCCTCCACTGAGGAAGTGTTAGCCGGGTTCAGGATCTCCTCAAAGTATTCTTTCCACTGCCTGACAACATCCCCAGTCTGGGTCAGCAGTTCCCCTCCCTGGCTGAACACAGCCTGAGTCAAGCCCTGCTTCCCTTTCCTGAGTCACCGGATGGTTTGCCAGAACTTCCTTGAGGCCAAATGAAAGTCCTCCTCCATAGCCTCGCCAAATTCCTCCCACACCCATGTTTTTACTTCAATGACCACCGAACCCACAGCCCTTCCGGCTTCCTGGTACCAGTCTGCTGCTTCAGGAGATCCCAGGGCCAACCAAGCGGCCTCCTGGTACCTGTCTGCTGCTTCAGAAGATCCCAGGGCCAACAAAGCCCAAAAGGCCTCCTTCTTCAGCCTCACAGCGTCCCTCACCGCCGAGTCCACCAGCGGGTTCTTAGGTTTCCACCTTGACAGGCGAGATGACTTATGACCACAGCTCCTACCTGCGGCATGTGCAATTGAGGCTTTGAACATGGCCCACTCAGACTCCATGTCCCCAGCCTCCCTCGGGATACATGAGAACTTCTTCCGGAGGTGGGAATTGAAGACGTCACAGACAGGGGCCTCCGCCAGACGTTCCCAGGTCACCCTCACTACACGTTTGGTTTAGCCAGGTCTGTCTGGCAGCCTTCACCGCCATCTGATCCAATTCATCCCCAGGTGGTGAGTTGACGGCTCTGCTCCTCTCTTTACCCGAGTGTCCAAAACATACAGCTGCAGATCTGATGATACGACCACAAAGTCTATCATTGAGCTTTGGCCTAATGTGTTCTGGTACCAAGTACTCTTATGAACTACCTTATGTTCGAACATGGTGTTTGTCATGGCCAATCCATTACTCGCACAAAAGTCCAATAACAAGGCACCGCTCGGGTTCCGATTGGGGAGGCTGCTTCTCCCAATCATTTCCCTCCAGGTTTCTCCGTCATAGCTCACATGAGCGTTGAAGTCTTCCAGCAGAACTATAGAGTCCCCAGGCAGAGCCCTGTCCATGACACCACCCAGAGACTCCAAGAAGGCTGGATATTCCAAACTGCTATTCGGTGTATAAGCGCACACAACAGTCAGAGCCTTCCCTCCAGCGACTCGCAGTCAGTGTTGTAGTACTCGAGTCCAGGACTCGGACTCGAGTCCGACTCGAGTCCTGATTGTCATGACTCGTGACTCGACTTGGACTTGAGCACTGATGACTCGGACTTGGACTCGGACTCGCGAATTTACTGCATTCGGACTCGGAAGTTGGAGACCCGGACTCTGACTTTTTAATTGATAAAGACTGTTTTTGTTAGATTTTTTTTAAATAATAGGCCCTGTTAAAATATATTGATAGCTATATTAATACTGTAACATTATTCAATTTCGTGTAAGGGCAGGCACGTGTGTTCCACCTACATGCGGATTCACGTGGCGTGCATACCGTCATGTTCAGTAGCGCGAAGATGCCTAAAGAGACGCCCCGAATTGTGCGCTTTGCTTACACAGATTTTACAACAAATTCCAGCAAGATCACTGCTAGATGTTCGATATGTAAACGAACTATTGAGGAGAAGACCGGGACAACCTCAAACTTCAACAGACATCTGTCAAGGATGCACCCAGAAAAGTAAGTGATATGCAGTCAGTTGATGATATGGTTGGTGATCAGTTACCGTTAGCTAGCTAGCTATCTAGCTACGGTAACAATAGCCTCTGAAGTAACTCAACCACTGGTCCAAGATGTTGGGTTAGGTCGTGTGGGTATATCATATCACTAGAACCAAGTGAGATTGTATAGGTAAGTTAAGTAACGTTACTGTTAGAATGCTAATGCAGCATTGCACAGAAAAGTCACAGTACGGTTCGCTTTCGGTACGAGCGTGCCATCGATCTCACTAATGATGAGTTGGTAAGTAACACGCAGCGTCTTCGTGTTATAGGGAGATTAAAACTGATTTTTCTTATTTATCATTTAGCTAATTACCAAGTAGCATACACTTAACGGAAAAAACACACCACTCTGAACTACCGTGTTAGCATTAATCTTAACTAGCAATAACAAATCCGCACATTGCAGATCTCCGCCATGAATATTCTCCAAGTGCGGAGAAGGAAGAAGTCTAGCCTATATGCATCCACAAATAATGTTGATAAAATGTGCACAACTTTACAATGCAAATAAAAATAATTGTAGGTTATTACTCGCTAAATGGACTAATTGAAGAAAGCTAATGTGGATGCCGCCACTGGTTTTCTTGAGAGCTGGAGACGGTACAAGATTTGACGGATGTGGCACCCCCCCCCCCCCCATGTACCGAAAACTACCGAACCGTATCGTGATTGGTGACACCGCATAGGCTACTGTAAATATGGGGATATTTTTCTTTGCATATATGCAGCATTGGGTGTGCCAAATTCTAAAAATAGACACGCGCGACGTAGCTTTTGAACAGTACTATGAACTGGCTCTGTCTTCTAACAAAATCACACCCTCCCTGACCCATACAGAATAAACGTACAGACTCACGGAGGATAGAGAGTTAAAGCTCAGCTAGGTAGCATGTAACATACTTAAATCAATAATTAAATGACTGGGTTTTGCTAATTAATCCCTGTCCTGTTAGTCTCATAAATTATGTATCTTTTCTCATACTTTTCATTTATCCAGCTAGTTTACATTAGTTAATCTACTAATATGGTAATGTTAGTTATATAGATAACTAAATATGTAACTTAACTGGTTATGGTTCAAACCACTATGTGTATAATGTGTAACATTTGTATTTTTATTGCATATTGTTATAGCTATAACGTTACACATTTTTTGCTGTGAGAAAGATTACTTGAAACAGTTTGGCATCAGCAAGCTAAAGTGTGTATCCTATCTTCCCCTAGGTTCCAAGAATACCGTGCCTCCACTGCTTCAGATGTGATGCCAGCTGCTCCAGGTCAGAAGACTATCACATCATTTTTAAATGATGGACAGCAAAGGATGTACGACCTCAAACATCCACGTCAGAAGGCAATAAGTGATGCCCTTGTAAAAGATCTAATCATTAAGTGCTGCTTGCCACTCTCCATCGTTGACAACGAGGACTTCAAGCACTTCCTGCATGTCCTGGACCCTCAGTACCGGCCCATAGCAAGATCCACAATTTCCTCTGTGACCATTCCAGGAATGGTGGAAGTCAAGAAAGAACAGATAAAGAACCAGCTGGCAGAAGCATCGAGTGTTGCTGTTACCACAGACATTTGGAGTGATCGAAAGATGCAGTCATTCCTTGGAGTGACAGCACACACAGTGGCAATGGATAAAAAAAACAGGAACTCAGCCTTCAGTCATATCTTCTTTCCTGCAAAAGAGTGCATGGGAAACACTCAGGAGAGAAGATTGCAATGATGTTTGAATGCTGTGCTGAAGAATACCTGATTAAGGAATAGATCAACTTTGTCATAACTGACAATGCATCCAACATGAGAAAAGCTTTCCAGGCCAGCTTTCCCCTAGAGGATCCTTGTGATGCTGAAGCTCATGATCCCAGCACATTTGAGGACGATGATGAAATATGGCAAGACCTGATGCCAGAAGATCAACAGACAGTCAATGACACTTTGGCTGAGAACTGTAAGATGCAGAGACTATCATGCTTCACACATTCACTGCAGTTGGTCATAAAAGATGGTCTGAAAGACACCAGTGGGCTGTCAAGCACCCTAGCAAAGCTATCCCGTGCAGCCAACCTCCTCCACAGTGGCACCTCGTTTAAAGACTGCTTTGAAGCGTGTTCTGGTGATGCAACAATTCCAACAGCGAATGCCACACGATGGAATTCCACTCTGAAGCAGGTGAAGGCTTATGTGCATTTAGACATGCAAAAGCTGTCCAGTGTGTTGGAATCAGTGGGGCACAAAAGCCTTATCTTATCCTCGCGAGAGTATGCTCAGCTTAAAGAACTGATCGAAGTTCTTGATCCGTTCTTAGAGGCAACCAACCTAACTCAGGGTGAGACTACTGTCACCGTCAGTGTGATTGTGCCCTGTGTCCTCACTCTGCGCTGTTACCTGCAGGAAATAAGAGGAAAAGCCAGATACTGTGGGCCTCTGGTGAGATCTGGAGAGCTCCTTGAAAACAAGGTTTGCAGAGGTTTTCAGTGCAGTCAAGATACCAGGATGTGAGCCGGCTGAAGGAAGAGGCCCCACCAAATTTCCTTTCACCAATGCCTACTTCATAGCATCTGTGTTGGACCCAGCATTTGGCTTCCAGCGGCTAGAACATGATGTGCAGCTGGACAGTGACGTCAAAGATGTGCTGAAGACTGAGATCAAAGGTGAGAAATGTTTTGATTAACGTTAGTTAAGTGATTAACTATTTGATTGTTGTGATGTTTATATCATTGAAGGTGTTACAATAAAGCACATAGGCGTGTCATTTGTCATGTAGGCCTAGTCAATAACATATTTGTAATGAGTCCCCCATGCCCCCTCTCATTTCAGAGTATATAAAGGCAGAGGGTGACAAGCAAGCGGTATCAACAGCAGATGCAGCGGAAGCAACAGGACCAGGGGAAGGTGAACTTTCAGAGTCTCCTCCTGAGAAGCAGTTGAGAATGTTCTCCCACTATAGGAGGACTCCCTCCTCCACCGAGAAGAAGCCGTCTGGCCAGGCTCAGTTGACTGCATACCTCAACTTGATCGCTGAGCAGGACTCTGACTCAGTCCCGTGCCTCAGGTTTTGGCAGCAAAACAAATCCAAATTCCCTACCCTCTATCAGATTGCCACACAGGTATTCTCTATCCCTACCTCCAGTGCGCCCATTGAAAGGGTATTTAGTCATGGAGGCATTTTGATGAGGCCTCACCGTGCAAGGTTGAGTAGTTCCATGCTGTCAGATCTTATGTTTTTGAAATGCAACGTGTATGCTTAAAACTAGTGCCACCAGCCTTTTGTTCCTAACTATTCCTGAGAGACAATGTCTTTTGACTAGTTTTTATGAATGTATTGTATGCTGTGGAACTTACTTCTGTATACTGTTTCCACCATTTGCTAATAGCATACTATTCACAGCTATCAAATGTGTTTTGAAGCACATCCAGTGTTCAGAATGTCAAAGAAATTCAGACTGTTCTAAAAATGTGTGTGTGCGCGCATGCTTGCGCGTGCATGTGTGCGAGTGTGTGGGTGTGCATTTGTTTGGCTATCGTGTCACAAAGTAAATAAACTCCCTTTGAAATGGTGACAGCTGTGTCATTTTTGTTTAATGTAGACCTTTTTTATTTGTATGTCAGATCTTTGACTGTGCCCGAGTGGATCACTGGAGCCATCTTGGAACTCGACTCAGACTCAGCTTTGATGACTCGGACTAGGGTAATAGGGACTTGACTCGGACTCAGGTAATGGGGACTCGACTCGGACTCGACTCGACTTTTCTTTGGTGACTCGGACTTGGACTTGGACTCGAACACTGGGGACTCGAGACTCGACTCGGACTCGAGGTTTAGTGACTCGACTACAACACTGCTCGCAGTCATATAGAGGCGACCTTTTCATTCCCCGGGAAGAATTCAAATTGGCGACACTCAACTGGGGACTTGTGAGTTCCCCACACCTGCCCAGCGCCTGTCGCCTTGGCCAGCTCCGGAAAAGTAAAGAGTCCAGCCCCTCTCCAGGAATTTGGTACCAGAGCCCATGTTATGTGTGGAGGTGAGCCCAACTATATCTAGTTGATACCGCTCCACTTTCAGCACCAGTTCAGGCTCCTTCCTTGCCAGAGAGGTGACATTCCACGTCCTGAGGACCAGTCTGCGATGCCGGAAGTCGGCACGCCCCGGTCCCTGCCTTTGCCTGCTACCCGGCCTGCATTGCATCCTACCCCAATACTCATCCCCACAGGTGGTGGGTCTCACCCCGTGGATCTCACCACGGGATGAGATCCAGAAACTGTTTCCAAATAAAGAGTAATAATGATAAAAATCTGTACAATTTCAAAAGGGTTCCAGCTCTATATGTGGTTGGACCCATGATGATAATCGTAACAATTAAAAATGATGGACAATCAAGGAAACAAAAATGGGCATGTCTTACATAGATAGATGCAGGATGAACCAAGGAATAAAGTTAAAAAAAGTTTTTTTTCAAGATAATTTTCACCAAGTTATGGCCATTTAAACTTCATAAGGTTGCTGTCAATCATACTACTCAACTCCCCATCTCCACCATCATTCCTCCACCCAAAAGTCTGCTACTTTCAAAAATGCAGAGGAGGTGGAAACAAGGATTTTATGTCAATTTCATGTCCCTTTAATGATTCCAGTACCCCATAAGAGTAGAACCTGTCATGAGTGACGATACAAAGTGCTTCATGATCACAGCAGTCGCATATATTTCATATGTAGTTCTTATCAGTGGTGCGTTTGTCTACATAATCATTCCTCTCACAGATGCATCTGTTTTTTCTGTCTTAATTTTTACAGGTTTTGACTTGAGACGGGGCCTTTTGTACCGGCTTACCTGTAAGGAGCCGAGAATAAGGACATTTCTCCTCAAGGTGCCAGTGGAGTGTGTGAAAGTCAGCAGATGCTACCTACCAATTGTGTCTTTATTCATTTGAACCCAACCATCTCTTCCTCTCCCTGGGAGAGGCAGTGAGAGTAGAAACCATTGGACGGACTCTTCACCTCACATCTTTCCCACCTTTCTCTGCAGTGTGTAATAACTATTTCTGAAAGAAAAACACACAAGTGGTGTTGGAAAAAAGTAAGTGCTAGTTAAAGAATAGTTCTGCATCTAAGTCCAGCCATAGAGGAAGGCTAACAAAAACATTACCTGTGACCCTGCCAAAACAGGCCACGCAGCGACAGGCTTCTCCTCATTCTGCCCTTGCCTCTGCCACTGCTGAACAAGTGCTTGATCTGGACTCAATCAACACCGGTCAAAAGCTTGCTGCTGCATGTGGGACCTATTAACGTGGCTCTCTCAGCTGTAGCTAAGCAGCACCGACCACTCCTCCACACCAGCAGCAGCAGCACCAGCAGCTACGCTCTGCTAGCTGCAGGCAAGATGGGAATCAACTGCTGTTGTATCGCGTTTCTACTATTCATCTGTTCAAGTAGTGGCCTGGATGTTGAAAATGCCCATTACAGGTTTAAAAGGTAGGATTCGGCTCATATTTCTTAGTTTAGATAGTGACTGACGTGGACACTGTACTGGACTTAGTTTAGATAGTGACTGACGTGGACACTGTACTGGACTTAGTTTAGATAGTGACTGACGTGGACACTGTACTGGACTTAGTTTAGATAGTGACTAATGTGAACACTGTGCTGGCCTTAGTTTAGATAGTGACTGACGTGAACACTGTACTGGACTTAGTTTAGATAGTGACTGACGTGGGCACTGTACTGGTCTTAGTTTAGATAGTGACTGACGTGGACACTGTACTGGACTTAGTTTAGATAGTGACTGAAGTGGACACTGTACTGGACTTAGTTTAGATAGTGACTGACGTGGACACTGTACTGGCCTTAGTTTAGATAGTGACTGACATGGACACTGTACTGGTCTTAGTTTAGATAGTGACTGACGTGGACACTGTACTGGACTTAGTTTAGATCAGTGTTTCTCAACCGGGGGTCCGCGGACCCATAGTGGTCCGTGGTGTAATTGCAAGGGGTCCGTGAAAATAAAATATCTTTTAAAAAAAGATCCTATGACATTTATAGAAATAGGATTATTTTACTCAAATGTGACTGAGACCTTTATCTACCTAAACTATAAAGGGTAACAGGACTTTTTTTCTCTAATTACATCTGTTTCACATGTGTAATTTATTATATTTTAATAAGAGATCTCGCTCCCGTTTACATTGTTAAAAGTTACTGCATAAAAATTCTGTTGTTACATATATCTGAAAGTTACTGCATAAGAATTCTGTTTTGTTAAGTATATCTAAGTTACAACTGAAAGCTCTTATTTTTGCCCCAAAGAGTGAATAAATGCTATAATGCAATTTAAAATGCAGTTTCTATTGTTTCTATCAAATTGCAACCCCCCTCCCCCAAGATCAGGTGGAGGGGTCCTCAGGGTAGATCAAAAATACGCAAGGGGTCCAGAACCCCAAAAAGGTTGAGAACCACTGGTTTAGATAGTGACTGACGTGGACACTGTACTGGACTTAGTTTAGATAGTGACTGACATGGACACTGTACTGGACTTAGTTTAGATAGTGACTGACACGGACACTGTACTGGACTTAGTTTAGATAGTGACTGACGTGGACACTGTACTGGCCTTAGTTTAGATAGTGACTGACGTGGACACTGTACTGGCCTTAGTTTAGATAGTGACTGACGTGGACACTGTACTGGACTTAGTTTAGATAGTGACTGACGTGGACACTGTACTGGATTTAGTTTAGATAGTGACTGACGTGGAAACTGTACTGGACTTAGTTTAGATAGTGACTGACGTGGAAACTGTACTGGGCTTAGTTTAGATAGTGACTGACGTGGACACCGTACTGGTTTTAGTTTAGATAGTGACTGACGTGG
The DNA here is from genome assembly GCF_029633865.1 of Lampris incognitus. Classification (NCBI taxonomy): domain Eukaryota; kingdom Metazoa; phylum Chordata; class Actinopteri; order Lampriformes; family Lampridae; genus Lampris; species Lampris incognitus. The sequence continues at coordinate 53,424,398 of NC_079222.1, forward strand.
ACACTGTACTGGACAGAGCTGTGTGCCACTTATTCTTTCCTTAGAAAACTGGGATTGAAGGGAAGCTCTTCTGAGTCAGTACAGGTTTACATTCTAAAAATAAGGGCATCCAGGTAGCGTGGCTGTCTATTCTGTTGCCTACCAACACGGGGATTGCCAGTTAGAATCCCTGTGTTACCTCCGGCTTGGTGGGGCATCCCTACTGACACAATTGGCTGTGTCTGTGGGTGGGAAGCCAGATGTGGGTATGTGTCCTTGTCGCTGCACTAGCGTCTCCTCTGGTTGGTCGGGGCGCCTGTTCGGGTGGAAGGGGGAACTGGGGGGAATAGCGTGATCCTCCCATGCACTACGTCCCCCTGGTTAAACTCCTCACTGTCGGGTGAAAAGAAGTGGCTGGCAGCTCCACATGTATGGGAGGAGGCATGTGGTAGTCTGCAGCCCTCCCCGGATCAGCAGAGGGGGTGGAGCAGAGACCGGGATGGCTCGGAAGAGTGGGGTAATTGGCCAAGTACAGTTGGGCAGAAAAAGAGGGGGAAAAGCCAAAAAAAAGTAAATAAATTCTCAAAATAAAAAAAAATCCTATCTACTTTGAATTTACTGCTTTTTTGTACTTCGTAACTCACTAAAACATGTTGGTTGGTCAGGTGATTGATTGTTTGATTTGTTATGCAGTATGTGTGTTAATATAAGAAATAAATCAAATACTAAATCTCTTTCTCACCAAGGTCTCAAGGTGCTTCGTTGTATTCAAATGAGTGCATGGCAAGGCAGCCAGTAGTCGTAAAAAACTCCTACAATTTCTCTCTGGACATCCGGATGCCCGGGGTCGTCCCCACAGGGGTGAGTTAGTGGCTCTTTTACCAGACACTAGACTATCACACACTCATATATCTCTACTGCTACCACTACTGCTACTGCTACTACTACTACTACTGTTGGCTGCTCCCGTTAGGGGGCGCCACAGCAGATCATCCGTTTCCATCTCTTCCTGTCCTCTGCATCTTCTTCTGTCACACCAGCCACCTGCATGTCCTCCCTCACCACATCCATAAACCTCCTCTTTGGCCTTCCTCTTCTCCTCTTCCCTGGCAGCTCCATATTCAGCATCCTTCTCCCACTATACCCAGTATCTCTCCTCCACACATGTCCAAGCCATCTCAATCTTGTCGCTCTTGCTTTGTCTCCAAACCGTCCAACTTGAGCTGTCCCTCTAATATACTCGTTCCTAATCCTGTTCTTTTTCATCACTCCCAATGAAAATCTTATCATCATCAGTGCCACTGTCTCCAAACCATATAACATAACTGGTCTCACAACCATCTTGTAAACCTTCCCTTTAACTCTTGCTTGTACCCTTCTGTCACAAATTACTCCTGACACTCTTCTCCACCCACTCCACCCTGCCTGCCCTCTCTTCTTCACCTCTCTCCTGCACTCCCCGTTACTTTGGACAGTTGGCCCTATGTATTTAAACTCATATGAATTCGTCACCTCTACTCCTTGCATCCTCACCATTCCACTGTCCTCCCTCTCATTCACGCGTATGTATTCTGTCTTGCTCCTGCTGACTTTCATTCCTCTTCTCTCCAGTGCATACCTCCACCTCTCCAGACTCTCCTCCACCTGCATGCTACTCTTGCTACAGATCACAATGTCATCCGCAAACATCACACACTCATATATAACATGTCCTATTCATCCTATTCTACCACCAGTGCCTGATCTGCAAATATTGTATATAGTGCATACTGCATACGGTCAGGAAGCCTATAACCCAGCAGGGTAATAGTTTTTTAATCGTTGAACTGAATGTCTGTACAAAATGTCCTTGAGGCTGTTCTGGTTAGCTCGCAGGAATAGTCTGAATGTTGACCTGTAAAACAGACTTAACTCACTGGCAATGAAATGCAATTCATTTGAGTTTAAAAAATGATCTGTTGGTATTCAGGCTTAGCTCACTTGATAGCGCTTACATCTTTCGGGGTTGTTATCGGGGAGTATGCCCCCTTGCTGTTCAGAGTAGTTTTCATGAAGAGCATGTGCGTTAGTTCCTCCTCTGCATTTATGCAGAATGTGGCACTCCTGCTGTTTTTGTGTGGCTTGAAATAACTCCGACAGTAATTTAGACTCTGCACTGAGGGTACTGCAAGACTGTCTGGCGATTGAGATTTTGACAGAGACAAGCAGGTGTGTCTGTTTTCCCCTCTTCACCTCACATCTTTCATCCTTTCACAAAGAGCACCCAGGGGCTGTTCTGGTGGCAAAAACAAGCTGTTAGCCAACAACGTTTCAATGTTGTGGGTCAATATATCTGGTCTGGGAAGTTTGTGTATTGGACCTAAATGTGCATATGTGTGTGCACATGTGTGTGTTCTGTGCATATTTAACATTTCCGTGACTTTGTAAGGGTGTATGTCTGACAGTCCTGGTGTGTTTGTTGAGGGGGAAGGGAAGCTGTGCTATCACTAGTCTCTATGCAAGGTTGTGACTCATCCAACAATGACTCATGCATGGAAAAAGGGATAGGTTGTATTTTTGTCTAGAAGGGGATCAATGATCAAGAACAATTTGTTGTCATTTCTATCATGTACGTGTGTACACAAAAGAAAGGAAACTTTATTTCACCCAGCTCACAGCAGTGCAACACAAAAGATAAAAACTCATCCCAATTTCCAAAAACGACACTACCAAAATCAAACAAAAATGGAGAGAACAAAGCAACAAAAAACAAAACAGTTAACAACACAGTCCACTCAGTGCATCACGGTCCAAAAACTCCACCGTCCAGAGAACCAACGCCAGCCAGGATGACTGTCAGACCTGCCGGTCTGCAGGGCTAGCAGTTAGCTTAGCCTGCCCCGCTTCTGCATCCTGTCAGACCGCCCTCAGTGCTTCCGGGCCGCGGTCTCTTGGCCCACCAGACTTAGCAGACCTGGCTCCCCCAGCCGATCCAACACCAGCTCTCCCAGCCAGACACCCTCAACACACCTCCCCACACGCCACACGCCACACGACAACACAGACGCAGACAAAAACACTGCACAGTTGATGCTAGGTGAGGCCGCCGCAAGACCGCCTCAGTGTTTCCCCTCGGGTGCAGTTCCAGGCAGGGCCGTGGTCCCTGGGCCCACAGGACACAGCAGACCAAGCTCTCCAAGCCGATCCAGCGCCAGCTCTCCCAGCCATCAAATGAAGACAAACTTAGATGCAGACGTGGACAAAGACACTGCATGGACGGTACTGGGTGAGGCCGCCGCAAATGTGAATTCGTGCCGCCATCTTCCCACACCGGTACTGGGTGAGGCCGCTGCAAACATCTCAGCTGATCCAACGGCAGCTCTCCCAGCCATTAAACAGAAAAAAATAAAATAGAAACTTCACATAATGACACAAACTTAGACGCAGACATAGATGTGGACGAAGACACTGCGTAGTCTGTACTGGGTGAAGCTGCTGGGTACTGTACTGGGTGAAGCCGCTGGGTACTGTACTGGGTGAAGTCGCTACACACGTGAGTCCGCTCCGCTGTCTTTCCACACTGGAAGCTAGATGTGGCTTTAATTACACACCATTCCCTAGCTCCAGCATAGAACCGTGCAGATGCCATGATCCACAGTAGAGCCACTGTGTGGGACTTACGAGACAGTAGACTCGTAGACGAGACACAAGAGACAACTGACATCCTAAAGGATAACAATGCCAGCTGGCAAACATTTAGTACTAATACTGTTCATGTAAAATTAGCAAAGAGGGGGGGGGTTTACTCAGCCCTGATGTGTCTTCCCTCTGTAAAGATGAGGAGGTCAGTGTCTGACTGGGAGGATGTCAATACTCTGCGTGATATAAGGTTGTGTTTCATTTCTTTGTAGTGTATAACAGCAGTATTATTTTGTCTAGACTGACCTTGGAAAAGAAAAATACAGTGTAAGGCAAAGTTTCTGAACTCACTTAATGGCAGCCCGATGATATGCTCGAAGGGACAAATCTGTATTTTTCAAATTGTTTCACTGCTAAAAGTATTTTAAACATTGAAAGCGTACCTGATGTAGTAACCAGGGGACATCCTGTGTGATCTTCTTTTTCAGTCGGATATGTATGTGTGTATGGCAGTTCCTGTACCAGCCAGCACAGACCTTTACATTGGTAAGTACACCTATTTCCTCTTTTTCAAGAGGGCTGACGTCCCTGTCCTCTTATTTCACGCCCCCCCCCTCCAAAAAAAATTCAGTGTTCCCCCTACCAATACGCTGGTGGGGAGGGACACCTCGCTCAGGGAGATAAAGACAATAAAGACATGTTTACATGACTGAGTGAACAGGAAAGTATTTGTGGTGATGGTAATAGTAATAATAACTTGAAATAATATTGTAATTACTGTAACTATACCTTTACCTGAATAGTGACATGTTGCCCTCAGTATCATTAAGCCAAGCGCATCAACATATGGAAGGAAGGGGCGTCCCGTTGGCGTGGCAGTTTATTCTGTTGCCTACCAACACAGGGATGTAGTTGGTTCGAATCCCCGTGTTGCCTCTGGCTTGGTCGGGCGTCCCTACAGACACAGACACAGACACAGATACAGACACAATTGGCCGTGGCTGCGGGTGGGAAACTGGATGTGGGTATGTGTCCTGGTCGCTGCACTAGCGCCTGCTCTGGTCACTTGTTGGGGGGGGTCGGGGGGGAATATCGTGATCCCCCCATGTGCCACGTCCCCCTGGTGAAAGTTCTCACTGTCAGGTGAAAAGAGGCGGCTGGCGACACCACATGTATGGTAGTCTGCAGCCCTCCTCACATTGGTGGGGGAGGGGGGACAGCGACCGGGATGGCTCAGAGAGCAGGGTGATTGGCCAGGTACAATTGGGGAGGAAAAGTGTGTGTGTGTGTGTGTGTGGGGGGGGGGGCTTGGAAGAAAGGGAACAGGCCAAAGCAATAAACAGATCTGTGTATTTCACACAAAGTTTAAGAATAAACAGCTGTTGGTGAAACAGAAGAGGCTGTTGCTCCTCTGAAATCACATGGCTGGATGCTGGAAGCACCAGCTAGATACTGGTCACAATAATGAGGATAATAATAATAATACCGGAAAGACCAGCTAGATACTGATCACAATAATGATGATAATAATAATAATAATAATGATACAGGAAAAACCAGCTGGATACTGGTCACAATAATGATAATGTGGCGGACACTAGGGGCTATGCCTCTCACCCAGCAGGGCTGTGAGCTGGGGGCGTGGTTTACGTTCCCGGGCTCTCTGGTGCAGGGTTGTTCCTGTTGTAGTTTGGTTTTTGGAGCTGAGGAATAAAGTTCAAACTCGCCTTCGTCTCCTGTGTTTTTCCTCATCCTGCCACATTGGTGACCCCGAATTGAACATGTTTGGAGCAGAAGAAGAGTGTGAATCCACTTCGGCCACGCCGCCCCAACTCTCACAGCCGGCCGTTCTCGTCGCGGCTGTGAAGCTCCCAGAGTTCTGGCAGAGCGACCCAGCTTCGTGGTTCCAACATGTCGAGGCGCTGTTCCACCTGCGTGGAATCTCCGCGGACGACTCCAGAAACTATTTGGTTGTCGCTGCGCTGGACCAGCAGTCCACACGCCGGGCCATGCAGCTGTTGCGCGCCCCCCCGCAACACGGTAAATACGTCGCCCTCAAACATCTTCTGCTCCGGAGGTACAGCCTATCTGCCACAGAGAGGGCAGATAGGATCCTTTCCCTATCCGGTTTGGGCGACGGGACGGCTGTGGATCTCATGGACAATATGCTGGCGCTGCTAGGCTTGGACGCAGGTGGGTTCCTTTTCCCGCACGTTTTCCTGCTCCAGCTCCCGTCTCCTGTGCGCGCGACTTTGGCTAACTCCCCGTGTCTGGCCGCTGGTGACTGCCGAGGTTTGGCTGAGGAGGCCGATCGGCTCCTGCTGGCTCCCAGACGGCCTCTGCAGCCGGCGTCGGAGGACGCGGACCCGGCGGTGGTGGCTGGAGTGACTGCCCGGAGACGGCGCGGGAGCAGCCTCTGTTTCTTCCACCAGACCGCAGGGATCACCCCATTTGGGCTTTTTGAGTTCATGCGGATGCCTTTTGGCTTGAAGGGGGCAGCGCAAACCTTTCAGAGGCTGATGGACTCGGTGTTGCGTGACCTTGCTTTCGTGTTCGTTTATCTCGATGACATATTAGTGGCCAGTCCGTCAGCTGAAGAGCACCTGGCGCACCTGAAACAGGTTTTCCGTCGTCTGGACGAACACGGCCTGATAGTCAACCCGGCCAATTGTCAGTTTGGACTGCCGGTGATTGACTTCTTGGGTCACTGCATTTCGCCGCAAGGCGCGGTCCCATTGCCTTCTAAGGTGCAAGCGGTGGCGGAATTTCCCCGCCCAGTCTCTGTTAAGGGATTGCAGGAATTCTTGGGCATGGTGAATTTCTATAACCGTTTCCTCCCTCGCGCTGCTCACCTCCTTCAGCCACTTTAGGAAGCCCTGCGGCTTAAGAAGGGTAATGACCCTGTCGACTGGACTCCCGAACGGGTCCAGGCCTTTGACGGAGCTAAGTGCGCCCTGGCTAACGCTGCCCTCCTTGCCCATCCCACACCCATGGCGTCCATAGCTTTAACAACCGATGCGTCTGACATAGCCGTGGGGGCTGTGGTTGAACAGCGTGTGGTGAATGCGTGGCAGCCACTCGCATTTTTTAGCCGCAAACTGCGAGATAGCGAGCGCAAGTGCAGCGTTTTTGACCGGGAGTTGCTGGCACTGCACCTTGCAACCCGGCATTTCCGCATCCTGCTGGAGGGTCGCTCCTTCACGGCTTATGTGGATCATAAACCGCTGACTTTCGCCATGTCCAAGGTGACTGAGCCGTGGTCTGTTCGTCAGCAGCGCCACCTGGCGGCCATCTCCGAGTTCAGAACGGACATTCAGCATGTGGCTGGGAAGTCCAACCCTGTTGCTGATTGTCTATCGCGTGTGCTCGTGTGTCCCATGCACCTCGTTGTGGATTTCTCCGCTATGGCTGCCGACCAGCCCAGCGACCCGGACATCCTTGCCCTTAGGTCAGCGTGTACCGGCCTCAAGCTAGAGGATGCTGTGATGCAGGAAGGCAGTCCTGCCGTCCTCTGCGATGTCTCCACCTGCCGTCCCCGCCCCGTTGTTCCAGTAGCCTGGTGCCGTCGAGTTTTCGAATCGATTCACTCCCTCTCGCACCCTGGAGTTCGGGCGTCTGTGAAGTTGGTTGGTTCCAAGTTCGTTTGGCCTGGCCTCCGCAAGGACGTCAAGGGGTGGGCGGCTGCATGTATGGCGTGCCAGCGCGCTAAGGTCCACCAGCACACTAAATTGCCCCTCGAACCGTTTCCGATCCCGGCCAGACGTTTCGACCACGTGCATGTGGACCTGGTGGGCCCTCTACCTTCTTCACAGGGTTTTACGCACCTGCTCACAATGGTAGATCGGACCACCAGGTGGCCAGAGGCTGTCCCTCTGTCCTCCACAACATCCTCGGACTTTGCCCGCGCGTTTCTTTCCTCCCGGGTCGCACGTTTCGGCACTCCATCAGATATCACCTCAGACAGGGGCCCCCAGTTCGTGTCAGAGCTCTGGTCGGCACTTGCGCGATCCTTGGGTGTGCAGGTACACCGCACCACCGCGTATCACCTGCAGGCTAACGGCTTGTGTGAACGTTTTCACAGGTTGCTCAAGGCAGCGCTGTGCGCTGCGCTCTGGGATGGTAACTGCGTGGATTGTTTACCTTGGGCTATGCTCCGGTTGCGTTCGGCTCCTAAGGAGGACCTCGACGCTTCGCCCGCTGAGCTGGTGCTCGGTCAGCCGCTCCGCGTCCCTGGGGAATTTTTGCATGGTAGTTCCGCTCCTCGACCCCGTCCAGCCGTTTATCCTTTTGTGTCCGATATCCTTTTGTGTCCAGGCCCCGTTCACCACTGTTTTCCGCAGTCGTTCGTGCCTGCGGAGCTGATATCTGCTCGTTTTGTTTTTGTACGGCATGATGCTCACCGCTCGCCCCTCCAACCCCCATACGATTGCCCATTTCGGGTTCTTGAGACGGGTCCTAATGGTTTTGTGCTGGATATGGGTGGGCGTAGGGAGCGTGTCACGCTTGATAGGCTTAAACCGGCGCACAGGGTGGCAGGCGAAGTTGTGTTTCCGGTCCAGGTTCCCCATCGGGGTCGCCCTCCTTCCAGGACCCCGGCAGTGTCTTCAGGGGTTCAGCATTCTGCTTCTCAGCCGGCATTGGACTGTGTTTCACCTACTGTTTCGGCTGAGGGACGGCGCAGCCGTTATGGCAGGCTGCTTAAGCCTCCAGTGAGACACTGATTTTCTTTCCAGGAGTCCCTTCTGGGTGTTCGGGGGGGGGGGCTGTTTGGCGGACACTAGGGGCTATGCCTCTCACCCAGCAGAGCTGTGAGCTGGGGGCGTGGTTTATGTTCCCGGGCTCTCTGGTCGAAGGTTGTTGCTGTTGTAGTTTGGTTTTTGGAGCTAAGGAATAAAGTTCAAACTCGCCTTCGTCTCCTGTGTTTTTCCTCATCCTGCCACAATAATAATAATACTACTATTGAAGCACCAGCTAGATACTGGTCACAATAATGATGATAATAATAATAATAATAATAATACTGAAGCACCAGCTAGATACTGGTCACAATAATGATGATTATAATAATAATACTGGAAGCACCAGCTGGATACTGGTCACAATAATGATATTAGTAATAATAATACTGAAGCACCAGCTAGATACTGGTCACAATAATGATGATAATAATAATAATACTGGAAGCACCAGCTAGATACTGGTCACAATAATGATTGTGTCTGTGAATGTTCTCATTCATCCAGGTCATGGTTATCCAAAGGAGTTGAATCAAGTGCAACTGGACTTGGTAAATATCCGTGAAGACGTTTCGCCTTCTCATCCGAGAGGCTTCCTCAGCTCATGCCTTTCTGACTAGACCAAGCTCGTCTGACTGGCTGGTGATGAGACTCAGAATTTATCCTCTAGGAGTTATTGCCAGAGCTATTGATATGCGTGGCTCTTTGTGATCCGATGTTTACCAACGCCCGTCGCTAATAGAGCCATAGATATGAGTGGCTCTTTTGTGTACCAATGTTTGGCCGCCCCCGTCGTTATCGGAGCTATTGATGATATGCGTGGCTCTCCTGTGCTCCGATGTCCAGCCGGGCACGTCGCCATCGGAGGTATTGATTTACATTTGTTTTGCAGCGACGGTCGTTGAGGGTGTTAGTTTTGACTTCATTATTCAGTGGTCATTAGAGTCGTTGGAGCCTTTAGTGACCGACTGTTGTTCTTGGAGGCTTGGCTTCTTGAGTCTCCTGGGTAGAGATGAAAGGACGGCATTGTAAGTGGGAGATAGGTGGTGTCGCAGACCTCCTCCTCTGTTGAGGGATGGTTTTTCCAGTTTTGCATAGATGGCTTCCTTCACCCCTCTTTCAAACCATCTATCTTCTCTGTCCAAAATGTGTACGTTGCTGTCCTCGAAGGAGTGTGTCTTCTCCTTTAGGTGTAGATAGACTGCTGAGTTTTGTCCTGATGAGTTTGACCTTCTGTGTTGGGCCATCCGTTTGTGTAGTGGTTGTTTGGTTTCTCCTATGTATAGGTCAGTGCAACCCTCGTTGCATTGTACAGCATACACCAGATTGCTTTTTCGGGTGTGTGGTACACAGTCTGGGATGAACCAGTCTTTGTCGGAGTGTGTTGCTGGGTTTGAAGTATATCGGGATGCGGTGTTTGTTGAAAATTCTCCGGAGTTTCTCGGAGACCCCGGAAACATATGGGATGACTGTGCTATTCCTTCTGTTCCTTTTCTCCTCATCGCTCACCTGGTTGGTCTTTTTGGAACGTGTTGCAGTTTTCACAAAGGTCCAACTGGGGTAGCCGCAGGTTTTTAAAGCTCCCCTCAGGTGTTTATATTCTTCTCGTTGGGCCTGAGTGCTGCTGGGCACATTGTCAGCTCTGTGTTGCAAAGTTCTGATGACGCTCAGTTTGTGTTCCAGCGGGTGGTGTAAGTAGAAAAATAGATATTGGTCTGTGTGTGTAAGTTTCATGTAAACCCCAATGTGGAGGCTCCTGTCTTCCCCAATGTGGACGTCACAGTCCAAGAAGGGCAAACTGTTGTTCTTTACGTCTTCCCTTGTGAACTTAATGTTCTTGTCCACTGAGTTGATGTGTTTGGTAAACACTTGCACCTCTTGTGTTTGGATTTTGACCCATGTGTCTAGACTGGCCTGCCTGTAGTCCAGACCTGTCTCCCATTGAAAATGTGTGGCACATTATGAAGCACAAAATACAACAACAGAGACCCCGGACTGTTGAGCAACTGAAGTCGTACATCAAGCAAGAATGGGAAAGAATTCCACCTACAAAGCCTCAACAATTAGTGTCCTCAGTTCCCAAACGCTTATTGAGTGTTGTTAAAAGAAAAGGTGACGTAACACAGTGGTAAACATGCCCCTGTCCAATCTTTTTTGGAACATGTTGCAGGCATCAAATTCAAAATGAGTGAATATTTGCAAAAAAACAAAATAAAGTTTTATCAGTTTGAACATTAAATATCTTGTCTTTGTAGTGTATTCAATTGAATATAGGTCGAAAAGGATTTGCAAATCATTGTATTCTGTTTTTATTTACGTTTTACACAGCGTCCCAACTTAATTGGAACTGGGGTTTGTAATAATAATACTGAAGCACCAGCTACATACTGGTCACAATAATGATGATGATGATAATAATAATACTGGAAGTACCAGCTAGACACTGGTCACAATAATGATGATAATAATAATAATAATACTGACGCACCAGCTAGATACTGGTCACAATGATGATAATAATAATAATACTCAAGCACCAGCTAGATTACTGGTCACAATAATGATGATAATAATAATACTGGAAACACGAGCTAGATACTGGTCACAGTAATGATGATAATAATAATAATAATACTACTGGAAGCACCAGCTAGATACTGGTCACAATGATGATGATAATAATAATAATAATTATACTGAAGCACCAGCTAGATACTGGTCACAATAATGATGATAATAATAATGATAATACTGGAAGCACCAGCTAGATACTGGTCACAATAATGATGATAATAATAATAATACTGAAGCACCAGCTAGATACTGGTCACAATAATGATTATAATAATAATGATAATACTGGAAGCACCATGTAGATACTGGTCACAATAATAATAATAATAATAATAATAATAATGATAATAATAATACTGAAGCATCAGCTCGATACTGGTCACAATAATGATGGTGATAATAATAATAATACTGAAGCACCACCTAGATACTGGTCACAACAATGACGATAATAATAATAATACTGAAGCACCAGCTAGCTACTGGTCACAATAATGATGATAATAATAATAATACTGAAGCACCAGCTAGATACTGGTCACAATAATAATAATAATAATAACAATAATAATAATAATAAAGATAATGGAAACACCAGCTAGATACTGGTCACAATAATGATTATAATAATAATAATAATAATAATAATGGAAGCACCAGCTAGATACTGGTCACAATAATGATGATAATAATAATAATAATAATGGAAGCACCAGCTAGATACTGGTCACAGTAATGATGATAATAATAATAATAATAATGGAAGCACCAGCTAGATACTGGTCACAGTAATGATGATAATAATAATAATGGAATAACCAGCTAGATTCTGGTCACAATAATATTAATAATAATAATAATAATAATACTGGGAGCACCAGCTACATACTGGTCACAATAATAATAATAAAAACAATCATTAGTTATCTACTCTGTCCAACACCTCCACACGTGATGGTATTAATAATAATAAAAAAGAAGCTACTATGCACCCTATGCTTTGCCTTTGTTTACTGCCTGTTAACACCTAGCATGTCCTATCAGACCTGAATCTACTTTTTTGGCACCTATGTGTGTTGTCGCCTCCTGACTAGATCCTTGTTGTGTTAACTCTCAGATGTACGTCGCTTTGTGTAAAAGCGTCTGCTAAATGAAACTAACGTTGTAACATTGTAACACTGTAACATTGTAGCATTGTAATATTGTAACTAATTATGAATAGAATCAGCAAACCCAGACTTTGGATGCAAAGCAGACTGAAAATGGTGTAGGCTAAAGCAGTAATGACATCTGTTAATACACATGAGCATTTGTAGATATTTCCCAGTTTATCTGTCATTCCAATCAAATACTGTCAGTGTTAGCTTAACTTAATAACCCCATCCTGACCAACAGGTTTTTGTTTAACTGTAAGATCTGCTGTTTTCAGAAGTGGAATAATCGGATGACATCTGTTAGTGCATGTATTATCAAATGATTCCCGTATATACTGTTTCCCAAATTGTACTGCATATTTACAGAAACATCATTCATCTCACCTTTCTTTAGTGGCCTTCCAACAAGGCCTAAACACATATCCATACTCGTACAAGCGGTTACAACAACTGCTATCATCCCACGCTGATCTAGATATCTATGCTCTCTGTAGGCCATCATTTAAAAGAATAAAATTATTTCTAGTTTTTCCCCTTATCCCACCCGATTAACCCAATGGCATATGACCGGAACTCTTGTCGAATGACTCTCCTGGCTCACGTTTCCACAGGAAGGAGATAGTCGTTACACCAGCTTCCTTCAAATTCGTGTCGGCTGCTCTCGCTATTTTACACGCTGAAGCCTCGCATGGATTGCATCGCCTTCAGGCCGCGATGGAGGCGTTGGGAGAATGCTTTCAGTTGCTTGGCTGCAGGCGCCCGGGTGGGCCAGAGGGGTCGCTGGAGAACGACGAGTCCCCCAACACGACACCAATCTACACCGACTATCCCTCGGGTAAGGGTGGCCTAATAAATGCCTTACCCCGTGGACGCTCTGGCCGTGACCGATTACGGCGAGTCTGGGATACGAACCTCCCAGCCACATGACGAGCGGATTGCAAGAATGGCGGTTTATTCCGCTCGGCCACCAGAGCGGCCTAGGCCATCATTTTATATCAGGAGTTACCCTGCATATATATAATGACTGTAGGTGGAGGAGTTTCGATTTGACCAGGAGGTAGCGCTGTGGTGGCCCTTACTGTCACTAATCATGGATATTCCTCCTTTAGTTCCATTTGCAACCTGTAGGATTTGTTCCTCCTTGGGTGGATGTCTTTGTTGCAGATGATGTTGTTGTCCACCAGGGGCGGTGTAACTCCCAGCAGTGCAGAATGTCCTGAACAGTTCAGCCTACTGTATGAATGCTGACTATGGTAGTAGAAGGCGGTTCTGATTTAGGGAGTTGACGGTTGTTTGTGACAAGAGGATGTATTAGCTCATGCAGTAACCTGAGATGAGATTTTAAAAAGAGCCATTTTGTGGGCATCTGAAGTCAAACTCAAGTCACATGTTCCCAAAAGGCATTGTGAAATGGCTTGGGCGTTGCTCACATCATTTCCTCAAGAGTTTCATCCACATTCAAGGAGAAAAACACTTCCCCCTCTATTACTGCTACTACTTTCGGCTGCTTCCGTTAGGGGTCGCCACAGCGGGACATCCGTTTCCATTTCTTACACTTCCCTCTCTATTCCCTAAAAAAAAAAGGATCTCACATTCAAGAGGCCGAAATGTGTCAAAGCAGAATTAAAAATCAACGGGAGTGCAACAAATATTTAGTAGTGGTGATGCAGAAAAAGTTATGGTGTGGCAGGATGAGGAAAAACACAGGAGACGAAGGCGAGTCTGAACTTTATTCCTCAGCTCCAAAACCAAACTGAAACAGGAACAACCTTGCACCAGAAAGCCCGGGAACGTAAACCACGCCCCCAGCTCACAGCCCTGCTGGGTGAGAGGCATAGCCCCTAGTGTCCGCCACACAGCCTCCCCCCGAACACCCAGAAGGGACTCCTGGAAAGAAAATCAGTTTCTCACTGGAAGCTTAAGCAGCCTGCCATAACGGCTGCGCCGTCCCTCAGCCGACACAGTAGGTGAAACACAGTCCAGTGCCGGCTGAGAAGCAGAATGCTGAACCTTTGAAGACACTGCCGGGGTCCTGGAAGGAGGGCGACCCCGACGGGGAACCTGGGCCGGAAACACAGCTTCGTCTGCCACCCTGTGCGCCGGTTTAAACCTATCAAGCGTGACACGCTCCCTACGCCCACCCATATCCAGCACAAAACCCTTAGGACCCGACTCAAGAACCCGAAATGGGCCATCATATGGGGGTTGGAGGGGCAAGCGGTGAGCATCATGCTGTACAAAAACAAAATGAGCTGACATGAGCTCCGCAGGCACAAACGACCGCGGAAAACAGTGGTGAACGGGGCCTGGAACCCGAGTGCTGTCGGACAAAAGTGGATAAACGGCCGGACGGGGTCGAGGAGCGGAAGTCCCAGGCAAAAATTCCCAAAGGACGCAGAGCAGCTGACCGAGCACCAGCTCAGTGGGCGAAGCGTCGAGGTCCTCCTTAGGAGCCGAACGCAACCCGAGCATAACCCAAGGTCAACGGTCCACCCAGTTACCATCCGAGACCGCAGCGCTGCCTGTAGGGACCGGTGAAAACGTTCACACAAGCCGTTAACCTGAGGGTGGTACGTGGTAGTGCGGTGTACCTGCACACCCAAGGATCGCGCAAGTGCCGACCAGAACTCTGACACAAACTGGGGGCCTCTGTCTGAGGTGATATCTGACGGAGTGCCGAAACGTGCGACCCAGGAGGAAAGAAACGCATGTGCATCGTCCGAGGATGTTGTGGAGGATAGAGGGACAGCCTCTGGCCACCTGGTGGTCCGATCTACCATTGTGAGCAGGTGCGTAAAGCCCTGTGAAGAAGGTAGAGGGCCCACCAGGTCCACATGCACGTGGTCGAAACGTCTGGCCGGGATTGGAAACGGTTCGAGGGGCGACTTAGCGTGCTGGTGGACCTTAGCGCGCTGGCACGCCACACACGCAGCCGCCCACCCCTTGACGTCCTTGCGGAGGCCAGGCCAGACGAACTTGGAACCGACCAACTTCACCGACGCCCGAACACCAGGGTGTGAGAGGGAGTGAATCGATTCGAAAACTCGACGGCGCCAGGCTACTGGAACAACGGGGCGGGGACGGCCGGTGGAGACATCGCAGAGGAGGGCAGTACTGCCTTCCTGCATCACAGCATCCTCTAGCTTGAGGCCGGTACGCGTTGACCTAAGGGCAAGGATGTCCGGGTCGCTGGGCTGGTTGGCAGCCATAGCGGAGAAATCCACACCGAGGTGCACAGGACACACAAGCACACGCGACAGAAAATCAGCAACAGGGTTGGACTTCCTGGCCACGTGCTGAATGTCCGTTCTGAACTCGGAGATCGCCGCCAGGTGGCGCTGCTGACGAGCAGACCACGGCTCAGTCACCTTGGACATGGCGAAAGTCAGCGGTTTATGATCCACATAAGCCGTGAAGGAGTGACCCTCCAGCAGGATGCGGAAATGCCGGGTTGCAAGGTGCAGTGCCAGCCACTCCCGGTCAAAAACGCTGTACTTGCGCTCGCTACCTCGCAGTTTGCGGCTAAAAAATGCGAGTGGAGATGTGAGAGCCATGCATTTGCCACACGCTGTTCAACCACAGCCCCCACGGCTATGTCAGACATGTCAGTTGTTAAAGCTATAGACGCCGTGGGTGTGGGATGGGCGTGGAGGGCAGCGTTAGCCAGGGCGCACTTAGCTCCGTCAAAGGCCTGGACCTGTTCGGGAGTCCAGTCGACAGGGTCGTTAGCCTTCTTAAGCCGCAGGGCTTCATAAAGTGGCTGAAGGAGGTGGGCAGCGCGAGGGAGGAAACGGTTATAAAAATTCACCATGCCCAAGAATTCCTGCAATGCCTTAACAGAGACTGGGCGGGGAAATTCCGCCACCGCTCGCACCTTAGAAGGCAACGGGACCGCGCCTTGCGGCGAAATGCGGTGACCCAAGAAGTCAATCACCGGCAGTCCAAATTGACACTTGGCCGGGTTGACTATCAGGCCGTGTTCGTCCAGATGACGGAAAACCTGTTTCAGGTGCGCCAGGTGCTCTTCAGCTGACGGACTGGCCACTAATATGTCGTCGAGATAAACGAACACGGAAGCAAGGTCACGCAACACTGAGTCCATCAGCCTCTGAAAGGTTTGCAGTGTCCCCTTCAAGCCAAAAGCCATGCGCATGAACTCAAAAAGCCCAAATGGGGTGATCACTGCGGTCTTGGGCACGTCCTCTGCGTGCACGGGAACCTGATGATAGCCGCGCACCAGGTCCACCTTACAGAAAATAATGGTACCTGCCAGGCGTATGGAAAAGTCCTGTATGTGTGGGATGGGATAGCGGACATTGGCGGTGACGTTGTTCAGGCGGCGAAAGTCACCGCAAGGCCACCACGATCCATCCGCCTTGGGCACCATGTGAAGCGGCGAGGCCCACGGGCTGTTGGAACGCCTCACTATACCCAGAAGCTCCATGGTGGCAAACTCCTCCTTAGCTGTAGCCAATTTTACCGCCTTGAGGCTCCACGTGGGCGCAAAAACTGGTGGTCCCACAGTGGGAATGAAATGTTCTACACCGTATTTAGTAATACGGCTCGCACGGAAAAGTGGCGAAAGACACAGCATCAATTAAACGGCGGTTTGCAACATCAACCAGCAGACCATTAGCACACAGAAAATCCGCGCCGATTATAGGAACAGTAATGGCGGCGAGTACAAAGTCCCACTCGAAATGGCGCCCATGGAAACAAACAGTCACCAACCTTGTGCCAAACATCGCAATGGACGAACCGTTAGCTGCACTCAACTGTGGGCCGCCGCCTTCGGCTGATATGTCTGTGCTAGCTGGAGGGAGCAGGCTCTTTTGCGAGCCGGAGTCCACCAGAAACCATCTTCCTGACATTGAGTCCTTAATGTAGAGCAGCCCACTACATTCACCAGCGCCCACAGCTGCTACTGAGCGCTGGCCCTGGAGTTTCCCGTTGCCTCAAACGTGCACGGAGAGACGCAGCGCCTAGCCTTGCTGCCAAACCGCTGGTGGAAGAAACAGTGGCCGCTCCCGCACCATCTCCGGGCAGTCACTCCAGCCATCACTGCTGGCTCCGATGCCACACTCTGCACAGAGAACCGTCTGGTAGCCAGCAGGACCCGATCAGCCTCCTCAGCCAAACCTCGGCAGTCACCAGCGGCCAGACACGGGGAGTTAGCCAAAGCCGCGCGCACAGGAGACGGGAGTGGAGCAGGAAAACGTGCGGGGAAAAGGAACCCACCTGCGTCCGAGCCTAGCAGCGACAGCATATTGTCCATGAGATCCACAGCCGTCCCGTCGCCCAAACCGGATAGAGAAAGGATTCTATCTGCCCTCTCTGCGGCAGATAGGCTGTACCTTCGGAGCAGAAGATGTTTGAGGGCGACGTATTTACCGTGTTGCGGGTGGGGCGCGCAACAGCTGCATGGCACAGCGTGTGGACTGCTGGTCCAGCGCAGCGACGACCAAATAGTATCTCGAGTCGTCCGCAGAGATTCCACGGAGATGGAACAGCGCCTCAACATGCTGGAACCACGAAGCCGGGTTGCTCTGCCAGAATTCTGGGAGCTTCACAGCCGCAGCGAAAACGGCCGGCTGTGAGTTTGGGTGGCGTGGCCGAAGTGGAGTTACACTCCTCTTCTGCTCCAAACATGTTCAATTCGGGGTGACCAATTTGGCAGGATGAGGAAAAACACAGGAGACGAAGGTGAGTTTGAACTTTATTCCTCAGCTCCAACACCAAACTGAAACAGGAACAACCTTGCACCAGAAAGCCTGGGAACATAAACCACGCCCCCAGCTCACAGCCCTGCTGGGTGAGAGGCATAGCCTCTAGTGTCCGCCACAATGCCAGTTTTTTTATTTTACCAATAACGATTAAAATGTTGATTCAAAACAAAAATAGAAAATCTTTAATGCATCTCAACACCATATCGTGTCAGTTGCAGTGAAAAACATTTTGTTTGTTAGCTCTAGAAAACACTTGTATCATTTTGACCATTAATTAACCTTACTTATACACTGGCAGCCAGTATTACTTCCCTTCTTTCTTGAAAACAGCTGTTGTAAGGGCGTTGTTTTCTTTTACATAGTTTAAAACCATATGCTTACATATAAATGAAAGAGTAGATAGCAGCTAATAATCCCAGATTGAAGTAGCTAGCAGCTAATAATCCCAGATTAGATGGCTCCCCCAGATGCTCGCTAGTCCACCCTCATATAGCCACATTAGTTATCAGGTTTGATGGCCTAACATCTATTTTAGCCAAGCCCACGAATCCAAACACTTGATTGATTAAAGCCTTCGAAAGTCAAAAAAGATGCAACCGTTTAATATCACAATACCGCTCTGCAGAGGCATGTTATTCATTCATGTTTTGGAATTAGGATGTTTTCTAGAGACTTTCTGATAGCAAACTTTTAACAACAGAACGACAAAGATGGTTTTGGATTTTCACAGTTTAATAAAAGATACAGACCTGCCGCTCCCCGAATGCACCTAAAATTGCACATATTTGCATTAAAATGAGTTTTAGATCAATCGCACAAAAAAATTTAAAGTAATGATAAACTCTACCTAAAACCACCATGAGCGGTCAACATGACCGTCTTGTAATTTGCGCGTAATCGTGCGCATCATGTCAGTCATTATGACGTGTGTTGGTCACATAATTTCCTTCGTGAAGTTCGTTGCTGTGTCCTAGAAACACACTAGCATTCCCCAGTGCAGACAAATAGTCTAAACTTGATGTGTGATTATTGCAACATGTCTGGTTACAGAGCGGCACAGTGGTGCAGTGGCTAGTGCGGTCGCCTCACAGCAAGAAGGTCCTGGGTTCGAGCCCTGGGTAGTTCAACCTTGGGGGTCGTCCTGGGTTGTCCTCTGTGTTGAGTTTGCATGTTCTCACCCTGTCTGCGTGAGTTTCCACCTGGTGCTTTGGTTTCCTCCCACAGTCCAAAGACATGTAGGTCAGGTGAATCGGCCGCACTAAATTGTCCCTAGGTGTGAATGTGTGTGTGTGTGTGTGTGTGTGTGTGTGTGTGTGTGTGTGTGTGTGTGTGTGTGTGTGTGTGTGTGCGCGCGTGTGTGTGTGTGGGCCCTGTGGTGGCCTGGCGGCCTGTCCAGGGTGTCTCCCCACCTGCCGCCCAGTGACTGCTGGGATAGGCTCCAGCATCCCTGTGATAAGCGGTTCAGATAATGGATGGATGGATGTCTGGTTACAGACGCTGTTACAGACGCACCATGACTACCACCAAGGCCTTGCAGTATTTACAGGCATTGGACAGCGGCCATTTTAAATTGTTTGAAAAACAGTATTAAAGTTGTTAAAATGTTAATTTTGGTGTCAGTTTCATAACAGACACACTAACATATGTAATGCATTAATACCTCAACTGGGTATTTATCTTGACACAATATAGAGTTTAAACACCGGCCATCATTTTGACTGCCCATGGTGGTTTTAGGTAGGAGTGAAGTCCTGGTCGTGTGTCAGGGACATGCACGCAGACTGCTGGATATCATCCCAGTAGAGACACCTGGATTCTGTGGACATGCACAGTATTTTGTGTTTACATTTTGAAAAACAAATGAAGGATCAACAGACATGATGTGTTTTTATTTGTTTTCACCAGTGGACTTTGTTCCTCACGCTAACATGGAGACCGCCCACCACATGCTCCTGTACGGATGCCAGAGACCTGTTTCCACCAGCGGCTACTGGTAAGTCACTGGACCTGGCTGACACCACGTTGCTTACTTCCTGTCACACGTGAGGATATGTACACACACAAGGCATGCAAGTCTGAGTCGAGTCTCAAGTCTGTATGACTGGTCTGCCTGAACCACATATCAGGTTTTGTAATTCACAGAAACAAACAAAAAAAAAGTTTATGGGAAGATATAACACAACATTGCAAAATGAATAAGTAATAACCTTCCAGGGTCCAAATTGTAGTCTTTTTTTTTGTTTTGTTTTGAACAGAAGATATTAAACAAAGACCTGAGGGTCAGACAGATAGTTTGGGAAACTCGTCTGACCTGTCTGGCTCTGAGCAACACTGGTGTTATAATGTGAACAACATAATCCAGTCTTGGAGGGCCCAGAACAACACATTCAGTAAATAATTGTAGATAGTAATATCAGTTGAATATGCTTTGTTTTTTGAGAGGATTTTCCAGGTCGTTGAATAATTGATGAACAATGACATCCCAGGTCATTGGCGGACAGAAACATTAATTATTCAACCACCTTGAAAATCCTCTCAAAAAACAAAGCATATTCAACCAGTAGTAAAATGTGCAATCTATGTCTAACTGAACAATATTTTACGATGTGCATGACGAGGCAGTAGATGGTATGTTCTTTCCCTTGTAGCTTTATTGACAGCTGATGATTGCTTTCAATATATATATATATATATACACACACACACACACACACACACACACACTATATACACTATATGTACAAAAGTATTGGGACACACCTCTTAATCATTGAATTCAGGTGTTTCATTCAGACCCATTGCCACAGGTGTATAAAATCCAGCAGCTAGCCATACAGTCTGCATTTACAAACATTTGTGAAAGAATGGGTCGTTCTGAAGAGCTCAGTGAATTCAAGCATGGACCTGTCATAGGATGCCACCTTTACAATAAGTCAGTTTGTGAAATTTCTTCCCTGCTAGATATTCCATGGTCAACTGTAAGTAGTATTATTGAAAAGTGGAAGCATTTAGGGACAACAGCAACTCAGCCACGTAGTGGCAGACCACATAAAGTCACACAGCGGGGTCAACGAGTGCTGAGGCACATAGTGCGTAAAAGTTGCCAACGCTCTGTTGACTCAATAACTGCAGAGTTCCAAACTTCCTCTGGCATTAACATCAGCACAAAAACTGTGCACCAGGAGCTTCGTGAAATGGGTTTTCATGGCCGAGCAGCTGCATGCAAGCCTGACATCACCAAGCACAATGCCAAGCGTCAGATGGAGTGGTGTGTAAAGCACACTGCCACTGGACTCTGGAGCAGCAGAAACGTGTTCTGTGGAGTGACGAATCACGCTTCTCTGTCTGGCAGTCTAATGGACGAGTCTGGGTTTGGCGGATGCCAGGAGAACGTTACCTGCCTGACTGCATTGTGCCATCTGTAAAGTTTGATGGAGGAGGGATAATGGTATGGGGTTGTTTTTCAGGGGTTGGGCTAGGCCCCTTACTTCCAGTGAAGGGGAATCTTAATGATTCAGCATACCAAGACATTTTGGACAATTCTATGCTTCCAATTTTGGGAGAACAGTTTGGGGGGGGGGGGCTTTTCTGTTCCAGCATGACTGTGCCCCAGTGCACAAAGCAAGGCCCATTAAGACAGGGTTGGGAGAGTTTGGTGTGGAAGAAATTGACTGGCCCACACAGAGCCCTGACCTCAACCCCATCGAACACCTTTGGGATGAACTAGAACGGATATTGCGAGCCAGGTCTTCTCATACAACATCAGTGCCTGACCTCACAAATGCTCTTCTGGATGAATGGACAAAAATTCGCACAGACACAATCCAAAATCTTGTGGAAAGCCTTCCCAGAAGAGTGGAAGCTGTTATAGCTGCAAAGGGGGAGACCAACTCCATGTTAATGCCATGGATTTAGAATGGGATGTCATAAAAGCTCCTGTAGGTGTAATGGTCAGGTGTTCCAATGCATTTGTACATAGTGTGTGTGTGTATATATACTATATATGTATGTATATATATATATATGTGTGTGTGTGTGTGTGTGTATCTCCATTCCGTTAGCCAAGCTGCTTATCCTTACTTGGGGTCACGAGGATGCTGGAGCCTATTCCAGCAGTCATTGGGTGGCAGGCAGGGAGACACCCTGGACAGGCCACCAGGCCATCACAGGGATATATATATATATATACATATATGTACATATAATATATAGCGTTTTTTCCCGAAACCGTCAATGGTATTGTGTGTGTGTGTGTGTGTGTGTGTGTGTGTGTGTGTGTATGTATGTATATGTGTGTGTGTGTGTGTGTGTGTGTATGTATATATATATATATATATGTGTGTGTGTATATCCCTGTATCCGTGTGTGTGTGTGTGTGTTTGTGTGTGTGTATATCCCTGTGATTATATATATATATATATACACACACACACACACACGGATACAGGAAAAAAGATTTTAATGCATAGCAGTACAGGCCTGTTTCGTGTGTCTCGCACTCATCGGCTGCTAATGTTTTCTTTATCAAAACTTTATTTAAATCCAATTCAAAACATTACAAAGAGAACATCATATATACAGTGCATCTGGAAAGTATTCACACCCCTTCACTTTCCCCACATTTTTTTATGTTACAACCTTTCTTCCAAAATGGATTAAATTCCTTTTTTTTCTCATCAATCTACATACAATACCCCATAATGACACAGCGAAAAAGGTTTTGTAGAAATTTTTGCAAATTTATTAAAGATAGAAAACTGAAATATTGCATGTACATAAGTATTCACACCCTTTCCTCAGTACTTGGTTGAGGCACTCTTGGCAGCGATTACAGCCTCAAGTCTTCTTGGGTATGAAGCTACAAGCTTGGCACACCTATATTTTGGGTATTTCTCCCATTCTTCTCTGCAGATCCTCTCCAGCTCTGTAAGGTTAGATGGGGAGCGTCGCTGCACAGCTATTTTCAGGTCTTTCCAGAGATGTTCAATGGGGTTCAAGTCTGGGCTCTGGCTGGGCCACTCAAGGACATTCACAGACTTGTCCCGAAGCCACTCCTTTGTCGTCTTGGCTGTGTGCTTAGGGTCGTTGTCGTGTTGAAAGGTAAACCTCCGCCCCAGTCTGAGGTCCTGAGCGCTCTGGAGCAGGTTTTCATCAAGGATCTCTCTGTACTTTGCTCCATTCATCTTTCCCTCGATCCTGACTAGTCTCCCAGTTCCTGCCGCTGAAGAACATCCCCACAGCATGATGCTGCCACCACCATGCTTCACTGTAGGGATGGTATTAGCAAGGTGATGAGAGGTGCCTGGTTTCCTCCAGACGTGACGTTTGGCATTCAGGCCAAAGAGTTCATTCTTGGTTTCATCAGACCAGAGAATCTTGTTTCTCATGGTCTGAGAGTCCTTTAGGTGCTTTCTGGCAAACTCCAAGCGGGCTGTCATGTGCCTTTTACTGAGCAGAGGCTTCCGTCTGGCCACTCTACCATAAAGGCCTGATTGGTGGAGTGCTGCAGAGATGGTTGTCTTTCTGGAAGGTTCTCCCATCTCCACAGAGGAACACTGGAGCTCTGTCAGAGTGACCATTGGGTTCTTGGTCACCTCCCTGACCAAGGCCCTTCTCCCCCGATTGTTCAGTTTGGCTGGGCGGCCAGCTCTAGGAAGAGTCCCGGTGGATCCAAACTTCTTCCATTTACGAATGATGGAGACCACTGTGCTCTTCGGGACCTTCAAAGCTGTAGAAATTTTTTTGTACCCTTCCCCAGATCTGTGCCTCAATACAATCCTGTCTCGGAGGTCCACAGACAATTCCTTTGACTTCATGCCTTGGTTTCTGCTCTGACATGCACTGTCAACAGTGGGACCTTATATAGACAGGTGTGTGCCTTTCCAAATCATGTCCAATCAGTTGAATTTACTACGGGTGGACTCCAATGAAGATGTAGAAACATCTCAAGGATAATCAGTGGAAACAGGATGAACCTGAGCTCAATTTTGAGTGTCATAGCAAAGGGTGTGAATACTTATGTACATGCAATACTTCAGTTTTTTATTTTTAATAAATTTGCAAAAATTTCTACAAAACCTTTTTCACTTTGTCATTATGGGGTATTGTGTGTAGATTGATGAGAAAAATAGGAATTTAATCTATTTTGGAATAAGGCTGTAACATAACAAAATGTGAGGAAAGTGAAGGGGTGTGAATACTTTCCGGATGCACTGTGTACAACACACAAACACATACATACACATATACATACACATACACATGCATAAACCAATTTTAAATACAGAACAATACAGCAGGGGACATGAAGAAAAATTAAATATATGTTCAAAACATTGTATATTTTCAAAGTTTGAAGGTCACAACGAACTTTTTTTCTTTAGCTAAGTAAAACATTCTTATATAATTCAAATTTATTCAAGTTAAAATGGAAAAAAGCAGATAATTAAATATGCAAAGTAAACAATTAACAAGTATAAAGTATCTAAACATGATAAACAATAACCTAAATAAAGTCAATGAAACTTAATCAGAGGCTACAGAAAATAGTTCCTTATAATATGACAGTGTGCGTTCACATTTTTTATTCATCATAAAGGCCAGTGTGTCTAAATACATACTGAGCTCAACCAGAAAAGCACCAATGTTTGGGAGGGATGTAGAGAACTTCCCTTTATGTATGTGAAATTTACCAAGTGCAATTAGAAGATTCATCATGTAATTTAAAGATTTATTTTCACATTCAAATTTAGTAATAATGCCTTTAGGCATAATTATTATAGACTGTCCAGTCTTATAAAGTATAAAATTCTCTATGTCACTCCAAAACAAAGATGAGGAGGGGCAGTGACTAAACAAATGCTTAACCGTTTCTGGCTCAGCGCTACAAAAGGTACAATTAAGTTCTATGTCAGTAAATTTGGAAATTAATGCATTACATGGATAGATTTTGTGTAAAATTTTAAAATGGATTTCTCTAATTTTATTTGAGATACAGAATTGAAATGGGCACAACCAAGCTTTACGCCATTTTATGTCATCCAATTGTGAATTCCAGAAAGGTTTCCCTCTGGGTGAAATCTTATTATAGCCATAAAGCAATTTTCTTATGTTTGTGGTACATTTCATGTCTGTTAATTTTATTACATTAACTTTTAAACAAGGTATTTGAAGATTAACATTTTGATATCCTAAGTGACATTTCATTAATTCATCCGTGCATCTTGATGGGTGGTGGGAGGCGAAAGGTCCAGGAATGGCCTGCGTCTTCCACCAATCCGGGCGTACATGGATGACTTGACCACCATAGCAACAACAAAACCATGCACCAGGCGCCTGCTGCAGAAACTCCAGGAGAACATCAAGTGGGCACGAATGGAGTTTAAACCAAGCAAATCTCGCAGCATCTCCATTGTCAAAGGCCAACTAGTAGATGAATGGTTCTGCATTAGTGATCAACCAATCCCCACGGTCCGGGAGAAGCCCATCAAGAGCCTCGGACGGTGGTACAATGCAGACCTCAAAGACACCCAGCAACTGGAGCAACTTCGCCAGGATACAATCAGTGGCCTCAGGCAAATCAACAACACTGCACTGCCCGGGAAGTTGAAGCTTTGGTGCTTTCAGTTTGGGCTGCTACCCCGACTCATGTGGCCAATAACTATGTACGAAGTCTCACTATCTCATGCCAATCGCTTGGAGAGGCTAGTGAACTCGCAGGTGAGGAAGTGGCTTGGACTGCCAAGGTGCCTCAGCAGTGTTGGACTCTACGGCAATGGAGCCCTCGCACTGCCAATTTCCAGCCTGGTTGAGGAATTCAAATGTGCCAAAGTGAGGCTGGACATGTCCCTCACAGAATCCCGAGACCCAATAGTGAGAGGAGTTGCTCCAACCCTAGCAACAGGGAAGAAATGGACCCCGGCTGCAGCTGTACTGGAGGCGAAATCTGCCCTCCGCCACCGAGACGTAGTAGGCCATGTTCAACAAGGCAGAGGCGGCCTTGGCCTGGGAATAAAAACACCTACCTGGCAAAAGGCGACTACTACCGAACGGCGAACTATGGTGGTTGAGGAGGTCCGCTGACAGGAAGAAGCAGCCAGATGTGCTAAAGCCGTAGCACAAGCCAAACAGGGTCGCTGGATGAGGTGGGAGGGTGTTGAAAAGAGGAAACTCACATGGAGTGAGCTCTGGAGTATGGAATCAAACAGGCTGAGTTTCATCATCAAGGCCACATATGATGTCCTGCCCTCTCCCATAAATCTAAATCTCTGGTTTGGAGAGAATCCATCTTGCTCCCTGTGTACAGCCCCAGCAACCCTCAAGCATATCTTGGTTGGCTGCAAGACCAGCCTTACCCAAGGCAGATACACCTGGTGACACAATCAGGTGCTCAGGTGCTTGGCAGCTGAACTCGATTGCAAGAGGGTTTCCATCAATGCCCAACCCTTCAACAACCAGGAAGGGCCCCGGCGTTTCCCAGTTTTCATTCGAGAGGGGGATAAACTGAAGGCCAACCCTTCACTTCCCAACTTAGGCTCACTAAACGCAGCCAGGGATTGGGAAATGCGAGTGGACTTAGGCCAGAAGCTCATCTTCCCAACAGAGATCGCAACAACCACCTTGCGACCAGACCTCGTCCTCTGGTCCAATTCTAACCAGCTCGCTTACATCATTGAGCTCACAGTCCCCTGGGAGGATGCAGTCGATGAAGCGTACGAGCGTAAGAAGCTGCAGTACGCCAACCTAGCAGCCGAAGCAGAGGACAGAGGCTGGAAGGTGAAGGTGCGCCCTGTGGAGGTGGGTTGTAGGGGCTTTGTTGCCAGCTCCACAGCAAAACTCCTGAGGGAACTAGGAGTCAGGGGGCAGGCCCAAAGGAGAGTGATCAAAGAGCTAGCCAACACTGCTGAGAGGACTAGCCACTGGATCTGGCTCAAAAGGAGAGACGCCGTCTGGGCTGCCAGGGTGAACAGCTAACCACAGGTCACACACCCAGGACCGATCAACCTGTGGTGGGCCTGCCTCAGCGGAGGGTGTCTTGTGATAAAAGGCCGAAACACCCTGTGATGCTGAGGTACACAACTGATGATGTGTCCTGGTGGTGGCAATGTCACCTTGGCAGACATCTCCAGTTTGATCTCCACTGAATCTGTTGCAGTGCAAACACTAGGGATTTTAACAACCAGTCCTTTTTTTGAATCTTGAATATCTGGAGTAAACCAGTGACCGCTGCGAAAGGGCAGCTGACAATCAGGGAAAGACCAGATGACGGCCTGGAAAGACTGCTGACAGGAGGGAATAGACCCCAACGGGGCCGGTATGGGCTAGCGACTCATACTAGCAGGATCCAACGCTAGTTAGCGTTCCTGGATCCACCCAATATTGCTACGAAAACTTTAAGGAGAAGAATACCCCCAGAATCTGCGAGAGTGGGGGCGCAAGATGACTCACAGGTGGATCAAACGGTAACGGAACAAGGAAAGGATTTGACAACGAGTCGGATGACCAGCACTGCAACCGATGGATCATCAGCACTGGCAGGACAAAAGCTGCACAGCTGCATCTGTGGCTGGTCAAAGGTTACATCAGTGAAGGGTCTTAAGATCCATCAAGGCAAAAAGAAGTGCCTTAGTGAGCTCGGTAAGGGGCCTCGCATTGACCAATACTTCTTAAGAAGTAGGCCAAATCAGTCGAGTGAAGCCCGGAGGCAGGAGAACCCCCACAGTCCTCAGGGTATCAGCACCCCAGACGAAGCTCAATGTTGCATAGACCCTCCAGTGGACTCCGGTCTGGAGCCCGGCCAGCCACAGCCAGCAGCAGAGAGGAAGATGGAAGGAAGAAAACCTCAAATCCTGTGGCCCAAGTCCAGCCAGAAGATTGAGTGGGAGACCATCAACTCTGACCTTGTCCTCTTACTAGAAGGTCAAAAGGGACCAGTTGAAAGAAAACTGGAGAACATGGGAGCCATCATTTACAGCTATGGCATAGAGAGATTTGGAGTGAAGGAGAAGATACCCAGTAGGCAGAAAGACCCTTCAACTCAGCCCAAATCCAGGAGACAGTGGGAAATTGACAGGTTGGTGAAGGAGAGAAGACAACTGAGGAAGCAGTGGAGGAAGGCCACAGAGGGAGAGAGGGTTGGGCTTGACGCACTGCAGGCTGAAATAAAGCAGCATTTGACAAAGCTGCGAAGAGCAGAACACCTCAGACGACAGCATAAGAGGAAAGAACGGGCTAGGACTCGTTTCTACAGCAACCCTTACAGCTTTGTCAAGAGCCTTTTTGACAGCAAGAAAAATGGGAGCCTTAGAGTCCCCATACGAGATCTGGAAGAGCACCTAAAGAAGACCTACTTTGATGTCCGGAGACATGAGCCAGTCACCATCCCGGATGACATGCCACCAATTCACCCACCTGACCACCATATGGACACAAGACCCCCCACATGGAGCGAGGTGGAGAGGACGGTAAAGCAGGCAAGATCGATGTCAGCTCCTGGGCCCAATGGTATCCAGTATAGACTCTATAAGAACACTCCTGGAGTCCTGAAATACCTCTGGAAGCTGATGAAAGTGGCATGGCAGAAAAGAGTCATACCCAGGGCATGGCGAAGAGCAGGAGGCATTCTGATCCCCAAGGAAAAGAACTCTTCCTGCATCAGCCAGTTTCGCCAGATCAGCCTTCTTAATATAGAGGGAAAGATATTTTTTAGTGTGATTGCCCAAAGGCTCTCCACATTCCTGCAAAGAAACAACTCTGTTGATACATCAGTGCAGAAAGCCGGGATCCATGGCTTCTCAGGATGTCTGGAGCATGCTAATATCATCTGGCACCAGATACAAGCTGCCAAGAAAGAACGGAGAGACCTGCACGTGGTTTTCTTAGACCTTGCCAACGCTTTTGGATCAGTTCCTCACAAGATCCTGTGGACGGCGTTTGATTTTTTCCATGTCCCCAAAAATATCACAGAGTTGGTCAAGACCTATTTTCAGGATCTCCAGTTCTGTGTCACAACACAGAACACCACCACCACTTGGCAACATCTGGAAATAGGCATTATGGCAGGCTGCACTATTTCCCCCCTGGCATTCATCATGGCAATGGAGCTCGTCATCCGTGCATCTCGATGGGTGGTGGGAGGCGAAAGGTCCAGGAATGGCCTGCGTCTTCCACCAATCCGGGCGTACATGGATGACTGGACCACCATAGCAACAACAAAACCATGCACCAGGCGCCTGCTGCAGAAACTCCAGGAGAACATCAAGTGGGCACGAATGGAGTTTAAACCAAGCAAATCTCGCAGCATCTCCATTGTCAAAGGCCAACTAGTAGATGAATGGTTCTGCATTAGTGATCAACCAATCCCCACGGTCCGGGAGAAGCCCATCAAGAGCCTCGGACGGTGGTACAATGCAGACCTCAAAGACACCCAGCAACTGGAGCAACTTCGCCAGGATACAATCAGTGGCCTCAGGCAAATCAACAACACTGCACTGCCCGGGAAGTTGAAGCTTTGGTGCTTTCAGTTTGGGCTGCTACCCCGACTCATGTGGCCAATAACTATGTACGAAGTCTCACTATCTCATGCCAATCGCTTGGAGAGGCTAGTGAACTCGCAGGTGAGGAAGTGGCTTGGACTGCCAAGGTGCCTCAGCAGTGTTGGACTCTACGGCAATGGAGCCCTCGCACTGCCAATTTCCAGCCTGGTTGAGGAATTCAAATGTGCCAAAGTGAGGCTGGACATGTCCCTCACAGAATCCCGAGACCCAATAGTGAGAGGAGTTGCTCCAACCCTAGCAACAGGGAAGAAATGGACCCCGGCTGCAGCTGTACTGGAGGCGAAATCTGCCCTCCGCCACCGAGACGTAGTAGGCCATGTTCAACAAGGCAGAGGCGGCCTTGGCCTGGGAATAAAAACACCTACCTGGCAAAAGGCGACTACTACCGAACGGCGAACTATGGTGGTTGAGGAGGTCCGCCGACAGGAAGAAGCAGCCAGATGTGCTAAAGCCGTAGCACAAGCCAAACAGGGTCGCTGGATGAGGTGGGAGGGTGTTGAAAAGAGGAAACTCAC
The DNA here is from genome assembly GCF_029633865.1 of Lampris incognitus. Classification (NCBI taxonomy): domain Eukaryota; kingdom Metazoa; phylum Chordata; class Actinopteri; order Lampriformes; family Lampridae; genus Lampris; species Lampris incognitus. The sequence continues at coordinate 53,454,255 of NC_079222.1, forward strand.
ATGGAGTGAGCTCTGGAGTATGGAATCAAACAGGCTGAGTTTCATCATCAAGGCCACATATGATGTCCTGCCCTCTCCCATAAATCTAAATCTCTGGTTTGGAGAGAATCCATCTTGCTCCCTGTGTACAGCCCCAGCAACCCTCAAGCATATCTTGGTTGGCTGCAAGACCAGCCTTACCCAAGGCAGATACACCTGGTGACACAATCAGGTGCTCAGGTGCTTGGCAGCTGAACTCGATTGCAAGAGGGTTTCCATCAATGCCCAACCCTTCAACAACCAGGAAGGGCCCCGGCGTTTCCCAGCTTTCATTCGAGAGGGGGATAAACTGAAGGCCAACCCTTCACTTCCCAACTTAGGCTCACTAAACGCAGCCAGGGATTGGGAAATGCGAGTGGACTTAGGCCAGAAGCTCATCTTCCCGACAGAGATCGCAACAACCACCTTGCGACCAGACCTCGTCCTCTGGTCCAATTCTAACCAGCTCGCTTACATCATTGAGCTCACAGTCCCCTGGGAGGATGCAGTCGATGAAGCGTACGAGCGTAAGAAGCTGCAGTACGCCAACCTAGCAGCCGAAGCAGAGGACAGAGGCTGGAAGGTGAAGGTGCGCCCTGTGGAGGTGGGTTGTAGGGGCTTTGTTGCCAGCTCCACAGCAAAACTCCTGAGGGAACTAGGAGTCAGGGGGCAGGCCCAAAGGAGAGTGATCAAAGAGCTAGCCAACACTGCTGAGAGGACTAGCCACTGGATCTGGCTCAAAAGGAGAGACGCCGTCTGGGCTGCCAGGGTGAACAGCTAACCACAGGTCACACACCCAGGACCGATCAACCTGTGGTGGGCCTGCCTCAGCGGAGGGTGTCTTGTGATAAAAGGCCGAAACACCCTGTGATGCTGAGGTACACAACTGATGATGTGTCCTGGTGGTGGCAATGTCACCTTGGCAGACATCTCCAGTTTGATCTCCACTGAATCTGTTGCAGTGCAAACACTAGGGATTTTAACAACCAGTCCTTTTTTTGAATCTTGAATCATTCAATTATACCTGTGCAGGGTTGCGGGGATGCTGGAGCCTATCCTAGCAGTGTGTGTGTGTGTGTGTGTGTGTGTGTGTGTGTGTGTGTGTGTGTGTGTGTGTGTGTGTGTGTGTGTGTGTGTGTGTGTGTATATATATATATATATATTATAAAGTAGCTCTCCACCAAGACATAGATATATGGGCTTACATTAACATTGTTGACTAATATCAAGATTTCATCTCTCTAGGGACTGTGGGAGTGTGCAAGGTACCTGTGAGGATGAGCCTTCAATCATGTATGGCTGGGGACGTAACGCACCACACACCAAATTGCCTAAAGGTAGGTCTAAAAGATTCTGTCCTTCAAATTCTTGTGCTTCTTTTTCTCTCTCTCACTGTGTAAGAATGTTTCTCTGCAGAATCACTTTACAGTTCTTTTAGAAGGCATGATGTGTTACAGCCATGCTTATGTTGGAGGCAGGCAGTGTGTCCACAGGCATCTTACAGGTAAACTTGGTTTCACATGCAGTCTTTTGTAAGCCAAGTAAACACCTCAGTCTGGTGCCTTCAGTTAAATGCTATTCAGACCATTGCAGCTCACTTTGTAGTGTTATGTCTTCTATGTGTCTTTATGCATGCTCAATGATCCAGGTAAGAAATCACAGAAAGGTGAATCAGTTCATCTGGACACAACGTTGAGTGGGAGAAATGTATCCCTCAAGGGGCTTTGCAGCAACACAACATCCTTTCCTTAGACCAGTGTTTCCCAACCCAGTCCTCAAGGAACCCCTATCCTGCAGATTTTATTTGCAACCCTGAATAGGTACCTATTTGTAGTTATTCAACCAATCAGCAATGAATTATGTCAGATGTTGCACACCTTGCATAATTAAGTGCTGTGAGATGATTGGTTGAGTAAGTACAAGCAGGGCTACATATGCAGGGTTACAATGCATATCTGCAGGATAGGGGTTCCTTGAGGACTGGGTTGGGAAACGCTGCATTAGACCCTCACATCGGATAAGGAACAATCCCTAAAAAAAACCTTTAACAGGGAGAAAAAATAGGAAGAAACCTCAGGGAGAGCAAAAGAGGAGGACCTCTCTCCCAAGACGGACAACACGCAATGGATGTTGTGTTTTCACAATTTACACAATACAACATTGAAAGTGGATAACAGAATTATAATGGAATTATGAAATATATGAAGAATATGATGAGGAGGATGCCAAGCAGTGTCCAGATGCCACCGGAACAGCGCAGGACGCGAGCCACTCGACCATCATCACCATATAAAAAAAAACCCATTAGTCACACGTCTGAGTGAGAGAAGGATATAACATTGAAACAGGATAACAAAATTATATGGTTTTATAAGATATATGAAATGAAATTGTAATGAGGGGGATGCCAAGCAGTGTCCAGGTGGTGACCATTGTCACCATGGACAGACCGCACGTGCAGCAAGGGAGACTCACATCCCACTATTCACACACAGAAGAAGAGAAAGGAGAAGACATCATTCAGAGAGAGAGAAAAGACATGTGAGAGAAGAGAACAGTTTACAATAGTCAATGATCTATAACAGGGATGGCTAACCATGTGCCATGGAGAACCATGTGTATGCAGGTTTTCATTCCAGCCCGACTCCACACCATGTGATTTCACTGATACATTCTTCCTCTTTGGTTGAAGAGTTGCTAATCAGTGAAATCACCTGGTGTGGAGTCCGGCTGGAATGAAAACCTTCATACACATGGCTCTCCATGGCACACGGTTAGCCGCCCCTGCTCTATAATCTCGTCGGCAGAACAGTGCTTGGTAAATTCATTTAGAAAGTATAGGTCGTGAAGTCCTCAATTTAAAGGAATTAATCATAGGCTAAAGCAAAAAAGATGACTTTTAATTCTGGATTTAAAGGACTCAACAGACTCTGATTGTCTGACAGCAGCAGGCAGGTTATTCCACAAGAATGGGGCCCAGCTGACTTCTTTTTAACTTTGGGTACACACAGGAGCCCTGTATTTTGAGAGAAAGAGCTCGAGATGGAATGTACGGTTTAAGAAGATCAGACAGGTAAGATGGGGCAAGCCCATTCAGGATTTTACAAGTCAGCAGAAGCACCTTGAAGTCTGATCTAACATGGTTATGAAGCCAATGAAGGGAGGCAAGAATTGGTGTAGTATGGTCAAATTTTCTAGTTTTAGTTAGGATTCTAGGTGCAGAATTCTGAACCATCTGAAGACTTGTAGTACTAGAATCTGGCAGACCTGAAAACAGAACATTACATTAATCAAGTCTGGATGAAACCAGTGCATGTATTAGAGTCTCTTCGTCAGCCATGGACAGGAAAGACCGAATTTTAGCTATGTTACGTAAGTGAAAAAAGGCAGTCTTGGTGATTTTTAATGTGCTTATCAAAGTAAAGGCTGTGATCAAATGTAACACCAAGATTTTTGGTGGCCACACTTGGTGAAATCACAGAGTTGTCAATTGTTATTGTTACTTGATCAAATTGGTGTCTGTGTCTAGCAGAGCCAATGGCCGGCATCTCAGTTTTACCCAAATTTAAAAGAAAATGTAGTAACTTCCCATTTTTCACAGCAGCCAAACAGCAGCCAAGCAGTCCCCTAAATTAGCCCTTAAAGGCACATACAGCTGAGTATCATCAGCATAGAAATGTAAATTTGTTCCATGACGGCGTATAATTTGGCCAAGAGGTGAAATGTAAAGAGAGAAAAGCAGAGGGCCAAGAACTGAGCCCTGAGGCACACCATATTTAATGTCAGAGAATGTTGATGTAATATTATTATAGCAGACACAATGTGTTCTTCCAAGTAGGACTTAAGCCAAGAGAGAGCTAAGCCATCCATCCGTCCTTCCATTATCCAAACTGCTTATCCTGCTGTCAGGGTCACGGGGATGCTGGAGCCTATCCCAGCAGTCATTGGGCAGCAGGCGGGGAGACACCCTGGACAGGCCACCAAACCGTCACAGGGCCCACACACACACACACACACACACACACACACACACACACACACACAAGCAAATCGTGCTGGGTGGTCTCTCCAGTGTGTTGGTTTTGGTCTTGAGAAGGACGCTATGCAACAACCCTCTAGACCCAGGTTAGGTTTCTAGAATCCTGAAATCACCCAAGAACCGCGGGGTGCGTATTTGGAAAACAAGATCAATGGCTGCGCTGTTCACTGGTTGTCATCCTTTAAACCCTCCCTATAGTTTGTTGATTGACCCTGGTTCAAACTTGTGCTCTCAATTCATACCACCAACAACTATTCCAGACCTACATCCAGAGCGAAATGTGGGCTCATTAGTAGTGGCTGTGTGAGGCTAATGCCCAGCAGAGTCAAATTAAAACGGTGAACCTTAATAACATTTTAAGATGACTGTCTGTAGGAAGGAAATACACTTGCTCACACACATATATCTCTTGTCTAGTGTGAAACCTGGTAACGGGACATTTCCCTGCGCGCAGCTGAATGTAAATGACTCCTATTCACACTGGACCTGGATCTAAATGCCAAGCTATATATCTGGCCATCTGTGAAAGCCCCTCAGTTCCCACTTTACTGCCTTAATTCATTAATCACAGTTTTCCCTTTCTGGCTTTTCTTCTTTACTTCCTTCCTCTTCTGGTCTACCTCCTCAACTTAGAGAAAAAGATAAAAGATTGATAAACTCCAAATGAGTTAAAGTTGCACTTGCTCTTTATTAAAGTGGCACCAAGTAACCTTTTTTGCTTTAACGTATTGTAGCGAATTCGGGGGGCAGCTTGGAACCACCAAAGCTGGGACGCGAACCTGGGTCACCTGCACCACGGGCGACTGCGCTAGCTAGTCAACTAAAGGGTCCGCCCGTTAGCCAAAGGCTAGCGAGTCTAGTCATCCGTGGTTGTTACACTACCCCCTCCTTCAGGAAGCACGTCCCCACGCTTCAGCATACCAGTTCTCTCATGCCTCTGGGTGCACGTGCTTCCGATGGCCTCGCAGTCTCACCATCCCACTTCTGACCCCAATGTAGTGAATTTGGGGGGCAGCCGGGAACCGCTGCAGCAGCCAGGACACAAACCCGGATTTCCCGCACCACAGGCAACTACGTTAACTAGTCGACTAAAGGGTCCGACCCGTTAGCCAGGGCTAGTGAGTCTAGTCTGTAGTTGTTACAGTATCCATCCATCCATCCATCCATCCATCCATCCATCCATCCATCCATCCATCCATCCATCCATCCATCCATCTATCCATCCATCCGTCCATTATCCAAACAGCTTTTCCTGCTCTCAGGGTCACGGGGATGCTGGAGGCTATCCCAGCAGTCATTGGATGGCAGGCGAGGAGACACCCTGGCCATTATTAAATTCATTTTGGTCACAGAGTGACAGCTATGGGAGAATGACACCAATTGCCATTCAGATCAGTTCCCTGGAAGTTTTGTTTTCACATTGCATTTTCCCAGCAAGTGTAGGAATTACTTATGGCAAACTTACAAGTATAGCAGTTTTATCTTACCTTGTCTGTGAACGTATCCCCTCTTCTTCTGCAATAGTCTTTTGAGCTGTGGCATGAAGATAGTTGTTGTGAGAGGATGTTTATTTTTACCTTTTGTCCAGAGCCTGACATACAGTAAATACATGTACACATACTGTATATACAACACGGTGGTCATAGATGAAAGAGAAAATAATAGCGCCACATGTCTTGTGGCTACGCTATGAAGAAGAAACCAAAGCCCCTCAGATGTCCTCTTGATAGTTGATGTATAAGGTCACCTGGTGCCTGTCTGTGTAGTGCAGATGTTCATTTCTGTGCTTTGTGAACCTCACAGATGTTTTCCTGCTCTACTGTCAGTTGTTCTTCCTTTAGCAGGCTGTTTTGTGTATTATCTCTTTTGCTTCCTCTTTACACAACTTTGTTGTGTCTGCTTTTGACTGTCTGGCTGTTTTTCACATGTTGCCGTCTCTTTTCCGTCATCAGATGTTGGCTTTAAAGTTGGAGGAAATTCGGGAATCTCTTACTTTGTGCTACAGATTCACTATGGCGATGCCAGTGCATTTAAAGGTAAGTCCTGAAGCCTGCACTAAGTGCTGGCATTGACTTACAGTTTGATTTTTAAAAGCCCTCAAATGATTCTGGAACTCCGTATAAGTATATAGTTCAAAGATACATGATGCTACTAGATGAATGTATTGTTAATCAGCAACACTGAAGACCCTCTGGCCCTTTCTGGTATGGAATCGTTCACATTTGTCACACATTCAGTGTGGTGGTTGCTCCTGCCCGCCTGGCCGTGAGCACATCAGCTGTGTGAAATGTGTTAAATGTTGCTGTTCAGACCATGTTGTGATCATAACCATGTACTGACTACATAACAACAGTGCATGCTATATGGACTCACTCAACACGCTACCCGGGTGTCCGGGTAGCGTGGCGGACTATTCCGTTGCCTACCAGCATGGGGATCCCGGTTCAAATCCCCATGTTACCTCTGGCTTGGTCGGGCGTCCCTACAGATACAATTGGCCATGTCTGTGGGTGGGAAGCTGGATGTGGGTATGTGGTGTGGTTGCTGCACTCGCGCCTCTTCTGGTCAGGGGGAGGGGGAACTGGGGGAATAGCATGATCCTCCCCCTGGTGAAACTCCTCACTGTCAGGTGAAAAGAAGCGGCTGGTGACTCCACATGTATCAGAGGAGGCATGTGGTAGTCTGCAGCCCTCCCCGGATCAGCAGAGGGGGGTGGAGCAGAGACTGGGACGGCTCGGAAGAGTGGGGTAATTGGTCAAGTACAATTGGGAAGAAAAAAAAAGGGGGGGGGGGTCATTTGGATGGGATAAAGCAATCTGGGTAGCACATTCATTTTTACCCAGGTAGACCAGGACTTGAGGTTACACTGGTTGTGTTTGGAACCTGTAAATGAAACAAAGCAGACTTGTACAAATAAGGATTTATTGAAGCTTATGTGTGTTAGAAAAGGCAGGATCAGTAATGCTGGCAAACAATAATGTGTTTTGTTTTTTTTTGTTCTGTAGACCACCATAAAGATTGTTCCGGACTCACATTAACAATAACCTCCAAACCGTAAGTATTCCCTCACAGCAGTCACATGTATCTGCACTACTTACATAGCCACTAGAGGTGGCTGTCAGTGGTTTAACTTTAGAATACTTTTTGGCGTCCAGGTAGCGTCTGTCAATCCATAATTTGTCCAGAAATCAGACAAATAGAGGGCGTCCGGGTAGTGTGGCGGTCTATTCCGTTGCCTGCCAACACGGAGGTCACCGGTTCGAATCCCGTTGTTGCCTCTGGCTTGGTTGGGCGTCCCTACATATACAATTGGCCGTGTCTGCGGGTAGGAAGCCGGATGTGGGTATGTGTCCTGGTCGCGGCACTAGCGCCTCCTGTGGTCGGTCGGGGCACCTGTTCGGGGGGGGGGGGGAATAGCGTGATCCTCCCACGCGCTACATCCTCCTGGTGAAACTCCTCATTGTCTGGTGAAAAGAAGTTGCTGGTGACTCCACATGTATCAGAGGAGGCATGTGGTAGTCTTCAGCCTTCCAGCGACTGGGACGGCTCAGAGGAGTGGGGCAATTGGCTGGATACCATCGGGGAGAAAAGGGGGGGGGGTCAAACAAATTTCCCTTCACCTTGTCGCAGCTGACTGCGATTTGCACCCTGCCCCTTGATTCACACAAGAAGGGGCCTGTATGTGGCCGTGTCTCACCTCACCTGTCTCAACTCACCTGTCTCACCTCACCTGTCTCATCTCACCTGTCTCATCTCACCTGTCTCATCTCACCTTCTCTCAACAAGCTTCAGCTAACTCCAAATGTCCACCTGTTACTAGCCAGCAGTGCTAGCATTAAATAACTCTGCTGCACCGGTATCTGGCTAGTCTGCCCCCATCTGGCTATCATGGTGCTAACTGGTACTGGCAATTGGTGTTGCCAGTGGGATTCCAGTGAGCACACACATTAACCAGCAATAACACACATTAACCAGCAGCAGGCGCTGCATCGTGAGAGCAGTTGATTAATGTAGGTTGTTGTAGTTTATGAAAACACTTTTTGTTCTTGGTCATATTTTACCTTTTTTTTTTTTAACTAGTAATTCCATTACTAATTACTTAGTGAAACATCCATCCATCCATCTATCCATTATCCAAGCCGCTTATCCTAGTTGGGGTCATGGGATGCTGGAGCCTATCCCAGCAGTCACTGGGCGGCAGACGGGGAGACACCCTGGACAGGCCGCCAGGCCATCACACAGGGCCGTTACATGTTTCAGTCACAGTAAACATGTATTTTTTGTAAGGTGCTTTCATTACATCACATTTAATTTTTTAATTACATTTTGATTTAATTCAAGTGCCGGTAACTTCAGTTTCAAATATCAGCCCCAGAAGTAAACGTAACATAACTTGGTGCTTAACTTCAGTCATCCAGTGCATGACCAGTTGCAATATCAGAGAGCACCACTAATAATAATAATAGTAATAATAATGAATCAAACTTGTATAGCGCCCTTCTAACACTCAGAGTTGCTGCACAATAAATGGGGCGAAACAAGACAACAGACAGACATTGCACCCAAAAAATGTAACACAAAAATGCACTTGTTGGGATATTAATTCATACTGGCAGGCAGCACCATTTCAGTGAACACACAGAACCACTGACATTCGTCTGTGACAGACGTGGTCAATATTGTCGCTCTAATGCAGGCCTGATGGCCCACAGGCATGCTGGCCAAGCCTAAACTGGATCACAGTCATCATCGTTTCCATGGACTGCTGAAGAAGAAGAAGAAGAGGAAGAAGAAGAAGAGAACACTGAATTAGGTGCTGCAGCTGGGTTGGCTTGCTCATGTCTGCTACCTGACTGTCGTGCAGTGTGACCATTCAGAACATCAGCATCCTAAACGATGCATTTGGCAGTGCTAACCATATAATTATAATTCACCATCCTGGCCAGGGATTTTCAAAGGAACTCCTAAGGGAAGATTTGCCAACATCCAGCTCAGGACTACTTACAGTGTGTGTCTCCTCCCTCCCACCAGGCAGCCCTTTGTTGCTGGGATGTATCTGCTGATGTCTGTGGATACAGTTGTCCTGCCAGGAAAAAGAGGTATGTTGCTACCTGTGTTGGAGGCCTTGGATCACCATGGTGACAGCCTCAGTGCATCCCCTGCTCATGCACTGTCCTGCTAATCCAAGTGTCACACATACTGCTGTCACACATCCATTTTTTAACGGACATTTCAAGGAAGTTTTTTTGGTTCAGCTGTCATCAAACTTTTTCACTTTATATGTTTGTCACTATACTATGCAGTACTGGCTATTTTAACTAGGCCTAAAATATTTTCATTTTATATGACCTAAATTCTTTTAGGTTAATCACTTTTTAGATTAGATTAGGTTAGATTATCTAATCTAATCTAATCTAATCTAATCTAATCTAACCTAATCTAATAATAAAGATTATTAGATTACATTATTATAATAATCTAATTATATTTAATCTTATAAAATCGAGTAAATATAATTATGATATTATATAATATTAATATAATATGTAATTATTGAATATATAAATATGATAATTATATTTATAACTGAGCAAATATGAGTATTATATAATATTGATATCATATATTATATGATATTAATATAATATATATTTATTAAATATATGAATATGATAATTATTATGTTTATAATAATGAGCTAATAATTATTAGATTATTATTAATCTACTAATTAATATAATTAATTATTATAATAAAGTAATAGTTAATTACTTTATTATTTCCCGTGGGGAAAGTCATCCTTTGCATCAACCCATCCCAGCCGTGTAGCTAGGAGCGGTGGGGAGCCACTGTGCAGCCTCCAGGGACCACCTCACTTGTCTATTAGCCAGTGTTTCCTTTCTACCACAGTTACAAATGCAGACATCGCCTGTGCTTATGGTTCCTATCCCATCTACCCTTTTGCCTTCAGGACACACACACATCAGCTTGGTAAGTTTTATGTTAAAGAACCTATCAGCTGTAGATATAGGTAATCAGAATTGGGGAAAATACAATAGGCATAACAGGTTTATTACAATTGTTCAGTCATACTTTATTTTCCTTGTCAGTGAGTGAGGCTGTCTATCCTGGAGACCTGTAGGGAAGCACTGCCTGTGTTTTTGTTTTGTGTTCCATGGAAAGGTGGCAATTTAAGCACTCTCAACCCAATGCAGGGACCATAGTGGAGTAGAAAACTGAAACACATAATTCAAAATATCTCCTGTCCTGTTGCATTACAATGACCACCAAACATCTCCTCCCAACATTCAGGGCCTGTTTTTCACAGTACCACTCGAGTACTTAGTTCCAGGGTAACACTAGCACTTCCTGTTTACAGATATTTAGTCTAATGGTAATATGTCTCGATGTATTCTCAGTAATCCAGGTAAGAAAATCACAGAAAGTTGGGTCAGTTCATCTGGACACAACGTTTATTGAGAGAGAAACGTTTCATCACTCATCGAAGTGACCTCTTCAGTCTCAACTGACTGCAGGTATTGCCACCCTTATAAACAAGTTTACACAGTGTACACCATCTACAGGCCAATGGACACTCTTTCAAGGATGAGGATATGCACATCCTTGATAGGGAGGAACGCTGGTTTGAACAGGGAGTCAAAGAGCCCATCTATGTGAAGAGGGAACGACCATCTCTGAACCGAGGGCGGGGCGGGGGGCTAAGAGTCCATCTGTCACAATCTAACAATGTCGTGATTGCAAACATTCCCAAGTCCTCTGTGAATGGGGTGTCCGGGTGGCGTGGCGGTCTGTTCCGTTGCCTGCCAACACGGGGATCGCCGGTTCGAATCCCTATTTACCTCCGGCTTGGTCAGGCGTCCCTACAGACACAATTGGCCAAGTCTGTGGGTGGGAGGCAGATGTGGGTATGTGTCCTGCCAGGCCTCCTCTGGTCGGTCGGGGCGCCTGGCAGGGGAACTGGGGGGAATAGCATGATCCTCCCACACGCTATGTCCCCCTGGTGAAACTCCTCACTTTCAGGTGAAAAGAAGCAGCTGGTGACTCCACATGTATGGGAGGAGGCATGTGGTAGTCTGCAGCCCTCCCCAGATCGGCAGAGGGGGTGGAGCAGCGACTGGGACGGTTTGGAAGAGTGGGGCAATTGGCCGGATACAATTGGGAGAGAAAAAGGGGGGAACCCCCCCTCAAAAAAAACCTCTTTGAATAGTACACATAGTTAATGGGCACGGTAATTTGCATACGAAACCAGTCGTTGGTTTTGGTCGTTATGCCACTGTATTTATAAGGGTGGGGTACCTGCAGTCACTGTATTGTTTATAAGGGTGGGGATACCTGCAGTCAGTTTAGACTGAAGAGGTCCCTTAGATGATGATGAAACGTATCTCTTAATAAAAGTTGTGTCCAGATGAACTGATTCAGCTTTCTGTGAGAGTCTTAATAATTTGGTATGTTTTATGTGTTACAGGTAGAGTGGTGAGTGGCTACAGAATCCGTAATGGGAAGTGGACCCTGATTGGGCGACAGTCTCCTCGGCTACCGCAGGTATTTTATGAAAAGCCATTTGAAAATTTAAGACAACAAAACTACTTATGACAACAAGGTATAGCAATAAATAGCACATAATCAAGACTGCGAGTAAGATCATAGGAATTCAGCAGAAATCACTAGCCCAGCTCAACAATGATCACATTTTAGACAAGATTCATAGCAGCCTTAATGATTGCTCACGTCTGTTACATCAAAGATTCAAAATGAGTCAGAGAGGCGGATTACTGCAGTATAAAACCAGAACAACCAGTTTTAAACGGTGCTTTTTATCTGCTGCCATCATCACATTCACCAGTCAGCTCTTAGCCTACATGTTGATCTTTGGTTTTTATGTTTGTGCAATATTTCGTCTATTCTATTTTTATTGTTTTAATAGCTACTGTATTCCATATATCGCTTTATACTTGTTTCAGTATTTCTTTTTTGTACTTGTTATATTTACGAAGGTGTGTGAAAGAGAGGCAGTTGTAGGAGAGAAGAGTGTTTATAGAACTGCATTTTCATATTGTTGAGTGGATGTAGGTTTTGCACCTTGACCAAATTAATTTCCTGCTGTGGATAATTGGGTTACACTTGACTTGCCTTACTTGACTTGTCTTAACTTGACCTACTTGACTTGACTTGCCTTCCTTGACTTGACTTTTTTGACTTGACTTGCCTTGACTTACTTGACTTGACTTGCCTTACTTGCCTTACTTGACTTGCCTTGCCTTACTTGCCTTACTTGACTTGCCTTGACTTGACTTACTTGACTTGCCTTGCCTTACTTGACTTGAGTTGATTTGACTTGACTTGACTTGACCTGACTTGACTTGACTTACTTGACTTGCCTTCCTTGACTTGACTTGACCTGACTTGACTTACTTGACTTGACCTTACCTGACTTGACTTGACCTGACTTGCCTTACTTGACTTGACTTGTTGTGGCTGGGCAGACTCATAACTGTTAATTTGGTTGAAATCTAAACCTAAATAACTCCAAAATACTGGAGACTTGTTCTGGCAGCAAGATGTATTATTGAGTACACATTCAGAAAGAGAGAAACAAGCAATAGTGTGTTAGTCTGTTCACCTTCTTTCCCTGTCTTGGAGGGACGGGGGACTCAGTTTTATACATTTTCCAGATATGATCCTGAAGAATGACTGTAAATGCAAACACATTTCCTTATATATATATATACACACAAGTGTATTTAAGACACTATCTAATCCACCAATATCTAAATCTTGACCACTTATATAGTTGTTCATTTTAATGGCAAGGCTTAAAGTTCCCCTGCACTATTCAGGATTTCTATTGTAAGTTTGCTTTAGATTCACAAAATAATCTCTGCATTCAAAGCTCATTCCCTAAACAAAAACAATAATTTCATGTTGGGTTCTGTTGTGTTTATGTTCCATTCAATCATGTTTGGCCTTGTAACACAGTATTTCACAATATTGACCAATAATATGCAAGTATGGGATTTTCTTATCCAGCTAGGAGTGACTACCTTATGAATTGCCATGCAGTATGCTGTGCACTAGATCAAAAAAAATGTCTGTTGTAATATGGAGTCAAACTTTTTTTAAACTGGCAAATACACAAGTTTGGTTTAGGGAGGTGTAAACAATAAGTAGAGATGGGCATTGTTAGAGGTGGAGTAGGGAAACCAATTGGCACTTGGTGTCGCAAACCAAAAGAACCCATTGCTTATTTCTGTATCATGTACTAAATTAAATTACAGTATGGAAGTAGTGGCAAGAAAATCTTTTTCGCCCTGAGAATGATCCCAGTCAAAGGACTTCAGTAACCACAAGGCTATATAACTGCCAGGAACAGCAGCTACAGCAGCCACTTCAGCATCCATGCCAGTGTTGCTGATCTGAAAATACATGTGTGCATGAATAGCATGTTGGGCACTTTGGAAGCTGGCTACCAACACATAGACACTATTAACTATAGTTAATTACCAATATCTATATTACGTGTAATATAGTTATTGTAGTTATTGGTAAAACTCATTTCCTTGAGGTATTTGATCGAAAAAAATGAAAACTTACCAGGGTCACATAAGGATGTAACGATTGATTGCAGTCGCTGAATTTAATGCACTGGTCACTTGGTTAGCTGGTCTCAGACACAAGGAAACTGAAAGGTCAAAAGGTCGTGTTAAGGTCATTTCACAGTCACTTCTGAGACATTAATCATCTATACACTCTGCATAGACATCTATACCTAAACACTCCTCTATTCATCTATACACTCTGCATAGACATCTATACCTAAACACTCTATTCATCTATACACTCTGTATAGACATCTATACCTAAACACTCTATTCATCTATACACTCTGCATAGACATCTATACCTAAACACTCTATTCATCTATACACTCTGCATAGACATCTATACCTAAACACTCTATTCATCTATACACTCTGTATAGACATCTATATCTAAACACTCCTCTATTCATCTATACACTCTGCATAGACATCTATACCTAAACACTCTATTCATCTATACACTCTGTATAGACATCTATATCTAAACACTCCTCTATTCATCTATACACTCTGTATATTTATACCTAAACACTCCTCTATTCATCTATACACTCTGTATAGACATCTATACCTAAACACTCCTCTTCTGCTGGGCAAGGTTTAGAACCAGCGATTGCAGGAAACAATACACAATTCAGTACTTCAACAGTGTTTATTGTTTTCTTTATTGTTTTTGTTATTTACAAAAGTAACTGCTTATTAACTTAGTTTTTTCAACATGCATTGGTGACATCCGATATGTAAAATGGTATATCTCTGGTTCTATTTGGACTACAACAATAATATCGGTAACCCTGGAAAGGTAACATTCTCCTCTGTTTTGTCATAATGGCTGATATGAAATTTAGGGAGGCCACAGCCCTGCTAAAAGCGATCTAATAACGTCCATGCCTGCCATGGCCACTACGGGGTTAATTTTCAGTGGCTCCATATTCAAATTTCTTCTAAATATACACTGTTCAAAAAAATAAAGGGAACACCTAAAAACACAATATAGACCTCGATGAATGAAATATTTCAGCTGAAAATCTTTATTTATTAGACAGAGGAATGTGTTTAGAGCAAAATAACCTAAGAATGATCAATGGAAATCAAAATCATTAGCCCATTAAGGTCTGGATTCAGAATCATACTCAAAATCAAAGTGGAAAATGAGAACATAGGCTGATCCAACTTCTGTGGAAATTCTTCAAGACGATTCAAAATGAGGCTCAGTAGTGTGTGTGGCCTCCACGTGCCTGTATGCACTCCCTACAACGTCTGGGCATGCTCCTGATGAGACGACGGATGGTCTCCTGAGGGATCTCCTCCCAGACCCGGATCAGGGCATCGGTCAACTCCTGGACAGTCTGTGGTGCGACATCGCGTTGGCGGATGGTACGAGACATGATGTCCCAGAGGTGCTCGATTGGATTCAGGTCTGGGGAACGTGCAGGCCAGTCCATAGCATCAATGCCCTCGACATACAGGAACCGCTGACATACTCTGGCCACATGAGGACGAGCATTGTCATGCATGAGCAGGAACCCAGGGCCCACTGCACCAGCATATGGTCTGACAATGGGTCTGAGGCTCTCATCCCGGTACCTAATGGCAGTCATGGTACCTCTGGCTAGCACGTAGAGGTCTGTGCGGCCCTCCAAGGATATGCCTCCCCAGACCATCACTGACCCACCGCCAAACCGGTCATGCTGGAGGATGTTGCAGGCAGCAGAACGTTCTCCACAGCGTCTCCAGACTCTCTCACGTCTGTCACATGTGTTCAGTGTGAACCTGCTCTCATCTGTGAAGAGCACAGGGCGCCAATGGCGAATCTGCCAACCAAGATGTTCTCTGGCAAAGGTCAATCGGGCTGCACGGTGTTGGGCTGTGAGCACAGGCCCCAATTGTGGACGTCGGGCCCTCATACCATCCTCATGCATTCTGTTTCTCACTGTTTGAGCAGAAACCTGCACATTAGTGGCCTGTTGAAGGTCGTTTTGTAGGGCTCTGGCAGTGCTCCTCCTGTTCCTTCTTGCACAAAGGACCAGATAGCGGTCCTGCTGCGGGGTGGTTGTCCTCCTGCGGCCCCCTCCACGTCTCCTGGTGTACTGGCCTGTCTCCTGGTACCTCCTCCATGCTCTGGACACTGTGCTGGGAGACACATCAAATCTTCTTGCCACAGCACGCATTGATGTGCCATCCTGGATGAGCTGCACTACCTGAGCAACTTCTGTAGGTTGCAGATACCGCCTCATGCCACCTCTAGTGGTGAGGGCACTAGCAAAATGAAAAACTAACCAAAGATCGGCCAGAAAAGATGAGGACAGGCAAATGGTCTGTGGCCACCACCTGCAAATCCATTCCTTTTATAGGGGTTGTCTTGCAAATTGTCTAATTTCCACCTGGTGGAAATTAGACAATTTACCAACAGGTGAAATTGATTCACAAATCAGTGTTGCTTCCTAACTGGACAGGTTGATATCTCAAAAGTGTGATTGACTTGGAGCTACATTGCATTGCTTATGTGTTCCCTTTATTTTTTTGAGCAGTGTATTAAGTGACATATGTACCAAGTTTGGTGCTTTTATCACAAAATGCACAATCCTTATGAATATTGGAGCTTAGCTGCCCCACTATTAGGAGACACGGTGTGTAACTGCTTGGTGGAACAAAAACTTTCACCCACACTGGCCCTTTCTGAATAAGATTGCCCACCCTTGCTCTAGAGTTTCGCAGCTCTCCCAGTTAGCTGCCACGTCTTTTGGAAGCAGGGCATACTGAACTCCGATGAAACACTGTTACCGCCGATAAAACACTGTTTCTTACTCTCTTGCTCCTGCTCTCTGGCCTGTGCTACTGGCCCGCCTCCGTAGCGCCCTGCATGCTCGACCCCTCCCCTCCGTACTGTCTTTGACACCGTTCCATTCCATCCAGTCCCGAGCATCCAACTCCAGAACACGCAAGTATTCTTACTCACCTGCTATTGACTTGGTCATGGTCTGGGTGCCGTTAACCTTTACCACTCCCATTGGCTTATTCAGTTTTAAGCAATTGTTTTAAGATTATTCCACCATTGTTTTAACTCTCTGTTTCTCAGGTAACAGCACCCGTCTTTGCTGCAATTATTCAATAATTTGCATAAATCCATGAGTTCCATTCATATTCACTTGATTCAGTATCCACAATCTGGATTAGATTAGTCTCCCTTGGTCTTCGTGTGTCTTGTGTTAGTCTTAGTTATGCATCTGATTGAAATTAAGCAGTAGTGGTAAATAAATGTGTGTTAAGTGTGAACGGACTGGTCTTGTGTTTATTTGTGTCCGCATTTTGATCACTTAACCGAAAAACCTGCCCTGTGCTTTGTATGAAGATTAGTAGCAAGATTAGTGACAGCACTGTCATTAACTGACCCGTCTTGACTGCAGTGAGAGAATCATTCTGTCAGTATTATATGAGCTCTGCAGGATCACCTGGACCAGACAGTTGATCTTACAGTTACAGATGACTCCATACTGTGTGAGCTGTCAGTATTATTTGAGCTCTGCAGGATCAAATGGACCAGAGAGTTGATCTTGGAGTTACAGATGACTCCATACTGTGTGAGCTGTCAGTATTATATGAGCTCTGCAGGATCACCTGGACCAGACAGTTGATCTTACAGTTACAGATGACTCCATACTGTGTGAGCTGTAAGTATTATAGGAGCTCTGCAGGATCACCTGGACCAGACAGTTGATCTTACAGTTACAGATGACCCCATACTGTTTGCGCTGTCAGTATTATATGAGCTCTGCAGGATCAAATGGACCAGAGAGTTGAACTTGGAGTTACAGATGACTCCATACTGTTTGAGCTGTCAGTATTATATGAGCTCTGCAGGATCACCTGGACCAGACAGTTGAACTTGGAGTTACAGATGACTCCATACTGTTTGAGCTGTCAGTATTATATGAGCTCTGCAGGATCACCTGGACCAGACAGTTGAACTTGGAGTTACAGATGACTCCATACTGTTGGAGCTGAAGTTCCTACATGTCTTTTCTCTTCTTTATTTGAGATGAAAGCAGAAAATCAGAAAACGAGTTTAATGAAGTCACAATAACAAATGTTATGTTTTGAAATATGTCAAGATAGAAATTGCACCTTGATCCAAAAGCTGCGGTACAGATCAAACTGTGAGTTTAGTGAATTATTACACCCATACTAGCAGTTAACAGCAGGGAAGGTGAAGATAGAAACTTATCACAACATGCTGAAGATGAAGATGTGGATCTCAACTGTTATCTGACAGCAACCAGTGGCTCTCACTTTTTAAGATGTAGCGGTCTATTCCATTGCCTACTAACACGGGGATCCCGTTTCGAATCCCCGTGTTACCTCCGACTGGGTTGGGCGTCCCTACAGACACAATTGGCTGTGTCTGCGGGTGGGAAGCCGAATGTGGGTGTGTGTCCTGGTCGCTGCACTAACGCCTCCTCTGGTTGATCAGGGCAATTGTTCGGGGGGGGGATAGCGTGGTCCTCCCACGCGCTACGCCCCCCCCCCCACGCGCTGCGTCCCCCTGGTGAAACTCCTCACTGTCAGGTGAAAAGAAGTGGCTGGCAACTCCACATGAGGCATGTGGTAGTCTGCAGCGCCCCCTGGATCAGCAGAGGGGGTGGAGAAGTGACCGGGCGGCTCCGAAGGGTGGGGTAATTGGCCAAGTACAGTTCGGGAGAAAAAGGGTTCCGGGGGGGGGGGGGGTCCAAAAAAAACAAAAACAAAAACATGTAACAGCAAGGTGAAGAGCTTGTCATGAAGTGTAACTATGTTGTGACCAGAGTGCATGGCAACACAGGCGTGTCATGAGGTGTAACTATGTTATGACCAGAGTGCATGGCAACACAGGCGTGTCATGAGGTGTAACTATGTTATGACCAAAGTACATGGCAACACAGACGTGTCATGAGGTGTAACTATGTTATGACCAGAGTGCATGGCAACACAGGCGTGTCATGAGGTGTAACTATGTTATGACCAGAGTGCATGGCAACACAGGCGTGTCATGAGGTCTAACTATGTTATGACCAGAGTACATGGCAACACAGACGTGTCATGAGGTGTAACTATGTTATGGCCAGAGTGCATGGCAACACAGACGTGTCATGAGGTGTAACTATGTTATGACCAGAGTACATGTCAACACAGGCGTGTCATGAGGTGTAACTATGTTATGACCAGAGTGCATGGCAACACAGGCGTGTCATGAGGTGTAACTATGTTATGACCAGAGTGCATGGCAACACAGACGTGTCATGAGGTGTAACTATGTTATGACCAGAGTACATGGCAACACAGGCGTGTCATGAGGTGTAACTATGTTATGACCAGAGTACATGGCAACACAGACGTGTCATGAGGTGTAACTATGTTATGACCAGAGTACATGGCAACACAGGCGTGTCATGAGGTGTAACTATGTTATGACCAGAGTACATGGCAACACAGGCGTGTCCAGCAGCACATGACGTGAGAGTGTTGCCCACTTTGGGACAACACTAGTCTGCTTATATTTGGTGGTGAGTTTGACTGTTTTCATTGTGTTTTACACTAGATTGTTGTTATAACAGATATGCCTTTGTGTGTCTCCACTTCAGGCATTCTACACAGCTAACAAAGGGGTGGATGTGCGATATGGAGACACCGTAGCAGCACGATGTGTCTTCACTGGAGATGGCAGAACCTCGAAAACATACATCGGGTGAGCTCATCTACTAAACCACATGGTGTGCCAGTAATTTTTGAAGATAATGTGGTTGTGCTTGACCTGTAGATACTCTGTATTTTAAGGAACCACCAGTGGACTAAGGACTATATATTTTACTAAATATTGTACTAAATATTGGACTATATATTTGACTAAATATTGGACTATATATTGGACTATATATTGGACTAAATATTGGACTAAATGAGGGTTTTGGTAGCACTCTATTTTACTGCCTGTCTACTGGAGGTCAGTTAGAGAATAATTGTTCATAGTTAGTGGTTAAGTTAGAAAATAGCTATTGATTAAAAATCAATAAATATGGGGGTATCTGGGCAGCATGGCGGTCTATTGCCATTGCTTACTAACACGGGGATCCCGGTTCGAATCCCCGTGTTACCTCCAACTTGGTCGGGCATCCCTACAGACACAATTGGTCGTGTCTGCAGGTGGGAGGCTGGATGTGGGTATGTGTCCTGATCGCTGCACTAGCGCCTCCTGTGGTCGGTCGGGGTGCCTGTTCGAGGGGGAGGGGGAACTAGGGGGAATAGCTTGATCCTCCCACGCACTACATCCCCCTGGTGAAACCCTCACTGTCAGGTGAAAAGAAGCGGCTGGTGACTCCACATGTATCGGAGGAGGCATGTGGTAGTCTACAGTCCTTCCCGGATCAGCAGAGGGGGTGGAGCAGCGACTGGGATGGCTCGGAAGAGTGGGGTAATTTGCCAAGTACAATTGGGGAGAAAATGGACTCCCCACAAAATCCATAAATATGGTAAAAATACATGTATGTTGCAATATAAATGAGATAGTAATTGCTAGTATCTGCTGCGTACAGGTAGGAGAGTTTATGGAAAGTGAAGAAGAAATGACTAACAAATAGTATTGAATAATATTGGCACTGCAGTGAATTTACTGTATTAATTTGCAGTTTGTCAAATGTAAGCGTATCTGCAGCAGGTGAGTGGTAACTTGTCAGGAGACCTAAACTACTCAGCAAATTATTCACAAACAGATTATCAGAGGCTCAGGACCTACTGTAAAACTAGCAGCAAGTTTCATTTCAAGTACTGATATTCTAGTCAAGTAAGCCAAAACTTCACAACAAAAACCACACATTTTCATATAAATAGTGTGTAATTTTTAACAGAACAGACTGTAAATGAAGTCTGCACACTGGGAAACTACCAAAAAGTTAACCATTAAAAAACAATCATTAATAGTATAATAATAATAATAATAATAAATAATAATTAAATAATAATAATTGATAAAAAACGGAAATAGTAAAAAGTAAAATTAATAATAGTGATTAATTAATGATAATTAATAGTAATAATAGTAATAGTAATGTAATTATTATTATCATTGGTTAAGGTGTTCTGTCAGCATCATATGTATTGGAATTATATACTTATTAAAAAAAAACCCAGCATTTTATAGACCATTCATTTCATTATGAATTCTTGGCTTTTTGTTCTAAGAAAAATCGAGACTATCCTGTATTTACACAAGAGGATATCAGTCACAAAGTAACTTGTCAACTCTTGTGGGCTTTACACCAGCAACACACTGACTGTATACCCACCTGATGATACATTGGTCACTTACAGGAAATGACTGTATACCCACCTGATGATACGTTGGTCACTTACAGGAAATGACTGTATGCCCACCTGATGATACATTGGTCACTTGCAGGAATTGACTGTATACCCACCTGATGATACATTGGTCACTTACAGGAAATGACTGTATGCCCACCTAATGAGACATTGGTCACATACAGGAAATGACTGTATACCCACCTAATGAGACATTGGTCACATACAGGAAATGACCATATACCTACCTGATGATACATTGGTCACATACAGGAAATGACTGTATACCCACCTGAAAATGCTTGGGTCACATACAGGAAATGACTGTATACCCTGCTGAAGATACTTGGGTCACATACAGGAAATGACTGCATACCCAGCTGAAGATACTTGGGTCATATACAGGAAATGACTGCATACCCACCTGAAGATGCTTGGGTTACATAACATACAGGAAATGACTGTATACCCACCTGAAGATGCTTGGGTCACATACAGGAAATGACCGTGTACCCACCTAAAAATGCTTGGGTCACATACAGGAAATGACTGTATACCCAGCTGAAGATACTTGGGTCACATACAGGAAATGACTGTATACATACCTGATGATACGTTGGTCACATACAGGAAATGACTATACCCACCTGATGATACATTGGTCACATACAGGAAATCACTGTATACCCACCTGAAGACACGTTGGTCACATACAGGAAATGGCTGTATAACTACCTGATGATATGTTGGTCACATACAGGAAATGACTGTATACCCACCTGATGATACGTTGGTCCCATACAGGAAATGACTCTATACCGACCTGATGATACGTTGGTCACATGCAGGAAATGACTGTATACCCACCTGATGATACATTGGTCACATACAGGAAATGACTGTATACCCACCTGATGATACATTGGTCACATACAGGAAATGACTGTATACCCACCCGAAGATACTTGGGTCACATACAGGAAATGACTGCATACCCACCTGAAGATGCTTGGGTCACATACAGGAAATGACTGTATACCCATCTGAAGATGCTTGGGTCACATACAGGAAATGACTGTATACCCAGCTGAAGATTCTTGCGTCACATACAGGAAATGACTGTATACATACCTGATGATACGTTGGTCACATACAGGAAATTACTATACCCACCTGATGATACGTTGGTCACATACAGGAAATGACTGTATACCCACCTGAAGACACGTTGGCCACATACAGGGAATGGCTGTATACCTACCTACCTGATGATACATTGGTCACATACAGGGAATGACTGTATACCTACCTGATGATACGTTGGTCACATACAGGAAATGACTGTATACCTACCTGATGATACGTTGGTCACATACAGGAAATGACTGTATACCTACCTGATGATACGTTGGTCACATACAGGAAATTACTGTATATCTACCTGATGATACGTTGGTCACATGCAGGAAATGACTGTATACCCACTTGATGATACATTGGTCACATACAGGAAATGATTTAGCAGATGACCTGTGGCTGGCGCATTAATTTACCTGTGTTAATAGTTAATGTAGCAGAATGACATTGCTGCTGGATCAACAGTTAGGTACACTAGTTTAAGCCTGGTACTCAACACAGTCATGTCATTACAAAAAGTACTTCATATTGACCCATAAATCAAATTTCTTTAGAAAATAATGAAGAGGATATTTGGTGTCTGTCTGTATTACAGATTATTTTTCAATTAACTATTTCACAATTTACTGAGGGAAGTCAGAAAATTATAGCCATTATCAATATTACATTTCACATTATGTTTTTTTTAACATGTTAATTCGTGATTGCTATAGTGTCAGGTGATTAAATGACTGAATTCACATGTAGCTCAATAGTGTAGTTTATTTACAAGCCTACAGAACTGACCAGGGTACCCGCGGGGTTATGCAGACAGTTAAGTGAGGTTATGTGAAATCACAGTATACCACAAATATATCTTTAGTTCAGCCCAGAAGCAGTCACACTGTACACTGTATTTACTGCGTATCATTTATGAACTGCAGAGACACAATAGGCCACTTGATGTGACCAGCGTTTACAAACAGCCGTGCTGCGAGGCTGAGCAGCTGGTCTACGACACTGCAGATCCAAGTTTTACTGTTTAATCAAGCAAATTCATGTTAGAATTATATTCAGTTTTCTGCAAAATAAAGGCATTACTGTCACTGTAAGCTTATGTTGTTCAGGTATGAGCACATAAGCCTACTATGGCACCAATAAAATGACCCTCGTGCAAGGCAGTTTTTTGAGAATTATGTCTGTAGGCGGTGTTAGTCACAGTTCAGGTTGGGATTTATCCTGATATTATGAAAATGGCCCAGTACCATACGACACTGTGGTATTATTCACATCAAATTGCATGAAATAATAGAATAATAGAATTGATAGAAGCCACAGTAAGACCAGCTGCTCACATGCCGAGGGCATGTGGCGTGTTGAAGAGTCGCTTTGCATGACTCTCCATCGCCCAGAGAACCTCTCCACTGACGGACAACAAACTCCCGGTCACCTGGGTGATCCTTCATGTAGGATTACCTGAAGGCAGCAGTCGGGTTTAGACTAAACCGTAGGTGCGCATTAAACCACAGGTTCAGAAGACCCAGCAAACAGGTTTGAGAGACCATGTGACATGGTCCCAGACAACACAGGTTTAAACTCATCTTAAACCAAAAATTTGAGTTTCATTTCACAGCCCCTTATGTTCGTGATTACATGCTCTTCATAACTGGTGGTTTTTGATCTTAAGTTGCAGCATACTTGACCATAATATCGGTACTTTAAATGAAAACTGTTGCTAGTTTTACAGTAGATACTAACGTGTTGACCTGAGATACATATCACATATTAACAGATATGTTGCTGAGTAGTTAACGTCTCCTTACAATTTATCATTCACCTGCTGCAGATATGCTTACATTTTAACTGCAGATCTGTTTACATGATACAAACAGCACATTACCAAAGTAATTTCAATGCAGTATATGTTATTTAACTATGCATTATTTCTTTATTTTCCATAAATACTATGTAATTACACCCTATAGTTACTAGTAAGTAGTCTCTAATTTACATTGCAATATACACACATTTCGACCAGATTTATTGCTTTTTAATTTGTAACTACTATCTAATTATACCACCAGCTACATACAATTATCCTCTAATACAGGCTGTAAAATAAAGCATTACCAGAAACTTTTTTTTTTGACTATACAGTGGGTGTAAGGAGTTCTTTTAAAAAACGTATTTCGTGAGTGTTTTACTGTCTCCGTAACTATGACTTAATTAAAATTGCTTTTGATCTTTGAACAATGCGACATGTTGTTGCAGTGGCACCTCTGAGGATGAAATGTGCAACTTCTACATCATGTACTACATGGAAAGTAAACATGCTATCCCCTTTATGAACTGCTTGGAGACTGGGTCCAATGAGCTTTTCCAGCATATTCCAGCCGAGGCCAATGTTCCTGCCCCTGTCAGACCTGATCACATGACTTCCATGGTGCATTCAAAGCTTCCAACAGGTAAACAATGTTTAAAATACACTGACCTGCAACCCAAACCATGTATTATCACAGGGCCAAGCAGCAAAGGTACATAGACACTATTGTAATCATTCAGTTTATTATTATTATTGCTTTATTTTCCATAATTATTATGTAACTATACCCTATAATTACTAGTAAGTAGTCTCTAATTTACATTGCAATATACACACATTTTTATTATTATTATTATTGTTTATTATTATTATTATTGTTATTATTATATTCAGACATATATATTATACAACTTTGCCATGTCCAAAAGTACCCCCCCCCCAAAACAAAAAACAAAAACCCTAACCGCCATTTTTAATTTTTCTAAAACGTTTTATTTGGGAATCCCCTTGTACACCAATTAGCACCAAACTGGGTCAGAATTATTTATGGACCAAGCCCTTTAAAACTTATTTTACAGATTTTCAGTATCTTTATGTTTTGTAGATACTAGCCAATAAAGTTGAGAGGGTATGGCACAATACGGAAATGGCTGGAAGTCCTTGACAATTTGCTTGATTGTTCTGAAATTTAATACAGTTCTTAAGGGATATTAGACAAGCATGCATGCGCAAGAAGTAAAACACCAAGTCCAAATGCCAAATTTGTAAATCTCCTATTTGAAAAGCAAGATGTCATGAAAATTGTTAAATACATGCAAAGTATTATTGACAATGCTACAATTGGTCAAAATGGCATCCAGTGGGCATGGCCTATGACATTTAAGCGTATAACTTCGCTTGTGATTGGATGATTGCTCAACCACCATGAAACTTATTGACCTTGCCAGGTACCCTTCCTACTACGTTTTCTACCAGTTGATCAAAGTAAGCCTTAACAGCTACTAGAGGCTAGCCCAAAAAGTTCCCGGAGAAGCTGAAGGGGTCCAGGCACTGAAGTTGCTGAAACCCATTGGAATTCCTCAAATTGTTGTTATTATTAGGAGTCTAAGCATATAGTGCAAGGAACACATTGTTTTTGTTCTTCTTCTTATTATTATTACCATTATTATTATTGTTGTTATTGTTATTTATTATTGTTGTTGTTGTTATTATTATTACAATTATTATTGGTGGACCGAGCACCATATATGAATAGGCACCCTATTGTTTTTGTACTGTTTATTAGGGGGGAAGGCAACCCCAGTGACAGTAGCACCAAGGAACTTTTCACCGTTCTGGAAACCGTTGGATTAGCTCAGCATGTCAATGTGACCACACATAGCAAAGTTCGTACCTTGGACTTAATTATCCCTAAGAGCCTATTGATCTCAAATATTGGCATGATGGACCTTGCTCTATGTCACCACTCCTGTATTTTGTCTGTTACGTTGTACTGTTACTGTTACATACGTCTGTTACGCCCATCACCCATACTAGATCAGTTTCAGTCCAGAAAGTTTTTATCAATAAGAATGTCTTCATCAGGCCATGTCTGTGTTACCAGTACTCACTTTGACATCTGTTAATGAGCTCTTGGATCATGTTAATTATAAAATTGAAAGCACCAATGATGCCATCGCGCCAGTAAAGGTTAAAAAATTATCTGGCAAGCAAAAAGCACTTTGGAGAAATGCTCCCTCTGTACACATCCAACAGAAAAGTACAGAAAAGCTGAGTGTAAATGTCAGAAAACAAAACTGCAGATACACAGTGAAATTCATAAGGAAAGAGTATGTGTGTGTGTGTGTGTGTGTGTGTGTGTGTGTGTGTATGTGTTTATATATATACATATATATGTATATATATAGCTTTTTTTTTTTTAGAAACCGTCAATGGTGTTATAAGTGCTCAACTCATGAGGAGCGGAATATCAACACAGATACAGGAAAAAAAAGTTTTAATACATTGCAGTACAGGCCCGTTTTGTGCGACGCGCACTCATCAGCTGCTAATGTGGATATATATATATATTTATATATTTATATAAAACCTAGAGTTGAAAAAGGTTAGATAATGCTTTTTCATAACCAAAATCCGTTTGTTGGCCAAGTATAGTTGTACATACTAGGAATTTAGCTTAATGATTGCTTGTGTACCTTGTTAAAGACATAACAAAAATAAAACACAATATAAGGCAATTAAAACAGTAGATAAAAAAGAGAAACAGTATATTTGCTAACATTGTTAACCGAAATATTAACAATGCACACATTTTGTTTTCTACTGTTGATAAGTGGACAAATCACTCAACAGTACTACCTGAATTTCTTTCCATTGACAAATGTTATGAATGTTCTACTTTTTATAGTGATAAAATTGAGAACATTAGACAGATCATCAATGCCATTATGGCAGGGAAAACATTAGGCCACCTATACATTTGTAACACAATAACTTGGCACCCATGTCACAATTTGATGCCATCAGCTACAACTTGCTCAAGAAAAGTGTACTCTTTCTCTCAATCGACCCACCTGTTGTCTTGATCCTATTCTATCAAGCCTTTACGTCATTTTTTTTCCACTGCCCAACAGCTGACCTGTTGCAAATAATTAAAACTCCTGTCATTAAGCCTGTTAAAATGTGCAACCCAGATGCCTTTGTAATTAGCAACTACAGACAAATTTCAAATTTGTCTTTCATAAGTGAAATCATTGAAAAGGTTGTTCTTCAACAAGTTAGTAGTTTCTTAACACCAAACAGATTGCAGGACAATTTCCAATCAGGATGTTGGGCCTACTACAGCACTGAACCTGTAAGGTTTTAAATGACATTCATCCAAATGCCAATTCTTGCAAAACTCTGTCTTAGTGCTACTTGATCTTAGTGCTGTGTTCAACACTGCCAACAATCCACTACTTCTGGACAGACTGGAGAACTGGGTGGAGCTTTCTGGAACTGTCCTAAATCAGTTCAAATCTTATTTATAAAATAGGGACTACTTTGTTTCATTTGGCTGCTATGTAGTTGATTGCAAAAAATGACTTGCAGTGTACCCCAAGGCTCAATCCTTGGGCCACCAATATTTCACCTTTACATGCTCTTTACAACTTCTGCGACACAACAAGGTCTCCTACCACAACTACACAAACGATACTCTTAATATACATAGCTCTCTCCCCAAGTGATTGGATACACTTTGTCAGTGATTGGAACAAATGAATGACCGGATGTCCCAGATTTTCTCCAATTAAATAAAGATAAAACTGAGACCATAGTCTCTGGCTCTAGAAAAGAGAGACTGAAAGTTATTGCCAACCTTGAATCCCTGTCACTAAAGACTACAAGCCAAGCCAGAAATCTGGGTATAATTAGAGTAGTTTTGGAACTAAGTTTTGATAGCCATATTATGGCCAAATCCCAATTACCCCATTGGCCCTACCCCTCTATTTTCTGTGTGGCTATGTAGGGAAGGGTGTCCCATTTCTTTTGGGGATCAAAGGGTAGTGGTCATCTAGCCCTCCAAATGGCCCTCCAAATGGAGCCTTTTCAGACGCAGACTCAAATGGGGATAGTAGAAGAAAATTCCCAGAATACTTTGGAACTGAGGCAGTGTAACATTGAACATGGCTACCGGTGCAAGAAAAGAAGCCCATGAATGTGTATATCTTTGCAAATAAGCATTTGATTTTTTTAAAATCCGTTGGAATATCTTACTTTAATGGAGATGCAAATGAATAGGTAATTGGATCGTTATAACAAGCATTTCAGAAAAATTGCTATTCACCATGTCAATAGAACTTTGTGTAAATAATGATTTGTGTGGGACGTACAATTATGTCCATGTCCTATGTATGAAGCTTGAGAAATGACCCAGCAGCAAATTTTCTGAACGTCCCTGCTCACCTGATATCAGTGCAGGGCAGACATTTCTATGGACAGGACTACACTGAGATAGTCGATGTATAAACCTGCTCCCTGGCTATTGTCAATAGATTAACCTGTCTTGTTCTGTCCTGTGAATTTGGTCAGATTTGTCTCCATAATAGTTGATAATGGTAGCAAGCAACAGGTTTTAGTGTAAATTGTATAGTGCTGTGGTACTATAATGTTGTAACCATGCGGTAACATTCCAGGGATTCCTGAGCAAACCAGGCAGCTAACATAATTCTGAGCAGCAGACATAATGGTGACGGTGATGATCTAATGAGTGGTGTCCCGTTTCCTGGGTAAAGATTTCAAACGCTTTCCCTTGTAGTGCTGTTCTGAAGGGCCACTACCCAGTAGAGGGTACTCCAAAACTAGGGGTGGGATTGGGATGGGCCAATGACGGTAACAAAGTCGGCATATTCCCATTTTAAAATAGAGTAAGAATGAGGGGATTCATGTCAGAAGAAGACAGAACACAGTACCCCAGCTCTTGGATCCCTCCGCTGGTTTCCAATGAATCACAGAGTTTATTTTAAAGATACTGCTCCTGTTTATAAATCTCTTTATGGTTCAGGGCCAAAATACATCACTATGAACCTTCCTGGCATGTCAGATCATCTCAGGTTGCTCTACTTGTACTTCCCAGGGTGGCTCAAACACAATGAGGTAGCATTTGTTCATTACACAGCTCAGAATAGGAACAAACTACCTGAAGAGATTAGATTTGCTGAAAGTGTTAAAACTTTCCTGTTCGTCCGCGGTGGCGTAGCGGTCTAAGCATCGGCTTGGTGTCGATGCAGTTGCCCACTGGGGACTGGGGTTCGCGCCCCGGTCTCGTCAGATCCGACTATGGCCGGACTCGGTGAAGCAGCAATCATTGGCAACGCTGTCTTCGGGAGGGGGCGGAGTCAGCTTGTGTTCGTCATGTGAATGCGTCTCTGTGTGTGTCGGAAAAACAGTGGTTCGGCTTGGATTCGCCTTGTCACGAAAGTGGGGAGGCGCTTTCCTTCGAGACTGCCGGCCGGAGAGATGCAGTTGGCGAACGCATGCAATACGAGGGTGGGTGTTTGAATTAAAATAGGGATCAATTGGCCACTAAATTGGGAGAAAAAAGGGAAAAATCAGAAATTTAAAAAAAAAAAAAAACTTTCCTGTTCACAAGTGCATTTCACTAAATAATCTCCTTAACTCTTTTCAATTACCATCTTTAAAAAAATTTTTTTATCTTCTTCTTTTAATATTCTTCTTGGTGTTAATCATTTTATCTTGTTACACTTCTCTTTATTTAATGTCTTTGTTATACCGTTATGTAAAGCACGTTGACTTGCCTGCATGTATGAAAGGTACTATATAAACAAACCTTGCCTAATTATTAGTGTGAGATGTGCACAGCTCGCACACTGTTGTTGTCCTCGCTCTTTATCACCGCTCACTTCATGTACATTAGATAACTCACTGTTGCATACTGATCAGAAATATTTATCAAGTCATGTCTGCTTTTATTTGCCAAGTACAACCACCAGGGCTACTTTTGAGTATTTTGGCAAGTCTCAAGTCAAATCTCAAGTGTCCATCGTTGAAGAGATCAGAATAATCATCTATAATGGATAGGCACCCAGGACTCCCTCTCTGCCGAAACCCCAACCAGACATGTTGCACAGGATAATTTCTAGTGGAATAATAATGTTATATGAGGGGCCCCAGAGGCAAACAACTGAACTAAGTGCACTCTATCATTTTACTTGCTCCTGTGTGGGGTCAGTGGCTGCGTCCAGTGATTATGTAAACAACAGTGGATGGCAGCACGCAGAGAATACTACTGCCTTTTTAGGAAGCCAATAGCTTTCTCTCTCAGGAAGAACTGACATCATGGTGGCTGCAGCAGTGATCACTGCTGCCCTGTGCATCCGCTGTGGAAAATGTCTCTTTCCTGGATTCACCATCAACGTTTCAGCCTGATTAGGGTGGCAATAGGGCATTCAATACTCACAGATTAAATATGGATCAAATTTTAGTCACTAAGGGCGTTCGGGTAGTGTGGCAGTCTATTCCGTTGCCTACCGACACGGGGATTGGTAGTTCGAATCCCCATGTTACCTCCGGCTTGGTCGGGCGTCCCTACAGACACAATTGGCCGTGTCTGCAGTATGTGGCCTGGTCGCTGCACTAGCGCCTCCTCTGGTTGGTCGGGGCGCCTGTTCGGGGGGGAGGGGGAACTGGGGGGAATAGTGTGATCCTCCCACGCGCTATGTTCCCCTAGTGAAACTCCTCACTGTCAGGTGAAAAGAAATGGCTGGCGACTCCACATGTATCAGGGGAGGCATGTGGTAATCTGCAGCCCTCTCCGGATTGGCAGAGGGGGTGGAGCAGTGACCGGGATGGCTCGGAAGAGTGGGGTAATTGGCTGGATACAATTGGGGAGAAAAAGGGGGAAAATCCAAAAAAAATAAATCAATAACTATAAGTATATATTATAAAAATACTAGCACGAGTGCAGATCCATGTATGAGCAGTGTTAGTGGTGCAGCAGAATAGTGGTGTGCTCTAAGAAAGCTATGATAAGGCCAGTTATTGTGAGGCATGAGGCCTTTAGTGTGTAACATTGCACTGATTCTGTCACACAGTATTTCACATTTAATTATTGCATTGATAGCTGCAGCGCAAATTGGATGAAAGTGAATATGGCAACATATGAAACAGTGGATGTGAACAACATAGGAGACAGTATTAAGTAATATTACATATACATACAGTTATTAGACCAGCTGGATAGCTCAAGAATGCCAGCTCTCTTGCCAGAGATCGGGGGATCAAACCCCAGCTGGGACGAGTCTCCAGCAATAGTTCGTGGCTTAGACTCCTCGTGCTATAATAGCCAACTACCTCTCAGATGTATGTCGCTTTGGACAAAAGCATCAGCTAAATGAATTGTAAGTTATTAATACATTACATATACTATTCTTTTATTTCTATAACCTTTATAACAACCTCTTTGAGACTATCCACTGGAAAAAAGCTGAGGTCCATCAGGACCAAAACCTCAATGCCACAAGAACAGTTTCTTCCCTGTTACAGCTGGACTAATCAGCAGCCCCCCTCCCCCCCAAGAGGTGCAAGGCACAACACACTGCTAACTAAGAGCAACATTGGTGCTCATCTCATATTTGCAAAAAAACACAATGATGACCACCAAGCCTTTTGGGATCATGTTCTGTGGCCACATGAGTTGAAAATGGATCATACGATCAGTCAAACATAGTGGTGGTAGTATGATAGTTTGGGGATGCTTTGCTGCCTCAGGGCCTGGAAGACATGTCACCATTGAAGGAACCATTAATCCTGCTGTCTGACAGAATATTCTGAAAGAGAACGTCCGGTTATCAGTCTGTAATCTGAAGCTGAAGTGTAATTGGATTATGCAGCAGGACAATGATTCTAAACACAAGAGCAAGTCGTCCTCAGAATAGCTCAAAAGAAACAAAATCAAGATTTTCGAGTGGACTACTCAAACTCCTGACTTGAACCCTATCGAGATGCTGTGGCAGGACCTTAAATGACCAGTTCATGCTCGAAAACCCTCCAATGTCGCTGAATTACAGCAATTTTGCAAAGAAGAGTGGGCCAAAATTCCGCCACATCCATGTGAAAGACTAAACAGTAGAGACTTTAAAGTCTCTTCACCATCCACTTTTGGTTACGGTTAAGCTCTTTAGAGAGTGCAATCACACGGGTGCAGAAGCTGTTATTATTTCTAGTTGTTCCTCATAGTCCTTAGTTGCTTCCTACTGAGCTTGGAAGAGTTTTTAGCCAGGATGTAAGGGGTCAGAGATAATTTTGCCTGCTCACTTCCTGACCCTCAAAACATAAAATTGGTAGATGGAGGGCACAATACAGTTGATGATTTCTTTAGCTGACTGGATGACGCACTGCAGCTTGTGAGTATCTTGCTTGGTGGCTGAGCTGAACCAGACTGTAATGGAAGATTAAATGATGCCACTGTAGAACTAGACCATCATACCCTGTGGCAGATTGAATTTCTTCAGCTGTAGCAGGAAGTGCATCATCTGTTGAACCTGTTGACTATAGAGTCATTGTTGACATAATGTGGACACCCTTTCTAACATGTTTTCAGCATAAATCAAGTATACAGCCATGTAATCTCCATAGACAAAAATAGGCAGTAGAATGGGTTGTACTAAAGAGCTCAGTGACTTTCAACATGGCACTTTCATGGGATGCCACCTTTCCAACATGTCAGTTGTTCAAATTTCTGCCGTGCTAGAGCTGTGTCGGTCAAATGTAATGGCTGTTATTGTGAAGAAGAAACATCTAGCAGCAACAACAGTTCGGTAATGAAGCAGTTGTCCACACAAGCTCACAGAATGATAACGCTGAGTGCTGAAGTGCATAGCACGTAAAAATAATTTGTCTTCGCTTGTAATACACACTATGAAGTTCTAAACTGCCTCTAGAGGCAACATCAGCAAAAGAGCTGTTCGTCGGGAACTTCATGAAATGGGTTTCCATGACTGACTAGCTGCACACAAGCCTAGGATCACCATGCACAATTCCAAACATCGGCTGGAATGGTGTAAAGCACACCACCATCAGACTCTGGAACAGTCTCTGGAGTGATGAATCACATGCGTCACCATCTGGCAGTCTGACGGACAAATCTGGGTTTGCAAGGATGCCAGGAGAACGCTATTTGCCGGAATGCATTGTGCCAATTGTGAAGTTTGGTGGAGGAGGAGTAGTGGTCTGGGGTTGTTTTTTATAGATTGGGCTAGGCCCCTTAGTTCCAGTGAAGGGAAATCTTAATACTACAGCATACCAAGACATTCTAGAGAGTTGTGTGCATCCAGCTTTGTGGCAACAGTTAGAGAGAGCCTTTTCCTGTTTCAGCATGGCAATACCCCTGTGCACAAAGCAAAGTCCCTAAAGACATGATTGGGTGAGTTTGGTGTGGAAGAACGGAGCTCTGCACAGAGCTCTGATCTCCACCCCATCCAACACCTTTGGGACGAATTGGAATGCAGACTGCAAGCCAGGCCTTCTCATCCGGTGTTCTTTGCATAAACAAGAGTATTCAGCATATGGATAGGGTGATGTGTCTCACAGGGTGGGATACAGACTGGTGTTCTTTGCATAAAGACAGGGTGATCATTTTATGGGGTGAGACAGGACGAATCCTTTAGGGAGTAATTATCAAGTGACAGCTAACTCAGTAAGACTCATATTAAATAAGCAGCTACGTAAAGTGGGCGCTCAGAAACACCGTGCCTTCTTATCTGGAGAAAAAAAGCCTCTACAAGAGTGTATGGCAATATTTATTACACACAATCAAAAATTAGCGCATGTTATATTACTGCATCACTAGAAAAAGTAATATAACAGTGAGCCTTACTTTACTAATGCGTAACCCCCCCAACTCTGCTGCTTGCTTTTTTCCGATTCACTTTTTATGAAGCAAAACCTTTCCCCTTTTCCACATACTACTGTCCTGCTGGAATACGTCTACCTTTCTATCCTCCTCCCTCTGCTCTTTCTTTTTCTTTCTTCCATCATTCTCCCACTTTTACACACTGACCCTTCAAAATGCTGCACTCTTTTCTTTTTGCAGAAAAATACATGAAATCGTATCGTCTTCATTTTTCCCTCCCACCCTTCTTTCTTTCCTGTGGTCTATTTCTATTCTGTTTGCACAGGTGACTTCTATTCTCTTTTATCCAAGCTGCTAGGCGAGCTCAAGGATGTTATCCACAGTCATAAGTACAATCCCAGCAAGACGCAGAAAGCCCAGGCTGAGTTGCTGGCTCAAATACATAGCATAATGCAAAAGAAAGCGCTGAACTGGCCCAGTTCCAGACTATCTTTCCCAACCAGGGAAGACACCATTCTGGTGAGGGACAGAGTCCACAAATTTCACCAACTTGAGTCCACAGCCATGCCACTGGGGAACAAGCTCGTAGCTGCTGCTGTGGCTGGCACTCAAAATCAAGGTGGGTCTGGCACTATATCTTGTGGTTGCTGGTTTTTTTTTCCTTTGTTTTTTTTTTTATACCCATTTTGATTATCTTTAAGTCTTTGGGGTAAGGTACAGCCGGATGTTAATTTGTTCATTTGAAATTATTTGATCCCATTTCACTGCTTTTTCACTAGTGAAAGCGGGATTGTGCTGTAAATAAAAATAAAATTGAAGGTGCAGCTCACCTTTTCAGGTAGTTTTAAATTGATTTTCCCAACCAGAAAAGTGGATTCCAAACCAGTATTTCTGCTCTGTTGGAGCATAAATATACCCAATTTAGGCAAAATTCAGTAAAATAAAAGCAAGTGGTCTAAATGATGAGAAAAGTTGAAATCCACTGAGCAATATTCTAATTCATTTTCACTTAAATTCTGGGCTAAGGTCTTAAGGTCTGTAATCTGCTTGGGACATAAAACAAAATGTTGTTGGTTCTGAATAAATCCCTTCCAGTTTAGTGATAATCAAATCTGTCCTCTTTCATTGTGTACCAACTTGGCTGTGTTGTAATGTTAAACTTCAGGTTTGATGTCCAGTACACCACCAGAGATGAAGCTCACCAGTCTGTCTGCTGCTTTTTATTCATCAGCTGTAGAAATGCATGTAGGGACACAGCCAAAAATTACATTTCATACACACAGTACTGTTTGCAGCAAGCAAGGTTGAGGTGTTTCCAGTTCAGGCTTTAGAATCTCTCTACCTGTGAATTATTTACAGTTAGACATGGAAGGACTGTAAGGGAAGTTGTGCAGCCAGTGGGAAATGGGGTATGAGACAGAGTCAGCGGTTGTCTGGTGTTGTTTGTGATGTCTTGGTTGAAATTATGCCAGATATAGCAGTGAGAAATTCACTTTAATTAATTTAATGGAAATTAACAGGATTTGGAAATGAAAATATTTTACCATTACATTGATAGTTTATCTCTAATCTTTACATGATGTGTATTAGTTATGAGTAATTATGCATTAATTTCTTCATGTCTTTGACACTATGACTTGTTCGCTAAGTTGTATTACTTCAGTGATACAAGGTATCAGGCAAAAAAAACAAAAGTTCTCCACACTGACGGATCCTATTTTAAATTTGTAATCATATACCCAAAGTGTCCCTGGCCACACAGCTTTCCCACAGGCTGAAGGTCAGTCTCAGACCTTCATCCTGGCTTGAGGCTGTGTCCGGTGCAGCCTAAACACCAAGCAAACTTCAGACTATCTAACAAAATCTAACGTGACTTCAAACAAGCTTAAGATAACCCTATTGCCACTCTGGTGGCCGAGCGGAGTAGCCCGCCGTTCTTACAGTCCGCTTGTCATGTGGCTGGGAGGTTCGTATCCCAGACTCGCCGTAACCGGTCCCGGCCAGAGCGTCCACGGTGTAAGGCATTCATTATGTCCACCCTTACCCGAGGGATAGTGGGTGTAGATCGGTGTAGTGTTCGCGGACTCGTTGTTCTCCAGCGACCCCTCTGGCCCGTCCGGGCGCCTGCAGCCAAGCAACCGAAAGCATTCTCTTACGTCTCGTTCGCGGCCTGAGGGTAATGCAATCCATGCGAGGCTTCAGCGTGTAAAATGGCGAGAGCAGCCAACACGAGTTTGAAGGAAGCTGGTGTTACGACTATCTCCTTCCTGTGGAAACATCAGCCAGGGGAGTTATTCGACAAGAGTTCCGGCCATATGCCATTGGGTTAATCGGATGGGATAAGGGGAAAAACTAGAAATACATTTATAAAAAAAAGATAACCCTATTTTATGAGGAGTTAATTTTCTAAGGATTTGTTATGACTTTTGCACTTTCCACTTTCACAGTTATTTTGTTTTAAGCGTGCTCATACCGTATGAATAAGAAAATTAATACTCTCAAATAATACAATAATAATCATAATCATAAAAATAATCAAATAATATTCATAATAATACAATAATAACCAAGTAATATAATCAATAATAAAAATGATAAAAAATAATAATCAAGTAATAAGTACTAAAAAAATAATAATAAAAACGGAGTACAATTACATTTACCACATTAAGCTTATCTTATAGGTCTCATTTTGTGATGAATAATAACTGCCCAATGTAGTTTCATTTATCAACTTTTTTTTACTTATTTTATCAAGTGAAATTAAATGCTAAATCACATTATTTGAATCATATACTTGTTGGAATGTCTTTTATATGGTAAAATATATCAGGCATTCAGCATTTCCCAAACGTAATAATGAAGAAAACTTTTAAGGCATATAGTTATAACTTTACTGCTCCCCATTCGATGAAATCCAACAAGCTGTCACGCTTCATACTTCTGAGTAGAACATTGTTATTTCATCTACAAGTCATCTAATTGATCAGGTGGTTGATATTCTTTCATGTAAAGATGAGCTCATGTGGTAATGTAAGTCATGCTTTTGTTGTTTATATAAACTTAGCACAAAAAGTAAGGAAATTTGTGTTTGGTAGATTATTTCTTTGTTGTAACAATGCTTCTTGGCAGTAAATCTTATATCAGGCACCTTATTGTCAGGACCCGGGGTACCAGAAGCTCAAAACAAGAGTCAATAGCAGCAGCAAAATAAGCTGTTTGGCATTGGCAGAGAAGATTTGGCAAATTTTTCATGGGCGCAACCCGCATACTCAGCTCTGCTGCTCATCCCACAAATGCATGTTCCTTACAAATGCAGCACCATTTAAAAGGGAAATAAACAGGCTTTCCAACGGTATAAGATTTATTGCCAAGGAGCATTGTTACAACAAAGAAATAATCTATCAAACACACATTTCCTTACTTTTTGTGCTAAGTATATATTAGCCTACATTAATCTATATTTGAAGATGGTGAAATTGCATCTATTATTGTCCTTCAGCTTCATTTTCATATAATACATCCATGTACAGACCCATTGATAATGTTCTGTGATGGGAGTCCAGTATCACTGAATACTGAATTTACAGATTTAACCTGGTTAAGATTATCGACGTCTCACAAAAAAATGCCTCTGTTGTTTATATCACTCCGTGTCAGTAATTGCCTGTGACTGTATACTACGGTGCCTTGCAAAAGTATTTACCCCCCTTGACAGTCGTCACTAATGTCTGGATTATAAAAGATACTCACACATCTGTTCCTGAACAATATTATTTTTGTGAACCCATAAGCTCTAACAGATGTTCCCACAGCCAAAATAAGTTATGTTTCACAGACTTTTTATTAATAAACTAAAAACTAAATCATAGTGCTTCCATAAGTATTAAACCCCTTGTGCTCTGAAAGCTCCAGGTTTACACAAATGACAAATTATTCCTAAAACAGACTCAGGTGAACACAGTTGGACATAACTAGTGTGCAGCTGTAAGATGTTAAAGTAACGGTCTGGTTTATGGGTATAAAAAGCACTCTGTGTAAAGTTCATTAGCCAGGTGTGAACTCAATCAGAACATGAAGACAAAGGAGCATAATACTGAAGTGAGAGACAACGTGATTAAAGTGCGGAAGGTGGGAAAGGGACACAAAACCATATCCAAGTGTTTGGATGACCCACGGAACACTATTGGATCCATTGTCAGAAAGTGGAAGCGGTATCACACCACCCAGATGATTTGTAGGACAGGCCGTCCCTCAAAGCTAAGTGTCCGAGCAAGATGTGGGCTGGTGAGGAAAGCCACAGATGATCCTGCAATCACTTTGAAGGAGCTCCAGAGGTCAGTGGCTGAAACTGGAGTAAATGTACATAAGTCAACCATATCACGGCTCTCCATAAATCTGGCCTGTATGGGAGGGTGGCAAGACAGAAGCCGTTGCTCAAATCTATGCATATAAAAGCACACTTGGAGTTTGCTACCAAGCTTGAGAGAGACCCAGTTAGGATGTGGGTAAAGGTTTTGTGGTCAGATGAGATGAAAGTTGAGCTTTTTGGCCAAAACTCAAAGCGTTATGTGTGGTGCAAACCTAAAACTGCTCATACTCTAAAAAACACCCTCCCTACAGTGAAGCTGGGTGGCGGCAGCATAATGCTATGGGGTTGCTTTTCATCTGCAGGCACTGGGAACCTTGTTCACACTGAGGGAAGAATGGATGGAGCTAAATACAAGGAACTATTGGAAGAAAACCTGTTGCAGTCTGCCATACAACTGAAACTTTGGGGAAGGTTCACCTTCCAGCAGGACAACGATCCTAAGCACAAGACTAAAGCAACAATGGCATGGCTCAGCAACAAAAAGGTGAAGGTTTTGGAGTAGCCAAGTCAAAGTCCGGACCTCAACCCCATTGAACATCTGTGGCACAAACTGAAAATTGCAGTCCAGAGGCGCCATCCCACCAACCTGCAAGACCTGTACAAATTCAGCCAAGAAGAATGGGCATAAATTACTCCAGAAGAATGTGCAAAGTTCGTTTACTCCAAGAGACTCATGGCTGTTAACTGCAGCAAAAGGGTACTCTACAAAGTATTGATATATGGGGGTTGAGTACTTATAAAAGCACTATATTTTAGTTTTTAATCTATTAATAAAAGTCAGTGAAACATAACTTATTTTGGCTTGGGGAACATGCTGTTAGAGCTTATGGCTTCACAACAACAATACTATTCAGGGACAGATGCGTGAGTGTCTTTTATAATCTAGAAATTAGTGGTGACTGTCAAGGGGGTCGAAGACTTTTGCAAGGCACTGTATATCTAAATTAAAATCAACATTTCACATTTCAGAGTGTACGGCCAGATTATTGGCTCACCTATGTGCATGTGTGTATTTTCATGTATGTGTGCATGTGTATGTGCTTACATAAAGGCTACCACCTGGAAGAAGTGACAGCTTGGCCAGAGAGTCTGCTCCAGCTTGGACAGGTGTCCGGCCTTGCCCTCGACTCAGATGCCAACCTTGTTATTTTTCATAGAGGTGACCACCTCTGGGGATCCAAGTAGGTTGCTTTCATTATTGTTGTGTCAGTGAGCATGTTGGTGACGGTGACAACACCCTCTTGTTGAACGCTCCCCACCAGGTTACACTTTCCTAAACGAACCCAGAATAACCGGATGTGGGGTGGTTTAGCGGTGTTAAATAAAAATAGTTTAAAGTGTTATAGAATATGGACCGGTCACGGCCAGACATCCACGGGGTAAGGCATTCATTAGGCCACCCTTACCCGAGGGATAGTGGGTGTAGATCGGTGTAGTGTTCGGGGACTCGTCGTTCTCCAGCGACCCCTCTGGCCCGTCCGGGCGCCTGCAGCCAAGCAACCGAAAGCATTCTTCCTACGTCTCCTTCGCGGCTTGAAGGAAATGCAATCCATGCGAGGCTTCAGCATGTAAAATAGCGAGAGCAGCCGACACGAGTTTGAAGGAAGCTGGTGTAACGACTAAGTCCTTCCTGTGGAAACGTGAGCCAGAGGAATTATTCAACATTGGGTTAATCGGGTGGGATAAGAGGAAAAACTAGAAATACATTTAAATAAGTAAAGAATATGGAGCTGCCAGGGAAGAGGGAAAGATGAAGGCCAAAGAGGAGGTTTATGGATGTGGTGAGGGAGGACATGCAGGTGGCTGGTGTGACAGAGGAAGATGCGGAGGACAGGAAGAGATGGAAACGGATGATCCACTGTGGCGACCCCTAACGGGAGCAGCTGAAAGTAGTAGTAGTAGCACTAGTGGTAGTAGTAGTAGTAGTTGTGGGATGTGAAGGTGGAGAAGTGGAGGCAAATAGCACAAAGATAATTGCCATCCAGTGGATTCTGTAGCATTACACTAGTCTGGTGTCCGGGTGGCGTGGCGGTCTATTCTGTTGCCTACCAGCACGGGGATCGCCGGTTCGAATCCCAGTGTTACCTCCAGCTTGGTTAGGCATCCCTACAGACACAGTTGGCCGTGTCTGCGGGGGGGAAGCCAGATGTGGGTATGTGTCCTGGTCGCTGCACTAGCACCTCCTCTGGTCGGTCGGGGCGCCTGTTTGGGGGCAAGGGGGAACTGGAGGGATAGCGTAATCTTCCCACGCGCTACGTCCCCCTGGTGAAACTCCTCACTGTCAGGTGAAAAGAAGCGGCTGGTGACTCCACATGTATTGGAGGAGACGTGGTACTTTGCAGCCCTCCCCGGATCAGCAGAGGGGGTGGAGCAGCGACCGGGACGGCTCACAAGAGTGGGGTAATTGGTGGAGAAAAAAAGGGGGAAAAAATCCACCAAAAAAAACAAAAACGAAAGCATTACACTAGCCAGTACATTTGGGTAGTTAAAAAAAGAGAAGTGTGTGTGGAGTAATGGCTGTTGTATGAAGTGTCACCTATATGTTGTATTTTATTGCTGATTTTTTTTTATAATACCCCAGTAAATTATGTCTGAATTTGGACACACTAATTACATGTTTTCATTTATTTTACATACTAAGTGGTGTTAGTGGGGTCTCATACTGCTATTTTCCAGAAGTGTCAGTTCTTCAAAGATTGAAAACCAAAGTGTCCATTGTCAACAGGATAAACATAACAGGGAAGCATCTTTTTCTTTGGTCATCATTACACAGCTGCAAGGAGGTTTGATACCGCAAGATTTATGTTTTTCAAGAATTTCAAAGGCACTCACCATCCAATCAGCAGTAGGATTTGTAATATTAATATATATAATATTATTATAACATATTATTAATTATATTATTATAATTATAATTATTATATTAATATTAATTATTAGTAATATATTAGTAATATCATTACTGACAAAAGTACTCAACATATATATGCATACACACACACACACACACACACATACATACATACATACATATACCTACACACACACACACCCACACACACACATATATATATATATATATATATATATATATATATATATATATATCTAAAAAAATTTCCGAAACCGTCAATGGTGTTATAAGTGCTCAACTAATGAGGAGCGGAATATCAACACAGATACAGAAAAAATATTTATTAAAACTTTTTTTTCCTGTATCTGTGTTGATATATACACTCACCGGCCACTTTATTAGGCACACCTGTCCAACTGCTTGTTAACGCAAATTTCTAATCAGCCAATCACATGGCAGCAACTCAATGCATTTAGGCATGTAGACATGGTCAAGACGATCTGCTGCAGTTCAAACCGAGCATCAGAATGGGGAAGAAAGGTGATTTAAGTGACTTTGAACGTGGCATGGTTGTTGGTGCCAGACGGGCTGGTCTGAGTATATCAGAAACTGCTGATCTACAGGGATTTTCACGCACAACCATCTCTAGGGTTTACAGAGAATGGTCCGAAAAAGAGAAAATATCCAGTGAGCGGCAGTTCTGTGGGCGAAAATGCCTTGTTGATGCCAGAGGTCAGAGGAGAATGGCCAGACTGGTTCGAGCTGATAGAAAGGCAACAGTAACTCAAATAACCACTCATTACAACCGAGGTATGCAGAAGAGCATCTCTGAACGCACAACACGTCGAACCTTGAGGCAGATGGGCTACAGCAGCAGAAGACCACACCGGGTGCCACTCCTGTCAGCTAAGAACAGGAAACTGAGGCTACAATTCGCATAGGCTCACCAAAATTGGACAATAGAAGATTGGAAAAATGTTGCCTGGTCTGATGAGTCTCGATTTCTGCTGCGACATTCGGATGGTAGGGTCAGAATCTGGCGTCAACAACATGAAAGCATGGATCCATCCTGCCTTGTATCAACGGTTCAGGCTGGTGGTGGTGGTGTAATGGTGTGGGGGATATTTTCTTGGCACACTTTGGGCCCCTTAGTACCAATTGAGCATCGTGTCAACGCCACAGCCTACCTAAGTATTGTTGCTGACCATGTCCATCCCTTTATGACCACAGTGTTCCCATCTTCTGATGGCTACTTCCAGCAGGATAACGCGCCATGTCATAAAGCTCGGATCATCTCAGACTGGTTTCTTGAACATGACAATGAGTTCACTGTACTCAAATGGCAATCTCAATCCAACAGAGCACCTTTGGGATGTGGTGGACCGGGAGATTCGCATCGTGGATGTGCAGCCGACAAATCTGCAGCAACTGCGTGATGCTATCATGTCAATATGGACCAAACTCTCTGAGGAATGTTTCCAGTACCTTGTTGAATCTATGCCACAAAGGATTAAGGCAGTTCTGAAGGCAAACGGGGGTCCAACCCGGTACTAGCAAGGTGTACCTAATAAAGTGGCCAGTGAGTGTATATGTATATGTATATATGTGTGTATATATATATATATATATATATATATGTATGTATGTATGTATACACACACACACACACACACATATATATATATATATATATATATATATATACATAAGTTTGTTAAAAGAAACACTCAACGGTAGAGAAAGTGCTCAACAAATAAGGAGCAAAATAATTTGACAGCTGATGATTGCTTACGGCATGAAACAGGCTTGTACTGTCTCATAAAGAATTTACTTGGCTCACTGGATTTTATATATATATATATATATATATATACACTACCGTTCAAAAGTTTGGGATCACCCAAACAATTTTGTGTTTTCCATGAAAAGTCACACTTATTCACCACCATATGTTGTGAAATGAATAGAAAATAGAGTCAAGACATTGACAAGGTTAGAAATAATGATTTGTATTTGAAATAAGATTTTTTTTACATCAAACTTTGCTTTCGTCAAAGAATCCTCCATTTGCAGCAATTACAGCATTGCAGACCTTTGGCATTCTAGCTGTTAATTTGTTGAGGTAATCTGGAGAAATTTCACCCCACGCTTCCAGAAGCAGCTCCCACAAGTTGGATTGGTTGGATGGGCACTTCTTTGAGCAGATTGAGTTTCTGGAGCATCACATTTGTGGGGTCAATTAAACGCTCAAAATGGCCAGAAAAAGAGAACTTTCATCTGAAACTCGACAGTCTATTCTTGTTCTTAGAAATGAAGGCTATTCCATGCGAGAAATTGCTAAGAAATTGAAGATTTCCTACACCGGTGTGTACTACTCCCTTCAGAGGACAGCACAAACAGGCTCTAACCAGAGTAGAAAAAGAAGTGGGAGGCCGCGTTGCACAACTGAGCAAGAAGATAAGTACATTAGAGTCTCTAGTTTGAGAAACAGACGCCTCACAGGTCCCCAACTGGCATCTTCATTAAATAGTACCTGTTAGAGCCTGTTTGTGCTGTCCTCTGAAGGGAGTAGTACACACCGGTGTA
Source organism: Lampris incognitus (assembly GCF_029633865.1). Taxonomy (NCBI): domain Eukaryota; kingdom Metazoa; phylum Chordata; class Actinopteri; order Lampriformes; family Lampridae; genus Lampris; species Lampris incognitus. The sequence continues at coordinate 53,497,867 of NC_079222.1, forward strand.
GGAAATCTTCAATTTCTTAGCAATTTCTCGCATGGAATAGCCTTCATTTCTAAGAACAAGAATAGACTGTCGAGTTTCAGATGAAAGTTCTCTTTTTCTGGCCATTTTGAGCGTTTAATTGACCCCACAAATGTGATGCTCCAGAAACTCAATCTGCTCAAAGAAGTGCCCATCCAACCAATCCAACTTGTGGGAGCTGCTTCTGGAAGCGTGGGGTGCAATTTCTCCAGATTACCTCAACAAATTAACAGCTAGAATGCCAAAGGTCTGCAATGCTGTAATTGCTGCAAATGGAGGATTCTTTGACGAAAGCAAAGTTTGATGTAAAAAAAATCTTATTTCAAATACAAATCATTATTTCTAACCTTGTCAAATGTCTTGACTCTATTTTCTATTCATTTCACAACATATGGTGGTGAATAAGTGTGACTTTTCATGGAAAACACGAAATTGTTTGGGTGATCCCAAACTTTTGAACGGTAGTGTGTATGTATATATATATATATATATATATATATATATATATATATATATATATATATATATATACAGTGGTGTGAAAAAGTGTTTGCCCCCTTCCTGATTTCTTATTTTTTTGCACGTTTGTCACACTTAAATGTTTCAGATCATCAAACAAATTTAAATATTAGACAAAGATAACACAAGTTAACACAAAATGCAGTTTTTAAATGAAGGTTTTTATTATTAAGTGGGGAAAAAAATCCAAAGCTACATGGCCCTGTGTGAAAAAGTGATTGCCCCCTAAACCTAATAACTGGTTGGGCCACCCTTAGAAGCAACAACTGCGATCAAGCGTTTGCGATAACTGGCAATGAGTCTTTTACAGCGCTGTGGAGGAATTTTGGCCCACTCATCTTTGCAGAATTGTTGTAATTCAGCCACATTGGAGGGTTTCTGAGCATGAACCGCCTTTTTAAGGTCATGCCACAGCATCTCAATCGGATTCAGGTCAGGACTTTGACTAGGCCACTCCAAAGTCTTTATTTTGTTTTTCTTAAGCCATTCAGAGGTGGACTTGCTGGTGTGTTTTGGATCATTGTCCTGCTGCAGAACCCAAGTGCGCTTCAGCTTGAGGTCACGAACAGATGGCCGGACATTCTCCTCCAGGATTTTTTGGTAGACAGCAGAATTCATGGTTCCATTTACCACAGCAAGTCTTCCAGGTCCTGAAGCAGCAAAACAGCCCCAGACCATCGCACTACCACCACCATATTTTACTGTTGGTATGATGTTCCTTTTCTGAAATGTGGTGTTATTTTTACGCCAGATGTAATGGGACACACACCTTCCAAAAAGTTCAACTTTTGTCTCGTCAGTCCACAGAGTATTTTCCCAAAAGTCTTGGGGATCATCAAGATGTTTTCTGGCAAAACTGAGAGGAGCCTTTATGTTCTTTTTGCTCAGCAGTGGTTTTCGTCTCGGGACTCTGCCATGCAGGCCATTTTTGCCCGGTCTCTTTCTTATGGTGGAGTCATGAACACTGACCTTAACTAAGGCAAGTGAGGCCTGCAGTTCTTTGGATGTTGTTGTGGGATATTTTGTGACCTCTTGGATGAGTCGTCGCTGCGCTCTTGGGGTAAATTGGTCGGCCGGCCACTCCTGGGAAGGTTCACCACTGTTCCATGTTTTCGTTATTTGTGGATAATTGCTCTCACTGTGGTTCGCTGGAGTCCCAAAGCTTTAGAAATGGCTTTATAACCTTTTCCAGACTGATAGATTTCAATTACTTGTTTCTCAATTGTTCCTGAATTTCTTTGGATTGCAGCATGATGTCTAGCTTTTGAGGATCTTTAGGTCTACTTCATTTTGTCAGGCAGGTCCTATTTAAGTGATTTCTTGATTGAGAAGAGATGTGGTAGTAATCAGGCCTGGGTATGGCTACAGAAATTGAACTCAGCTTTCCAAAGATGTGATAAACCACACTTAATTTATATTTTAACAGGGGGGGGGGGCAATCACTTTTTCACACAGGGCCATGTAGGTTTGGATTTTTCTTTTCCCTTAATAATAAAAACCATCATTAAAAAACTGCATTTTGTGTTTACTTGTGTTATCTTTGTCTAATATTTAAATTAGTTTGATGATCTGAAACATTTAAGTGTGACAAACATGCAAAAAAATAAGAAATCAGGAAGGGGGCAAACACTTTTTCACACCACTGTATATACACGTATTTACACATATATATAGCGGGTTTTTTTCCGAATCCGTCAATGGTGTTGCGTGCTTGACTAATGAGGAGTGGAATATCAACATGGATACAGGAAAAAAGATTTTAATGCAGAGCAGTACAGGCCTGTTTCGTGCGTCTCGCACTCATCAGCTGCTAATGTTTTTTTGACAAAGAATCATACCATTACGTTGCCCAGCGTCATGCCCCTAATTTTGGTTGGACAGTGACCAATCAGATGAGGAAACATTCATATTATAACAGCCAATGGGGTAGTTACTTATGATGCACAGCAACCAATGGAGGGGTAGAAAACATTACAACCAATGGGACTGGGGTTTGTTTTGAAAAGCATTTAGCAGCCAGGGCACCGTTGAAATGGCGTACAGTAAAAATATTGAAAATATAACAAGGTAACTTATGTGTATTATACACTGCTCAAAAAAATAAAGGGAACACCTAAAAACAAAATATAGACCTCGATGAATGAAATATTTCAGCTGAAAATCTTTATTTATTAGACAGAGGAATGTGTTTAGAGCAAAATAACCTAAGAATGATCAATGGAAATCAAAATCATTAGCCCATTAAGGTCTGGATTCAGAATCATACTCAAAATCAAAGTGGAAAATGAGAACATAGGCTGATCCAACTTCTGTGGAAATTCTTCAAGACGATTCAAAATGAGACTCAGTAGTGTGTGTGGCCTCCACGTGCCTGTATGCACTCCCTACAACGTCTGGGCATGCTCCTGATGAGACAACGGATGGTCTCCTGAGGGATCTCCTCCCAGACCTGGATCAGGGCATCGGTCAACTCCTGGACAGTCTGTGGTGCGACATTGCGTTGGCGGATGGTACGAGACATGATGTCCCAGAGGTGCTCGATTGGATTCAGGTCTGGGGAACATGCAGGCCAGTCCATAGCATCAATGCCCTCGACATACAGGAACCGCTGACATACGCTGGCCACATGAGGACGAGCATTATCATGCATGAGCAGGAACCCAGGGCCCACTGCATCAGCATATGGTCTGACAATGGGTCTGAGGCTCTCATCCCGGTACCTAATGGCAGTCATGGTACCTCTGGCTAGCACGTAGAGGTCTGTGCGGCCCTCCAAGGATATGCCTCCCCAGACCATCACTGACCCACCGCCAAACCGGTCATGCTGGAGGATGTTGCAGGCAGCAGAATGTTCTCCACAGCGTCTCCAGACTCTCTCACGTCTGTCACATGTGTTCAGTGTGAACCTGCTCTCATCTGTGAAGAGCACAGGGCGCCAATGGCGAATCTGCCAACCAAGATGTTCTCTGGCAAAGGTCAATCGGGCTGCACGGTGTTGGGCTGTGAGCACAGGCCCCAATTGTGGACGTCGGGCCCTCATACCATCCTCATGCATTCTGTTTCTCACTGTTTGAGCAGAAACCTGCACATTAGTGGCCTGTTGAAGGTCGTTTTGTAGGGCTTTGGCAGTGCTCCTCCTGTTCCTCCTTGCACAAAGGACCAGATATCAGTCCTGCTGCGGGGTGGTTGTCCTCCTGCGGCCCCCTCCACGTCTCCTGGTGTACTGGCCTGTCTCCTGGTACCTCCTCCATGCTCTGGACACTGTGCTGGGAGACACATCAAATCTTCTTGCCACAGCACGCATTGATGTGCCATCCAGGATGAGCTGCACTACCTGAGCAACTTCTGTAGGTTGCAGATACCGCCTCATGCCACCTCTAGTGGTGAGGGCACTAGCAAAATGAAAAACTAACCAAAGATCGGCCAGAAAAGATGAGGACAGGCAAATGGTCTGTGGCCACCACCTGCAAATCCATTCCTTTTATAGGGGTTGTCTTGCAAATTGTTTAATTTCCACCTGGTGGAAATTAGACAATTTACCAACAGGTGAAATTGATTCACAAATCAGTGTTGCTTCCTAACTGGACAGGTTGATATCTCAAAAGTGTGATTGACTTGGAGCTACATTGCATTGCTTATGTGTTCCCTTTATTTTTTTGAGCAGTGTATATTGGGGTGGTGTTAGGGCACAGTTGGGAAGACAGGTAGTTAAAAAAAACATATTTTAAAAAACCCATATTTAAAATAGCATATTAAAAAACCCATATTTAAAATAGCATATTAAAAAAACCCATATTTAAAATAGCATATTAAAAAAACATAAAAAAACTTAATAAATATCATATGTGTATCATCTAATGGGGGGAGAATAATAAAGATGTTTTACTTACAGTTACAAAGGAGATATTTTTTCGGTGTCTACAACTGGTGGCCAATTCGTTTCTATTATTCAAGGTGGACACATCAGGTCTGCAAATAATAAAATACTTTTCTGCCAAGCACAGGTTACATCTTTTACCCCTAACTGAATATGCACTGCTCTTTGCAAGGATTTTCCATGAGACAGAATAACTGATACTCTTGTCTACCAGTGACCACATGTGGCAGCTTAAGGTCATTGCATTTCTTGCATGCTCATTTCTGAAGCTACCCGTATGGGCGTTAAACCTAATTTAAAAAGGCCCTCTGTTAATCCCATGTAAGTGTCCACATTGTAGTTATCTTTTCTTGTCACCGATGCCTGGTAGATGACTCCCTCTATCTGGCATTTTCCTTCTAGAGGACACGATGTCTTAACACGGCATTTGCAGTTGGAGGTGCTTGGTTGTGGTGAGGGGGTCTGTGCCGTGGCCATGATGCTTGTGTTGTGGGATGAAATAACCTGCTGAACATCTGGCATGCAGCTGTAGCTCATTTTGACGTGTTTCTGTTGAATATTTTCCTCAGTTGGTGGTCTGGGGTAAAACACTCATCCAAAAGCTTGAAAAATGTGTTTTCCAATATTAGAGGCCACACAGTGTCGCTGTAGTTGGATTATACCAGCTGATGTTCCGCCTTCTGCTGCGCTTTTTTGTTGTTGTTGCTGGCTGTCAGTAATTGGTGGTGGATTGTATTTAAGTCTGAAATCATATCCACATGTTTGTAAGGCTTCCTGGTATGGGGGGCCTGCTTCGTTAGAGATGGCCTCGCTGGATGATAAACATGAGAGTCTTTTGTTTATGCTCACTGGGATATTTTTCAAAATGGAGGGTGGATGACTGCTTTCTCTGTGGATGTATTGCAGTATATTGTTGGGCTTCATGTAAGGTCTTTATGTACTATTTTTAAGGTCTAATGAGGTATCGAAGAAGTCAGTCAGTTTTTTGTTAACCTCAATTGTAATTTTTAGTCCATTGTTTGCAGATATACTACACATTTTCTTTTTTATTCTCTCGACTTCTCTTGCCGGTTTGTTGCAGACTGCCAGCCCGTCATCTCTATATAGCTTGATGTTAATGTCTAGGACCTGTAGTTGGGACAACACGTACAAGCCCACTAGCTCACAGGTCTCTGCCCCGTCCAAGCCTCTCATGGTCACGTCAAATTTGCTGTTACCTTGTTTCTGCCATGGTATTCCCTTGTGGTATAAGATTGACTCTTAAGCATGGGCTATGATGTCTCTGTCTTGGTGGGATATTACGACCTTCAGCCGCCACATGTGGTCATTGGTAGAGAAGAGTATCAGTTATTCTGTCTCATGGAAAATCCTTGCAAAGAGTAGTGCATATTCAATTAGGGGTAAAAGATGTAACCTGTGCTTGGCAGTAAAGTATTTTATTATTTGCAGACCTGATATGTCCACCTTGAATAATAGAAATGAATTGGCCACCAGCTGTAGACACATAAAAAAATACCTCCTTTGTAACTATAAGTACAATGTCTTTATTATCCCCCCCCATTAGATGATACACATATGACATTTATTAGGATCTTTTAATGTTTTTTTAATATTCTATTTTAAATACGGGTTTTTTAATATGCTATTTTAAATATTGTTTTTTTTAATATTTTAGTTTTTTTTTTTTTTTTTTTTACTACCTGTCCTCCCAACTGTGCCCCAACACCACCCCAATATACACTGCTCAAAAAAATAAAGGGAACACATAAGCAATGCAATGTAGCTCCAAGTCAATCACACTTTTGAGATATCAACCTGTCCAGTTAGGAAGCAACACTGATTTGTGAATCAATTTCACCTGTTGGTGAAGACAACCCCTATAAAAGGAATGGATTTGCAGGTGGTGGCCACAGACCATTTGCCTGTCCTCATCTTTTCTGGCCGATCTTTGGTTAGTTTTTCATTTTGCTAGTGCCCTCACCACTAGAGGTGGCATGAGGCGGTATCTGCAACCTACAGAAGTTGCTCAGGTAGTGCAGCTCATCCAGGATGGCACATCAATGCGTGCTGTGGCAAGAAGATTTGATGTGTCTCCCAGCACAGTGTCCAGAGCATGGAGGAGGTACCAGGAGACAGGCCAGTACACCAGGAGACGTGGAGGGGGCCGCAGGAGGACAACCACCCCGCAGCAGGACCGCTATCTGGTCCTTTGTGCAAGGAGGAACAGGAGGAGCACTGCCAGAGCCCTACAAAACGACCTTCAACAGGCCACTAATGTGCAGGTTTCTGCTCAAACAGTGAGAAACAGAATGCATGAGGATGGTATGAGGGCCCGACGTCCACAATTGGGGCCTGTGCTCACAGCCCAACACCGTGCAGCCCGATTGACCTTTGCCAGAGAACATCTTGGTTGGCAGATTCGCCATTGGCGCCCTGTGCTCTTCACAGATGAGAGCAGGTTCACACTGAACACATGTGACAGACGTGAGAGAGTCTGGAGACGCTGTGGAGAACGTTCTGCTGCCTGCAACATCCTCCAGCATGACCGGTTTGGCGGTGGGTCAGTGATGGTCTGGGGAGGCATATCCTTGGAGGGCCGCACAGACCTCTACGTGCTAGCCAGAGGTACCATGACTGCCATTAGGTACCGGGATGAGATCCTCAGACCCATTGTCAGACCATATGCTTGTGCAGTGGGCCCTGGGTTCCTGCTCATGCATGATAATGCTCGTCCTCATGTGGCCAGAGTGTGTCAGCAGTTCCTGTATGTCGAGGGCATTGATGCTATGGACTGGCCTGCATGTTCCCCAGACCTGAATCCAATCGAGCACCTCTGGGACATCATGTCTCGTACCATCCGCCAACGCAATGTCGCACCACAGACTGTCCAGGAGTTGACCGATGCCCTGATCCAGGTCTGGGAGGAGATCCCTCAGGAGACCATCCGTCGTCTCATCGGGAGCATGCCCAGACATTGTAGGGAGTGCATACAGGCACGTGGAGGCCACACACACTACTGAGTCTCATTTTGAATCGTCTTGAAGAATTTCCACAGAAGTTGGATCAGCCTATGTTCTCATTTTCCACTTTGATTTTGAGTATGATTCTGAATCCAGACCTTAATGGGCTAATGATTTTGATTTCCATTGATCATTCTTAGGTTATTTTGCTCTAAACACATTCCTCTGTCTAATAAATAAAGATTTTCAGCTGAAATATTTCATTCATCGAGGTCTATATTTTGTTTTTAGGTGTTCCCTTTATTTTTTTGAGCAGTATATAATACACATAAGTTACCTTGTTATATTTTCAATATTTTTAATGTACGCCATTTCAACAGTGCCCTGGCTGCTAAATGCTTTTCAAAACAAACCCCAGTCCCATTGGTTGTAATGTTTTCTACCCCTCCATTGGTTGCTGTGCATCATAAGTATCCTACCCCATTGGCTGTTATAATTTGAATGTTTCCCCATCTGATTGGTTGCTGTCCAACTGAAATTAGGGGTGTGACGCTGGGCAACGTAACTGTATGATTCTTTATCAAAAAACATTGGCAGCTGATGAGTGCGAGACGCACGAAACAGGCCTGTACTGCTCTGCATTAAAACATTTTTTCCTGTATCCATGTTGATATATATATATATATATATATATATACGACTTTTGTTTTCCCAGCCTCACATTTGTGTCCCTGTATACTATAGTTGTAGTAGCTGAATTAACTTCAGAGTAGGTGAGAAGGGGTAGGAAAAAATAAGTGTATACTTCCTCCTCCTCCTTTTCCAACATGTAACACATCATCTGATGCATATGGAGATGTGTTCACTGAGTTTGATGTGTGGATTTGTTGATCACTTCAGATTATTGGCGATGGATTATCTGTATGTTATGTCCTGATTATTTACATGCTCGAAATAAATCATCATCTGTGTAACTTACACGCTATTGTATAGTAGATTATATATAAATAGTATATATTATGCTGTTACAACATATTATTTTTTTAATAACTACAATTGATCTTTTTTCCCTCCTTTTTCTCCGTCTCTTTTCTCCCTTCTCTTTAATTCCAGCTCCTTTGACAGCCAGGGTAGATACCAGCAGAGGTCCCTAGGTCCTATTCAGCAGTCCACCATTTTGGTTGTGGATCCAGTTAAAGGCCATGTCCTCAAGGCTTCCGGCAGAAACATGTAAGCATTCATGAGGTTGTCTTGAGTGTTAGCCAACACATTTAGCTAGAACAAAGACACCATCATATTTATGTGCCCTAATACTTAAATCTTTTGGAATATAAATAAAGAACAAGAGTTTATGTGGTCGTATCACTTTACATCATTCAGTTAACACCAGTCTCTTGCTGCAGGTTTTACTTGCCTCATGGGATAACTGCTGACACGGAAAATAATTACTGGGTCACTGATGTGGCTCTTCATCAGGTGAGGCTCCTTAACAAATTCAGTATCAAGATTTCTGTAAAATCCACCTATTGACCATGCAATAGGGTTTAGCTTTTTATCACTAAAACAAAGACTCAGATATTTGTCTTATGTGTTCAGCAGAATCTTATCTATTTTTTGCCACTTTTATACACATTTTTCTCAAAATGACTTGATAGATGTAATTTAACCACTTAAAAAGCGAGAGGATGCCTGAGGAGTGGAGAAGAAGCATACTGGTACTGATTTTCAAGAACAAGGGTGATGTGCAGAGCTGTAGCAACTACAGAGGTATTAAGTTGATCAGTCACAGCATGAAGATATGGGAAAGAGTAATAGAAGCTAGGTTAAGAGGAGAAAAAGAGTAATATAAACTAGGTTAAGAGGAGAGAAAGAGTAATAGAAGCTAGGTTAAGAGGAGAGGTGACGATTAGCGAGCAGCAGTATGGTTTCATGCCATGAAAAAGCACCACAGATGTGATGTTTGTTTTGAGAATGTTGAAGGAGAAGTATAGAGGAGGCCAGAAGGAGTTAAATTGTGTCTTTGTAGATTTAGAGAAAGCATACAACGGTGCCGAGAGAGGAGGTGTGATATTGTATGAGGAAATCAGGAGTTGCAGAGAAGTACGTAGCAGTGGTGCAGGATATGTATGAGGGAAGTGTGACAATGGTGAGTTGTGCGGCTGGAATGACAGATGGGGTCAAGGTGGAGGTGGGATTGCATCAGGGATCGGCTCTGAGCCCTTTCTTGTTTGCAATGGTGATGGACAGGTTGATGGAAAAGATCAGGCAGGAGTCTCGGTGGACTATGATGTTTGCGGATGACATTGTGATCTGTAGTGAGAGTAGGGAGTAGGTTGAGGAGAGCCTGGAGAGGTGGAGGTATGCACTGAAGAGAAGAGGAATGGAAGTTAGTAGGAGCAAGATGGAATACCTATGCGTGAATGAGAGGGAGGACAGTGGCATGGTGAGGATGCAAGGAGTGGAGGTGACGAAGGCATATGAGTTTAAATACTTGGGGTCAACTGTCCAAAGTACCAGGGAGTGTCGTGTATGGGAGGGGTCTAGGTTCAAGTTAGAGTAGGGTGTTTTGTTTCATTTTACCTTGTGTTACGGTAGGGCAGATATTGTGAAACCTGAGATCCTGAGTTCCTATACAGGACTCCTGACAAATATATGTGACAAATATACCTTTGATTCTTGAATCATGAATATCTCTCTCTCTCTCTCTCTCTCTCTCTCTCTCTCTCTCACTCTCTCTCTCTCTCTCGCACACACACACAAAGGTCAAAGGTCAATGCCTTAAATCGCCACAGTGCAACACCACCAGTTAAATGTTAATCAAGTATTAATTAATTAAATGTCCTCTCCTCTGCCACATCCTCAGGTGTTGAAGGTGAGCAGCAGCGGCAGAGACAAGGTCCTTCTGGTACTGGGCGAAGCCTTTGAGCCAGGCAGTGATAACAGCCACTTCTGCCAGCCTACTGATGTAGCTGTGGACACGGTGACAGGGAACCTGTACATAGCAGACGGCTACTGCAACGCCCGCATCCTCAAGTTCTCGCCTCATGGCAGATACCTATTTCAGTGGGGTGCAGGTACGAGTCTTCATGTCCACCGAAACAACTCACCATCAGCCTCTTCATGAGGAACAACCACACGGACACACACAATAACATGACTTACAGTGAGCCTGGTTCTAACTGAAGACCTCTCACATATACTGTGACCAATTTTATTTCAGTTTTCACATGTCCCAGTAATATGAATTTCGGTTGTTTGTGGTGATTGCAACACGTGTAGAAGTTTCTCTACTGAAGCTGATGCAGTAGCACACAGTGAAGGCCTGGTTAACCACTCATTCCGAGTCTCTACTAATGTGTAAAGACTTGGAAGGGGGTGTGGTGATGTACAGATGGTTGACAGATGGAATGATGATAAACTCTCCATTAAAATGTGTGATATGAAAGATTTATTTTACTATGTATGCTGAGGACATGTCAACAACATAGAAAGAACCAGGTATAACGTTATCCATAAAAGATTGACCATGGGGCGTCCGGGTGGCGTAGCGGTCTATTCCATCGCCTACCAACATGGAGATTGCTGATTCGAATCCCTGTGTTACCTCCGGCTTGGTCAGGCATCCCTACAGACACAATTGGCCGTGTCTGCCGGTGGGAAGCCAGATGTGGGTATGTGTCCTGGTCGCTGCAGTAGCACCTCCTCTGGTTGGTCGGGGCACCTGTTCGTGGGGGAGGAGGGGCTTGAGGGGAGTAGTGCGATCCTCCCACGTGCTATGTCCCCCTGGTGAAACTCCTCACTGTCAGGTGAAAAGAAGCGGCTGGTGACTCCACATGTATCGGAGGAGACATGTGGTAGTCTGCAGCCCTCCCCGGATCGGCAGAGGGGGTGGAGCAGAGACCGGGACGGATCAGAGGAGTTGGGTAATTGGATGGGTACAATTGACAAATGGGGAGAAAAAGGGGAACCCCCCTCCCCCCAAAAGAAAAAAAAGATTGAGCACGAGATCATAATTGATGTCAGGGCTTCTGTGTGTATAATTCTTTTCCCATAGTTCTTGAATATCACTGAGCATCGCTGAAACATTCAGACACATCTTGTTTCATTTCTTATCTCCTGTGGTCCTCCAAGGTTCTGCAGATGGACAAAGGGTCCCATTCAGAGTCCCTCACAGCCTTGCTTACCTGGCCGACAGACAGGAACTGTGTGTGGCTGACAGAGAGAATGGCCGTATCCAGTGTTTCATCGCTGATTCTGGGGACTTCATCAAGGAGATCAAGAGGAAGGAGTTTGGAGGAGAGGTTTTTGCCATTTCTTACAGCCCCGGTGATGGTGAGTTGTCCCTGCACCAAACAGGAAGGAAGCACTTTTCGTGGATACAGCTTATAATTAAAGATACCACCAACACATGCCATTAATTTTACTCTGGCAGTTGTGTGTAGAATTAACATTAACAATGAGGTGTCGCACACCGACTTCAGCCAAGTCTGAAATTGTTTAATTTCTAAAGCTAGCTAGTGTTGGTATATTGAGCCTCTTATGGAGTATGTTGTTTCAAGATTGCTAGTAGTATGAACAGTAGCATGTTGAGGTGGTAAATGCCAATAAAATTATTTATTTGAGGGTGACTATCTTTTTTTTTTCCTCAAAAGTATTTTTATTGGAGATGTAAATACCGATACAGTGTCCAATATTAACAAATATCTCCACATTTTATATTTTCAGAAGAAATGCAAAACAAACAGAAAAGACAAAACAACAGATGAACACCCCCCCCCCCTCGTGCCTTAGGAGTGTCGGTAAAGAAAATGACAATACCATAGCTCAGTGTAATCTGTTCATAACATTATGTGTCATAGGGAAGATAATTAAACAATGTACATTTGTAAAATACTTGTAAAAAGTAAGCAAGCCAGCCAAAGCTGCACGGGTACAGGTGAATAATGGCAAATTCAGCATAGTTTTGATAGACTTAGGACAGATCTCTCATCACCATCTGATCTCTACTCTGAGGGTAATACAGACAGGTTTGCAAAATAGGAAAGGAAAGGCTGCCATTTGCAGTAAAAGCGTTCTTTTGATCCCCTCAAAGTATATTCAATTTGTTCTGAGGTTAAATATGATATTATATCTTTTAACCACCCAGAATGTGATGGGATGGTGATGAGGGAGATTTCCAGGCTAAAAGAACCCTTCGGCGAGCCAGAAGAGATATTAATACAATAATATCTCTTTGTTTAGTGTTCAAGGATAAGAACAAATTATTTGTTGGTACTCCAAAGATGGCGATTCGTGGATTTGGATCAATGGGGACTCCTAAGACATCTGAAAGGGTGTTGAAAACTAAAGACCAATAATTTTGAAGTGCAGAGCATGACCAAAACATATGGGTCAGATCTGCGGGTGAGTGAGAGCAACAGTCACACTGTGGATCTAAGCCTGGGTATATCTCAGAAAGCCTGGATTTACTGATATGGATTCTATGTAAAACCTTAAATTGAATGAGCGTTAGAATGGCACATGATGAGGAGGAGTTAACCCATTTTAACGCTCCCTCCCAATAGTCATTTGTTAGCTCAACATCTAGTTCCTTCTGCCAGTGTGCTTTGATTTTCTGAGTTGAATGATTTTCTAAGCTTAAGAGGCTCTCATACAAGAATGATATTAGCCCTTTTTGAGCAGGGAGGATAGGGTTTAGCATATTTTCCCAAGTGAGTTGGGGTGGAAGAGAAGGAAATGAGGGAAATTGTTTATGTATAAAGTTATGCACTTGAAAAAACCTGAATATATTGCAGTGAGGTAAATTGTGTTTTTTATGTAGATCATCAGTGCTAGGAAATGTGTCATTGTGAAATAAATCTTTAAAACATTGTAAACCTACATCTTTCCAAAAGTAGAGTCAAGGGTTGAGGGAGGGAATAGATGATTGTTGGTGATAGGCCCTAATACAGATGACGCTTTAAATTTGTAGTGACGTCGGAATCGGATCCATATTTCTAAAGCAGAAAGTACTCTGAGGTTCGAGGTGTAGCGAGATGGTTTTATAGGGAGTGATGAAAAGACTAATGCTGGAAGTGAAGGTGAGCGACATGATTGAGCCTCTAATGAGCACCAACTAGATTCCGGCGCATGGAGCCAAAATTATATTTTTTGTATATTCACTGTCCAGTAATAATGGATAAAACTGGGAAGCGCTAAGCCATCCATTTCTTTGTTTCATTGAAAGAGCGTATGATTCATTCTGGGGTGTTTGCCTCCCCAAATAAAAGGGCTGATTGTTTGATTAATTGTGCGAAAAATTGTTTTAGGGAGGAATATAGGGAGACACTGGAAAACATATAAAAACTTCAGGAAAATGTTTAATTTTTACTGATTGGATTTCTACCAGTTAATGCTAGTGGCAGGCTATTCCATCTATTGAAATCAAGTTTCATTTGATTTAGCAGTGGGGTGAAATTTGCTGTGTAAAGAGAGGAGGAGCGAGTAACTTCTTTACCAAGATATTTAAAGCCTGAATAGTATAAGTGAAATGGGATTGAAGTTTGTCGAATTTGTAGGGCTTTCTCTTATTGAAATTTAGTTTGTACCCAGAAAATGACCCAAAATCCTCAAGGAGTGAGACAGTTGTTAATGTACAAGATTCAGGGTCAGTTAAGTACACTAATAAATCATCTGCATACAAAGCCACACGGTGCTCAACCCCTTCTCTTCTCACACCTTGCAATAATGGTGAAGTCCGTACTGCTATGGAAAGTGGTTTGATGGCTATAGCAAAAAGTAGTGGGGATAGGGGGCACCCTCAACAAGTTCCCCTAGAGAGATTAAAGAGCGGAGACCTTATAGGGTTAGTGCAGACCAAAGCTTGTGGTAAGGAATAGAGAAGACGGATCCATACAATAAGATTATTACCAAAACCAAATTTGTAAAGTACTGTGGATAAATGGCCCCATTCAATTCAGTCAAAGACCTTCCCCGCATCTAGGGATATGACCACTTCCGGAGAAGAGTTGTTGCTGGGAGAGTAGATAATATTTCAAAGTTTACGAATATCTGAGAATGAATGCCGATTTTTTATGAAGCCTGTTTGGTCCTCAGAGATGACATTTGGAAGAATTGATTCTAAGCGGAGAGCAAATACCTTTGCAATGATCTTGACATATACATTAAAAAGTGAGATAAGACGATAAGATCCACAGTTAGTGGGGTCCTTGTCTTTCTTAAGTAGAAGGGATATGGATGCTTGACAGTGTCGAAGGTAATTGACCTTTTTCAATTGAGTCTTGGAACATTAAGCAAAAGAGGAGAGATTTTGTTAGCAAACTTCTCATACAAATCAGTAGAATCACCATCTGGACTCGGCATCTTCCCACTCTGCATTGGTTTTATAGCTGTAACAATTTCTGCCAGACCTACTGGCCTCTCCTAATCTGAGGCAAGATCCTCACTAATTGCTGGAATATGTTTAAAAAATATCATTTTGGAATTGTCTACTGGTGCTTCAGAAGTGTATAAAGTGGAGTAAAAAGATGTAAAAATTTTGTTAATCTCTTCAGGGTCTGTCACCAGGTTATTACCGGGGTCCTTCACCTGAGGTATAAGCCAAGAGGCAGATTGTCATTTTAATTGATGAGAAGGAAGCCGCCTCCCTTTTTCTCCATACTCAATAACTACTACTACTACTTTCGGCTGCTCCTGTTAGGGGTCGCCACAGCGGATCATCCGTAATTTATGATCCGCATATTTGATTTGGCAAAGATTTTATGCCGGATGCCCTTCCTGACGCAACCCTCCCCATTTGTCCGGGCTTGGGACCGGCTGGGTTTTTCTCCATACTCAATAAAAACCACGAAAATGGAGTAGTGAGCGCTCTGCCTTATTTGTAGATAGCAAATTGAATTGTGATTGTAGATCTAATCTTTTTTCTAAGGAGTTTTGGTGCAGGATTTGTGGAACATTGGCGTTCTAGTATGTTTAATATTGATTCTGTTAATTTTTGAGGTTGTTTTATGCGTTGTTTACTTATATGAGAGGAATAGGAAATTATTTGGCCCCTTAGGAATGCTTTCAAAGTTTCCCACAGTAATGAGGGGGAGATGGATTTATCTATATTTGTATCTAGAAATGTTTCTATAGATTTTGATAGGTAGTCATAGATCAGATAGCAATAGTGAGTTAAATTTCCGAGGACGATCTGTCAAGAGATTGGAGAAGTTAATTTCAAGTGTCAATGGGGCATGATCTGATATGACAATTGCCAAATATTCCACAGATTTGACTTCACTAAGAAGGGATGAGTCTAAAAAGTAGTCATCTATCCTGGAAAATGTATAATGGACATTTAAAAAAAAAAGGAAAGTTCTTTGACGGAAGGGGAAAAAACCTCCACTGGCCCACACATCCATTCTCCTCCATAAACATGGCCCACACTTTTGCCATTCCTGTTGGGGGGACTACTCTCAAACTTGAACGATCCAATTTTGGATTGATTGCACAATTTACATCACCTCCTGACATCAATCGGTGTGTATTTAAATAGGGGAGAGAAGATAAGAGTTTGTTAACAAATTGGGTGTCATCCCAGTTGGGACTATATCTACTACTACTACTGCTACTTTCGGCTGCTCCCGTTAGGGGTTGCCACAGTAGCTCATCCATTTCCATTTCTTCCTGTCTTCTGCATCTTGCTCTGTCACACCAGCCACCTGCATGTCTTCCCCCACCACATCCATAAACCTCCTCTTTGGCCTTCCTCTTTTCCTCTTCCCTGGCAGCTCTATATTTAGCATCCTTCTCCCAATATACCCAGCATCTCTCCTCTACACATGTCCAAGCCATCTCAATCTTGCCTCGCTTGCTTTGTCTCCGAACCATCCAACTTGAGCGGTCCCTCTAATATCCTTCTTTCAGCTTTTTCCCTGGTTTTCAGGGGTCGCCACAGCAGATTTTACAGTTTCCATCAGGACCCTGTGAGGGCACAGTGCCAATGACCGTTGTTCGATCCGGTATGGTCTTGTCAATCTGCATATTGATTTGGCAAAATTTTACGTCGGATGCCCTTCTTGACACAACCACTAACCCTATGGACAGGGGCGCAGGTAAAGTGCTGGATGCCATCCCAGTATTCATGGACTTGCGCCCATGCCTGTCGCTATTGCGGTCCCTTTTAATATAATCATTCCTAATCCTGTCCTTCTTCGTCACTCCCAGTGAAAATCTTAGCATCTTCAACTCTGCCACCTCCAGCTCCGCCTCCCGTCTTTTCGTCAGTGCCACTGTCTCCAAACCATACAACATAGCTGGTCTCACAACCATCTTGTAATTCTTCCCTATAACTCTTGCTGGTACCCTTCTGTCGCAAATGAGTCCTGACACTCTTCTCCACCCACTCCACCCTGTCTGCACTCTCTCCTGCACACCCCGTTACTTTGGACAGTTGACCCTAGGTATTCAAACTCATATGCCATTGTCACCTCCACTCCTTGCATCCTGACCATTCCACTGTCCTCCCTGTCATTCACGCATAGGTATTCCATCTTGCTCCTACTGACTTTCATTCCTCTTCTCTCCAGTGCATACCTCCACCTCTCCAGGCTCTCCTCAACCTGCACGCTACTCTCACTACAGATCACAATGTCATCTGCGATCATCATCATCCATGGAGACTCCTGCCTGATCTTGTCCGTCAACCTGTCCATCACCATTGCAAACAAGAAAGGGCTCAGAGCCGATCCTTGATGTAATCCCACCTCCACCTTGAACCCATCTGTCATTCCAGCCGCACACCTCACCACTGTCACACCTCCCTCATACATATCCTGCACCACTCCTACATACTTCTCTGCAACTCCTGACTTCCTCATACAATACCACACCTCCTTTCTCGGCACCCTGTCGTATGCTTTCTCTAAATCTACAAAGACACAATGTAACTCCTTCTGGCCTTCTCCGTACTTCTCAATCGACATTCTCAAAGCAAAATGTTATTTATGATCCGTGTTTGATGAGCGTTTGATTGGGCCATTCATTCCTTTAACATCCCATGATACAAATTTGATTTTGTGACCTTCCTTATTAGCCTAGGTATTTGGCGCCATTTACCAAAAGAGACAAAAATAAAAACTTCAGCCCAATGTTTGATATTGCAGAATGCATTTGCAAAACATTTTTGAGATTGATTTTTGACATTTGACAGATAAAAGAGCAAAGATACATCCTAAGGCTAATCTCTTTCATTCCCCAATATCTCCAAGGCTTTAGCACAACAAGAAAACAAAAGAATAAAAGTCCTAGGTCTTGTTTCATAAAGAGAAAAGACCACAGGTAAAATCGTATTCTGTTTCCAGTGCATCTAAAACGTCTTTCTTTTCCTTTCTTACATGAAAGTGGCTCTATTTATAGAACAACGTTAAGCCTTTAAATCTACCCCCCCCTTACCGAATGTCTAATTTTTCAAGGTTAAGGGATCGTCTGAAAAGTACAAGAGTGCACAAGTCCTGAACTATTAGGAAAATAAATAAGTAAAATTAAATTAGTAATTAAATACACTCAGGTACTTTGATAACTTTGATAGACCCAGCCACTGAGGATGCACTAGCCAGTGCATTCTTGTTTGCTTTGAGAATGTTGATTGAGAAGTATAGAGAAGGCCAGAAAGAGTTGCATTGTGTCTTTGTAGATTTAGAGAAAGCATACGACAGGGTGCCGAGAGAGGAGGTGTGGTATTGTATGAGGAAACCGGGAGTTGCAGAGAAGTATGTAGGAGTGGTGCAGGATATGTATGAGGGAAGTGTGACAATGGTGAGGTGTACGGTTTGGAGACAAAGCAAGCGAGGCAAGATTGAGATGGCTTGGACATGTGTGGAGGACAGATGCTGGGTATATTGGGAGAAGGATGCTAAATATGGAGCTGCCAGAAAAGAGGAAAAGAGGAAGGCCAAAGAGGAGGTTTATGGATGTGGTGAGGGAGGACATGCAGATGGCTGGTGTGACAGAGGAAGACGCAGAAGACAGAAAGACATGGAAGTGGATGATCCGCTGTGGCGACCCCTAACGGGAGGAGCCGAAAGTAGTAGTAGTAGGTACTTTGATAATTACATTATATTGCTTTGAATGACATCTACATTGTCTACCTACAAATGATTTATTCTTTTTTTTTTTTGAAAACTTTATTTTCCAATTTTCAAGTTTTTTTGGAACAGGTATACAAAGCACACGAACAACAACAACAACAACAACAACAAAAAGAAACGTGTAGGAATCCTCCCTCCCCCCCAAGGCTAAAAAAAAGGACTATGCAGGAATTTCTTATTCCAATTCCACATAATAACCATATTTTTGAAGACGATATAAAGTTGTACACATATATCTATAAGTATTGTCGTTATAACCAGGTAAATAAAAAGTACATTCAATAAAAGGGAAAACCTTCAATAAAGTCTATGAAAGGACTCCAAGTCAAAGGAAAGTTTTTGCGGGTTTTACATATTTTATATCGGAGCTTTTCTAAAGGTAGAAAGGACAGCACCTCCCTCAACCACTGCAAAAATGATGGCGCTTTATTCGACTACCAGTTGAATAGGATAAGTCTGCATGCTAGTAATGAGGCAAATGCTGGAGCATTTGCCTGCAAAGTTGTGACCTTACAGTTAGGGGGTGGTATGCCAAAGATGGCTGTGTGAAAATCAGGGTTTATGGTCTGTTTATCGATATGTGAGAATACATTAAATATCTGTCCCCAATAACTGTTGAGGGAGGGGCATGCCCAGAACATGTGTCCCACCGAGGCTGGACTATGACTGCACCTCGGACAGCCAGGGTCTGTGGTGGGAAAGATTCTGGCAAGCTTGTCCCCTGAGAAGTGAAGACGGTGAAGCGCCTTAAACTGAATTAACCCATGTCGTATACACAATGAGGACGTATGTATACAAGTTAAGCTGTCCCGCCATGCCTCTTCAGAAAGCTCTACACCCAAATCTCTCCCCCATGCAGTTTTTGTTTTTGTCCCAGGACATCTGTTTTAATCCCTGCATCAGTGTGTAAATTATAGAGACCCGTTTTTTCCCAAAGGGATCCATCTCTAGAATAACGTCTAATTGGCTCCTGGGTGGCAGATATGGAAATGAGGGAAACATTTTCTTGGCAAAACTACGGATTTGAAGGTATCTAAGAAATGGGATCTGGGTATGTTACGGTCTTTGGTAAGTGTTTCAAATGAGGTGAATGTTCCATCTTTAAATACATCACAGAAAAACACCAGTCCATTTCTATGCCAAAGTTGAAATGCGTTATCTAACACAGATGATGAGAAGAACTGATTATTTGCTACTGGAAAAAGACCGCTAGCATGCTTTAATTCAAAATGCCTCCTAAACTGGAGCCATATCCTAAGTGAAGCTTTAACCACCGGGTTTGTTATTTGTATGTTACGTTTATGTGGTAGTGGAGAGGTGAATATCGGTAAAGGATTAGATAAGAGTTCCATGCGAACCCAATCTGTACCCTGTTGATTCTTATATGTAAATGCCCAATGTAAAAGTTTTACAATGTTCGCAGCCCAGTAGTAACAAATAAAGTTAGGCAAGCCTAATCCCCCTGTCTCCTTAGGGACCTCCAAGTATATTTTCTTCATCCTGGGGTTTGAATTGTTCCAGATGAATGATGAAATTAATCTATCTAATTGTTGAAAAGTTGTCTTAGGTATGAATATGGGAATCATTTGAAAAAGAGAGAAATCTGGGTAAGACTGTCATTTTAACTATATTAATGCGGCCCGCTAATGAAATTGGTAGCGTTGACCACTTTTTAAAATCTTGTTTTGTTCGTTCTATTAGTGTTTTAAAGTTATGGTTATATAACCTCCCCATTGTACGAGTGACTTTGATTCCTAAATAGGTAAATACAATATGTTCAAGTTTAAATGGAAAGCTAGAGTAGTCTCTATCAGTGTGATTAATCGGAAAAAGCAAGCTCTTTGAATAGTTTATCTTATAACCTGACAGGCGACCAAAGTTATCCAGGGTAAGTAATAGTCTTGGTATAGATTCTATTGTGTTGGATATAGTATATAACAACAGGTAATCTGCATAAAGTGATACCTTATGCAATTTACCACCTCGTGAGATACCTTTAATGTCATCCTCTGCCCTAAGAGCTATAGCGAGTGGCTCAATTGCCAAATTGAACAGGTAAGAAGAGAGGCTGTAGCCCTGTCTGCATCCCCTATGGAGTGAAAAATAATCAGAAATAATATTATTTGTCCGCACTGCGGCTGTCAGTGAGCAATACAATATTTTAACCCATGCTAGGAATGAGGAACCAAAGCCAAACCTTTCTAGAACAGCAAATAGATATTGCCATTCGATGTGGTCAAATGCCTTCTCAGCATCTAAAGAAATCACTACTTCTGTCTGTTCTACGGAATGTGGTGTGTACAGTACATTAAATAGGCGGTGCATGTTATAGAAGGACTGCCTGCCTGGTATAAAACCAGTTTGATCAGGGTTAACAACGGTTGGGACAACAGTTTCAATACGGGTGGCCAAGATTTTTGTAAGGATTTTGTAGTTGCAATTCAACAAGCTTACAGGGCGGTAGGAGCCACACAGTAGGGGATCTTTGTCTTTTTTAAGTAACACTGATATGATTGCCTGCATCATAGTTTGGGGCAATTTCTGTTGGTTAAAAATTTTCTGATACAACAGGTTAAGTATTGGTGCCAGCTTGTTAGCAAATTCTTTATACATTTCAATTGTAAAACCATCCAGACCCGGTGCTTTGTTGCTCTGCATGGATTTAATTGCTTGTATCACTTCCTCTGTTGATATCTCTCTGTCTATCTGTGCTCTGTCTGCAAGGGCAATCTTTGGTGTGGTCAGACCGTCTAAAAAAGTGAAAATATGCGACAAGTCGCTGGGCGGTTTTGAACTATAAAGGGTAATATAAAATTGTTTAAACTGGTTATTGATGGTGTCAGGGTTGGTAGTCTTTACCCCAGCTGCTGTGCAAATTTCAGAAATAGTGTTAGCGGCTGTGGACTGTCTAACCTGATGGGCTAATAGTTTTCCAGCTTTCTCTCCATGCTCATAAAATGTCTGTTTTGATTTAAAGAATAATTGTTCTGTTTGTTTAATGGAGAGATTGTCGAATTCTATTTTTAATAATAATTTTTTCTTATAAAGTTCAGGTGTTGGGGAATCAGCATATGAACGGTCCACTTCCGCTATACTATGGGACAGTTCTGTTAGACGTTGTTTATGTTTCTTTCTCTCGTGTGCTGTGTATGAGATTATTTGGCCTCTAAGGTAGGCTTTGAGAGCCTCCCAAACAATAGTTAGTGGCATATCCAGAGTATGGTTGAATTCCATAAAGATATCTATCTGCTGGGAGAGAAAATTTTTAAAGTAGTCCCTGGACAGTAATAGAGGATCAAATCGCCAGGTGCGTTGGGGTTTAGGGCAGTCCATGAAACCTATATCTAGATGTACAGGACTATGATCCGAAATAATGTTTCTTCTCCCGGGATCAAAAAGAGAGTAGGATTCCATAAATGAATGGATAACAGCGCCTGCCTTGGAAATTTTACTATTAGGTCTTGGGTTTGATCTGTCCAAATATGAATGTAATACACAATTAAAATCTCCCCCCAATAGTAATTGGTAATTATCTAAGTCTGGGAGGGCTGCTATGAAACTAGAGAAAAAAAGTGGGTTATCCCAGTTTGGTCCATATACATTTGCTAGTGCCACACATGTACTGTACAGGTTACCCGTCACTATCAAATACCTTCCCCTGGGGTCAGAAATAGTCAGTAGTGGAACGAATGGGATACCCTTCCTGATCAAGATGGCCGTGCCCCGCGTTCTATTCTCATTACTGGAACAGAAAATTTGTCCTATCCAAGCTTTCTTTAGTTTTGTGTGTTCACTTGACCAAAGATGAGTTTCCTGTAAGAACATGACATCAGCTCTCAAAGATTTTAAATGTACAAAAACCCTACTACGCTTTACTGGATTGTGAATTCCCCTTATATTCCAGCTCAAAAAACGAAGATAACCTGTATTTTGAGCGTCAAATATTTTTTCTAAAAATGAAAAGAGAAAAGTCCCTGCCTACTAACTACAAAACAAAAACAGAGCCTTGAGGACCCAGGCTGATCTACTAATTCCCTAGAGATCGCATCCCCCATTTCTAGTATAACATGGCAGATAACCATATAAAAACCCTCTAACAAGCCCTAACCAGGGTGAACAGTGGTCTTGTTAAGATTATATTAAATCAAAAAGTCTTTATATACTTAAGAACTATATATCAACACCCATACTAAAAAAAATTTTTAAAAAGGAAAGAAAATATATCAACACCCATATTACAGCAGTTATAACACAGTTCCTTTGTAGGTAAGTGACACTGACCTGGGTGTCGCCCTAGCAGGCTCTGGCAAGTCACCAAAGCACTGTTACGCATATACATGCACACACACGATAATAATAAAACAGAAAAATAGCTTTTTAAATGGGCAGCAGGTATGAAACATTCATATTAGATGAAAAAGGTGTCAAGTATCGGGAAGGAACCCAAAAGCAGACGGGACAACCAGGTAAGGGAAGAATCCAGTCTTTATTGAAGTGACCGATCTCGGGGGTAGAGCAGGAGGTGGCTCTGTGGCAGGTAGGCAGGCAGGCAGAAGTCCATGAATGGCGACGTTCCAACGAAGACTGGTCCATAGTGGAGGCCTTTTAAGGGTGAGGGCGATTGCCGGGGTGAAGGGGGGGTCAGCTGGTGTAGCAGGTGTCAGCTGGTGTAGCAGGTGTCAGCTGGTGTAGCAGGTGTCAAGGGCGATCGCTTTGATGTCAAGGGCGAGAGGCTGTGACAGTACCCCCCCTCCGAGGGGTGCCACTGGGCGAGTGCGTCCTGTGGAAGTCCCGGATGAGGTTTGCGTCCAGGACAAGGCGACGAGGGACCCAACACCTCTCCTCCGGGCCATATCCCTCCCAGTCCACGAGATACTGCAGGCCGCGACCGCGGCGACGAGAGTCCAGGAGACGACGAACGGTGTAAGCCGGATGATCGTTGATCATACGAGGAGGTGGGGGCGGGGGGGCCGGAGGAACTAGAGGGCTGGTAGAGACAGGTTTGAGGCAGGACACATGGAAGGAAGGGTGAACCCGGAGAGTGCGGGGCAGCTTCAGACGGACCACAGAGGAGTTAATGACTTTGACAATGGGAAAGGGACCAATATACCTGGGGGACAGTTTTTTAGCGTCCGATCTCAAGGGTAGATCCTTGATAGAGAGCCATACCTGGTCACCAGGGGAGTAGTCCGGAGCAGGGGTGCGATGACGATCCGCCAAGCGCTGGTAACGGCCGGAGGCCCTGAGCAGTGCAGCACGGGCTCGCCGCCAGGTCCGACGGCACCGACGGACATGGGCCTGGACAGACGGAACCGGAATGTCTACCTCTTGAGAAGGAAAAAGGGGGGGCTGATAGCCGTAAAGGCATTGAAAAGGGGACAACCCAGTAGCAGACGATGGCAAGGTGTTATGGGCATATTCTACCCAGGGAAGTTGTGAGGACCAAGAGGATAGGTTGGCAGACACCAGACAGCGGAGGACAGTATCCAGTGCCTGGTTGGCCCTCTCGGCCTGGCCGTTGGTCTGAGGATGGAACCCCGATGACAGGCTGATGGTGGCACCAATGGCAGAGCAGAAAGCCTTCCAGACAGCAGAAGTGAACTGGGGGCCACGGGCAGACACTATATCACGGGGAAGACCGTGGACCCGGAAAACCTCCCTGACCAGCAGATCCGTAGTCTCTCGGGCCAAAGGCAGTTTAGACAGGGACAAAAAGTGAGCAATTTATTGAAGCGATCAACGACAGTCAGTACAACGGTATTACCGTTGGAGACGGGCAGACCAGAGACGAAATCCAAGGACAGATGCGACCAGGGACAGTGTGGAACAGGCAGGGGGCACAGCAGACTGGCACTGGCCCGAGTGGAGGGCTTATTCTGGGCACAAACAGGACAGGCAGAAACAAAAGACCCAGTATCCTCCGTCATGGAAGGCCACCAGAACCGTCTGCGGAGGAAGGCTAGGGTACGGGTTACTCCAGGATGGCAGGTAAGTTTGGAAGAGTGAGCCCACTGCAACACGCTAGATCTAACAGCGTCTGGAACAAACAAGCGCCCGGGGGGACCGTTACCTGGGTAAGGCTGAGTCTGTTGTGCTGCCATGACCTCCCTTTCAATGTTCCAGGTGACAGCCGCAGCCGCAACCACACAGGTAGAGGGAATGATGGTGTCAGGTTGGAGCTTGGGCTCAGACTCCTCCCCATGCACACGAGACAGAGCATCGGGCTTGGCATTCCTGGAGCCAGGTCTGTACGTCGAAAGAAAAATTAAAACGACCAAAAAAGAGCGCCCACCTGGCTTGGCGCGCGGTGAGTCGCTTTGCTGACTGGATGTATTCCAGGTTCTTATGGTCAGTCCACACTATGAAAGGAAGCTCAGACCCTTCCAGAAAATGTCGCCATTCCTCCAGTGCCAATTTTACCGCCAGGAACTCATGATTCCCCACATCATAGTTCCTTTCAGCTGGGGAGAGACGGCGAGACAGGAAGGCACAGGGGTGTGTCTTGCCATCCTCACTGGAGCGCTGAGAAAGGACCGCCCCCACCCCATCTCAGAGGCGTCCACTTCTACAACGAACTGCTTGGTTGGGTCTGGCTGGATGAGGATAGGGGCTGTGGTGAAGCGGTGCTTGAGGGCTTGGAAAGCTGTCTCTGCTACAGGGGTCCACAGGAACGGTCTGGAGGTGGAGGTAAGAGCGGTTAGTGGGGCCGCAACGCGGCTGTAGTTGCGGATGAACCGTCTGTAGAAGTTGGCAAACCCGAGGAACCTCTGAAGCTGCTTACGGCTGGTCGGGCTTGGCCACTCAAGAACCGCTCTTACCTTGGCGGGATCCATTCTCACCTGCCCATCGGCCACGATGTAGCCCAGGAAGGTGACTGAAGGGGCATGGAATTCGCACTTCTCTGCTTTTACGAAAAGGCAGTTCTCCAGAAGCCGTTGAAGGACTTGGCGGACGTGCATGACATGCTCTGACAGGTCTCTGGAAAAAATCAGAATATCATCCAGGTAAACAAAAACAAAACGATCCAACATGTCACGTAGGACGTCATTGACCAGACTCTGGAAGACAGCTGGGGCATTAGTGAGACCAAACGGCATCACCAGATATTCAAAATGCCCCAGCGGGGTGTTGAAGGCAGTCTTCCATTCATCTCCGTCTCGAACCCGGACCAGGTGGTAAGCATTGCGGAGGTCTAGTTTAGTGAACACTGTGGCTCCCTGGAGAGAATCAAAAGCGGAAGTCATGAGGGACAGAGGGTACTTATTCTTGACTGTGATGTTATTGAGGCCTCTATAGTCAATACACGGCCGGAGGGTCTTGTCCTTCTTGGCCACAAAAAAGAACCCCGCACCAAGGGGTGATGATGACGGGCGAATAAGACCAGCAGCCAAGGAGTCCTTGATGTACCTCTCCATGGACTCCCGCTCAGGCTTGGAGAGGCTATATAGGTGGCTGCTGGAGAGGGAAGCGCCCGGCAGCAGGTCAATAGTGCAATCATAGGGGCGATGAGGAAGCAGGGAGAGAGCTTGATGCTTGTTGAACACGGCTTGGAGGTCATGGTACTCTGGAGGCACCAGTGACAGGTCAGAGGTCTCAGAGCTTGACACCTGACAGGGGACAGACTGAGGCAGAGCAGACTGGAGGCATATGGCATGACAGACGGGACTCCAACTTGAAATTCTGGCCGATGACCAATCAATATGGGGACTATGCTTAACCAGCCAGGGATGACCAAGTATAATGGGAACAAAGGAAGAATTGATAACGAAAAAGCTTAACTCCTCTTGATGGTTTCCCGACAACAGGAGGCGCACAGGCTCGGTCTCAGAGGTTATCCGGGCCAGGAGACGTCCATCCAGGGCATTAGATTCAAGAGGCTGGTCCAGACTCACAGTGGCAAGACCTAGCTGCTTCACAACACTTGCATCCAAAAAGCTTTCATCAGCTCCAGAGTCAATTAAAGCCAAAAGTTTAGTGGACTGATCTTTAAAACTGATGGTAGCTTGCAACTTGGTACGTGGACGAGGAGACAGAGGGCAGACAGTTGGGCTCACGAGGATCCTCCCCCTCCCTCGTGAGCCTGCTAGTTTGACGGAACGGTGAGGGCAGGAGGCGAGAAAGTGACCAGGCTCACCACAATACAAGCAGCTGTTCTCGGTGATGCGGCGTTGACGCTCCTCCGGGTTGAGCCAGAAGCGGCCGAGTTGCATCGGCTCCGAAGCTGGGGAAGAGTCACGCCTCGGGCTTTATCGGAGGACGGCAACCTCAGTTGAGCGAGCTCGGCCCCAAGAGTTTGGAGGTGTGGCCCGTGGTAAGTTGTTGTGACCAGGAAAGCGGCACGTCCTCTCTCGCCTCCACTCCCGGAGACGGTTGTCCACACGAATGGCCAGGGTAACCAATTCCTCCAACCCTCCAGGCTCGGGGTAGGAAACCAATTCGTCCTTTATGGATTCGCTTAGCCCGTTGGAAAAGCCGGCCTGGAGGGACTCGTTGTTCCATCCGCTCTCCGCTGATAGCGTACGGAACTCAACTGAGTAGTCAGCGACGCTGCGGGAACCCTGGCGGAGAGAGATCAGTCTTTTTGACGCATCCTTTCCCCGCATGGGATGATCAAAAACTTGTCGAAAAGCAGTGGTGAACTCAGCGTAGGATGAGGAAGTGGAGGCCCGCATCTCCCACACTGCTGTAGCCCAATCCAGGGCGCTTCCCCGGAGAAGACCCATGATGTAAGCGACTTTGGCTCCATCCGTGGAATATGACTGGGGCTGCAGGTTAAACACAATCTCACACTGCATCAAAAAAGGGCGACAAAGTCCAAAATCTCCATCATACTTATCGGGCCGGGCAACCCATGGTTCCTTAGCCGAAGTTGATGGCGCTGGGGGTGGCGGAGCTGGAGGGGCGGATCCCGGGCTAGCGGAGGCACTAAGTTGGGTCTGGATTCCGGAGATCTTTGAGCTGAGCCCACAGACGGCTCAGCCATCCCCTGTAGCACCTGGCTGTGCTGGCCGAGGACCGATTCCTGGTTGGCTACAGCCTGGCAGACCGTGGCCAGGTCTGTGGTGGAATGGTCTGCTGGGTCCATAGTGGCTGGAACGTACTGTCACGTATCGGGAAGGAACCCAAAAGTAGACGGGACAACCAGGTAAGGGAAGAATCCAGTCTTTATTGAAGTGACCAATCTCGGGGGTAGAGCAGGAGGTGGCTCTGTGGCAGGTAGGCAGGCAGGCAGAAGTCCATGAATGGCAACGTTCCAACGAAGACTGGTCCATAGTGGAGGCCTTTTAAGGGTGAGGGCGATTGCTGGAGTGAAGGGGGGGTCAGCAGGTGTCAGCTGGTGTAGCAGGTGTCAGCTGGTGTAGCAGGTGTCAAGGGCGATCGCTTTGATGTCAAGGGCGAGGGGCTGTGACAAAAGGTAACATTATCTGTGAGTCTCAAATTACAAAAGTTAAAGTAAATAGATAAAGTTAAACTGTAACGTTACTCTGTCATCTTGGCGTCTTAGCTAGTTACTTCCGCTAGTTGTTGGCACTTAGCAGCTAATATCAGTTAGCCGTCAATACCAGTTAGCCACAAATATATTGGAGTGTATCAACATCTTACTGTACATTGTCCTGAGGCTTTAGATTCTCCCTGATATAACCCATCTCCTTAGATGGGTCTTCGAACCGCTTTTCTTGGTCGGACGATGAAGTGATACGAAGCACCGCCGGGAACAGGATCCCGAACTTGACGCCCTGGCAGCTCCGGAGGAGCCACTTAGCTTCGGAGAAGGCCGCTCTCTTCTTCGCCACCACCGCGGTGTAATCCGGGAAGATGCTCCCTCTCTTGCCGTGCAGGCTCAGCGGAGCTGAACGGGCAGCTTTGCGGAAAACCTCCTCCCTCCCTCTCCGAGAAATAGTGAAACTTCACCACGATGATCCTGGGGGGGGGGGTTCTCCTTCGTTGGTGGAGTGCCACAGGCCGCGGTGAGCCCAGTCTAGGGTTGGGGTGAAGCTGAGGCCCAGTAACTCCTGCAGTAGTTTAGCGATGGTAATAGTAGGCTGCTGGCCTCCTCCGCTGGTCTCCCATCCCTCTTTTATCCCGACAATGCGTGCATTACACCGGCTTTGTCGTCCCTCCAGACCGTCTACCTTCTGGCGTAGCATAGCGGCTTCAGGTGTTAGCTGGCCGATGTCCTCCATATTCGTGGTCTTGTCTGTGTATGTTTTCAGGCCGTCCTCCACATTTTTCAGACGGGTCTCTTGTTTCGCCATGCCATCCTTTATAGAGTCTATTTTTGCATTCAGATCCTCTGTGAATGAATCTATCCGTGCCAAGATCTTGCTCTCACTGCTCGCGATGGCAGCCATCACCCCAGATAGGTCTGTAGACTCCCCGTCCGGGGCTTTCACAGAGCCCGAGGCTTTAGCGGCCTGGTCACTGCTGGGTTTTTTTTTGCCCATCGCGTCTTCTAGATGATCGATATACAAGTACAGGGTTGTGAGTCCGGTGTGCTAGCGGTTAAGTATCGTGTGTGTTAAACCTAATTTATCTGTGTTTGATCTGAAAAATTAAAATATTAATGAAAAATTCGCCCTGATCAGGAGCTCAATCTAAAGACGTCTTCACATGTTACTGCTCACCAGTGCCCCCCCAAATGATTTATTCATTTATCAAGATATTTAGCCTGTCACTTACATTTTACTTTTGCCAGTAATTTTGCGACCGTCCCTAATTCGTAGCTAAATTAAATTCAGTTTGGTTTCAACATTGAGTAAGTAGGGGGGTTGCAACACATCTATGTAATCTTTTCCTCTTTACATTGGATCAAGAACGTACAATATATTTGAATAATCTAATCGAGTGTCAACAGACAGAATTTTAGCAGTAACCAATTTTGACCAGCTCCCAGGTTTTCTAGTTCTCCCAATATTGGTCATAAAAGACTTGCGCATCCGCGGGACTGTCAAAAATATGAGTCTGTCCTTGGAAGTAGATTCGTAGGCTGGCAGGATAAAGCAGGCTGAAACGGATGTTCTTCTTGTACAGGTCCGCCTTCAACTTGTTGAAAGCTGCACACTTCTTCGCTAGGCTGGTGCTGATATCTGGGTAGATATAAGTCTTGTGCCCTCAGTAGAACAGCTGTTCCTTTTTCCTGCGAGTGATGCATTCCTTATCTTGGAAGTAGTGAAGAAGCATAATAAAAGGTCTTGCCCTCCCGTTTTCAGATTTCGATGGTTGCCCAAGCCTGTGTATGCATGGTTAAGGATGGGCGGAGTGGGAAAAACGTTTTTTCCAAACACTTCCACGAAAAACTCTTGATATGAATTTCACCGGGTTGGCTCCTTCCATTTTTTTCAGGAATTCCAATAATTAGCAGGTTTGATCGGCAAGACCCAGGGCTCTCAAGTCTCACGCATTGGGCGTGAGACACACACATTTCAACTCGTTCACACACTCACTCGCCACACCTTGTATTTCTCACGCAGAGAACCAGGGTAACGCCCACCAAGTTGCGCCGCTATTTTTTATAACACTGGAACAGGTAGGAATCAAGTGGATTCCCATAGCGTTGAGAAGGGCCTGCCATGCACCAGCCAATCAAAAGAAAGAATATAGCTGCCGAACAGCCAATCAAATAATAGCATTGCTGTATCCGGGTAAGATTTAGATATTCCCACGACAACAACTTGACAGAAGAGGACAGCTATCTACTAACTTAGTCACAAATCCGAAGTAGGACGACAACGACGTGGGAGAAGACCATATCCTAACTATTTACACATGTTTACACTGCACATATTAAGTGACATTCTCTTGTTCTCGTTCAGGTCACCAGTTCTACCTGCACTAAAAAATGATGAATTAAATAAATATTTTTATTCGTATGAATTTATGTGTCATTTATCAGATCAGACCCCCATCCCCACCCCAACCAAACTCCCACCACCGCCGCCACCAAAATCTCACTCTGAACTCAGTTCAAAACTTGAGAGCCCTGAAGACCTATTTTCAAGGCCATCGGTCTTGGCTTTAAGCTGGGTGTTGTCTAACTCGAGAGCAGCACATTTTGTTTCCAGTGCCACCAGTTTGTCGCTGTGGTCTGATAGTGTGTGCTTGACCTCGTTTAATATTTGACCATGAGAGTCGATTGTGGCTCGAATCTTGCCCAGGCATGCTGAGATGGGCGAAGGTGCACTTTCAAATGCTTCTTTTATCAGTGAGGTCGTTGTTGTAGTTAGTTCTTTCAGTAGAACAGCACGACGTTTGTCTAAGTCGGCGGGCAGCTCGGCGTTAGCTTCCGTATCAGACGCCATTACAGGACTCGCGGTTTCTTGCGGGGTTAGCGAAGTTGCTTCATTTTTGTCTTTTCTGTCTTTCCTTGTCTTTTTGTGGGCCATTGCAAGTGTTTTAGTCTCGAAGTCCAATGTAAAAGTCAAAAATATTAGTGAAAATTACCAACAGAACTTGAAAGCTTAAAGAAATAGAAATTGTTTGTTGGAGCCTCCCTCACATTTGTCTTGCTCGTTACATGCTTAACTGGAAGTCTCTGACTATCTTTTAAAAATTAAGATTATCATTCATCCAGTCCAACAAACCAAACCACAAATACGCAGGGTACAAAAGAGTCATTGATTACTTTTCTTTTTTTTTTTTACAAATTTATGTCTGATTTTTCCCTTTTTCTTCCAATTTAGTGGCCAATCGATCCCTATTTTAGTTCGAACACCCACCCTCATACTGCATGCGTTCGCCAACTGCATCTCTCTGGCTGGCAGTCTCGAAGGAGACGCCTCGCCACTTCCGTGACAAGGTGAATCCAGGCCGAATCACTGCATTTTCCGACACACCCAGAGACGCATTCATGTGACGAACACAAGCCGACTCCACCTCCCTCCCGAAGACAGTGTTGCCAATTATTGCTGCTTCATGGAGTCTGGCCATAGTCGGATCTGACCAGACCGAGGCGTGAACCCCGGTCCCCAGTGGGCAACTGCATCGACACAAAGCCGATGCTTAGACCGCTACACCACCGCGGACCCATTGATTACTTTTTAAAGTAATCTCTCAACTGACTAAAAATATATAAAAGCACTGAATTTCTTTTTTTTGATATATACATTTATTTCTAGTTTTCCCCTTATCCCACCTGATTAACCCAATGGCATATGGCTGGAACTCTTGTCGAATAACTCCCCTGGCTCACGTTTCCACAGGAAGGAGATAGTCGTTACACCAGCTTCCTTCAAACTCGTGTCGGCTGCTCTCGCTATTTTACACGCTGAAGCCTCGCATGGATTGCATTACCTTCAGGCCGCGAAGGAGGCGTAGGGAGAATGCTTTCAGTTGCTTGGCTGCAGGCACCTGGGTGGGCCAGAGGGGTCACTGGAGAACGACGAGTCCCTGAACACTACACCGATCTACACCCACTATCCCTTGGGTAAGGGTGGCCTAATGAATGCCTTACCCCGTGGACGCTCTGGCCGTGACCAGTTACGGTGAGTCTGGGATACGAACCTCCCAGCCACATGACGAGCGGACTGCAAGAACGGCGGGCTACTCCGCTCGGCCACCAGAGCGGCGCAGGACTGAATTTCTTTAACTGGAATTAGCCTTTTAAGAAACCCTACAGTATCGTCCACATTTTCTGCCCATTTAGTTCCATATTTTACAGATCAATGTATTCATGAAAATATAATGCTGCAAGGCCTGTTTAAACTAAAGGTTTATGACATAAGCTGTCATGTCAGGTTGTAGCCTCTTCAGAACAGATACCAATAAAATTTTGCCAATTTTTGAATAAATGTGTTGGGTTTTTTTCTATGTTCCTTTGTGTGTGTGTGTGTGTGTGTGTGTGTGTGTGTGTGTAGGTGGTTTGATCTATGCAGTTAATGGGGAATCTCCACATGGCCAGTCAGCTCCTCTCAAAGGTTTTGTGATCAACTACTCAACCAATGACATCATAGATGACTTCCGCCCACACAAACAGGTACATGCACATGCTGATGATATGAACTGATGTTGCTTATTTGTTTGTTTGTCTTGTATAAACAACACCATTGTATAGCGCGAGATCATTTATTCTTTATATCGGCTTGATTACATTTTCTTCAGTCAACAGCACAAAGACAGGTCAGAGAATGAGAGACAGAGTGAGAGAGGGGGAGAAAGAGAGAGATTTAAAACTTTTATTTTAAAAAATACAGCCATATTCAAAACACAAGCAAATAAATAGATACTTAAACATAAATAAATCACATTAATTCTCCAAAAAAAACAAGTTGGTTGTGTTTTACTGAGCACAACACATCCCCATGAGCCCAGACAACTCTGAGCTGCTGGATATCTTTCATTTCTCTGTAATAATTGAAGTCGATCATCATCCTGGCTTTTACCATCCTAGTAAACAGCAGTTTTACATCAATGTCTACTGAGTTGTCCATCTTCTTCTTTCTGCTTACATAAATAGCCATTTTTTCTTGTCCCAAGATAAAGTTCATTAGTTGACATTTTTCTTTTACAGTTTGTTTATACTTAAACCCCAGAATGAACATGTGCTTGGAGAAAACCTCCCTTACCTTACTGAATAAACTCTCCAACAACATGAACAGTGGTGCCAGGTGCACACACTCCAGGTAACAGTGGAAAACAGTTTCTTTGTAATGACATTAAAAAAAAAAATATCACTCACACCTTGACTAATAACGGAAAGAAAAGCATTAACTGCTACTATCCCATGTAAAACTCTCCACTGTAAGTCAGCAACCTTCTTTTTTAATGGTGGTTTGTATAAACCCCTCCAAGCGCAGGTTTGACATCATCACCCAAGCCCAGATGACTTTGCCAAGGTGTGTCAACACGATTGTTTAGTTTACCCTATGTTAGACTCTTAACCATCATTCCATATAGTAATTTGCCTTTTACCTCTTCCAAATTTAGAAAAGTACTTCTTTTCTCATCTAAAAAAAGAACCTGAACAGTCATCAAAACTGGGATGAATACTTAAACAAGGAAAAGGATCGATCATGAATATGCCCCAGCGTGGAATACGAAAGGTATATTTGTGTTCGTTGTTATCCATTATGGATTACGTGTTTTAAGCAGTTTTTATGAGGCACGATCAAACCATTGCTGTATTCATTTAACAGAAGGGATTCATGTCCCGTCAGACAGCGTTTCCAGTGTTCAAGCAGCTTGTTGATGATCCTCACAGATCACACTCCCAGACCAGCTGTTAGAGCAGCTGCATTGTCCAAGTCAGGTCCAGCAGTGTTCACCACCGATCCAGGGGTTAGAATCCCCGCTCTGCAA
The DNA here is from genome assembly GCF_029633865.1 of Lampris incognitus. Classification (NCBI taxonomy): domain Eukaryota; kingdom Metazoa; phylum Chordata; class Actinopteri; order Lampriformes; family Lampridae; genus Lampris; species Lampris incognitus. The sequence goes on from NC_079222.1 coordinate 53,531,664, forward strand.
AACACTTATATGACTGCTGATCCTGCCCAGCAGGAGGAGTCCAGATGTCCTTCATGCACCCCAGGCTCCCTCAACAACCAGTATAAGAAGTTACATTGCACTTTCCTCTCTTTCACCATTATTTTCCACACTGTGAAAACTCCGTGATAGAAAGGGTGCGAGGTTTGGAACTTCAGAGTCTTTAGATCCATGAGGAACAGTGAGTCGTGCAGTCCCAGGCTACCAAACTTCTGCAAAGCTGCATGCCAGTGGTCTCCACAGCAAGTCTTTTGGGCCATAAAGCAGCCTGTGGATAAACTCAAGTTAGAAGGCAGCACCTCTACTGGCCAAATGTATAAGTCTTTGTCCTCCTTCCTCCTTTGTGAGAAAAAGAACAGACTGGGGCATCCAATGCAATTTATCCCCCAAAAAATCAACTAAAACAGCTTGAATTCATGAAAGTTTGAAAGGGGATCAACACAAACTAATCTGTGCCATAATGAAGAAGACATTAGATTGTTGATTACAAGTGTCCTCCTTCTGTAAGATATGCTTGGCAAAAGCCATTTCCCTTTTTTAAGCCGGCCTTCTATTTTTTCTAAAACTTTCTCCCAGTTCTTTTCTAGCACAGATTATTCACCTAAAAATACTCCCAAGTACTTTATCCCTCCTTTTTTCCAAGTTAGCCCTCCTGGTAGAACTAAATTATCTAGTGGCCTTTTCCCAACCATCACAGCTTTACTTTTTTTTCTAGTTCACTTTAGCAGATGAAATTTTATTAAAAAAGATCTACAGTCCCCTCCAAGATATCGATATCTCTGTGTTTGTTAATCATTACCATAATATCATCTGCGTATGCTGAAAATTTTACAGCTGAAGCACAACCTGGAAAAAAAAACACCTGAGAGTTTTTTTTTGAGTTTGTGAAGAAAAGGCTCAATGGAAAGGGAATACAGCATCCCAGAAAGAGAGCATCCCTGACGTACTCCCCTCTGTACATTAAAAGGTGCAGCCAAACCACCACTCACAATGTCATGATACAGTACCTGGATCTTGGCTATGAAACCTGGCCTGAACCCAAAAGCATTTAGTATCTGCCACAAATACTGGTGTTCAACACAGTCAAAAACCTTTTCCTGGTCTATGGAAATGAGACCAGTGTCTATACCCAATGAGCTAGAGATTTCCAAAACATGCCCAATTAGAATGATATTATCACTTATTAACCTGCCGGGCACACAGTAAGTCTGGTCAACATGAATGAGCTTACTCATCACCTCTCTAAATCTAGAGGCTAAATCTTTAGAGAGAATTTTATAGTCCCCACACTGCAGAGATACAGGTCTCCAGTTCCTCAGATCTTGTAGAGCTCCCTTTTTCGGCAGCAAAGTGATAACTGCCCTTCTACAGCTCAGCGTTAGTTGTCCTTTGCAAAAACTGTCCTGAAGCACCCCCAGCACATCTTTACCGATCACAGGCAAAAAAGACTTATAAAACTCAACAGCCAGCCCATCAATGCCAAGTGCCTTTCCATTTCCCAGACTCATGAGAGCAGATACAGTTCTGCATCCAACACCACATTAGTATCAGCGTCCACCTGAGAGATAGCAAGAGAGTGAGAGAGACAGAGGGCGTGAGAGAGAGAAAGGGAGCGAGAGACAGAGAGAGGGAGAGAGAGAGACAGAGAGAGAGACAGATCAGTGCATGACAGATGAGGTGGGGACAGAGGTGCACTTCCTCCTTAAATGTGAAAAATTTGAAAAACAGCGACGGGCTTTTGTCAAGGAGCTGGAACATGTGACCCCAGAGTACCAGAAAACGGACGACGCAGGTAAGCTGCGGGTGGTCCTGGGAGGGGGGCCAGCGGCAAGCATTGCAGCAAGATTTATATTTTCCTGCCACAACCTGAGAGACAGTGAGTGAAAGCACCTATTGCTACTGTTGTTGTTTGATATAATAATCATTGTTGTTGTTGCTGTTATTATTAAACTCATTGTTGTATTGTGTTGTTGTTGTTTTACATGCTTTGGCAATATGTACACAAACGTATGTCATGCCAATAAAGCACATATTGAATTGAATTGAATTGACAGAGAAAGAGAGTGAGAGACTTTTGACTTTTAAAAAAACAACTTTAATACAATATCACATATTTACAGCAGCTTTGAAACAGACTCATAGAAACAGACAGAAATAACTATCTAAAAACATTACAAAATATTACTTCATCATTCATCACTGAACAAATGACATCATTATAACACCACTGATGCACAAACACAACCATGTTCTTCTTTAGTTTATGAAATTTAAAATCAATTAAAACTGGCCTTTACAAGAGAGGTGAACACGGACTATTTCTTCACAAAGTTTTCCTTCTATCTTGTTCTTTCTGCTGATATATATTAACAGTTTAGCTTTTATCTCGTTCTTTCTGCTGATATACATATATGGACAGCTTTACTTCTATCTTCTTCTTTCTGCTGATATATACTGACAGGTTAGCTTCTATCATGTTCTTTCTGCTGATACTGACAGTTTAGCTTCTATCTTGTTCTTTCTGCTGATATATATTAACAGTTTAGCTTCTATCTTCTTTCTGCTGATATATACTGACAGTTTAGCTTCTATCTTGATCTTTCTGCTGATATGTATTAACAGGTTAGCTTCTATGTTGTTCTTTCTGCTGATATATACTGACAGATTAGCTTCTATCTTGTTCTTTCTGCTGATACATACTGACAGATTAGCTTCTATCTTGTTCTTTCTGCTGATACATACTGACAGATTAGCTTCTATCTTGTTCTTTCTGCTGATATATTTTGACAGTTTAGCTTCTATCTTGTTCTTTCTGCTGCTATATATTGACAGTTTAGCTTCTATCTTGTTCTTTCTGCTCATATACACTCACTGGCCACTTTATTAGGTACACCTTGCTAGTACTGGGTTGGACCCCCTTTTGCCTTCAGAACTGCCTTAATCCTTCGTGGCATAGATTCAACAAGGTACTGGAAACATTCCTCAGAGAGTTTGGTCCATATTGACATGATAGCATCACGCAGTTGCTGCAGATTTGTCGGCTGCACATCCATGATGCGAATCTCCCGGTCCACCACATCCCAAAGGTGCTCTATTGGATTGAGATCTGGTGACTGTGGAGGCCATTTGAGTACAGTGAACTCATTGTCATGTTCAAGAAACCAGTCTGAGATGATTCGAGCTTTATGACATGACGCGTTATCCTGCTGGAAGTAGCCATCAGAAGATGGGAACACTGTGGTCATAAAGGGATGGACATGGTCGGCAACAATACTCAGGTAGGCTGTGGCGTTGACACGATGCTCAATTGGTACTAAGGGGCCCAAAGTGTGCCAAGAAAATATCCCCCACACCATTACACCACCACCACCAGCCTGAACCGTTGATACAAGGCAGGATGGATCCATGCTTTCATGTTGTTGACGCCAAATTCTGACCCTACCATCCGAATGTCGCAGCAGAAATCGAGACTCATCAGACCAGGCAACGTTTTTCCAGTCTTCTATTGTCCAATTTTGGTGAACCTGTGCGAATTGTAGCCTCAGTTTCCTGTTCTTAGCTGACAGGAGTGGCACCCGGTGTGGTCTTCTGCTGCTGTAGCCCATCTGCCTCAAGGTTCGACGTGTTGTGCGTTCAGAGATGCTCTTCTGCATACCTCGGTTGTAATGAGTGGTTATTTGAGTTACTGTTGCCTTTCTATCAGCTCGAACCAGTCTGGCCATTCTCCTCTGACCTCTGGCATCAACAAGGCATTTTCGCCCACAGAACTGCCGCTCACTGGATATTTTCTCTTTTTCGGACCATTCTCTGTAAACCCTAGAGATGGTTGTGCGTGAAAATCCCAGTAGATCAGCAGTTTCTGAAATACTCAGACCAGCCCGTCTGGCACCAACAACCATGCCACGTTCAAAGTCACTTAAATCACCTTTCTTCCCCATTCTGATGCTCGGTTTGAACTGCAGCAGATCGTCTTGACCATGTCTACATGCCTAAATGCATTGAGTTGCTGCCATGTGATTGGCTGATTAGAAATTTGCGTTAACGAGCAGTTGGACAGGTGTGCCTAATAAAGTGGCCGGTGAGTGTATATTGAAAAGCAGTTTTAGACCACACTTCATTAAAGGAAGTAAACAAGCAAGTTGAAACTCAGAGAGAGATGAGAGAGAGAGAGAGAGAGAGAGAGAGAGAGAGAGAGAGAGAGAGAGAGAGAGAGAGAGAGAGAGAGTGCGAGAGAGAGAGAGAGCGAGAGAGAGAGAGAGCGAGAGAGAGAGAGAGAGAGAGAGAGAGAGAGAGAGAGAGAGAGAGAGAGAGAGAGAGAGAGAGACGTTGAGCTTTAACCAAAGTCTTTAATGGTCCAATTTTCCATTCATGGTTAAATAACAATATTAACACTGATATTCATATACATATTGAACAACAATACACATACACAGTATATGCAACAACAAAAAAGACAGACCTTCTCTTTTTCATAACTCCGGGACCAGTAATTGGTTTTCTACAGTGCACAGAACATCTCCAGGTCCTGAAGAGTGGTCCTGATCATGAAAAGTGGTCCTGATCATGCTGGGAACAGCGGGGCAATTGGCCAAGTACAGCCTGAGAGAAAAAGAGGGAAAAAAGAAAACATAGTTTCGGAAATCTAACTTATTTAATTATTTTCCAAATCAGTTGCTGGGTGGTAAGAAGTGTGTTCCTGAAACCAGTTGTGTGTCTGTGTACAACCTGTTAGACACATGTACTTCCTGAACTGTCCTGTACAATGTTAACATGTGTTTTACTTCATGTCCAGGAGTTTAAAATGCCCCACGATGTGGTGGTGCATCAGGATGGAAGCGTCTTCGTTGGGGATGCAGGGTCTGACTCCGTCAGCAAGTTTACTTCTGAGAGTAAGTTGAAGTGTGGTAAGATGAGACTGTATGAAGTATATGTACATGGGGAAGAGAGAGTCTGCTGTATTTATTAAGTAAAACAAGAGGTTGTTTGGGGTGTTGAGGTTTTTCTAAAGATGTTTGCATTTTCCTTAAATGATACTTGACATGTATCAGTATTTGTCAACAACATCAAATCTTTACCTAAATTAGAACACACACAATACATGTTCTCTACAGACATACAAGTACATACTGTTACTGCATAATGTTACTACATATTGTCAGTACATACTGTTATTACATACTATCAGTACATACTGTTACTACATACTGTCAGTACATACTGGTACTACATACTGTTTGTACATACTGTCAGTACATACTGTTACTACATAGTGTTAGTACATACTGCTAGTACAAACTGTTAATACAAACTGTCAGTACATACTTTTAGTACATACTGTTGGTACATACTGTTACTACATACTGTCAGTACATACTGTTACTACACATTGTTAGTACATACTGTTAGTACAAACTGTTACTACATACTGTCAGTACATACTGTTAGTACAAACTGTTACTACATACTGTTAGTACAAACTTACTGAATACTGTCAGTACATACTCTTAGTACATCCTGTTATTACGTACTGTTACTACAAACTTACTGAATACTGTCAGTACATACTCTTAGTACATCCTGTTATTACGTAGTTACTACATATTGTTAGTGCATACTGTTAGTCCAAACTGTTAGTACATACTGTTACTACATACTGTCAGTACATAGTGTTAGTACATACAGTTATTACATACTGTCAGTACATACTGTTACTACATGCTGTTAGTACATACTGTTAATATACCCATTGATATATATTGCCCAGTAATATACCACACATCCATCTCTATTACCCAGTAATATGTGTATGTTACCCAGTGATATACCACACATCCATCTTTATTACCCAGTAATATATCACACATCCATCTTTATTACGCAGTAATATATGTTACCCAGTAATATATCACACATCCATCTTTATTACCCAGTAATACGTGCATGTTACCCAGTAATATATCACACATCCATCTTTATTATGCAGTAATATATCACATATCCATCTTTATTACCCAGTAATATATGGTACCCAGTAATATATCACACATCCATCTTTATTACCCAGTAATATATGTTACCCAGTAATATATCACACATCCATCTTTATTACCCAGTAATATATGTTACCCAATAATATATCACACATCCATCTTTATTACCCAGTAATACGTATATGTTACCCAGTAATATATCACACATCCATCTTTATTATGCAGTAATATATCACACATCCATCTTTATTATGCAGTAATATATGTTACCCAGTATATAGCACACATCCATCTTTATTACCCAGTAATATATGTTACCCTGTGGCGGACACTAGGGGCTATGCCTCTCACCCAGCAGGGCTGTGGGCTGGGGGCGTGGTTTACGTTCCCGGGCATGCCGGTGCAGGGTTGTTCCTGCTGCAGTTTGGTTTTTGGAGTTGAGGAATAAACGTCAAACTCGCCTTCGTCTCCTGTGTTTTTCCTCATCCTGCCACATTGGTGACCCCGAATTGAACATGTTTGGAGCAGAAGAAGAGTGTGAATCCACTTCGGCCACGACGCCCCAACTCTCACAGCCGGCCGTTCTCGCCGCGGCTGTGAAACTCCCAGAGTTCTGGCAGAGCAACCCGGCTTCGTGGTTCCAGCATGTCGAGGCGCTGTTCCACCTGCGTGGAATCTCCTCGGACCACTCCAGATACTATTTGGTTGTCGCTGCGCTGGAACAGCAGTCCACACGCCGGGCCATGCAGCTGTTGCGCCCCCCCCCCCCTCCACAACACGATAAATACGTCGCCCTCAAACATCTTCTGCTCCGGAGGTACAGCCTATCTGCCGCAGAGAGGGCAGATAGGATCCTTTCCCTATCCGGTTTGGGCGATGGGACGGCTGTGGATCTCATGGACAATATGCTGTCGCTGCTAGGCTCGGACGCAGGTGGGTTCCTTTTCCCGCACGTTTTCCTGCGCCAGCTCCCATCTCCTGTGCGCGCGGCTTTGACTAACTCCCCGTGTCTGGCCGCTGGTGACTGCCGAGGTTTGGCTGAGAAGGCCGATCGGGTCCTGCTCGCTACCAGATGGTTCTCTGTGCAGAGTGTGGCATCGGAGCCTCTGCAGCCGGCGTCGGAGGACGCGGACCCGGCAGTGGTGGCTGGAGTGACTGCCCGGAGACGGCGCGGGAGCGGCCTCTGTATCTTCCACCAGCGGTTCGGCGGCAAGGCGAGGCGCTGCGTCCCTCCGTGCACGTTTGAGGCGGCGGGAAACTCCAGGGCAGCGCTCAGTAGCAGCTGTGGGCGCTGGCGGACGTAGTGAGCTGCTCTTCATTAAGGACACGATGTCAGGAAGACAGTTTCTGGTGGACTCAGGCTCGCAAAAGAGCCTACTTCCTCCTGCTAAGACAGACAGGTCAGCCGAAGGCAGCGGCCCACAGTTGAGTGCAGCTAACGGTTCGTCCATTGTGACGTTTGGCACAAGGTTGGTGACTGTTTGTTTCCGCGGGCGCCATTTTGAGTGGGACTTGGTAGTGGCCGCCATTACTGTTCCTATTATTGGCGTGGATTTTCTGTGTGCTAATGGTCTGCTGGTTGATGTTGCAAACCGGCGTTTAATTGATGCTGTGTCTTTTGCCACTTTTCCGTGCGAGACAAGGGGGAGCCGGGCCGTTAACACACGCTAACTTTTTAGCATTAGGGGATGTTTTTCAGCGTTTGTTGGCGGATTTTCCATCGGTGACTACACCTGCCTTTTCCACCGCGGTTACTAAACACGGGGTAGAACATTTCATTCCCACTCTGGGACCGCCAGTTTTTGCGCGCGCGCGGCGCCTCGACACAGTAAAATGGGCTCCAGCTAAGGAGGAGTTCGCCATCATGGAGCGTCTGGGTATAGTGACGCGTTCCAACAGCCCGTGAGCCTCGCTGCTTCACATGGTGCCCAAGGCGGATGGGTCGTGGCGGCCTTGCGGCGACTTTTGCCGCCTGAACAACGTCACCGCCAATGACCGCTATCCCATCTCACACATACAGGACTTTTCCATACGCCTGGCAGGTACCACTATTTTCTCTAAGGTGGACCTGGTGCGTGGCTATCATCAGGTTCCCATGCACGCGGAGGACGTGCCCAAGACTGCAGTGATCACCCGATTTGGGCTTTTTGAGTTCGTTCGCATGCCTTTTGGCTTGAAGGGGGCAGCGCAAACCTTTCAGAGGCTGATGGACTCGGTGTTGCGTGACCTTGCTTTCGTGTTCGTTTATCTCGACAACATATTAGTGGCCAGTCCGTCAGCTGAAGAGCACCTGGCGCACCTGAAACAGGTTTTCCGTCGTCTGGATGAACACGGCCTGATAGTCAACCCGGCCAAGTGTCAGTTTGGACTGCCGGTGATTGACTTCTTGGGTCACCGCATTTCGCCACAAGGCGCGGTCCCGTTGCCTTCTAAGGTGCGAGCGGTGGCGGAATTTCCCCGCCCAGTCTCTGTTAAGACATTGCAGGAATTCTTGGGAATGGTGAATTCCTATAACCGTTTCCTCCCTCACGCTGCCCATCTCCTTCAGCCACTTTACGAAGCCCTGCGGCTTAAGAAGGCTAACGACCCTGTCGACTGGACTCCCGAACGGGTCCAGGCCTTTGACGGAGCTAAGTGCGCCCTGGCTAATGCTGCCCTCCTCGCCCATCCCACACCCACGGCGTCCATAGCTTTAACAACCGACGCGTCTGACATAGCTGTGGGGGCTGTGGTTGAACAGCGTGTGGCGAATGCGTGGCAGCCACTCGCATTTTTTAGCCGCAAACTGCGAGATCGCGAGCGCAAGTACAGCGTTTTTGACCGGGAGTTGCTGGTACTGCACCTTGCAACCCGGCATTTCCGCTTCCTGCTGGAGGGTCGCTCCTTCACAGCTTATGTGGATCATAAACCGCTGACTTTCGCCATGTCCAAGGTGACTGGGCCGTGGTCTGCTCGTCAGCAGCGCCACCTAGCGGCCATCTCCGAGTTCACAACGGACATTCAGCATGTGGCCGGGAAGTCCAATCCTCTTGCTGATTGTCTATCGCGTGTGCTTGTGTGTCCTGTGCACCTCGTTGTGGATTTCTCCGCTATGGCTGCCGACCAGCCCAGTGACCCGGACATCCTTGCCCTTAGGTCAACGCGTACCGGTCTCAAGCTAGAGGATGCTGTGATGTAGGAAGGCGGTCCTGCCCTCATCTGTGATGTCTCCACCGGCCGTCCCCGCCTCGTTGTTCCAGTGGCCTGGCGCCGTCGAGTTTTCGAATCGATTCACTCCCTCTCGCACCCTGGAGTTCGGGCGTCGGTGAAGTTGGTCGGTTCCAAGTTCGTCTGGCCTGGCCTCCGCAAAGACGTCAAGGGGTGGGCAGCTGCATGTGTGACATGCCAGCGCGCTAAGGTCCACCAGCACACTAGGTTGCCCCTTGAACCGTTTCCGATCCCGGCCAGACGTTTCGACCACGTGCATGTGGACCTGGTGGGCCCTCTACCTTCTTCACAGGGTTTTACGCACCTGCTCACAATGGTAGATCGGACCACCAGGTGGCCAGAGGCTGTCCCTCTGTCCTCCACAACATCCTCGGATGTTGCACGTGCTTTTCTTTCCTCCCGGGTCGCCCGTTTCGGCACTCCATTAGATATCACCTCAGACAGGGGCCCCCAGTTCGTGTCAGAGTTCTGGTCGGCACTTGCGCGATTCTTGGGTGTGCAGGTACACCGCACTACCGCATATCACCCTCAGGCTAACGGCTTGTGTGAACGTTTTCACAGGTTGCTCAAGGCAGCGCTGTGCGCTGCGCTCTCGGATGGTAACTGGGTGGACCGTTTACCTTGGGTTATGCTCGGGTTGCGTTCGGCTCCTAAGGAGGACCTCGACGCTTCACCCGCTGAGCTGGTGCTCGGTCAGCCGCTCCGCGTCCCTGGGGAATTTTTGCCTGGGAGTTCCAGACCGGTTGCCTCCTCTTTACGTGTCTATGGACACGTTTCTGCAAGTCACTTATACGTGTTTATTGACACGTATCTCACAGATGCCGCTAGGGGCGCCCTGTAGCCTACTAAGTCTGTCATGACCATGGTCATGACGAAATAGAATGTCAAAAATATTGATCAAAGATGGCGGAGCGATGCGAAGCGAATGTTCTTAATATGTGAGTCGTAGCTAAATTTGCTATCTTCAAATTATTTTTTGACTCATATTAACGTTATGTGCGAGTGGATACTATATTTAAATTGAATAAATGTGAGCTAAATAAACGAATTGTCAATGCAGTCTAAATAAATTAGTCCCCACAATTTTGCATGCGATTTACCGAAAAACAATCGGAGTCTGGTAATGATGAGTTTGTAATCCGGTAAAATGGTGCACGAATCTAGCTATGGGGCAACAGCCAATTCTATAAAAAGGATGTCTAAATTAACATTTTACTTGAATATGTATTAGATGTAACATTACCTTGTGTGGTGGAGAAATTGTGGTGAATCCCGACCGATACAGCTCTGCCTCGACCTAGAAGACAGGATTGCGCCCCCAGTGGCCAGAAGACGGGATTGCGGCCCCAGTGGCAACTAATACGTGTCCATATACACGTATTTCGCTCTCGCAAAAACGTGTCGTCTGACACGTACGTATTGTGATGTAGTGTTGGGGAGTTCCGCTCCTCGACCCCGTCCGGCCGTTTATCCTTTTTTGTGCGACAGCACTCGGGTTCCAGGCCCCGTTCACCACTGTTTTCCGCGGTCGTTCGTGCCTGCGGAGCTCATGTCGGCTCGTTTTGTTTTTCTACGGCATGATGCTCACCGCTCGCCCCTCCAACCCCCATACGATGGCCCATTTCGGGTTCTTGAGACGGGTCCTAAGGGTTTTGTGCTAGATATGGGTGGGCGTAGGGAGCGTGTCACGCTTGATAGGCTTAAACCGGCGCACAGGGTGGCAGGCGAAGCTGTGTTTCCGGTCCAGGTTCCCCGTCGGGGACGCTCTCCTTCCAGGACCCCAGCAGTGTCTTCACGGGTTCAGCGTTCTGCTTCTCAGCCGGCATTGGACTGTGTTTCACCTACTGTTTCGGCTGAGGGACGGCGCAGCCGTTATGGCAGGCTGCTTAAGCCTCCAGTGAGACACTGATTTTCTTTCCAGGAGTCCCTTCTGGGTGTTCGGGGGGGGGGCTGTGTGGCGGACACTAGGGGCTATGCCTCTCACCCAGCAGGACTGTGGGCTGGGGGCGTGGTTTACGTTCCCGGGCTCGCTGGTGCAGGGTTGTTCCTGCTGCAGTTTGATTTTTGGAGTTGAGGAATGGACATCAAACTCGCCTTCGTCTCCTGTGTTTTTCCTCATCCTGTCACAACCCAATAATATATCACACATCCATCTTTATTGCACAGTGTTACGCAGTAATATATCACACAGCCATCTTTATTACCCGGGAATATATGTTACCAAATAATATATCACACATCCATCTTTATTACCCAGTAATATGTTTTGGGTTTTTTTCAGAACCTTGTTTATTGACGTTTTAAGTGGCATAAACATACAAGATGTCGTATCAAGACATAAATTGACAATTATGTACAGTAATACCCACAAAAAACAAAAACAAAAAGACAACTATAGTAACAGCTTGCTTGGTTGCCTAACCCATCAAATACAAAGAATGTCTATTCAAGACATAAACATTATCAAACAGCATCCTAAATGATTGTGCAGAGAGGTAGGAAAATAAAAAATATATATAAAAATATAAAAATAAGAAAGTGCAGTGATCAAAGAATCAAGAATGTGCCCAGGTCATCATGTCCAAAAAGGAATGGACAGCTAACAAGTACCCTCTATGGAACATCAAAAGTGTATTGTTCTTTGATATAATCTAGAAAAGGACCCCATGTTTTATAGAACCTGGACGCTGAGCCCCTTATAACACATCTAACTTTCTCCATTTTAATAAAGTACAAAATATCCCTTATCCACATAGAGTGGGACGGTGGAGAGGGTGATTTCCACTTTAATAGGATCAACCGTCTAGCTAGAAGGGTCGTACATGCTACTAAGTCCGCTTTATAGCGTGGTAGTAGCAAATCAGTTGGGGGAACACCAAAGAAAGCTGCTAGGGCTGTCGGCCTAATAGGAATATCAATGCTATTAGAAATTGTTTCAAAAATGTCAGACCAAAAACTATGTAAAGAAGACATGACCAAAACATGTGGTGGCTATATGTGGCCGGGGCCTGATGGCATCTGTCACAGGTGGGATCAATGTTGTCATAGATCTTGGAAAGTCTAACCTTGGTTAAGTGTGTGCGGTGAACAATTTTACATTGTATCAGCCCATGTCTGGCACAAATCGAAGAGGAGCGGACCCGGCGTAGAATTAACTCCCATAGGTCCTCTGTAATCTCCTCACCCAGGTCCTCCTCCCACTGGCTCTTAATGTTTTGTAGAGAGGAAGGGCGTAATGAAGAAATCAGAATATACATAACAGAAATCATCCCCTTTGTACCAGGTACAGGTGTCAAGAGAGAGTCAATAGGGACAGAATCTGGGAGATTGGGAAACTGTGGACTAATATTACGGATAAAACTGCGGACTTGTAAGTATCTAAAAAAGTGTGACCTTGGTAGGGAGTGCTTTTCAGATAACTGTTCGAATGATGCAAAGACCTTTTCTATATATAGATCTTTGAAGGTTCCAATACCAAGTGTGGACCAGGAGAAAAAAGCCCTATCCATTATAGAAGGTAGGAAAACAGGGTTGGCTGCAATTGGAGCTAGTAAAGAAAAAGACTGTAAGCCAAAATGTCGTTTAAACTGATTCCAGACCCTGAGTGTTGACTTCACAATAATACTATTAGAGTGAGGGGAGCAGGAGAACTGTAATGGAGCGTGTGCAAGAGCTGTCAAGGAAGCGGGATCAGAAGAGGCTGCTTCCAAAGCAAACCATGCCGGAGGAGAAGGGGAGTTCTCCAATCGAGCCCAGTGTTGCAGCATCCTGATATTGGCTGCCAAATAATAAAATTTAAAGTTTGGCAGAGCAAGGCCTCCCAGAGATTTTGGTCTTTGTAGTAAGGGTCTACTAAGCCGAGGAACTTTACCGTCCCAGATAAATTCAGACACCAATTTATCAATTTTATGGAAAAATGACAGTGTAAGAAAAATGGGTAGACTGAAACAGGTATGAGAATTTGAGCAAGGAGTTCATCTTAACAGAATTAACTCAAGATAAGTAAAGCCACATGTGGTAATTTTAAAAGGCAGAGTGTGCAGGGGATAGTTACGGGCCTCTGCATTTAACGTTAATAACGCACTTTTGTCTAGGTTAAGTTTATAGCCTGATATTTTACCAAACAGGCTAAAAATGTCAATGACAGCAGGAATAGAGATGGAGAGATTAGAGACATACAATAACAAATCATCAGCATAAAGCGAGGTCTTCTGCTCAATTCCGAATCGCTTAATGCCAGTTATAAGAGGACTAGTCCTAAGGGCAATGGCCAATGGTTCAATTGCAACGGCAACTAGCAACGGACTCAGATTGCAGCCCTGCCTGGTAGAGCGAGAAAGAGGAAAGTAGTCAGAGTAGGTGTTATTGGTCCTAACTGAGGCTGTGGGAGAGGTATAAAGCAGCCTTACCCAGCTAATAAAAGTCACCTAGGCCAAACTTCTGTAAGGTACCGAAAAGGTAGTCCCACTTGATGCAGTCAAAGGCCTTTTCCGCATCAGGTGAGATCACGGCCTCCGACAGAGATGAAGTGGAGGGGTTGTACATAACATTAAGAAGTCTCCTAGTGTTAAAGAAAGAATGTCTGTTTTGTATAAAACCGGTCTGGTCAGGGAAAATAATAGAGGGTAAGACAGTTTCTAGACGCATAGCCAGTAGTTTGGAGAGCAGCTTCAGATCCACTGATAATAGGCTTATTGGGCGGTAGCTTCCACAGGAGAGAGGGTCCTTGTTCTTTTTCAAAATTAGAGAGATTGAAGCCTGAGCGAGTGTGTGTGGTAGTTGATGAGAGTGAAAAGATTCATCGTACATGTCAATAAGAATTGGTGCTAATTTATCAAAAAACTTCCTATAAAATTCAATTGGAAATCCATCAGGACCAGGACATTTACCCGCCTGCATGGCATGAGCAGCCTTGTAAACTCCTCCACAGTAATATGAACATCTAGCTCCTCAGCTGAGTCAGAGTCAATCGTAGGAATATCTAGAGATTCAAAAAAATTGTCAAAAGCAGATGGATCGTCTGGTCGCTCTGCCGTATAAAGAGAGGAGTAAAATTGTTTAAATTGATCATTAATCTGTTTGGGGTCAGTGGTTATACCTGATGAAGTCTGAATTTGAGGGATCTGGTGAGAAGCTGCTTCCTTTCTTAATTGGTGAGCTAGCAATTTACTTGCCTTGTCACCAAACTCATAGTAAGCATATCTGGACTTAAACAGTAATTGCTCAGTGTTAGTCAGTGTGTGAGAGAACATCAAATTCTGCTTGTCATAGAAGACGCTCCTTATACAAATCTGGTGATGGGGCTATAGAGTAGGTATTGTCAGTCTTCCTCTTTCTGACTCTACTGTCATGGGCACAATAAGAAATAATTCCCCCCCTCAAATATGCCTTCAGCGTCTCCCACAATAAGGAGGCTGAGATCCCTGGTGTCCTATTAACCCCTAGAAAAAAAATCTATCTGTTGAGAAACAAAATTTACAAAATCTTCATTTGATAACAGGCCAGTATTCAGTCGCGAGGATGGATGGGTATTGTCACAACCTTTGATTTGCAAGTCCATAACGACTGGGGCGTGGTCTGATATAACAATGGCATCATATGAGCAGGATAATACTGATGGAATAAGCTGATTGTCGATTAAGAAATAATCAATACGTGTGAAGATGTGATGGACGTGAGAGAAAAAAGAATACGCCTTGTCAGACGGATTATAAAAACGCCATGGGTCTGAAAGTGAGAATTCGTCCATAAAGGCTTGAATAACTTTAGCAGAGCTTGACGGAACTTAAGTTTTTGTGGATGAGCGATCTAGTGATGGATTAAGCCAACAATTAAAGTCCCTCCCTAAGATGAGACTATACCTAGACATGTCCGGTATTAAAGAAAATACTGATCTGAAAAAACAACTGTCGTCCCAATTGGGGCCATAAACATTAAGTAGAGCAACCGGGGTGTCATTAAGTTTTCCACATACAAGCACATATCTACCATTTGGATCACAGGAGAATTCTGAGCAAGTAAAATTAACAGATTTATCAATCAAAATTGCCACACCTCTGGATCTACTCTGGAATGCAGAGTGATAGACTTGTCCAGCCCACCTCTTCCGCAGCCTGGTGTGATCAGATGGTTTAAGGTGCGTCTCTTGTAGAAAGGCAATATGAACACCCAAGTGATTAAGATGTCCAAGTACTTTGCTGCGTTTGATTGGCTGGTTCAGGCCTTTACAGTTCCAGCTAGAGAATTTGATCACTCCTCCTCTCTGCTGCGAAGTAGGCCTATTAGGATGGCCCATAGAATGGTGCTGGGTGCAAAATGTATAACACTATAAAATAGACTCTGTGAAGGAGACCAACTCGCGACAACCAAGCAATAAACAAAGTAATAGAAATAACGTTGTTCAAAAGAAACTCTAAACTACCATAACCCCTGCCCCTCCCTGTCTAAACTAACATAACCCCTGCCCCTCCGCAGGGGCGTAACCACGGGTGGGCCTGGCCTGTCACAGGCCCACCCATTTCAAGCCCAGGCCCACCCAATCACGCTGGCTTACAAGCACGTAGGCCGGCCCCTTTTACGTACGTAGAACTGCAAAATCTGAGCGCGCATACCATCACGCTCTGTATTTTTCACTGCTGCTAACTAGCCAATAGCCAACAGTTAGCCATAACTTATGGAATGGCGAAACAAAGTTCAATCTTCCGCTTTTTTAAAAAGCCACGGATGGAGAGGAGGAAAGCACACCTGCTCCAGCACCGACTGAGCCGCCCAATGAGAGTGAGATACCGCCGGAGAGAACGACAGAGGAGGCTACAGCTTCTCCGTTGCAGGCAGCTTCTCCTTCCCCCTCTGACGACGGTGAGACGATTCCCTTGACCATGCCACCGCCAGATTTGTCTGCTGTGGATGAGCCACCCACACAGCCTAAATTAGTGTTCCCCGCAACCAACATTTCAGGAAAATTACGTTCTTTTTCCCATAAGTGGTATGAAGAATTGAAGTGGCTTGAATACAGCTCAGCAAGGAACGCTGTTTTCTGTAAAATGTGTAGGCATTTCCCGGAGCCCCATATGGAAAACACGTTTTTTCGAAGCGGGTTTGTAGATTGGAAGCACCTCCGCCAGGCATGCTCGAAACATCAGGCTAGCAACCCCCCCCCCCCACTGTATTGCACTTGGTAAATGTGAGGGTTCGGAATGGAGCGTTTTCATTCAGGCACTGCGTCGTAAAGTGGAGAGAGGTCAGTGTTACCCATCCCTCATTGAAGTGCTGGACAGCTGCAACTCTGACGTTTTCCAAACATTAACAGACTGTTAAGGGCAATGATCACCATTCCCCTGACTTCATGTACTGTTGAAAGACTCTTCTCCACTACAGGCCGTATCAAAACATGTCTAAGATCTTCCACGCTAACTGCACGCCTCAACAATCTATCCCTGTTGTCCTTTGAAAGGGAACTTACTGACTCTTTGGACTATGATGAAATAATCTCGATCTTCAACGCTCGCCCTCGGTGTCTACACATTGTGCTGTAAAACGTGTACTATAGGCCTATAGCTTACATGTTGTGTCATGATCTTTTAGACTGAGTCGGGCTGTTTTCCTCAGTGATGTTTAAATGGTTGTGCAGAGCCTGGCGAGAATGACTGGGGTGGTATTTGTTTAAGTGGGTTTTTATTAAAAGTTTTAGTATGTTTCTTGGTCACATACTAAAAACCTGTGTTATGTGTTTACTGCTGTAATGTGTTCGAATTTGCGTCTTGTTTGAAGGATTATTGCTGGAAAATCTTGGCCCACCCATTTTCACTCAGGCCCACCTACAAAAATATTCCTGGTTACGCCACTGCCCCTCCGTGTCTAAAACTAACATAACCCCTGCCCCTCCCTGTCTAAACTACCATACCCCCTGCCCCTCCCTGTCTAAACTACCATAACCCCTGCCCCTCCCTGTCTAAACTAACATAGCCCCTGCCCCTCCCTGTCTAAACTAACATAACCCCTGCCCCTCCCTGCTGATGCGTCACCATGAACTGGACGCACGCATAACCCACTATCACTAGTAAACCCTAACACACACCTAAGTAGTATCTGAAGAGGGGTAGGAGTTATATCACTTCACCTGAAGTCAAGTGACAAAGTAATAACACATTGTTAAACTGTTAACAGCCCAGTATTAAAGATGCACCGTGGACATAAGCATTAGGCTTGTTAGAAAGCCTACTCCCTAGGCGGAGATTGCCAACTTGCGGAGGCTGACGGAGGGACCACCTTCCGGAGCTTACTGCCTACGAATGATGAGGCGATGGTCGGATCTGCAAACGTGTGCGTGGTCCCATCCGGTAGGGGGATTTTAAGGAGTGCTGGGAACATCAGTCCAAACTTGACACCTGGACAGGCCCGTAGTTCGTGTTTCACTCCTCCAAACGCGGCTCTCTGCTGGGAGACGTTGGCAGTGTATTGGGAGAAACGGATAGTCTCCTGCCCTGGAACAGCAGAGGGGAGTTTGGGAGACGTTGACAGTGTATTCGGGGGGAACGGACAGTCTCCTGCCCTGGAACAGCAGAGGGGAGTTTGGGAGACGTTGACAGTGTATTCGGGGGGAACGGACAGTCTCCTGCCCTGGAACAGCAGAGGGGAGTTTGGGAGACGTTGACAGTGTATTCGGGGGGAACGGACAGTCTCCTGCCCTGGAACAGCAGAGGGGAGTTTTGGAGACGTTGGCAGTGTATTCGGGGGGAACGGACAGTCTCCTGCCCTGGAACAGCAGAGGGGAGTTTGGGAGACATTGGCAGTGTATTCGGGGGGAACGGACAGTCTCCTGCCCTGGAACAGCAGAGGGGAGTTTGGGAGACGTTGGCAGTGTATTCGGGGGGAACGGATAGTCTCCTGCCCTGGAACAGCAGAGAGGAGTTTGGGAGACGTTGACAGTGTATTCGGGGGGAACTGACAGTTTCCTGCCCTGGAACAGCAGAGAGGAGTTTGGGAGACGTTGACAGTGTATTCGGGGGGAACGGACAGTCTCCTGCCCTGGAACAGCAGAGGGGAGTTTGGGAGACGTTGGCAGTGTATTCGGGGGGAACGGATAGTCTCCTGCCCTGGAACAGCAGAGGGGAGTTGCGGGATGTTTCGCTGAACCGTCGTACAATCTCGTTCCGCATGTGGAAATAGTGCACCCTGATGACAACCGGTCTGGGCGGTTCTCCCGTCTTGGGTTTGGCACGTAGGGTGCGATGGGCTCTGTCGAGTAGGGGGACTCCACCCAGTTTCAGCAGGTCTTTCAATAAGCCGCCGATAAACTCTGTTGGACGCGGCCCTTCAGAGCCCTCTGGTGAGCCCACTATACGAAGGTTGTTGCGCCTCGATCTCCCCTCCAAGTCCTCACCTTTGTCTGCCAGTGTCCTCACTTGTGTTTTGAGCGCCTTGACGGAGGCATCCAGTGAGGTGAGCTGGTCGCTATGGCCACTCGTGGTTTGTTCCAAGTCATCAAGAGTCCGTTCATGTATCTTCTGCACCGGTGGCTCGGTAGCATTCTTCAATTCTGTGCGCACTGAGCTGATTTCAGATCTCAAGTCAGTCGCCAATGAGTCAATCCTACCAAATATGTCTTCCTTCAGTGAGTCCAACATAGACTGCAACGCCCGCAGATCGGTAGAGTTCGCCATGCTAGCAGCGCCATCCAGTGGCCGCGGTGATTCAGTTGCTTGCGAGGATTTGTTGTGGCCTACACGTGAGGAGTCGGATTTCGGCTTATGAGTGGCCATTGCTGAGTCCGAAGTGCAAAAAAGGCTTGTCAAACTGATAAGCAAAATAAATTGAGTCTGATAATGTTGAAAACAATTGATAAAAGGACCATTTATAAATTAAATTTGTCACATAACGACAGCTGTGAAAAAGCACGTCTCACATGCTTGGTGCTCGGCTCCGCCCCCCTTCCAGTAATATGTTACCCAATAATATACATCCATCTTTATTATCCAATAATATGTTACCCAGTACTATATCACACATCCATCTTTATTACCCATTAATATGTTACCCAATCATATATCACATCCATCTTTATTACCCAGTAATATATGTTAACCTGATGCAGTAGTAAAGCATGCATGTGATGCAGTAGTAAAGACTACATGTGATGGCCTTTCACTTCATCATGTTGACTGGACGTGTGTTTGACCTTTGATCTTCAGAAACCCATCAGTCTGTCCAAAAGGCTGGGAATGAGGTACAGCAACTTGAAGGTAAAGTTATCTGTATTGTCTTTTACCTAAAATGATATATTCATAAGATATATGGATTCAGGAGGAATGGTGCAGCCCGGTTTCTAACACTCTGGGCCCAGTATTAAACACGTCTACAAGGAACCGTTTATTCCACGACAGCTCAGCAGATGTTTGTTGGCTTCCTGCAGGTTGTATAGACTTTTAAAGCCCGGGTTTCAGTGTGAGTTCATTTGTCTCCTAGACTGAGACAAACAAAACAGCCTAGGTGAAAATGTCCCAGCACCTCAGCAGATCTGATGCATGGACTTGATGTGGACCAGTGTGCAAGTGTTGATCCGTATGGCATGTTTCACATGCTGGTGCTGTGAGGTCAGGTCATAATATCACAGCTGCATCTACAGTGGAAGTTCAGTACATTTAATAACTTGTAATAATAATCATCATCATTACATTTATACAGAGCTTTTCTACACACCCAAAGTGCTTCACAGTGAAGGGGGAAATTCACTTCAACCACCACCAATGTGTAGCACTACCTGGGTGGTGTAGCACCACCCAGGTGATGCACGGCAGAACACTCACCACACCTCAGCTTGAGGTGCAGAGGGAGGGATCATGGAGCCAGTTACATGGGGGATGATTAGGTGGAGAGAGCCATTTTGGGGATGTTGCCAGGACACCGGGGGACCCCCTTCTCTTTCTGATGAAGAGCCATGAGATCTTTAATGACCATAGTGAGTCAGGACCTCGGTTTAACATCTCATCTGAAGGATGGCACCTCCTACAGCACAGTGTCCCCGAATTTGTTGTCGTTTTTGTCGTTTTTGTTGCCTTAACATTAAAGTGGCTGTTGAGCCGTATTGACTCAGCACATGGTTGCAGTCCAGATTTCCATATCATGCTGGACTGATGGAGCTGATGGTCCACAGGTTTAGTGGTTGTGTCAGGAAGGGCATCAGACGTAACATTTTGCCAAATCAGTATGCGGATTGACAAGACCACACCGGATCGGTCGAGGCCCCCATTAAGAATGGCTAGCATTGGTGCTGCACCCTCACGTGGTCCCGATGGAAACTGTAAAATCAGCTGTGGCGACCCCTGAGAAACAGGGAAACCGCTGAAAGAAGACGAAGAAGATGCTGAATTGATGATTTTACTAAAGAATACAGTCTTCTGCTCCTACTGCCATGCCAGATGCACATGCTCAGCTGGGCACCCAGCCACTGGGTGGATGACAGCAGCTACAGCTGAGCCGTCTGGGGTTGGAGGTTAAAATGTCATTATATCAGTTTTTCTGAATGTGCCACTCAAACAAGAGGGGTGCAGGTGAGCAGCAGTGACGTCAACACACCTGTCACCCCAGATGACACGACACCGCAGGACCGTGAGGACGTCCAGACTCACAGTCCTGATAACAGTTGTTGTCTGATTGCAGAGTTTTGCATAAGATCAACACACACCACAGCTGCCACACACATGGGTTTATGTGACATGGTTGATGGGAGCGTCTTCAGGTCCCACCCGGTATCTTTAGTAAAACCTGCTCTGCCGCTGGTTTTGTATAGTCAGTTTTATTCGTATAGCCCAACATCACACGTTACACATGTACCTCAGTGGGCTTTACAGCAACACAACATCCTGTCCTTAGACGCTCACATCAGATGAGGAACAACTCCCTAAAACCCTTTAACAGGAAGAAGCCTCAGGGAGAGCAACAGAGGAGGATCTCTCTCCCAAGACGCACAGGGGGACATGATGTTGTGGCTACACAATTTACACGATACAACACTGAAAGAGGATCTACTACTACTTTCGGCTGCTCCCGTTAGGGGTCGCCACAGCGGATCATCCATTTCCATTTCTTCCTGTCTTCTGCGTCTTCCTCTGTCACACCAGCCACCTGCATGTCTCCCCTCACCACATCCATAAACCTCCTCTTTGGCCTTCCTCTTCTCCTCTTCCCTGGCAGCTCCATATTTAGCATCCTTCTCCCAATATACTCAGCATCTCTCCTCCACACATGTCCAAGCCATCTCAATCTTGCCTCTCTTGCTTTGTCTCCAAACCGTCCAACCTGAGCGGTCCCTCTAATATAATCGCTCCTAATCCTGTCCTTCTTCGTTACTCCCAGTGAAAATCTTAGCATCTTCAACTCTGCCACCTCCAGCTCCGCCTACTGTCTTTTCGTCAGTGCCACTGTCTCCAAACCATATAACATAGCTGGTCTCACAACCATCTTGTAAACTTTCCCTTTAACTCTTGCTGGTACCCTTCTGTCGCAAATCACTCCTGACACACTTCTCCACCCACTCCAACCTGCCTGCACTCTCTTTTTCACCTCTCTACTGCACTCCCCGTTACTTTGGAAAGTTGACCCCAAGTATTTAAACTCAAATGCCTTTGTCACCTCCACTCCTTGCATCCTGACCATTCCACTGTCCTCTCTCTCATTCACGAATAGGTATTCCGTCTTGCTCCTACTGACTTTCATTCCTCTTCTCTCCAGTGCATACCTCCACCTCTCCAGGCTCTCCTCAACCTGCACCCTACTCTCGCTACAGATCACAATGTCATCCGCGAACTTCATCGTCCATGGAGACTCCTGCCTGATCTTGTCCGTCAACCTGTCCATCACCATTGCAAACAAGAAAGGGCTCAGAGCCGATCCTTGATGTAATCCCACCTCCACCTTGAACCCATCTGTCATTCCAACCGCACACCTCACCATTGTCACACTTCCCTCATACATATCCTGCACCACTCCTACATACTTCTCTGCAACTCCTGACTTCCTCATACAGTACCACACCTCCTCTCTCGGCACTCTGTCATAAGCTTTCTCTAAATCTACAAAGACACAATGCAACTCTTTCTGGCCTTCTCTATACTTCTCAATCAACATTCTCAAAGCAAACATCGCATCTGTGGTGCTCTTTCGTGGCATGAACCCATACTGCTGCTCGCTGATCATCACCTCTCCTCTTAACCTAGCTTCTATTACTCTTTCCCAAATCTTCATGCTGTGGCTGATCAACTTTATACCTCTGTAGTTGTTACAGTTCTGCACATTGCCCTTGTTCTTGAAAATCGGTACCAGTATGCTTCTTCTCCACCCCTCAGGCATCCTCTCACTTTCCAGGATTGTGTTAAACAATCTAGTTAGAAACCCCACTGCCATCTCTCCTAAACATCTCCATGCCTCCACAGGTATGTCATCAGGACCAACTGCCTTTCCACTCTTCATCCTCTTCATAGCTGCCCTTACTTCCTCCTTGCTAATCTGCTGAACTTCCTGATTCACTATCCCTACATCATCCAACCTTCTCTCTCTCTCATTTTCTTCATTCATCAGCCCCTCAAAGTATTCTTTCCACCTTCTTAGCACACTCTCCTCGCTTGTCAGCACATTTCTATCTCTATCCTTGATTGCCCTAACTTGCTGCACATCCTTTGCAGCTTGGTCCCTCTGTCTAGCCAATCGGTACAAGTCCTTTTCTCCTTTCTTAGTGTCTAATCTGTCATACAACTCACCATACGCCTTTTCCTTTGCCTTTGCCACCTCTCTCTTTGCTTTACACTGCATCTCCTTGTACTCCTGTCTACTCTCTTCATCTCTCTGACTATCCCACTTCGTCTTTGCCAACCTTTTCCTCTGTATAATTTGCTGTACTTCCTCATTCCACCACCAAGTCTCCTTGTCTTCCTTCCTCTGTCCTGATGACACACCAAGTACCTTCCTAGCTGTCTCCCTCACTATTTCTGCAGTGGTTGTCCAGCCATCTGGCAACTCTTCACTACCACCCAGTGCCTGTCTTAACTCCTGCCTGAACTCGACACAACAGTCTTCCTTCTTCAACTTCCACCATTTGATCTTCGGCTGTGTCTTCACTCGCTTCCTCTTCTTGGTCTCCAAAGTCATCCTACAGACCACCATCCGATGCTGCCTAGCTATGTTCTCCCCTGTCACCACCTTGCAGTCTCCAATCCCTTTTAGATGGCGCCTTCTACATAAGATATAGTCCACCTGTGTGCACTTTCCTCCACTCTTGTATGTCACCCTGTGTTCCTCCCTCTTCTTGAAATATGTATTCACCACAGCCATTTCCATCCTTTTCGCAAAATCGACCACCATCTGTCCTTCCACATTTCTCTTCTTGACTCCATACCTTCCCATCACCTCCTCATCACCTCTGTTCCCTTCACCAACATGTCCATTGAAGTCCGCTCCAATCACCACTCTCTCCTCCTTGGGTACCCTCTCCACCATGTCGTCCAACTCACTCCAGAATTCTACTTTTTCATCCATCTCACACCCAACTTGCGGGGCATATGCGCTGATAAAATTCAGCAATAAACCTTCAATTTCCAGCTTCATACTCATCACTCTGTCTGACACTCTCTTCACCTCCAGCACGCTCTTGACATACTCTTCCTTCAGAATTACCCCTACCCCATTTCTCCTCTCATTCGCACCATGGTAGAAGAGTTTGAACCCACCTCCGATACTCCTGGCCTTACTCCCCTTCCACCTGGTCTCTTGCACACACAGCATGCCTACCTTTCTTCTTTCCATCATGTCAGCCAGCTCTCTCCCTTTACCAGTCATAGTGCCAACATTCAAAGTTCCAACTCTCACCTCCACATGCCTATCCTTCCTCCTCTCTAGCTGCCTCTGGACATGCCTTCCCCCTCTCCTTCTCCTTCGCCCAACAGTAGCATAGTTTCCACCGACACCCTGCTGGTTAACAGTACCGGTGGCGGTCGTTGGTAACCCGGGCCTCGACCGATCCGGTATGTAAGTCTTATTTATGATCCGCATATTTGATTTGGCAAAGATTTTACGCCGGATGCCCTTCCTGACGCAACCCTCCCCATTTGTCCGGGCTTGGGACCGGCACTAAGGATGCACTGGCTTGTGCATCCTCAGTGGCTGGGTTACAACACTGAAAGAGGATAACACAATTATAATGGAATTAAAAATTTATGAAGAATATGATGAGGGGGATGCCAAGCAGTGTCCAGACACCACCGGAACAGCCCAGGCAGGATCCGAGCCACGTGACCACCATCACCATGTAAAAAAGAAAAAAGAAAAGCACTCGTTACATATTGGAGTGGCAGAAGGATATAACATTGAAACAGGATAACAAAATTATATGGATTTAGAAGATATGTAGAAAGAAAATGTGGGGGGCGTCTGGGTAGTGTAGTAGTTTGTTACGTTGCCTACCAACACAGGGATCACCAGTTTGAATCCCAGTGTTACCTCCAGCTTGGTCGGGCGTCCCTACGGACACAATTGGCCTTGTCTGCGGGTGGGAAGCCGGATGTGGGGGTGTGTCCTGGTCGCTGCACTAGCGCCTCCTCTGGTCGGCCTGTTTAGGGGGGAGGGAGAACTGGGGGGAATAGTGTGATCCTCCCACGCGCTACGTGCCCCTGATGAAACTCCTCACTGTCAAGTGAAAAGAAACAGCTGGTGACTCCACATGTATGGGAGGAGACATGTGGTAGTCTGCAGCCCTCCCCGGATCAACAGAGGGGGTGGAGCAGCGACCGGCACGGCTCGGAAGAGTGGGGTAATTGGCCAAGTAAAATTTGGAGGAAAAAGGGGGGGGGGTCAAAAACAAAAAGTAGTGACAAAACTGATTTTATTAATTACCAAACTGGTTGACAGTTCAGCTCTGTAAAAGTGGGTGTAGTTTATATGGATGGATGCCTCAACAAGAGTGGAGCAAAGGGGAAAAAGAATTTGGTTTCTATGATTTACAGTGACAATGTTATTGCTATTTAGATTTTAGAAGGCTGATATAGCGCCCCATAGAGGTGAAATGGCACCATTTTTATTCTGGTGGCTCAGAGTCTATCGATGTACCTGTAGAACAAGTTTGGTCAAGATTACACAACGTGTCAATGAACTATAGCACTTTCTGTCAAACCGACCCCGCACATAGCATTTGATCCAACTTTGGAAGCTGATTAAAGCAAAACCCCATTGAATATAAGATAGTGGATATAAGATATCCATATAAGATAGTGAATAATTGGATGTGCACTGAAGCCGTTTACCAAATCTGGTGAAGATTGCACTGGATTTGTACAAGCAGTAGCATAACAGTTTTGAGAAAGATGAAAAACGGGGAAAATCTTGGAAGCAGAAATGGGCGAGTCTGGTGTTGGGAGACACATCTTGAACCAAGGACTCCAGGAGGAAAATAATTTGAGATTGGTGTTAGTTAATAAGTTATGGGCCGAAACGTGAAGGGCGTTGTTATAGTGCTTTTCTGATTGATGGTAGTTGGATTCATGGTCATTTTTTTGTCTGTGGAGTGGCTGAGTTACTGAAACTACCTGCCAAGTTTAGTGCCTGTATTTCTCATACTTTCTCATGTACAGATCAGGAATCAGGAACAATTTATTGTCGTTTCTTTCATGTGCTTGTGTACACAAAAGAAACGAAATTCAATTTCCCCCAGTCCACACAGTGCGACACAAAAGACAAAAACACATCCCAAATTTCCCAAAAACGACACCACCAAAAACATACAAAAACAGAGTGAACAAAGCAAACAAAAAGAAAAAAAAAACAAAACAGTTAACAACACAGTCCACTCAGTGCATACCAGTCCAAAAGTTCCACTATCCAGAGAACGAACATCGGCCAGGATGACTGTGAGAACCACCGGTCTGAATGGGTTAGCAGTTAGCTTAGCCTGCCCTGCTTCCCCATCCTGTCAGACTGCCCTCAGTGTTTCCTCTTCTGGCGTTACTTTTAGGTAGAATAATATTAATAATAATAATAATAATAATAATAATAATAATACAAAAAAGGGAGTTGGGGGTTCAGCACTATGTATGTGCTCAGAACCCTAATGATCCAGACAAAACTAATAGTCAATTAAAGCTGCAAGCAGTGATGAACGGGCCCTGACACCTCATGCGTGTCAGAGAGAATGGCAGCCAGGGTAACGCTAGTGGAGGTTAACCGACACTGCTCTGACTGTTCTGGATTATTGGACATTGTGTGTATGGGTAAAATATTACTAACTGTGTGCAGTATGTGGGACTGGAGAGGACAATGTTGGAATTTGTGTATACATCTGATGAACTATGTGTCACGTGGGGTTCAGTTCCTGTTGCCTGTAAGTGGTGTTATGAATTGAAGCCTAGGTAACACATAGTTCATTCAGTGTATACTGCAGGCTTATGTATTCCACATAGGAAATAATATTTTATTCAATCATGTAGTGTTGAATATGGTTGTGGTTAGGAGCAATGTTTGGTTGGTGACTTAGTGCTAGAAAATAAAGATACATTATGTTGTTACATATAGAATGTGAAGCACACACTATAGATTTCATGTAAATCCAAGGAAGTTTGTAACATAAAGCTTGACTTCCTTTTGCCAGTAGGTGGTGCCACACAAGTGTGTCGTTAATGCAGAATTTATTTAGTGGAGGTCGCCTGACATGCGTATATATTTTCATGAATATTGGACTTGCACAAAGGAGTTACGTATCACTTCCTGTGTCCTCTATGTGGCGCTACAGAACACCCACTAATTATACATGAGTTGCTGTATATCATGTATAGACCAAACTATGTAAATGTCATATAAATCAAATGATGTTTGCCACATAAGGCCGAATTCCTGTTACCAGTAGATGGCAGTATGATTATCACACTTCGCTTCCTGTTGGCAGTACGTGATACTACACGAGTGCTGTTGATGCAGCACCACATTTAGTAGTGGTTGCCAGACATGCATATGCATTTTCATGAATATCAATCATTGCACGGCCTACTCTGTCACACTGAAATCCCTTCTCTAAACAGTCTGAAGGTGTTGTGGTTTCCTAGATGAAGTCACCTCTACTCTGTCAGACTTAAATCCCTTCTCTAAACAGTCTGAAGATGTGGTGGTTTGCTAGATGAAGGCACATCTGCTCTGTCAGACTGAAATCCCTTCTCTAAACAGTCTGAAGCTGTTGTGGTTTCCTAGATGGAGTCACGTCTACTCTGTCAGACTGTAATCCCTTCTCTAAACAGTCTGAAGATGTAGTAGTTTGCTAGATGAAGTCACATCTGCTCTGTCAGACTTAAATCCCTTCTCTGAACAGTCTGAAGGTGTGGTGGTTTGCTAGATGAAGTCACGTCTGCTCTGTCAGACTTAAATCCCTTCTCTGAACAGTCTGAAGGTGTTGTGGTTTGCTAGATGAAGTCACGTCTGCTCTGTCACACTTAAATCCCTTCTCTGAACAGTCTGAAGGTGTTGTGGTTTCCTAGATGAAGTCACGTCTGCTCTGTCAGACTTAAATCCCTTCTCTGAACAGTCTGAAGGTGTTGTGGTTTCCTAGATGAAGTCACGTCTGCTCTGTCAGACTTAAATCCCTTCTCTGAACAGTCTGAAGGTGTTGTGGTTTCCTAGATGAAGTCACCTCTACTCTGTCAGACTTAAATCCCTTCTCTAAACAGTCTGAAGATGTGGTGGTTTGCTAGATGAAGGCACATCTGCTCTGTCAGACTGAAATCCCATCTCTAAATAGTCTGAAGCTGTTGTGGTTTCCTAGATGGAGTCACGTCTACTCTGTCAGACTGTAATCCCTTCTCTAAACAGTCTGAAGATGTAGTAGTTTGCTAGATGAAGTCACATCTGCTCTGTCAGACTTAAATCCCTTCTCTGAACAGTCTGAAGGTGTGGTGGTTTCCTAGATGAAGTCACGTCTGCTCTGTCAGACTTAAATCCCTTCTCTGAACAATCTGAAGGTGTTGTGGTTTCCTAGATGAAGTCACGTCTGCTCTGTCAGACTTAAATCCCTTCTCTGAACAGTCTGAAGGCGTTTTGGTTTCCTAGATGAAGTTATGTATACTCTGTCAGACTTAAATCCCTTCTCTGAGCAGTCTGAAGGTGTTGTGGTTTCC
Source organism: Lampris incognitus (assembly GCF_029633865.1). NCBI lineage: Eukaryota > Metazoa > Chordata > Actinopteri > Lampriformes > Lampridae > Lampris > Lampris incognitus. Next base: position 53,560,021 of record NC_079222.1, read on the forward strand.
CATATGAAGTCATGTCTGCTATGTCAGACTTAAATCCCTTCTCTAAACAGTCTGAAGGTGTTGTGGTTTCCTAGATGAAGCCACATCTACTCTGTCAGACTTAAATCCCTTCTCTAGTCAGTCTGAAGGTGTTTTGGTTTCCTAGATGAAGCCACATCTACACTGTCAGACTTAAATCCCTTCTCTAAACAGTGAAGATGTGGTGGTTTCCTAGATGAATTCACCTCTACTGTGTCAGACGTAAATCCCTTCTCTAGTCAGCCTGAAGGTGTTGTGGTTCCCTAGATGAAGTTATGTCTGCTCTGTCAGACTTAAATCCCTTCTCTGAACAGTCTGAAGGAGTTGTGGTTTCCTAGATGAAGCCACATCTACTCTGTCAGACTTAAATCCCTTCTCTGAACAGGTTGAAGGTGTTGTGGTTTCCTAGATGAAGTTACTTCTGCTCTGTCAGACTGAAATCCCTTCTCTGAACAGTCTGAAGCTGTTGTGGTTTCCTAGATGAAGCCACATCTACTCTGTCAGACTTAAATCCCTTCTCTAAACAGTCTTAAGGTGTTGTGATTTGCTAGATGAAGTCATGTCTGCTCTGTCAGACTGAAATCCCTTCTCTAAACAGTCTGAAGGTGTTGTGGTTTCATAGATGAAGTCACGTCTGCTCTGTCAGGCTTAAATCCCTGCTCTGAACAGGTTGAAGGTGTTGTGGTTTCCTAGATGAAGTCACGTCTGCTCTGTCAGACTTAAATCCCTTCTCCAAACAGTCTGAAGGTGTTGTGGTTTCCTAGATGAAGTTGCGTGTGCTCTGTCAGACTTAAATCCCTTCTCTGAACAGTCTGAAGCTGTTGTGGTTTCCTAGATGAAGTCACGTCTGCTCTGTCAGACTGAAATCCCTTCTCTGAACAGTCTGAAGGTGTTGTGGTTTCCTAGATGAAGTCAACTCTACTCTGTCAGACTTAAATCCCTTCTATAAACAGTCTGAAGATGTGGTGGTTTGCTAGATGAAGGCACATCTGCTCTGTCAGACTGAAATCCCTTCTCTAAATAGTCTGAAGCTGTTGTGGTTTCCTAGATGGAGTCACGTCTACTCTGTCAGACTTAAATCCCTTCTCTGAACAGTCTGAAGATGTGATGGTTTGCTAGATGAAGGCACATCTGCTATGTCAGACTAAAATCCCTTCTCTAAACAGTCTGAAGGTGTTGCGGTTTCCTAGATGAACCCACATCTACTCTGTCAGACTTAAATCCCTTGTCTAGTCAGTCTGAAGGTGTTTTGGTTCCCTAGATGAAGCCACATCTACACTGTCAGACTTAAATCCCTTCTCTCAACAGTCTGAAGATGTGGTGGTTTCCTAGATGAATTCACCTCTACTGTGTCAGACGTAAATCCCTTCTCTAGTCAGTCTGAAGGTGTTGTGGTTCCCTAGATGAAGTTATGTCTGCTCTGTCAGACTTAAATCCCTTCTCTGAACAGGTTGAAGGTGTTGTGGTTTCCTAGATGAAGTTACTTCTGCTCTGTCAGACTTAAATCCCTTCTCTGAACAGTCTGAAGCTGTTGTGGTTTCCTAGATGAAGCCACATCTACTCTGTCAGACTTAAATCCCTTCTCTGAAAAGGTTGAAGGTGTTGTGGTTTCCTAGATGAAGTTACTTCTGCTCTGTCAGACTTAAATCCCTTCTCTGAACAGTCTGAAGCTGTTGTGGTTTCCTAGATGAAGCCACATCTACTCTGTCAGACTTAAATCCCTTCTCTAAACAGTCTGAAGGTGTTGTGGTTTCCTAAATGAAGTTGCGTATGCTCTGTCAGACTTAAATCCCTTCTCCAAACAGTCTGAAGGTGTTGTGGTTTCCTAAATGAAGTTGCGTATGCTCTGTCAGACTTAAATCCCTTCTCTGAACAGTCTGAAGGTGTTGTGGTTTCCTAGATGAAGCCACATCTACTCTGTCAGACTTAAATCCCTTCTCTGAACAGTCTGAAGGTGTTGTGGTTTCCTAGATGAAGCCACATCTACTCTGTCAGACTTAAATCCCTTCTCTGAACAGTCTGAAGGAGTTGTGGTTTCCTAGATGAAGCCACATCTACTCTGTCAGACTTAAATCCCTTCTCTGAACAGGTTGAAGGTGTTGTGGTTTCCTAGATGAAGCTACTTCTGCTCTGTCAGACTTAAATCCCTTCTCTGAACAGTCTGAAGCTGTTGTGGTTTCCTAGATGAAGTCACGTCTGCTCTGTCAGACTGAAATCCCTTCTCTGAACAGTCTGAAGGTGTTGTGGTTTCCTAGATGAAGTCAACTCTACTCTGTCAGACTTAAATCCATTCTATAAACAGTCTGAAGATGTGGTGGTTTGCTAGATGAAGGCACATCTGCTCTGTCAGACTTAAATCCCTTCTCTGAACAGTCTGAAGGTGTGGTGGTTTGCTAGATGAAGTCACGTCTGCTCTGTCAGACTTAAATCCCTTCTCTGAACAGTCTGAAGATGTGATGGTTTGCTAGATGAAGGCACATCTGCTATGTCAGACTTAAATCCCTTCTATAGTCAGTCTGAAGGTGTTTTGGTTTCCTAGATGAAGCCACATCTACTCTGTCAGACTTAAATCCCTTCTCTAGTCAGTCTGAAGGTGTTTTGGTTTCCTAGATGAAGCCACATCTACACTGTCAGACTTAAATCCCTTCTCTCTACAGTCTGAAGATGTGGTGGTTTCCGAGATGAATTCACCTCTACTGTGTCAGACGTAAATCCCTTCTCTAGTCAGTCTGAAGGTGTTGTGGTTCCCTAGATGAAGTTATGTCTGCTCTGTCAGACTTAAATCCCTTCTCTGAACAGGTTGAAGGTGTTGTGGTTTCCTAGATGAAGTTACTTCTGCTCTGTCAGACTTAAATCCCTTCTCTGAACAGTCTGAAGCTGTTGTGGTTTCCTAGATGAAGCCACATCTACTCTGTCAGACTTAAATCCCTTCTCTAAACAGTCTGAAGGTGTTGTGGTTTCCTAAATGAAGTTGCGTATGCTCTGTCAGACTTAAATCCCTTCTCCAAACAGTCTGAGGGTGTTGTGGTTTCCTAAATGAAGTTGCGTATGCTCTGTCAGACTTAAATCCCTTCTCTGAACAGTCTGAAGGTGTTGTGGTTTCCTAGATGAAGCCACATCTACTCTGTCAGGCTTAAATCCCTTCTCTGAACAGTCTGAAGGTGTTGTGGTTTCCTAGATGAAGCCACATCTACTCAGTCAGACTTAAATCCCTTCTCTGAACAGTCTGAAGGAGTTGTGGTTTCCTAGATGAAGCCACATCTACTCTGTCAGACTTAAATCCCTTCTCTGAACAGGTTGAAGGTGTTGTGGTTTCCTAGATGAAGCTACTTCTGCTCTGTCAGACTTAAATCCCTTCTCTGAACAGTCTGAAGCTGTTGTGGTTTCCTAGATGAAGTCACGTCTGCTCTGTCAGACTGAAATCCCTTCTCTGAACAGTCTGAAGGTGTTGTGGTTTCCTAGATGAAGTCAACTCTACTCTGTCAGACTTAAATCCATTCTATAAACAGTCTGAAGATGTGGTGGTTTGCTAGATGAAGGCACATCTGCTCTGTCAGACTTAAATCCCTTCTCTGAACAGTCTGAAGGTGTGGTGGTTTGCTAGATGAAGTCACGTCTGCTCTGTCAGACTTAAATCCCTTCTCTGAACAGTCTGAAGATGTGATGGTTTGCTAGATGAAGGCACATCTGCTATGTCAGACTTAAATCCCTTCTATAGTCAGTCTGAAGGTGTTTTGGTTTCCTAGATGAAGCCACATCTACTCTGTCAGACTTAAATCCCTTCTCTAGTCAGTCTGAAGGTGTTTTGGTTTCCTAGATGAAGCCACATCTACACTGTCAGACTTAAATCCCTTCTCTCTACAGTCTGAAGATGTGGTGGTTTCCGAGATGAATTCACCTCTACTGTGTCAGACGTAAATCCCTTCTCTAGTCAGTCTGAAGGTGTTGTGGTTCCCTAGATGAAGTTATGTCTGCTCTGTCAGACTTAAATCCCTTCTCTGAACAGGTTGAAGGTGTTGTGGTTTCCTAGATGAAGTTACTTCTGCTCTGTCAGACTTAAATCCCTTCTCTGAACAGTCTGAAGCTGTTGTGGTTTCCTAGATGAAGCCACATCTACTCTGTCAGACTTAAATCCCTTCTCTGAAAAGGTTGAAGGTGTTGTGGTTTCCTAGATGAAGTTACTTCTGCTCTGTCAGACTTAAATCCCTTCTCTGAACAGTCTGAAGCTGTTGTGGTTTCCTAGATGAAGCCACATCTACTCTGTCAGACTTAAATCCCTTCTCTAAACAGTCTGAAGGTGTTGTGATTTGCTAGATGAAGTCATGTCTGCTCTGTCAGACTGAAATCCCTTCTCTAAACAGTCTGAAGGTGTTGTGGTTTCATAGATGAAGTCACGTCTGCTCTGTCAGACTTAAATCCCTTCTCCAAACAGTATGAAGGTGTTGTGGTTTCCTAGATGAAGTTGCGTGTGCTCTGTCAGACCTAAATCCCTTCTCTGAACAGTCTGAAGGTGCTTTGGTTTCTAGATGAAGCCACATCTACTCTGTCAGACTTAAATCCCTTCTCTAAACAGTCTGAAGGTGTGGTGGTTTCCTAGATGAATTCACCTCTACTGTGTCAGACGTCAATCCCTTCTCCAGTCAGTCTGAAGGTGTTGTGGTTCCCTAGATGAAGTTATGTCTGCTCTGTCAGACTTAAATCCCTTCTCTGAACAGTCTGAAGGTGTTGTGGTTTCCTAGATGAAGCCACATCTACTCTGTCAGACTTAAATCCCTTCTCTAAACAGTCTGAAGGTGTTTTGGTTTCCTAGATGAAGCCACATCTACACTGTCAGATTTAAATCCCTTCTCTAAACAGTGAAGATGTGGTGGTTTCCTAGATGAATTCACCTCTACTGTGTCAGACGTAAATCCGTTCTCTAGTCAGTCTGAAGGTGTTGTGGTTCCCTAGATGAAGCCACATCTACTCTTTCAGACTTAAATCCCTTCTCTGAACAGTCTGAAGGAGTTGTGGTTTCCTAGATGAAGCCACATCTACTCTGTCAGACTTAAATCCCTTCTCTGAACAGGTTGAAGGTGTTGTGGTTTCCTAGATGAAGCTACTTCTGCTCTGTCAGACTTAAATCCCTTCTCTGAACAGTCTGAAGCTGTTGTGGTTTCCTAGATGAAGCCACATCTACACTGTCAGACTTAAATCCCTTCTCTCAACAGTCTGAAGATGTGGTGGTTTCCGAGATGAATTCACCTCTACTGTGTCAGACGTAAATCCCTTCTCTAGTCAGTCTGAAGGTGTTGTGGTTCCCTAGATGAAGTTATGTCTGCTCTGTCAGACTTAAATCCCTTCTCTGAACATTGTGAAGGTGTTGTGGTTTCCTATATGAAGTTACTTCTGCTCTGTCAGACTTAAATCCCTTCTCTGAACAGTCTGAAGCTGTTGTGGTTTCCTAGATGAAGCCACATCTACTCTGTCAGACTTAAATCCCTTCTCTGAAAAGGTTGAAGGTGTTGTGGTTTCCTAGATGAAGTTACTTCTGCTCTGTCAGACTTAAATCCCTTCTCTGAACAGTCTGAAGCTGTTGTGGTTTCCTAGATGAAGCCACATCTACTCTGTCAGACTTAAATCCCTTCTCTAAACAGTCTGAAGGTGTTGTGATTTGCTAGATGAAGTCATGTCTGCTCTGTCAGACTGAAATCCCTTCTCTAAACAGTCTGAAGGTGTTGTGGTTTCATAGATGAAGTCACGTCTGCTCTGTCAGGCTTAAATCCCTTCTATGAACAGTCTGAAAGTGTTGTGGTTTCCTAGATGAAGTCACGTCTGCTCTGTCAGACTTAAATCCCTTCTCCAAACAGTCTGAAGGTGTTGTGGTTTCCTAGATGAAGTTGCGTGTGCTCTGTCAGACCTAAATCCCTTCTCTGAACAGTCTGAAGGTGCTTTGGTTTCTAGATGAAGCCACATCTACTCTGTCAGACTTAAATCCCTTCTCTAAACAGTCTGAAGGTGTGGTGGTTTCCTAGATGAATTCACCTCTACTGTGTCAGACGTCAATCCCTTCTCCAGTCAGTCTGAAGGTGTTGTGGTTCCCTAGATGAAGTTATGTCTGCTCTGTCAGACTTAAATCCCTTCTCTCAACAGTCTGAAGATGTGGTGGTTTCCTAGATGAAGCCACATCTACTCTGTCAGACTTAAATCCCTTCTCTAAACAGTCTGAAGGTGTTTTGGTTTCCTAGATGAAGCCACATCTACACTGTCAGATTTAAATCCCTTCTCTAAACAGTGAAGATGTGGTGGTTTCCTAGATGAATTCACCTCTACTGTGTCAGACGTAAATCCCTTCTCTAGTCAGTCTGAAGGTGTTGTGGTTCCCTAGATGAAGCCACATCTACTCTGTCAGACTTAAATCCCTTCTCTGAACAGTCTGAAGGAGTTGTGGTTTCCTAAATGAAGCCACATCTACTCTGTCAGACTTAAATCCCTTCTCTGAACAGGTTGAAGGTGTTGTGGTTCCCTAGATGAAGCTACTTCTGCTCTGTCAGACTTAAATCCCTTCTCTGAACAGTCTGAAGCTGTTGTGGTTTCCTAGATGAAGTCACGTCTGCTCTGTCAGACTGAAATCCCTTCTCTGAACAGTCTGAAGGTGTTGTGGTTTCCTAGATGAAGTCAACTCTACTCTGTCAGACTTAAATCCCTTCTATAAACAGTCTGAAGATGTGGTGGTTTGCTAGATGAAGGCACATCTGCTCTGTCAGACTGAAATCCCTTCTCTAAATAGTCTGAAGCTGTTGTGGTTTCCTAGATGGAGTCACGTCTACTCTGTCAGACTTAAATCCCTTCTCTGAACAGTCTGAAGGTGTGGTGGTTTGCTAGATGAAGTCACGTCTGCTCTGTCAGACTTAAATCCCTTCTCTGAACAGTCTGAAGATGTGATGGTTTGCTAGATGAAGGCACATCTGCTATGTCAGACTTAAATCCCTTCTCTAAACAGTCTGAAGGTGTTGCGGTTTCCTAGATGAAGCCACATCTACTCTGTCAGACTTAAATCCCTTCTCTAGTCAGTCTGAAGGTTTTTTGGTTTCCTAGATGAAGCCACATCTACACTGTCAGACTTAAATCCCTTCTCTCAACAGTTTGAAGATGTGGTGGTTTCCTAGATGAATTCACCTCTACTGTGTCAGACGTAAATCCCTTCTCTAATCAGTCTGAAGGTGTTGTGGTTCCCTAGATGAAGTTATGTCTGCTCTGTCAGACTTAAATCCCTTCTCTGAACAGGTTGAAGGTGTTGTGGTTTCCTAGATGAAGTTACTTCTGCTCTGTTAGACTTAAATCCCTTCTCTGAACAGTCTGAAGCTGTTGTGGTCTCCTAGATGAAGCCACATCTACTCTGTCAGACTTAAATCCCTTCTCTGAAAAGGTTGAAGGTGTTGTGGTTTCCTAGATGAAGTTACTTCTGCTCTGTCAGACTTAAATCCCTTCTCTGAACAGTCTGAAGCTGTTGTGGTTTCCTAGATGAATTCACCTCTACTGTGTCAGACGTCAATCCCTTCTCCAGTCAGTCTGAAGGTGTTGTGGTTCCCTAGATGAAGTTATGTCTGCTCTGTCAGACTTAAATCCCTTCTCTGAACAGTCTGAAGGTGTTGTGGTTTCCTAGATGAAGCCACATCTACTCTGTCAGACTTAAATCCCTTCTCTAAACAGTCTGAAGGTGTTTTGGTTTCCTAGATGAAGCCACATCTACACTGTCAGATTTAAATCCCTTCTCTAAACAGTGAAGATGTGGTGGTTTCCTAGATGAATTCACCTCTACTGTGTCAGACGTAAATCCCTTCTCTAGTCAGTCTGAAGGTGTTGTGGTTCCCTAGATGAAGCCACATCTACTCTGTCAGACTTAAATCCCTTCTCTGAACAGTCTGAAGGAGTCGTGGTTTCCTAGATGAAGCCACATCTACTCTGTCAGACTTAAATCCCTTCTCTGAACAGGTTGAAGGTGTTGTGGTTTCCTAGATGAAGCTACTTCTGCTCTGTCAGACTTAAATCCCTTCTCTGAACAGTCTGAAGCTGTTGTGGTTTCCTAGATGAAGTCACGTCTGCTCTGTCAGACTGAAATCCCTTCTCTGAACAGTCTGAAGGTGTTGTGGTTTCCTAGATGAAGTCAACTCTACTCTGTCAGACTTAAATCCCTTCTATAAACAGTCTGAAGATGTGGTGGTTTGCTAGATGAAGGCACATCTGCTCTGTCAGACTGAAATCTCTTCTCTAAATAGTCTGAAGCTGTTGTGGTTTCCTAGATGGAGTCACGTCTACTCTGTCAGACTTAAATCCCTTCTCTGAACAGTCTGAAGGTGTGGTGGTTTGCTAGATGAAGTCACGTCTGCTCTGTCAGACTTAAATCCCTTCTCTGAACAGTCTGAAGATGTGATGGTTTGCTAGATGAAGGCACATCTGCTATGTCAGACTTAAATCCCTTCTCTAAACAGTCTGAAGGTGTTGCGGTTTCCTAGATGAAGCCACATCTACTCTGTCAGACTTAAATCCCTTCTCTAGTCAGTCTGAAGGTTTTTTGGTTTCCTAGATGAAGCCACATCTACACTGTCAGACTTAAATCCCTTCTCTCAACAGTCTGAAGATGTGGTGGATTCCTAGATGAATTCACCTCTACTGTGTCAGACGTAAATCCCTTCTCTAATCAGTCTGAAGGTGTTGTGGTTCCCTAGATGAAGTTATGTCTGCTCTGTCAGACTTAAATCCCTTCTCTGAACAGGTTGAAGGTGTTGTGGTTTCCTAGATGAAGTTACTTCTGCTCTGTCAGACTTAAATCCCTTCTCTGAACAGTCTGAAGCTGTTGTGGTTTCCTAGATGAAGCCACATCTACTCTGTCAGACTTAAATCCCTTCTCTGAAAAGGTTGAAGGTGTTGTGGTTTCCTAGATGAAGTTACTTCTGCTCTGTCAGACTTAAATCCCTTCTCTGAACAGTCTGAAGCTGTTGTGGTTTCCTAGATGAAGCCACATCTACTCTGTCAGACTTAAATCCCTTCTCTAAACAGTCTGAAGATGTTGTGATTTGCTAGATGAAGTCATGTCTGCTCTGTCAGACTGAAATCCCTTCTCTAAACAGTCTGAAGGTGTTGTGGTTTCATAGATGAAGTCACATCTGCTCTGTCAGACTTAAATCCCTTCTCTGAACAGTCTGAAGGTGTGGTGGTTTGCTAGATGAAGTCACGTCTGCTCTGTCAGACTTAAATCCCTTCTCTGAACAGTCTGAAGGTGTTGTGGTTTCCTAGATGAAGTCACGTCTGCTCTGTCAGACTTAAATCCCTTCTCTGAACAGTCTGAAGGTGTTGTGGTTTCCTAGATGAAGTCAAGTCTGCTCTGTCAGACTTAAATCCCTTCTCTGAACAGTCTGAAGGTGTTGTGGTTTCCTAGATGAAGTCACGTCTGCTCTGTCAGACTTAAATCCCTTCTCTGAACAGTCTGAAGGTGTTGTGGTTTCCTAGATGAAGTCACCTCTACTCTCTCAGACTTAAATCCCTTCTCTAAACAGTCTGAAGATGTGGTGGTTTGCTAGATGAAGGCACATCTGCTCTGTCAGACTGAAATCCCATCTCTAAATAGTCTGAAGCTGTTGTGGTTTCCTAGATGGAGTCACGTCTACTCTGTCAGACTGTAATCCCTTCTCTAAACAGTCTGAAGATGTAGTAGTTTGCTAGATGAAGTCACATCTGCTCTGTCAGACTTAAATCCCTTCTCTGAACAGTCTGAAGGTGTGGTGGTTTCCTAGATGAAGTCACGTCTGCTCTGTCAGACTTAAATCCCTTCTCTGAACAATCTGAAGGTGTTGTGGTTTCCTAGATGAAGTCACGTCTGCTCTGTCAGACTTAAATCCCTTCTCTGAACAGTCTGAAGGCGTTTTGGTTTCCTAGATGAAGTTATGTATACTCTGTCAGACTTAAATCCCTTCTCTGAGCAGTCTGAAGGTGTTGTGGTTTCCCATATGAAGTCATGTCTGCTATGTCAGACTTAAATCCCTTCTCTAAACAGTCTGAAGGTGTTGTGGTTTCCTAGATGAAGCCACATCTACTCTGTCAGACTTAAATCCCTTCTCTAAACAGTGAAGATGTGGTGGTTTCCTAGATGAATTCACCTCTACTGTGTCAGACGTAAATCCCTTCTCTAGTCAGCCTGAAGGTGTTGTGGTTTCCTAGATGAAGTCACGTCTGCTCTGTCAGACTTAAATCCCTTCTCTGAACAGTCTGAAGGTGTTGTGGTTTCCTAGATGAAGTCACCTCTACTCTCTCAGACTTAAATCCCTTCTCTAAACAGTCTGAAGATGTGGTGGTTTGCTAGATGAAGGCACATCTGCTCTGTCAGACTGAAATCCCATCTCTAAATAGTCTGAAGCTGTTGTGGTTTCCTAGATGGAGTCACGTCTACTCTGTCAGACTGTAATCCCTTCTCTAAACAGTCTGAAGATGTAGTAGTTTGCTAGATGAAGTCACATCTGCTCTGTCAGACTTAAATCCCTTCTCTGAACAGTCTGAAGGTGTGGTGGTTTCCTAGATGAAGTCACGTCTGCTCTGTCAGACTTAAATCCCTTCTCTGAACAATCTGAAGGTGTTGTGGTTTCCTAGATGAAGTCACGTCTGCTCTGTCAGACTTAAATCCCTTCTCTGAACAGTCTGAAGGCGTTTTGGTTTCCTAGATGAAGTTATGTATACTCTGTCAGACTTAAATCCCTTCTCTGAGCAGTCTGAAGGTGTTGTGGTTTCCCATATGAAGTCATGTCTGCTATGTCAGACTTAAATCCCTTCTCTAAACAGTCTGAAGGTGTTGTGGTTTCCTAGATGAAGCCACATCTACTCTGTCAGACTTAAATCCCTTCTCTAGTCAGTCTGAAGGTGTTTTGGTTTCCTAGATGAAGCCACATCTACACTGTCAGACTTAAATCCCTTCTCTAAACAGTGAAGATGTGGTGGTTTCCTAGATGAATTCACCTCTACTGTGTCAGACGTAAATCCCTTCTCTAGTCAGCCTGAAGGTGTTGTGGTTTGCTAGATGAAGTTATGTCTGCTCTGTCAGACTTAAATCCCTTCTCTGAACAGTCTGAAGGAGTTGTGGTTTCCTAGATGAAGCCACATCTACTCTGTCAGACTTAAATCCCTTCTCTGAACAGGTTGAAGGTGTTGTGGTTTCCTAGATGAAGTTACTTCTGCTCTGTCAGACTGAAATCCCTTCTCTGAACAGTCTGAAGCTGTTGTGGTTTCCTAGATGAAGCCACATCTACTCTGTCAGACTTAAATCCCTTCTCTAAACAGTCTTAAGGTGTTGTGATTTGCTAGATGAAGTCATGTCTGCTCTGTCAGACTGAAATCCCTTCTCTAAACAGTCTGAAGGTGTTGTGGTTTCATAGATGAAGTCACGTCTGCTCTGTCAGGCTTAAATCCCTGCTCTGAACAGTCTGAAAGTGTTGTGGTTTCCTAGATGAAGTCACGTCTGCTCTGTCAGACTTAAATCCCTTCTCCAAACAGTCTGAAGGTGTTGTGGTTTCCTAGATGAAGTTGCGTGTGCTCTGTCAGACTTAAATCCCTTCTCTGAACAGTCTGAAGCTGTTGTGGTTTCCTAGATGAAGTCACGTCTGCTCTGTCAGACTGAAATCCCTTCTCTGAACAGTCTGAAGGTGTTGTGGTTTCCTAGATGAAGTCAACTCTACTCTGTCAGACTTAAATCCCTTCTATAAACAGTCTGAAGATGTGGTGGTTTGCTAGATGAAGGCACATCTGCTCTGTCAGACTGAAATCCCTTCTCTAAATAGTCTGAAGCTGTTGTGGTTTCCTAGATGGAGTCACGTCTACTCTGTCAGACTTAAATCCCTTCTCTGAACAGTCTGAAGATGTGATGGTTTGCTAGATGAAGGCACATCTGCTATGTCAGACTTAAATCCCTTCTCTAAACAGTCTGAAGGTGTTGCGGTTTCCTAGATGAACCCACATCTACTCTGTCAGACTTAAATCCCTTCTCTAGTCAGTCTGAAGGTGTTTTGGTTCCCTAGATGAAGCCACATCTACACTGTCAGACTTAAATCCCTTCTCTCAACAGTCTGAAGATGTGGTGGTTTCCTAGATGAATTCACCTCTACTGTGTCAGACGTAAATCCCTTCTCTAGTCAGTCTGAAGGTGTTGTGGTTCCCTAGATGAAGTTATGTCTGCTCTGTCAGACTTAAATCCCTTCTCTGAACAGGTTGAAGGTGTTGTGGTTTCCTAGATGAAGTTACTTCTGCTCTGTCAGACTTAAATCCCTTCTCTGAACAGTCTGAAGCTGTTGTGGTTTCCTAGATGAAGCCACATCTACTCTGTCAGACTTAAATCCCTTCTCTGAAAAGGTTGAAGGTGTTGTGGTTTCCTAGATGAAGTTACTTCTGCTCTGTCAGACTTAAATCCCTTCTCTGAACAGTCTGAAGCTGTTGTGGTTTCCTAGATGAAGCCACATCTACTCTGTCAGACTTAAATCCCTTCTCTAAACAGTCTGAAGGTGTTGTGGTTTCCTAAATGAAGTTGCGTATGCTCTGTCAGACTTAAATCCCTTCTCCAAACAGTCTGAAGGTGTTGTGGTTTCCTAAATGAAGTTGCGTATGCTCTGTCAGACTTAAATCCCTTCTCTGAACAGTCTGAAGGTGTTGTAGTTTCCTAGATGAAGCCACATCTACTCTGTCAGACTTAAATCCCTTCTCTGAACAGTCTGAAGGTGTTGTGGTTTCCTAGATGAAGCCACATCTACTCTGTCTCAGACTTAAATCCCTTCTCTGAACAGTCTGAAGGAGTTGTGGTTTCCTAGATGAAGCCACATCTACTCTGTCAGACTTAAATCCCTTCTCTGAACAGGTTGAAGGTGTTGTGGTTTCCTAGATGAAGCTACTTCTGCTCTGTCAGACTTAAATCCCTTCTCTGAACAGTCTGAAGCTGTTGTGGTTTCCTAGATGAAGTCACGTCTGCTCTGTCAGACTGAAATCCCTTCTCTGAACAGTCTGAAGGTGTTGTGGTTTCCTAGATGAAGTCAACTCTACTCTGTCAGACTTAAATCCCTTCTATAAACAGTCTGAAGATGTGGTGGTTTGCTAGATGAAGGCACATCTGCTCTGTCAGACTTAAATCCCTTCTCTGAACAGTCTGAAGGTGTGGTGGTTTGCTAGATGAAGTCACGTCTGCTCTGTCAGACTTAAATCCCTTCTCTGAACAGTCTGAAGATGTGATGGTTTGCTAGATGAAGGCACATCTGCTATGTCAGACTTAAATCCCTTCTCTAGTCAGTCTGAAGGTGTTTTGGTTTCCTAGATGAAGCCACATCTACTCTGTCAGACTTAAATCCCTTCTCTAGTCAGTCTGAAGGTGTTTTGGTTTCCTAGATGAAGCCACATCTACACTGTCAGACTTAAATCCCTTCTCTCTACAGTCTGAAGATGTGGTGGTTTCCGAGATGAATTCACCTCTACTGTGTCAGACGTAAATCCCTTCTCTAGTCAGTCTGAAGGTGTTGTGGTTCCCTAGATGAAGTTATGTCTGCTCTGTCAGACTTAAATCCCTTCTCTGAACAGGTTGAAGGTGTTGTGGTTTCCTAGATGAAGTTACTTCTGCTCTGTCAGACTTAAATTCCTTCTCTGAACAGTCTGAAGCTGTTGTGGTTTCCTAGATGAAGCCACATCTACTCTGTCAGACTTAAATCCCTTCTCTGAAAAGGTTGAAGGTGTTGTGGTTTCCTAGATGAAGTTACTTCTGCTCTGTCAGACTTAAATCCCTTCTCTGAACAGTCTGAAGCTGTTGTGGTTTCCTAGATGAAGCCACATCTACTCTGTCAGACTTAAATCCCTTCTCTAAACAGTCTGAAGGTGTTGTGATTTGCTAGATGAAGTCATGTCTGCTCTGTCAGACTGAAATCCCTTCTCTAAACAGTCTGAAGGTGTTGTGGTTTCATAGATGAAGTCACGTCTGCTCTGTCAGGCTTAAATCCCTTCTCTGAACAGTCTGAAAGTGTTGTGGTTTCCTAGATGAAGTCACGTCTGCTCTGTCAGACTTAAATCCCTTCTCCAAACAGTCTGAAGGTGTTGTGGTTTCCTAGATGAAGTTGCGTGTGCTCTGTCAGACCTAAATCCCTTCTCTGAACAGTCTGAAGGTGCTTTGGTTTCTAGATGAAGCCACATCTACTCTGTCAGACTTAAATCCCTTCTCTAAACAGTCTGAAGGTGTGGTGGTTTCCTAGATGAATTCACCTCTACTGTGTCAGACGTCAATCCCTTCTCCAGTCAGTCTGAAGGTGTTGTGGTTCCCTAGATGAAGTTATGTCTGCTCTGTCAGACTTAAATCCCTTCTCTGAACAGTCTGAAGGTGTTGTGGTTTCCTAGATGAAGCCACATCTACTCTGTCAGACTTAAATCCCTTCTCTAAACAGTCTGAAGGTGTTTTGGTTTCCTAGATGAAGCCACATCTACACTGTCAGATTTAAATCCCTTCTCTAAACAGTGAAGATGTGGTGGTTTCCTAGATGAATTCACCTCTACTGTGTCAGACGTAAATCCCTTCTCTAGTCAGTCTGAAGGTGTTGTGGTTCCCTAGATGAAGCCACATCTACTCTGTCAGACTTAAATCCCTTCTCTGAACAGTCTGAAGGAGTTGTGGTTTCCTAAATGAAGCCACATCTACTCTGTCAGACTTAAATCCCTTCTCTGAACAGGTTGAAGGTGTTGTGGTTCCCTAGATGAAGCTACTTCTGCTCTGTCAGACTTAAATCCCTTCTCTGAACAGTCTGAAGCTGTTGTGGTTTCCTAGATGAAGTCACGTCTGCTCTGTCAGACTGAAATCCCTTCTCTGAACAGTCTGAAGGTGTTGTGGTTTCCTAGATGAAGTCAACTCTACTCTGTCAGACTTAAATCCCTTCTATAAACAGTCTGAAGATGTGGTGGTTTGCTAGATGAAGGCACATCTGCTCTGTCAGACTGAAATCCCTTCTCTAAATAGTCTGAAGCTGTTGTGGTTTCCTAGATGGAGTCACGTCTACTCTGTCAGACTTAAATCCCTTCTCTGAACAGTCTGAAGGTGTGGTGGTTTGCTAGATGAAGTCACGTCTGCTCTGTCAGACTTAAATCCCTTCTCTGAACAGTCTGAAGATGTGATGGTTTGCTAGATGAATTCACCTCTACTGTGTCAGACGTAAATCCCTTCTCTAATCAGTCTGAAGGTGTTGTGGTTCCCTAGATGAAGTTATGTCTGCTCTGTCAGACTTAAATCCCTTCTCTGAACAGGTTGAAGGTGTTGTGGTTTCCTAGATGAAGTTACTTCTGCTCTGTTAGACTTAAATCCCTTCTCTGAACAGTCTGAAGCTGTTGTGGTCTCCTAGATGAAGCCACATCTACTCTGTCAGACTTAAATCCCTTCTCTGAAAAGGTTGAAGGTGTTGTGGTTTCCTAGATGAAGTTACTTCTGCTCTGTCAGACTTAAATCCCTTCTCTGAACAGTCTGAAGCTGTTGTGGTTTCCTAGATGAATTCACCTCTACTGTGTCAGACGTCAATCCCTTCTCCAGTCAGTCTGAAGGTGTTGTGGTTCCCTAGATGAAGTTATGTCTGCTCTGTCAGACTTAAATCCCTTCTCTGAACAGTCTGAAGGTGTTGTGGTTTCCTAGATGAAGCCACATCTACTCTGTCAGACTTAAATCCCTTCTCTAAACAGTCTGAAGGTGTTTTGGTTTCCTAGATAAAGCCATTTCTACACTGTCAGATTTAAATCCCTTCTCTAAACAGTGAAGATGTGGTGGTTTCCTAGATGAATTCACCTCTACTGTGTCAGACGTAAATCCCTTCTCTAGTCAGTCTGAAGGTGTTGTGGTTCCCTAGATGAAGCCACATCTACTCTGTCAGACTTAAATCCCTTCTCTGAACAGTCTGAAGGAGTCGTGGTTTCCTAGATGAAGCCACATCTACTCTGTCAGACTTAAATCCCTTCTCTGAACAGGTTGAAGGTGTTGTGGTTTCCTAGATGAAGCTACTTCTGCTCTGTCAGACTTAAATCCCTTCTCTGAACAGTCTGAAGCTGTTGTGGTTTCCTAGATGAAGTCACGTCTGCTCTGTCAGACTGAAATCCCTTCTCTGAACAGTCTGAAGGTGTTGTGGTTTCCTAGATGAAGTCAACTCTACTCTGTCAGACTTAAATCCCTTCTATAAACAGTCTGAAGATGTGGTGGTTTGCTAGATGAAGGCACATCTGCTCTGTCAGACTGAAATCTCTTCTCTAAATAGTCTGAAGCTGTTGTGGTTTCCTAGATGGAGTCACGTCTACTCTGTCAGACTTAAATCCCTTCTCTGAACAGTCTGAAGGTGTGGTGGTTTGCTAGATGAAGTCACGTCTGCTCTGTCAGACTTAAATCCCTTCTCTGAACAGTCTGTAGATGTGATGGTTTGCTAGATGAAGGCACATCTGCTATGTCAGACTTAAATCCCTTCTCTAAACAGTCTGAAGGTGTTGCGGTTTCCTAGATGAAGCCACATCTACTCTGTCAGACTTAAATCCCTTCTCTAGTCAGTCTGAAGGTTTTTTGGTTTCCTAGATGAAGCCACATCTACACTGTCAGACTTAAATCCCTTCTCTCAACAGTCTGAAGATGTGGTGGATTCCTAGATGAATTCACCTCTACTGTGTCAGACGTAAATCCCTTCTCTAATCAGTCTGAAGGTGTTGTGGTTCCCTAGATGAAGTTATGTCTGCTCTGTCAGACTTAAATCCCTTCTCTGAACAGGTTGAAGGTGTTGTGGTTTCCTAGATGAAGTTACTTCTGCTCTGTCAGACTTAAATCCCTTCTCTGAACAGTCTGAAGCTGTTGTGGTTTCCTAGATGAAGCCACATCTACTCTGTCAGACTTAAATCCCTTCTCTGAAAAGGTTGAAGGTGTTGTGGTTTCCTAGATGAAGTTACTTCTGCTCTGTCAGACTTAAATCCCTTCTCTGAACAGTCTGAAGCTGTTGTGGTTTCCTAGATGAAGCCACATCTACTCTGTCAGACTTAAATCCCTTCTCTAAACAGTCTGAAGATGTTGTGATTTGCTAGATGAAGTCATGTCTGCTCTGTCAGACTGAAATCCCTTCTCTAAACAGTCTGAAGGTGTTGTGGTTTCATAGATGAAGTCACATCTGCTCTGTCAGACTTAAATCCCTTCTCTGAACAGTCTGAAGGTGTGGTGGTTTGCTAGATGAAGTCACGTCTGCTCTGTCAGACTTAAATCCCTTCTCTGAACAGTCTGAAGGTGTTGTGGTTTCCTAGATGAAGTCACGTCTGCTCTGTCAGACTTAAATCCCTTCTCTGAACAGTCTGAAGGTGTTGTGGTTTCCTAGATGAAGTCAAGTCTGCTCTGTCAGACTTAAATCCCTTCTCTGAACAGTCTGAAGGTGTTGTGGTTTCCTAGATGAAGTCACGTCTGCTCTGTCAGACTTAAATCCCTTCTCTGAACAGTCTGAAGGTGTTGTGGTTTCCTAGATGAAGTCACCTCTACTCTCTCAGACTTAAATCCCTTCTCTAAACAGTCTGAAGATGTGGTGGTTTGCTAGATGAAGGCACATCTGCTCTGTCAGACTGAAATCCCATCTCTAAATAGTCTGAAGCTGTTGTGGTTTCCTAGATGGAGTCACGTCTACTCTGTCAGACTGTAATCCCTTCTCTAAACAGTCTGAAGATGTAGTAGTTTGCTAGATGAAATCACATCTGCTCTGTCAGACTTAAATCCCTTCTCTGAACAGTCTGAAGGTGTGGTGGTTTGCTAGATGAAGTCACGTCTGCTCTGTCAGACTTAAATCCCTTCTCTGAACAGTCTGAAGGTGTTGTGGTTTCCTAGATGGAGTCACGTCTACTCTGTCAGACTGTAATCCCTTCTCTAAACAGTCTGAAGATGTAGTAGTTTGCTAGATGAAATCACATCTGCTCTGTCAGACTTAAATCCCTTCTCTGAACAGTCTGTAGGTGTGGTGGTTTCCTAGATGAAGTCACGTCTGCTCTGTCAGACTTAAATCCCTTCTCTGAACAATCTGAAGGTGTTGTGGTTTCCTAGATGAAGTCACGTCTGCTCTGTCAGACTTAAATCCCTTCTCTGAACAGTCTGAAGGCGTTTTGGTTTCCTAGATGAAGTTATGTATACTCTGTCAGACTTAAATCCCTTCTCTGAGCAGTCTGAAGGTGTTGTGGTTTCCCATATGAAGTCATGTCTGCTATGTCAGACTTAAATCCCTTCTCTAAACAGTCTGAAGGTGTTGTGGTTTCCTAGATGAAGCCACATCTACTCTGTCAGACTTAAATCCCTTCTCTAGTCAGTCTGAAGGTGTTTTGGTTTCCTAGATGAAGCCACATCTACACTGTCAGACTTAAATCCCTTCTCTAAACAGTGAAGATGTGGTGGTTTCCTAGATGAATTCACCTCTACTGTGTCAGACGTAAATCCCTTCTCTAGTCAGCCTGAAGGTGTTGTGGTTTCCTAGATGAAGTCACGTCTGCTCTGTCAGACTTAAATCCCTTCTCTGAACAGTCTGAAGGTGTTGTGGTTTCCTAGATGAAGTCACCTCTACTCTCTCAGACTTAAATCCCTTCTCTAAACAGTCTGAAGATGTGGTGGTTTGCTAGATGAAGGCACATCTGCTCTGTCAGACTGAAATCCCATCTCTAAATAGTCTGAAGCTGTTGTGGTTTCCTAGATGGAGTCACGTCTACTCTGTCAGACTGTAATCCCTTCTCTAAACAGTCTGAAGATGTAGTAGTTTGCTAGATGAAGTCACATCTGCTCTGTCAGACTTAAATCCCTTCTCTGAACAGTCTGAAGGTGTGGTGGTTTCCTAGATGAAGTCACGTCTGCTCTGTCAGACTTAAATCCCTTCTCTGAACAATCTGAAGGTGTTGTGGTTTCCTAGATGAAGTCACGTCTGCTCTGTCAGACTTAAATCCCTTCTCTGAACAGTCTGAAGGCGTTTTGGTTTCCTAGATGAAGTTATGTATACTCTGTCAGACTTAAATCCCTTCTCTGAGCAGTCTGAAGGTGTTGTGGTTTCCCATATGAAGTCATGTCTGCTATGTCAGACTTAAATCCCTTCTCTAAACAGTCTGAAGGTGTTGTGGTTTCCTAGATGAAGCCACATCTACTCTGTCAGACTTAAATCCCTTCTCTAGTCAGTCTGAAGGTGTTTTGGTTTCCTAGATGAAGCCACATCTACACTGTCAGACTTAAATCCCTTCTCTAAACAGTGAAGATGTGGTGGTTTCCTAGATGAATTCACCTCTACTGTGTCAGACGTAAATCCCTTCTCTAGTCAGCCTGAAGGTGTTGTGGTTCCCTAGATGAAGTTATGTCTGCTCTGTCAGACTTAAATCCCTTCTCTGAACAGTCTGAAGGAGTTGTGGTTTCCTAGATGAAGCCACATCTACTCTGTCAGACTTAAATCCCTTCTCTGAACAGGTTGAAGGTGTTGTGGTTTCCTAGATGAAGTTACTTCTGCTCTGTCAGACTGAAATCCCTTCTCTGAACAGTCTGAAGCTGTTGTGGTTTCCTAGATGAAGCCACATCTACTCTGTCAGACTTAAATCCCTTCTCTAAACAGTCTTAAGGTGTTGTGATTTGCTAGATGAAGTCATGTCTGCTCTGTCAGACTGAAATCCCTTCTCTAAACAGTCTGAAGGTGTTGTGGTTTCATAGATGAAGTCACGTCTGCTCTGTCAGGCTTAAATCCCTGCTCTGAACAGTCTGAAAGTGTTGTGGTTTCCTAGATGAAGTCACGTCTGCTCTGTCAGACTTAAATCCCTTCTCCAAACAGTCTGAAGGTGTTGTGGTTTCCTAGATGAATTTGCGTGTGCTCTGTCAGACTTAAATCCCTTCTCTGAACAGTCTGAAGCTGTTGTGGTTTCCTAGATGAAGTCACGTCTGCTCTGTCAGACTGAAATCCCTTCTCTGAACAGTCTGAAGGTGTTGTGGTTTCCTAGATGAAGTCAACTCTACTCTGTCAGACTTAAATCCCTTCTATAAACAGTCTGAAGATGTGGTGGTTTGCTAGATGAAGGCACATCTGCTCTGTCAGACTGAAATCCCTTCTCTAAATAGTCTGAAGCTGTTGTGGTTTCCTAGATGGAGTCACGTCTACTCTGTCAGACTTAAATCCCTTCTCTGAACAGTCTGAAGATGTGATGGTTTGCTAGATGAAGGCACATCTGCTATGTCAGACTTAAATCCCTTCTCTAAACAGTCTGAAGGTGTTGCGGTTTCCTAGATGAACCCACATCTACTCTGTCAGACTTAAATCCCTTCTCTAGTCAGTCTGAAGGTGTTTTGGTTCCCTAGATGAAGCCACATCTACACTGTCAGACTTAAATCCCTTCTCTCAACAGTCTGAAGATGTGGTGGTTTCCTAGATGAATTCACCTCTACTGTGTCAGACGTAAATCCCTTCTCTAGTCAGTCTGAAGGTGTTGTGGTTCCCTAGATGAAGTTATGTCTGCTCTGTCAGACTTAAATCCCTTCTCTGAACAGGTTGAAGGTGTTGTGGTTTCCTAGATGAAGTTACTTCTGCTCTGTCAGACTTAAATCCCTTCTCTGAACAGTCTGAAGCTGTTGTGGTTTCCTAGATGAAGCCACATCTACTCTGTCAGACTTAAATCCCTTCTCTGAAAAGGTTGAAGGTGTTGTGGTTTCCTAGATGAAGTTACTTCTGCTCTGTCAGACTTAAATCCCTTCTCTGAACAGTCTGAAGCTGTTGTGGTTTCCTAGATGAAGCCACATCTACTCTGTCAGACTTAAATCCCTTCTCTAAACAGTCTGAAGGTGTTGTGGTTTCCTAAATGAAGTTGCGTATGCTCTGTCAGACTTAAATCCCTTCTCCAAACAGTCTGAAGGTGTTGTGGTTTCCTAAATGAAGTTGCGTATGCTCTGTCAGACTTAAATCCCTTCTCTGAACAGTCTGAAGGTGTTGTAGTTTCCTAGATGAAGCCACATCTACTCTGTCAGACTTAAATCCCTTCTCTGAACAGTCTGAAGGTGTTGTGGTTTCCTAGATGAAGCCACATCTACTCTGTCTCAGACTTAAATCCCTTCTCTGAACAGTCTGAAGGAGTTGTGGTTTCCTAGATGAAGCCACATCTACTCTGTCAGACTTAAATCCCTTCTCTGAACAGGTTGAAGGTGTTGTGGTTTCCTAGATGAAGCTACTTCTGCTCTGTCAGACTTAAATCCCTTCTCTGAACAGTCTGAAGCTGTTGTGGTTTCCTAGATGAAGTCACGTCTGCTCTGTCAGACTGAAATCCCTTCTCTGAACAGTCTGAAGGTGTTGTGGTTTCCTAGATGAAGTCAACTCTACTCTGTCAGACTTAAATCCCTTCTATAAACAGTCTGAAGATGTGGTGGTTTGCTAGATGAAGGCACATCTGCTCTGTCAGACTTAAATCCCTTCTCTGAACAGTCTGAAGGTGTGGTGGTTTGCTAGATGAAGTCACGTCTGCTCTGTCAGACTTAAATCCCTTCTCTGAACAGTCTGAAGATGTGATGGTTTGCTAGATGAAGGCACATCTGCTATGTCAGACTTAAATCCCTTCTCTAGTCAGTCTGAAGGTGTTTTGGTTTCCTAGATGAAGCCACATCTACTCTGTCAGACTTAAATCCCTTCTCTAGTCAGTCTGAAGGTGTTTTGGTTTCCTAAATGAAGCCACATCTACACTGTCAGACTTAAATCCCTTCTCTCTACAGTCTGAAGATGTGGTGGTTTCCGAGATGAATTCACCTCTACTGTGTCAGACGTAAATCCCTTATCTAGTCAGTCTGAAGGTGTTGTGGTTCCCTAGATGAAGTTATGTCTGCTCTGTCAGACTTAAATCCCTTCTCTGAACAGGTTGAAGGTGTTGTGGTTTCCTAGATGAAGTTACTTCTGCTCTGTCAGACTTAAATTCCTTCTCTGAACAGTCTGAAGCTGTTGTGGTTTCCTAGATGAAGCCACATCTACTCTGTCAGACTTAAATCCCTTCTCTGAAAAGGTTGAAGGTGTTGTGGTTTCCTAGATGAAGTTACTTCTGCTCTGTCAGACTTAAATCCCTTCTCTGAACAGTCTGAAGCTGTTGTGGTTTCCTAGATGAAGCCACATCTACTCTGTCAGACTTAAATCCCTTCTCTAAACAGTCTGAAGGTGTTGTGATTTGCTAGATGAAGTCATGTCTGCTCTGTCAGACTGAAATCCCTTCTCTAAACAGTCTGAAGGTGTTGTGGTTTCATAGATGAAGTCACGTCTGCTCTGTCAGGCTTAAATCCCTTCTCTGAACAGTCTGAAAGTGTTGTGGTTTCCTAGATGAAGTCACGTCTGCTCTGTCAGACTTAAATCCCTTCTCCAAACAGTCTGAAGGTGTTGTGGTTTCCTAGATGAAGTTGCGTGTGCTCTGTCAGACCTAAATCCCTTCTCTGAACAGTCTGAAGGTGCTTTGGTTTCTAGATGAAGCCACATCTACTCTGTCAGACTTAAATCCCTTCTCTAAACAGTCTGAAGGTGTGGTGGTTTCCTAGATGAATTCACCTCTACTGTGTCAGACGTCAATCCCTTCTCCAGTCAGTCTGAAGGTGTTGTGGTTCCCTAGATGAAGTTATGTCTGCTCTGTCAGACTTAAATCCCTTCTCTGAACAGTCTGAAGGTGTTGTGGTTTCCTAGATGAAGTCACGTCTGCTCTGTCAGACTTAAATCCCTTCTCCAAACAGTCTGAAGGTGTTGTGGTTTCCTAGATGAAGTTGCGTGTGCTCTGTCAGACCTAAATCCCTTCTCTGAACAGTCTGAAGGTGCTTTGGTTTCTAGATGAAGCCACATCTACTCTGTCAGACTTAAATCCCTTCTCTAAACAGTCTGAAGGTGTGGTGGTTTCCTAGATGAATTCACCTCTACTGTGTCAGACGTCAATCCCTTCTCCAGTCAGTCTGAAGGTGTTGTGGTTCCCTAGATGAAGTTATGTCTGCTCTGTCAGACTTAAATCCCTTCTCTGAACAGTCTGAAGGTGTTGTGGTTTCCTAGATGACGCCACATCTACTCTGTCAGACTTAAATCCCTTCTCTAAACAGTCTGAAGGTGTTTTGGTTTCCTAGATGAAGCCACATCTACACTGTCAGATTTAAATCCCTTCTCTAAACAGTGAAGATGTGGTGGTTTCCTAGATGAATTCACCTCTACTGTGTCAGACGTAAATCCCTTCTCTAGTCAGTCTGAAGGTGTTGTGGTTCCCTAGATGAAGCCACATCTACTCTTTCAGACTTAAATCCCTTCTCTGAACAGTCTGAAGGTGTTGTGGTTTCCTAGATGGAGTCACGTCTACTCTGTCAGACTTAAATCCCTTCTCTAAACAGTCTGAAGGTGTTGTGGTTTGCTAGATGAAGTCACGTCTGCTCTGTCAGACTTAAATCCCTTCTCTGAACAGGTTGAAGGTGTTGTGGTTTCCTAGATGAAGCTACTTCTGCTCTGTCAGACTTAAATCCCTTCTCTGAACAGTCTGAAGCTGTTGTGGTTTCCTAGATGAAGCCACATCTACACTGTCAGACTTAAATCCCTTCTCTCAACAGTCTGAAGATGTGGTGGTTTCCGAGATGAATTAACCCCTACTGTGTCAGACGTAAATCCCTTCTCTAGTCAGTCTGAAGGTGTTGTGGTTCCCTAGATGAAGTTATGTCTGCTCTGTCAGACTTAAATCCCTTCTCTGAACAGGTTGAAGGTGTTGTGGTTTCCTAGATGAAGTTACTTCTGCTCTGTCAGACTTAAATCCCTTCTCTGAACAGTCTGAAGCTGTTGTGGTTTCCTAGATGAAGCCACATCTACTCTGTCAGACTTAAATCCCTTATCTGAAAAGGTTGAAGGTGTTGTGGTTTCCTAGATGAAGTTACTTCTGCTCTGTCAGACTTAAATCCCTTCTCTGAACAGTCTGAAGCTGTTGTGGTTTCCTAGATGAAGCCACATCTACTCTGTCAGACTTAAATCCCTTCTCTAAACAGTCTGAAGGTGTTGTGATTTGCTAGATGAAGTCACGTCTGCTCTGTCAGACTTAAATCCCTTCTCCAAACAGTCTGAAGGTGTTGTGGTTTCCTAGATGAAGTTGCGTGTGCTCTGTCAGACCTAAATCCCTTCTCTGAACAGTCTGAAGGTGCTTTGGTTTCTAGATGAAGCCACATCTACTCTGTCAGACTTAAATCCCTTCTCTAAACAGTCTGAAGGTGTGGTGGTTTCCTAGATGAATTCACCTCTACTGTGTCAGACGTCAATCCCTTCTCCAGTCAGTCTGAAGGTGTTGTGGTTCCCTAGATGAAGTTATGTCTGCTCTGTCAGACTTAAATCCCTTCTCTCAACAGTCTGAAGGTGTTGTGGTTTCCTAGATGAAGCCACATCTACTCTGTCAGACTTAAATCCCTTCTCTAAACAGTCTGAAGGTGTTTTGGTTTCCTAGATGAAGCCACATCTACACTGTCAGATTTAAATCCCTTCTCTAAACAGTGAAGATGTGGTGGTTTCCTAGATGAATTCACCTCTACTGTGTCAGACGTAAATCCCTTCTCTAGTCAGTCTGAAGGTGTTGTGGTTCCCTAGATGAAGCCACATCTACTCTGTCAGACTTAAATCCCTTCTCTGAACAGTCTGAAGGAGTTGTGGTTTCCTAGATGAAGCCACATCTACTCTGTCAGACTTAAATCCCTTCTCTGAACAGGTTGAAGGTGTTGTGGTTTCCTAGATGAAGCTACTTCTGCTCTGTCAGACTTAAATCCCTTCTCTGAACAGTCTGAAGCTGTTGTGGTTTCCTAGATGAAGTCACGTCTGCTCTGTCAGACTGAAATCCCTTCTCTGAACAGTCTGAAGGTGTTGTGGTTTCCTAGATGAAGTCAACTCTACTCTGTCAGACTTAAATCCCTTCTATAAACAGTCTGAAGATGTGGTGGTTTGCTAGATGAAGGCACATCTGCTCTGTCAGACTGAAATCCCTTCTCTAAATAGTCTGAAGCTGTTGTGGTTTCCTAGATGGAGTCACGTCTACTCTGTCAGACTTAAATCCCTTCTCTGAACAGTCTGAAGGTGTGGTGGTTTGCTAGATGAAGTCACGTCTGCTCTGTCAGACTTAAATCCCTTCTCTGAACAGTCTGAAGATGTGATGGTTTGCTAGATGAAGGCTCATCTGCTATGTCAGACTTAAATCCCTTCTCTAAACAGTCTGAAGGTGTTGCGGTTTCCTAGATGAAGCCACATCTACTCTGTCAGACTTAAATCCCTTCTCTAGTCAGTCTGAAGGTTTTTTGGTTTCCTAGATGAAGCCACATCTACACTGTCAGACTTAAATCCCTTCTCTCAACAGTCTGAAGATGTGGTGGTTTCCTAGATGAATTCACCTCTACTGTGTCAGACGTAAATCCCTTCTCTAATCAGTCTGAAGGTGTTGTGGTTCCCTAGATGAAGTTATGTCTGCTCTGTCAGACTTAAATCCCTTCTCTGAACAGGTTGAAGGTGTTGTGGTTTCCTAGATGAAGTTACTTCTGCTCTGTTAGACTTAAATCCCTTCTCTGAACAGTCTGAAGCTGTTGTGGTTTCCTAGATGAAGCCACATCTACTCTGTCAGACTTAAATCCCTTCTCTGAAAAGGTTGAAGGTGTTGTGGTTTCCTAGATGAAGTTACTTCTGCTCTGTCAGACTTAAATCCCTTCTCTGAACAGTCTGAAGCTGTTGTGGTTTCCTAGATGAATTCACCTCTACTGTGTCAGACGTCAATCCCTTCTCCAGTCAGTCTGAAGGTGTTGTGGTTCCCTAGATGAAGTTATGTCTGCTCTGTCAGACTTAAATCCCTTCTCTGAACAGGTTGAAGGTGTTGTGGTTTCCTAGATGAAGTTACTTCTGCTCTGTCAGACTTAAATCCCTTCTCTGAACAGTCTGAAGCTGTTTTGGTTTCCTAGATGAAGCAACATCTACTCTGTCAGACTTAAATCCCTTCTCTGAAAAGGTTGAAGGTGTTGTGGTTTCCTAGATGAAGTTATTTCTGCTCTGTCAGACTTAAATCCCTTCTCTGAACAGTCTGAAGCTGTTGTGGTTTCCTAATGAAGCCACATCTACTCTGTCAGACTTAAATCCCTTCTCTAAACAGTCTGAAGGTGTTGTGATTTGCTAGATGAAGTCATGTCTGCTCTGTCAGACTGAAATCCCTTCTCTAAACAGTCTGAAGGTGTTGTGGTTTCATAGATGAAGTCACGTCTGCTCTGTCAGGCTTAAATCCCTTCTCTGAACAGTCTGAAAGTGTTGTGGTTTCCTAGATGAAGTCAACTCTACTCTGTCAGACTTAAATCCCTTCTATAAACAGTCTGAAGATGTGGTGGTTTGCTAGATGAAGGCACATCTGCTCTGTCAGACTTAAATCCCTTCTCTGAACAGTCTGAAGGTGTGGTGGTTTGCTAGATGAAGTCACGTCTGCTCTGTCAGACTTAAATCCCTTCTCTGAACAGTCTGAAGATGTGATGGTTTGCTAGATGAAGGCACATCTGCTATGTCAGACTTAAATCCCTTCTCTAGTCAGTCTGAAGGTGTTTTGGTTTCCTAGATGAAGCCACATCTACTCTGTCAGACTTAAATCCCTTCTCTAGTCAGTCTGAAGGTGTTTTGGTTTCCTAGATGAAGCCACATCTACACTGTCAGACTTAAATCCCTTCTCTCAACAGTCTGAAGATGTGGTGGTTTCCTAGATGAATTCACCTCTACTGTGTCAGACGTAAATCCCTTCTCTAGTCAGTCTGAAGGTGTTGTGGTTCCCTAGATGAAGTTATGTCTGCTCTGTCAGACTTAAATCCCTTCTCTGAACAGGTTGAAGGTGTTGTGGTTTCCTAGATGAAGTTACTTCTGCTCTGTCAGACTTAAATCCCTTCTCTGAACAGTCTGAAGGTGTTGTGGTTTCCTAGATGAAGCCACATCTACTCTGTCAGACTTAAATCCCTTCTCTAAACAGTCTGAAGGTGTTTTGGTTTCCTAGATGAAGCCACATCTACACTGTCAGATTTAAATCCCTTCTCTAAACAGTGAAGATGTGGTGGTTTCCTAGATGAATTCACCTCTACTGTGTCAGACGTAAATCCCTTCTCTAGTCAGTCTGAAGGTGTTGTGGTTCCCTAGATGAAGCCACATCTACTCTTTCAGACTTAAATCCCTTCTCTGAACAGTCTGAAGGAGTTGTGGTTTCCTAGATGAAGCCACATCTACTCTGTCAGACTTAAATCCCTTCTCTGAACAGGTTGAAGGTGTTGTGGTTTCCTAGATGAAGCTACTTCTGCTCTGTCAGACTTAAATCCCTTCTCTGAACAGTCTGAAGCTGTTGTGGTTTCCTAGATGAAGCCACATCTACACTGTCAGACTTAAATCCCTTCTCTCAACAGTCTGAAGATGTGGTGGTTTCCGAGATGAATTAACCCCTACTGTGTCAGACGTAAATCCCTTCTCTAGTCAGTCTGAAGGTGTTGTGGTTCCCTAGATGAAGTTATGTCTGCTCTGTCAGACTTAAATCCCTTCTCTGAACAGGTTGAAGGTGTTGTGGTTTCCTAGATGAAGTTACTTCTGCTCTGTCAGACTTAAATCCCTTCTCTGAACAGTCTGAAGCTGTTGTGGTTTCCTAGATGAAGCCACATCTACTCTGTCAGACTTAAATCCCTTCTCTGAAAAGGTTGAAGGTGTTGTGGTTTCCTAGATGAAGTTACTTCTGCTCTGTCAGACTTAAATCCCTTCTCTGAACAGTCTGAAGCTGTTGTGGTTTCCTAGATGAAGCCACATCTACTCTGTCAGACTTAAATCCCTTCTCTAAACAGTCTGAAGGTGTTGTGATTTGCTAGATGAAGTCACGTCTGCTCTGTCAGACTTAAATCCCTTCTCCAAACAGTCTGAAGGTGTTGTGGTTTCCTAGATGAAGTTGCGTGTGCTCTGTCAGACCTAAATCCCTTCTCTGAACAGTCTGAAGGTGCTTTGGTTTCTAGATGAAGCCACATCTACTCTGTCAGACTTAAATCCCTTCTCTAAACAGTCTGAAGGTGTGGTGGTTTCCTAGATGAATTCACCTCTACTGTGTCAGACGTCAATCCCTTCTCCAGTCAGTCTGAAGGTGTTGTGGTTCCCTAGATGAAGTTATGTCTGCTCTGTCAGACTTAAATCCCTTCTCTCAACAGTCTGAAGGTGTTGTGGTTTCCTAGATGAAGCCACATCTACTCTGTCAGACTTAAATCCCTTCTCTAAACAGTCTGAAGGTGTTTTGGTTTCCTAGATGAAGCCACATCTACACTGTCAGATTTAAATCCCTTCTCTAAACAGTGAAGATGTGGTGGTTTCCTAGATGAATTCACCTCTACTGTGTCAGACGTAAATCCCTTCTCTAGTCAGTCTGAAGGTGTTGTGGTTCCCTAGATGAAGCCACATCTACTCTGTCAGACTTAAATCCCTTCTCTGAACAGTCTGAAGGAGTTGTGGTTTCCTAGATGAAGCCACATCTACTCTGTCAGATTTAAATCCCTTCTCTGAACAGGTTGAAGGTGTTGTGGTTTCCTAGATGAAGCTACTTCTGCTCTGTCAGACTTAAATCCCTTCTCTGAACAGTCTGAAGCTGTTGTGGTTTCCTAGATGAAGTCACGTCTGCTCTGTCAGACTGAAATCCCTTCTCTGAACAGTCTGAAGGTGTTGTGGTTTCCTAGATGAAGTCAACTCTACTCTGTCAGACTTAAATCCCTTCTATAAACAGTCTGAAGATGTGGTGGTTTGCTAGATGAAGGCACATCTGCTCTGTCAGACTGAAATCCCTTCTCTAAATAGTCTGAAGCTGTTGTGGTTTCCTAGATGGAGTCACGTCTACTCTGTCAGACTTAAATCCCTTCTCTGAACAGTCTGAAGGTGTGGTGGTTTGCTAGATGAAGTCACGTCTGCTCTGTCAGACTTAAATCCCTTCTCTGAACAGTCTGAAGATGTGATGGTTTGCTAGATGAAGGCTCATCTGCTATGTCAGACTTAAATCCCTTCTCTAAACAGTCTGAAGGTGTTGCGGTTTCCTAGATGAAGCCACATCTACTCTGTCAGACTTAAATCCCTTCTCTAGTCAGTCTGAAGGTTTTTTGGTTTCCTAGATGAAGCCACATCTACACTGTCAGACTTAAATCCCTTCTCTCAACAGTCTGAAGATGTGGTGGTTTCCTAGATGAATTCACCTCTACTGTGTCAGACGTAAATCCCTTCTCTAATCAGTCTGAAGGTGTTGTGGTTCCCTAGATGAAGTTATGTCTGCTCTGTCAGACTTAAATCCCTTCTCTGAACAGGTTGAAGGTGTTGTGGTTTCCTAGATGAAGTTACTTCTGCTCTGTTAGACTTAAATCCCTTCTCTGAACAGTCTGAAGCTGTTGTGGTTTCCTAGATGAAGCCACATCTACTCTGTCAGACTTAAATCCCTTCTCTGAAAAGGTTGAAGGTGTTGTGGTTTCCTAGATGAAGTTACTTCTGCTCTGTCAGACTTAAATCCCTTCTCTGAACAGTCTGAAGCTGTTGTGGTTTCCTAGATGAATTCACCTCTACTGTGTCAGACGTCAATCCCTTCTCCAGTCAGTCTGAAGGTGTTGTGGTTCCCTAGATGAAGTTATGTCTGCTCTGTCAGACTTAAATCCCTTCTCTGAACAGTCTGAAGGTGTTGTGGTTTCCTAGATGAAGCCACATCTACTCTGTCAGACTTAAATCCCTTCTCTAAACAGTCTGAAGATGTTTTGGTTTCCTAGATGAAGCCACATCTACACTGTCAGATTTAAATCCCTTCTCTAAACAGTGAAGATGTGGTGGTTTCCTAGATGAATTCACCTCTACTGTGTCAGACGTAAATCCCTTCTCTAGTCAGTCTGAAGGTGTTGTGGTTCCCTAGATGAAGCCACATCTACTCTGTCAGACTTAAATCCCTTCTCTGAACAGTCTGAAGGAGTTGTGGTTTCCTAGATGAAGCCACATCTACTCTGTCAGACTTAAATCCCTTCTCTGAACAGGTTGAAGGTGTTGTGGTTTCCTAGATGAAGCTACTTCTGCTCTGTCAGACTTAAATCCCTTCTCTGAACAGTCTGAAGCTGTTGTGGTTTCCTAGATGAAGTCACGTCTGCTCTGTCAGACTGAAATCCCTTCTCTGAACAGTCTGAAGGTGATGTGGTTTCCTAGATGAAGTCAACTCTACTCTGTCAGACTTAAATCCCTTCTATAAACAGTCTGAAGATGTGGTGGTTTGCTAGATGAAGGCACATCTGCTCTGTCAGACTGAAATCCCTTCTCTGAACAGTCTGAAGGTGTGGTGGTTTGCTAGATGAAGTCACGTCTGCTCTGTCAGACTTAAATCCCTTCTCTGAACAGTCTGAAGATGTGATGGTTTGCTAGATGAAGGCACATCTGCTATGTCAGACTTAAATCCCTTCTCTAAACAGTCTGAAGGTGTTGCGGTTTCCTAGATGAAGCCACATCTACTCTGTCAGACTTAAATCCCTTCTCTAGTCAGTCTGAAGGTTTTTTGGTTTCCTAGATGAAGCCACATCTACACTGTCAGACTTAAATCCCTTCTCTCAACAGTCTAAAGATGTGGTGGTTTCCTAGATGAATTCACCTCTACTGTGTCAGACGTAAATCCCTTCTCTAATCAGTCTGAAGGTGTTGTGGTTCCCTAGATGAAGTTATGTCTGCTCTGTCAGACTTAAATCCCTTCTCTGAACAGGTTGAAGGTGTTGTGGTTTCCTAGATGAAGTTACTTCTGCTCTGTCAGACTTAAATCCCTTCTCTGAACAGTCTGAAGCTGTTGTGGTTTCCTAGATGAAGCAACATCTACTCTGTCAGACTTAAATCCCTTCTCTGAAAAGGTTGAAGGTGTTGTGGTTTCCTAGATGAAGTTATTTCTGCTCTGTCAGACTTAAATCCCTTCTCTGAACAGTCTGAAGCTGTTGTGGTTTCCTAGATGAAGCCACATCTACTCTGTCAGACTTAAATCCCTTCTCTAAACAGTCTGAAGGTGTTGTGATTTGCTAGATGAAGTCATGTCTGCTCTGTCAGACTGAAATCCCTTCTCTAAACAGTCTGAAGGTGTTGTGGTTTCATAGATGAAGTCACGTCTGCTCTGTCAGGCTTAAATCCCTTCTCTGAACAGTCTGAAAGTGTTGTGGTTTCCTAGATGAAGTCAACTCTACTCTGTCAGACTTAAATCCCTTCTATAAACAGTCTGAAGATGTGGTGGTTTGCTAGATGAAGGCACATCTGCTCTGTCAGACTTAAATCCCTTCTCTGAACAGTCTGAAGGTGTGGTGGTTTGCTAGATGAAGTCACGTCTGCTCTGTCAGACTTAAATCCCTTCTCTGAACAGTCTGAAGATGTGATGGTTTGCTAGATGAAGGCACATCTGCTATGTCAGACTTAAATCCCTTCTCTAGTCAGTCTGAAGGTGTTTTGGTTTCCTAGATGAAGCCACATCTACTCTGTCAGACTTAAATCCCTTCTCTAGTCAGTCTGAAGGTGTTTTGGTTTCCTAGATGAAGCCACATCTACACTGTCAGACTTAAATCCCTTCTCTCAACAGTCTGAAGATGTGGTGGTTTCCTAGATGAATTCACCTCTACTGTGTCAGACGTAAATCCCTTCTCTAGTCAGTCTGAAGGTGTTGTGGTTCCCTAGATGAAGTTATGTCTGCTCTGTCAGACTTAAATCCCTTCTCTGAACAGGTTGAAGGTGTTGTGGTTTCCTAGATGAAGTTACTTCTGCTCTGTCAGACTTAAATCCCTTCTCTGAACAGTCTGAAGGTGTTGTGGTTTCCTAGATTAAGCCACATCTACTCTGTCAGATTTAAATCCCTTCTCTGAACAGTCTGAAGGAATTGTGGTTTCCTAGATGAAGCCACATCTACTCTGTCAGACTTAAATCCCTTCTCTGAACAGGTTGAAGGTGTTGTGGTTTCCTAGATGAAGCTACTTCTGCTCTGTCAGACTTAAATCCCTTCTCTGAACAGTCTGAAGCTGTTGTGGTTTCCTAGATGAAGTCACGTCTGCTCTGTCAGACTGAAATCCCTTCTCTGAACAGTCTGAAGGTGTTGTAGTTTCCTGGATGAAGTCAACTCTACTCTGTCAGACTTAAATCCCTTCTATAAACAGTCTGAAGATGTGGTGGTTTGCTAGATGAAGGCACATCTGCTCTGTCAGAGTGAAATCCCTTCTCTAAATAGTCTGAAGCTGTTGTGGTTTCCTAGATGGAGTCACGTCTACTCTGTCAGACTTAAATCCCTTCTCTGAACAGTCTGAAGGTGTGGTGGTTTGCTAGATGAAGTCACGTCTGCTCTGTCAGACTTAAATCCCTTCTCTGAACAGTCTGAAGATGTGATGGTTTGCTAGATGAAGGCACATCTGCTATGTCAGACTTAAATCCCTTCTCTAAACAGTCTGAAGGTGTTGCGGTTTCCTAGATGAAGCCACATCTACTCTGTCAGACTTAAATCCCTTCTCTAGTCAGTCTGAAGGTTTTTTGGTTTCCTAGATGAAGCCACATCTACACTGTCAGACTTAAATCCCTTCTCTCAACAGTCTGAAGATGTGGTGGTTTCCTAGATGAATTCACCTCTACTGTGTCAGACGTAAATCCCTTCTCTAATCAGTCTGAAGGTGTTGTGGTTCCCTAGATGAAGTTATGTCTGCTCTGTCAGACTTAAATCCCTTCTCTGAACAGGTTGAAGGTGTTGTGGTTTCCTAGATGAAGTTACTTCTGCTCTGTCAGACTTAAATCCCTTCTCTGAACAGTCTGAAGCTGTTGTGGTTTCCTAGATGAAGCCGCATCTACTCTGTCAGACTTAAATCCCTTCTCTGAAAAGGTTGAAGGTGTTGTGGTTTCCTAGATGAAGTTACTTCTGCTCTGTCAGACTTAAATCCCTTCTCTGAACAGTCTGAAGCTGTTGTGGTTTCCTAGATGAATTCACCTCTACTGTGTCAGACGTCAATCCCTTCTCCAGTCAGTCTGAAGGTGTTGTGGTTCCCTAGATGAAGTTATGTCTGCTCTGTCAGACTTAAATCCCTTCTCTGAACAGGTTGAAGGTGTTGTGGTTTCCTAGATGAAGTTACTTCTGCTCTGTCAGACTTAAATCCCTTCTCTGAACAGTCTGAAGCTGTTGTGGTTTCCTAGATGAAGCCACATCTACTCTGTCAGACTTAAATCCCTTCTCTGAAAAGGTTGAAGGTGTTGTGGTTTCCTAGATGAAGTCACGTCTGCTCTGTCAGACTTAAATCCCTTCTCTGAACAGTCTGAAGCTGTTGTGGTTTCCTAGATGAAGCCACATCTACTCTGTCAGACTTAAATCCCTTCTCTAAACAGTCTGAAGGTGTTGTGATTTGCTAGATGAAGTCATGTCTGCTCTGTCAGACTGAAATCCCTTCTCTAAACAGTCTGAAGGTGTTGTGGTTTCATAGATGAAGTCACGTCTGCTCTGTCAGGCTTAAATCCCTTCTCTGAACAGTCTGAAAGTGTGGTGGTTTCCTAGATGAAGTCACGTCTGCTCTGTCAGACTTAAATCCCTTCTGCAAACAGTCTGAAGGTGTTGTGGTTTCCTAGATGAAGTTGCGTGTGCTCTGTCAGACCTAAATCCCTTCTCTGAACAGTCTGAAGGTGCTTTGGTTTCTAGATGAAGCCACATCTACTCTGTCAGACTTAAATCCCTTCTCTAAACAGTCTGAAGGTGTGGTGGTTTCCTAGATGAATTCACCTCTACTGTGTCAGACGTCAATCCCTTCTCCAGTCAGTCTGAAGGTGTTGTGGTTCCCTATATGAAGTTATGTCTGCTCTGTCAGACTTAAATCCCTTCTCTGAACAGTCTGAAGGTGTTGTGGTTTCCTAGATGAAGCCACATCTACTCTGTCAGACTTAAATCCCTTCTCTAAACAGTCTGAAGGTGTTTTGGTTTCCTAGATGAAGCCACATCTACACTGTCAGATTTAAATCCCTTCTCTAAACAGTGAAGATGTGGTGGTTTCCTAGATGAATTCACCTCTACTGTGTCAGACGTAAATCCCTTCTCTAGTCAGTCTGAAGGTGTTGTGGTTCCCTAGATGAAGCCACATCTACTCTGTCAGACTTAAATCCCTTCTCTGAACAGTCTGAAGGAGTTGTGGTTTCCTAGATGAAGCCACATCTACTCTGTCAGACTTAAATCCCTTCTCTGAACAGGTTGAAGGTGTTGTGGTTTCCTAGATGAAGCTACTTCTGCTCTGTCAGACTTAAATCCCTTCTCTGAACAGTCTGAAGCTGTTGTGGTTTCCTAGATGAAGTCACGTCTGCTCTGTCAGACTGAAATCCCTTCTCTGAACAGTCTGAAGGTGTTGTGGTTTCCTAGATGAAGTCAACTCTACTCTGTCAGACTTAAATCCCTTCTATAAACAGTCTGAAGATGTGGTGGTTTGCTAGATGAAGGCACATCTGCTCTGTCAGACTGAAATCCCTTCTCTAAATAGTCTGAAGCTGTTGTGGTTTCGTAGATGGAGTCACGTCTACTCTGTCAGACTTAAATCCCTTCTCTGAACAGTCTGAAGGTGTGGTGGTTTGCTAGATGAAGTCACGTCTGCTCTGTCAGACTTAAATCCCTTCTCTGAACAGTCTGAAGGTGTGGTGGTTTGCTAGATGAAGGCACATCTGCTATGTCAGACTTAAATCCCTTCTCTAAACAGTCTGAAGGTGTTGCGGTTTCCTAGATGAAGCCACATCTACTCTGTCAGACTTAAATCCCTTCTCTAGTCAGTCTGAAGGTTTTTTGGTTTCCTAGATGAAGCCACATCTACACTGTCAGACTTAAATCCCTTCTCTCAACAGTCTGAAGATGTGGTGGTTTCCTAGATGAATTCACCTCTACTGTGTCAGACGTAAATCCCTTCTCTAATCAGTCTGAAGGTGTTGTGGTTCCCTAGATGAAGTTATGTCTGCTCTGTCAGACTTAAATCCCTTCTCTGAACAGGTTGAAGGTGTTGTGGTTTCCTAGATGAAGTTACTTCTGCTCTGTCAGACTTAAATCCCTTCTCTGAACAGTCTGAAGCTGTTGTGGTTTCCTAGATGAAGCCACATCTACTCTGTCAGACTTAAATCCCTTCTCTGAAAAGGTTGAAGGTGTTGTGGTTTCCTAGATGAAGTTACTTCTGCTCTGTCAGACTTAAATCCCTTCTCTGAACAGTCTGAAGCTGTTGTGGTTTCCTAGATGAATTCACCTCTACTGTGTCAGACGTCAATCCCTTCTCCAGTCAGTCTGAAGGTGTTGTGGTTCCCTAGATGAAGTTATGTCTGCTCCGTCAGACTTAAATCCCTTCTCTGAACAGTCTGAAGGTGTTGTGGTTTCCTAGATGAAGCCACATCTACTCTGTCAGACTTAAATCCCTTCTCTAAACAGTCTGAAGGTGTTTTGGTTTCCTAGATGAAGCCACATCTACACTGTCAGATTTAAATCCCTTCTCTAAACAGTGAAGATGTGGTGGTTTCCTAGATGAATTCACCTCTACTGTGTCAGACGTAAATCCCTTCTCTAGTCAGTCTGAAGGTGTTGTGGTTCCCTAGATGAAGCCACATCTACTCTGTCAGACTTAAATCCCTTCTCTGAACAGTCTGAAGGAGTTGTGGTTTCCTAGATGAAGCCACATCTACTCTGTCAGACTTAAATCCCTTCTCTGAACAGGTTGAAGGTGTTGTGGTTTCCTAGATGAAGCTACTTCTGCTCTGTCAGACTTAAATCCCTTCTCTGAACAGTCTGAAGCTGTTGTGGTTTCCTAGATGAAGTCACGTCTGCTCTGTCAGACTGAAATCCCTTCTCTGAACAGTCTGAAGGTGTTGTGGTTTCCTAGATGAAGTCAACTCTACTCTGTCAGACTTAAATCCCTTCTATAAACAGTCTGAAGATGTGGTGGTTTGCTAGATGAAGGCACATCTGCTCTGTCAGACTGAAATCCCTTCTCTAAATAGTCTGAAGCTGTTGTGGTTTCCTAGATGGAGTCACGTCTACTCTGTCAGACTTAAATCCCTTCTCTGAACAGTCTGAAGGTGTGGTGGTTTGCTAGATGAAGTCACGTCTGCTCTGTCAGACTTAAATCCCTTCTCTGAACAGTCTGAAGATGTGATGGTTTGCTAGATGAAGGCACATCTGCTATGTCAGACTTAAATCCCTTCTCTAAACAGTCTGAAGGTGTTGCGGTTTCCTAGATGAAGCCACATCTACTCTGTCAGACTTAAATCCCTTCTCTAGTCAGTCTGAAGGTTTTTTGGTTTCCTAGATGAAGCCACATCTACACTGTCAGACTTAAATCCCTTCTCTCAACAGTCTGAAGATGTGGTGGTTTCCTAGATGAATTCACCTCTACTGTGTCAGACGTAAATCCCTTCTCTAATCAGTCTGAAGGTGTTGTGGTTCCCTAGATGAAGTTATGTCTGCTCTGTCAGACTTAAATCCCTTCCCTGAACAGGTTGAAGGTGTTGTGGTTTCCTAGATGAAGTTACTTCTGCTCTGTCAGACTTAAATCCCTTCTCTGAACAGTCTGAAGCTGTTGTGGTTTCCTAGATGAAGCCACATCTACTCTGTCAGACTTAAATCCCTTCTCTGAAAAGGTTGAAGGTGTTGTGGTTTCCTAGATGAAGTTACTTCTGCTCTGTCAGACTTAAATCCCTTCTCTGAACAGTCTGAAGCTGTTGTGGTTTCCTAGATGAAGCCACATCTACTCTGTCAGACTTAAATCCCTTCTCTAAAAAGTCTGAAGGTGTTGTGATTTGCTAGATGAAGTCATGTCTCCTCTGTCAGACTGAAATCCCTTCTCTAAACAGTCTGAAGGTGTTGTGGTTTCATAGATGAAGTCACGTCTGCTCTGTCAGGCTTAAATCCCTTCTCTGAACAGTCTGAAAGTGTTGTGGTTTCCTAGATGAAGTCACGTCTGCTCTGTCAGACTTAAATCCCTTCTCCAAACAGTCTGAAGGTGTTGTGGTTTCCTAGATGAAGTTGCGTGTGCTCTGTCAGACCTAAATCCCTTCTCTGAACAGTCTGAAGGTGCTTTGGTTTCCTAGATGAAGCCACATCTACTCTGTCAGACTTAAATCCCTTCTCTAAACAGTCTGAAGGTGTGGTGGTTTCCTAGATGAATTCACCTCTACTGTGTCAGACGTCAATCCCTTCTCCAGTCAGTGTGAAGGTGTTGTGGTTCCCTAGATGAAGTTATGTCTGCTCTGTCAGACTTAAATCCCTTCTCTGAACAGTCTGAAGGTGTTGTGGTTTCCTAGATGAAGCCACATCTACTCTGTCAGACTTAAATCCCTTCTCTAAACAGTCTGAAGGTGTTTTGGTTTCCTAGATGAAGCCACATCTACACTGTCAGATTTAAATCCCTTCTCTAAACAGTGAAGATGTGGTGGTTTCCTAGATGAATTCACCTCTACTGAGTCAGACGTAAATCCCTTCTCTAGTCAGTCTGAAGCTGTTGTGGTTTCCTAGATGAAGTCACGTCTACTCTGTCAGACTGAAATCCCTTCTCTGAACAGTCTGAAGGTGTTGTGGTTTCCTAGATGAAGTCAACTCTACTCTGTCAGACTTAAATCCCTTCTATAAACAGTCTGAAGATGTGGTGGTTTGCTAGATGAAGGCACATCTGCTCTGTCAGACTGAAATCCCTTCTCTAAATAGTCTGAAGCTGTTGTGGTTTCCTAGATGGAGTCACGTCTACTCTGTCAGACTTAAATCCCTTCTCTGAACAGTCTGAAGGTGTGGTGGTTTGCTAGATGAAGTCACGTCTGCTCTGTCAGACTTTAATCCCTTCTCTGAACAGTCTGAAGATGTGATGGTTTGCTAGATGAAGGCACATCTGCTATGTCAGACTTAAATCCCTTCTCTAAACAGTCTGAAGGTGTTGCGGTTTCCTAGATGAAGCCACATCTACTCTGTCAGACTTAAATCCCTTCTCTAAACAGTCTGAAGGTGTGGTGGTTTCCTAGATGAAGCCACATCTACACTGTCAGACTTAAATCCCTTCTCTCAACAGTCTGAAGATGTGGTGGTTTCCTAGATGAATTCACCTCTACTGTGTCAGACGTAAGTCCCTTCTCTAATCAGTCTGAAGGTGTTGTGGTTCCCTAGATGAAGTTATGTCTGCTCTGTCAGACTTAAATCCCTTCTCTGAACAGGTTGAAGGTGTTGTGGTTTCCTAGATGAAGTTACTTCTGCTCTGTCAGACTTAAATCCCTTCTCTGAACAGTCTGAAGCTGTTGTGGTTTCCTAGATGAAGCCACATCTACTCTGTCAGACTTAAATCCCTTCTCTGAAAAGGTTGAAGGTGTTGTGGTTTCCTAGATGAAGTTACTTCTGCTCTGTCAGACTTAAATCCCTTCTCTGAACAGTCTGAAGCTGTTGTGGTTTCCTAGATGAAGCCACATCTACTCTGTCAGACTTAAATCCCTTCTCTAAACAGTCTGAAGGTGTTGTGGTTTCATAGATGAAGTCACGTCTGCTCTATC
The DNA here is from genome assembly GCF_029633865.1 of Lampris incognitus. NCBI lineage: Eukaryota > Metazoa > Chordata > Actinopteri > Lampriformes > Lampridae > Lampris > Lampris incognitus. The sequence goes on from NC_079222.1 coordinate 53,598,558, forward strand.
AGGCTTAAATCCCTTCTCTGAACAGTCTGAAAGTGTTGTGGTTTCCTAGATGAAGTCACGTCTGCTCTGTCAGACTTAAATCCCTTCTCCAAACAGTCTGAAGGTGTTGTGATTTCCTAGATGAAGTTGCGTGTGCTCTGTCAGACCTAAATCCCTTCTCTGAACAGTCTGAAGGTGCTTTGGTTTCTAGATGAAGCCACATCTACTCTGTCAGACTTAAATCCCTTCTCTAAACAGTCTGAAGGTGTGGTGGTTTCCTAGATGAATTCACCTCTACTGTGTCAGACGTCAATCCCTTCTCCAGTCAGTCTGAAGGTGTTGTGGTTCCCTAGATGAAGTTATGTCTGCTCTGTCAGACTTAAATCCCTTCTCTGAACAGTCTGAAGGTGTTGTGGTTTCCTAGATGAAGCCACATCTACTCTGTCAGACTTAAATCCCTTCTCTAAACAGTCTGAAGGTGTTTTGGTTTCCTAGATGAAGCCACATCTACACTGTCAGATTTAAATCCCTTCTCTAAACAGTGAAGATGTGGTGGTTTCCTAGATGAATTCACCTCTACTGTGTCAGACGTAAATCCCTTCTCTAGTCAGTCTGAAGGTGTTGTGGTTCCCTAGATGAAGTTATGTCTGCTCTGTCAGACTTAAATCCCTTCTCTGAACAGTCTGAAGGAGTTGTGGTTTCCTAGATGAAGCCACATCTACTCTGTCAGACTTAAATCCCTTCTCTGAACAGGTTGAAGGTGTTGTGGTTTCCTAGATGAAGTTACTTCTGCTCTGTCAGACTTAAATCCCTTCTCTGAACAGTCTGAAGCTGTTGTGGTTTCCTAGATGAAGCCACATCTACTCTGTCAGACTTAAATCCCTTCTCTAAACAGTCTGAAGGTGTTGTGATTTGCTAGATGAAGTCATGTCTGCTCTGTCAGACTGAAATCCCTTCTCTAAACAGTCTGAAGGTGTGGTGGTTTGCTAGATGAAGTCACATCTGCTCTGTCAGGCTTAAATCCCTTCTCTGAACAGTCTGAAAGTGTTGTGGTTTCCTAGATGAAGTCACGTCTGCTCTGTCAGACTTAAATCCCTTCTCCAAACAGTCTGAAGGTGTTGTGGTTTCCTAGATGAAGTTGCGTGTGCTCTGTCAGACTTAAATCCCTTCTCTGAACAGTCTGAAGGTGTTTTGGTTTCTAGATGAAGCCACATCTACTCTGTCAGACTTAAATCCCTTCTCTAAACAGTCTGAAGGTGTAGTGGTTTCCTAGATGAATTCACCTCTACTGTGTCAGACGTCAATCCCTTCTCCAGTCAGTCTGAAGGTGTTGTGGTTCCCTAGATGAAGTTATGTCTGCTCTGTCAGACTTAAATCCCTTCTCTGAACAGTCTGAAGGAGTTGTGGTTTCCTAGATGAAGTCACGTCTGCTCTGTCAGACTTAAATCCCTTCTCCAAACAGTCTGAAGGTGTTGTGGTTTCCTAAATTTAGTTGCGTATGCTCTGTCAGACTTAAATCCCTTCTCCAAACAGTCTGAAGGTGTTGTGGTTTCCTAAATGAAGTTGCGTATGCTCTGTCAGACTTAAATCCCTTCTCTGAACAGTCTGAAGGTGTTGTGGTTTCCTAGATGAAGCCACATCTACTCTGTCAGACTTAAATCCCTTCTCTGAACAGTCTGAAGGTGTTGTGGTTTCCTAGATGAAGCCACATCTACTCTGTCAGACTTAAATCCCTTCTCTGAACAGGTTGAAGGTGTTGTGGTTTCCTAGATGAAGCTACTTCTGCTCTGTCAGACTTAAATCCCTTCTCTGAACAGTCTGAAGCTGTTGTGGTTTCCTAGATGAAGTCACGTCTGCTCTGTCAGACTGAAATCCCTTCTCTGAACAGTCTGAAGGTGTTGTGGTTTCCTAGATGAAGTCAACTCTACTCTGTCAGACTTAAATCCCTTCTATAAACAGTCTGAAGATGTGGTGATTTGCTAGATGAAGGCACATCTGCTCTGTCAGACTGAAATCCCTTTTCTAAATAGTCTGAAGCTGTTGTGGTTTCCTAGATGGAGTCACGTCTACTCTGTCAGACTTAAATCCCTTCTCTGAACAGTCTGAAGGTGTGGTGGTTTGCTAGATGAAGTCACGTCTGCTCTGTCAGACTTAAATCCCTTCTCTGAACAGTCTGAAGATGTAGTGGTTTCCTATATGAAGGCACATCTGCTATGTCAGACTTAAATCCCTTCTCTAAACAGTCTGAAGGTGTTGCGGTTTCCTAGATGAAGCCACATCTACTGTGTCAGACTTAAATCCCTTCTCTAGTCAGTCTGAAGGTGTTTTGGTTTCCTAGATGAAGCCACATCTACACTGTCAGACTTAAATCCCTTCTCTCAACAGTCTGAAGATGTGGTGGTTTCCTAGATGAATTCACCTCTACTGTGTCAGACGTAAATCCCTTCTCTAGTCAGTCTGAAGGTGTTGTGGTTCCCTAGATGAAGTTATGTCTGCTCTGTCAGACTTAAATCCCTTCTCTGAACAGGTTGAAGGTGTTGTGGTTTGCTAGATGAAGTTACTTCTGCTCTGTCAGACTTAAATCCCTTCTCTGAACAGTCTGAAGCTGTTGTGGTTTCCTAGATGAAGCCACATCTACTCTGTCAGACTTAAATCCCTTCTCTGAACAGGTTGAAGGTGTTGTGGTTTCCTAGATGAAGTCATGTCTGCTCTGTCAGACTTAAATCCCTTCTCTGAACAGTCTGAAGCTGTTGTGGTTTCCTAGATGAAGCCACATCTACTCTGTCAGACTTAAATCCCTTCTCTAAACAGTCTGAAGGTGTTGTGATTTGCTAGATGAAGTCATGTCTGCTCTGTCAGACTGAAATCCCTTCTCTAAACAGTCTGAAGGTGTTGTGGTTTCCTAGATGAAGTCACGTCTGCTCTGTCAGACTGAAATCCCTTCTCTGAACAGTCTGAAGGTGTTGTGGTTTCCTAGATGAAGTCAACTCTACTCTGTCAGACTTAAATCCCTTCTATAAACAGTCTGAAGATGTGGTGGTTTGCTAGATGAAGGCACATCTGCTCTGTCAGACTGAAATCCCTTCTCTAAATAGTCTGAAGCTGTTGTGGTTTCCTAGATGGAGTCACGTCTACTCTGTCAGACTTAAATCCCTTCTCTGAACAGTCTGAAGGTGTGGTGGTTTGCTAGATGAAGTCACGTCTGCTCTGTCAGACTTAAATCCCTTCTCTGAACAGTCTGAAGCTGTTGTGGTTTCCTAGATGAAGACACGTCTGCTCTGTCAGACTGAAATCCCTTCTCTGAACAGTCTGAAGGTGTTGTGGTTTCCTAGATGAAGTCAACTCTACTCTGTCAGACTTAAATCCCTTCTATAAACAGTCTGAAGATGTGGTTATTTGCTAGATGAAGGCACATCTGCTCTGTCAGACTGAAATCCCTTCTCTAAATAGTCTGAAGGTGTTGTGGTTTCCTAGATGAAGTCATGTCTGCTCTGTCAGACTTAAATCCCTTCTCTGAACAGTCTGAAGGTGTGGTGGTTTGGTAGATGAAGTCACGTCTGCTCTGTCAGACTTAAATCCCTTCTCTAGTCAGTCTGAAGGTGTTTTGGTTTCCTAGATGAAGCCACATCTACACTGTCAGACTTAAATCCCTTCTCTCAACAGTCTGAAGATGTGGTGGTTTCCTAGATGAATTCACCTCTACTGTGTCAGACGTAAATCCCTTCTCTAGTCAGTCTGAAGGTGTTGTGGTTCCCTAGATGAAGTTATGTCTGCTCTGTCAGACTTAAATCCCTTCTCTGAACAGGTTGAAGGTGTTGTGGTTTCCTAGATGAAGTTACTTCTGCTCTGTCAGACTTAAATCCCTTCTCTGAACAGTCTGAAGCTGTTGTGGTTTCCTATATGAAGCCACATCTACTCTGTCAGACTTAAATCCCTTCTCTGAACAGGTTGAAGGTGTTGTGGTTTCCTAGATGAAGGTACTTCTGCTCTGTCAGACTTAAATCCCTTCTCTGAACAGTCTGAAGCTGTTGTGGTTTCCTAGATAAAGCCACATCTACTCTGTCAGACTTAAATCCCTTCTCTAAACAGTCTGAAGGTGTTGTGATTTGCTAGATGACGTCATGTCTGCTCTGTCAGACTTAAATCCCTTCTCTAAACAGTCTGAAGGTGTTGTGGTTTCCTAGATGAAGTCACGTCTACTCTGTCAGACTTAAATCCCTTCTCCAAACAGTCTGAAGGTGTTGTGGTTTCCTAGATGAAGTCGCGTGTGCTCTGTCAGACTTAAATCCCTTCTCTGAACAGTCTGAAGGTGCTTTGGTTTCTAGATGAAGCCACATCTACTCTGTCAGACTTAAATCCCTTCTCTAAACAGTCTGAAGGTGTGGTGGTTTCCTAGATGAATTCACCTCTACTGTGTCAGACGTCAATCCCTTCTCCAGTCAGTCTGAAGGTGTTGTGGTTCCCTAGATGAAGTTATGTCTGCTCTGTCAGACTTAAATCCCTTCTCTGAACTGTCTGAAGGTGTTGTGGTTTCCTAGATGAAGCCACATCTACTCTGTCAGACTTAAATCCCTTCTCTAAACAGTCTGAAGGTGTTTTGGTTTCCTAGATGAAGCCACATCTACTCTGTCAGACTTAAATCCCTTCTCTGAACAGGTTGAAGGTGTTGTGGTTTCCTAGATGAAGGTACTTCTGCTCTGTCAGACTTAAATCCCTTCTCTGAACAGTCTGAAGCTGTTGTGGTTTCCTAGATGAAGCCACATCTACTCTGTCAGACTTAAATCCCTTCTCTAAACAGTCTGAAGGTGTTGTGATTTGCTAGATGACGTCATGTCTGCTCTGTCAGACTGAAATCCCTTCTCTGAACAGTCTGAAGGTGTTGTGGTTTCCTAGATGAAGTCACGTCTGCTCTGTCAGACTTAAATCCCTTCTCCAAACAGTCTGAAGGTGTTGTGGTTTCCTAGATGAAGTCGCGTGTGCTCTGTCAGACTTAAATCCCTTCTCTGAACAGTCTGAAGGTGCTTTGGTTTCTAGATGAAGCCACATCTACTCTGTCAGACTTAAATCCCTTCTCTAAACAGTCTGAAGGTGTGGTGGTTTCCTAGATGAATTCACCTCTACTGTGTCAGACGTCAATCCCTTCTCCAGTCAGTCTGAAGGTGTTGTGGTTCCCTAGATGAAGTTATGTCTGCTCTGTCAGACTTAAATCCCTTCTCTGAACTGTCTGAAGGTGTTGTGGTTTCCTAGATGAAGCCACATCTACTCTGTCAGACTTAAATCCCTTCTCTAAACAGTCTGAAGGTGTTTTGGTTTCCTAGATGAAGCCACATCTACACTGTCAAACTTAAATCCCTTCTCTAAACAGTGAAGATGTGGTGGTTTCCTAGATGAAGTCACGTCTGCTCTGTCAGACTTAAATCCCTTCTCCAAAGAGTCTGAAGGTGTTGTGGTTTCCTAGATGAAGTTGCGTGTGCTCTGTCAGACTTAAATCCCTTCTCTGAACAGTCTGAAGGTGTTTTGGTTTCTAGATGAAGCCACATCTACTCTGTCAGACTTAAATCCCTTCTCTAAACAGTCTGAAGGTGTAGTGGTTTCCTAGATGAATTCACCTCTACTGTGTCAGACGTCAATCCCTTCTCCAGTCAGTCTGAAGGTGTTGTGGTTCCCTAGATGAAGTTATGTCTGCTCTGTCAGATTTAAATCCCTTCTCTGAACAGTCTGAAGGAGTTGTGGTTTCCTAGATGAAGTCACGTCTGCTCTGTCAGACTTAAATCCCTTCTCCAAACAGTCTGAAGGTGTTGTGGTTTCCTAAATTTAGTTGCGTATGCTCTGTCAGACTTAAATCCCTTCTCCAAACAGTCTGAAGGTGTTGTGGTTTCCTAAATGAAGTTGCGTATGCTCTGTCAGACTTAAATCCCTTCTCTGAACAGTCTGAAGGTGTTGTGGTTTCCTAGATGAAGCCACATCTACTCTGTCAGACTTAAATCCCTTCTCTGAACAGTCTGAAGGTGTTGTGGTTTCCTAGATGAAGCCACATCTACTCTGTCAGATTTAAATCCCTTCTCTGAACAGTCTGAAGGAGTTGTGGTTTCCTAGATGAAGCCACATCTACTCTGTCAGACTTAAATCCCTTCTCTGAACAGGTTGAAGGTGTTGTGGTTTCCTAGATGAAGCTACTTCTGCTCTGTCAGACTTAAATCCCTTCTCTGAACAGTCTGAAGCTGTTGTGGTTTCCTAGATGAAGTCACGTCTGCTCTGTCAGACTGAAATCCCTTCTCTGAACAGTCTGAAGGTGTTGTGGTTTCCTAGATGAAGTCAACTCTACTCTGTCAGACTTAAATCCCTTCTATAAACAGTCTGAAGATGTGGTGGTTTGCTAGTTGAAGGCACATCTGCTCTGTCAGACTGAAATCCCTTCTCTAAATAGTCTGAAGCTGTTGTGGTTTCCTAGATGGAGTCACGTTTACTCTGTCAGACTGAAATCCCTTCTCTGAACAGTCTGAAGGTGTGGTGGTTTGCTAGATGAAGTCACGTCTGCTCTGTCAGACTTAAATCCCTTCTCTGAACAGTCTGAAGATGTGGTGGTTTGCTAGATGAAGGCACATCTGCTATGTCAGACTTAAATCCCTTCTCTAGTCAGTCTGAAGGTGTTTTGGTTTCCTAGATGAAGCCACATCTACACTGTCAGACTTAAATCCCTTCTCTCAACAGTCTGAAGATGTGGTGGTTTCCTAGATGAATTCACCTCTACTGTGTCAGACTTAAATCCCTTCTCTGAACAGTCTGAAGGTGTGGTGATTTGCTAGATGAAGTCACGTCTGCTCTGTCAGACTTAAATCCCTTCTCTGAACAGTCTGAAGATGTGGTGGTTTGCTAGATGAAGGCACATCTACTCTGTCAGACTTAAATCCCTTCTCTGAACAGTCTGAAGGTGTTGTGGTTTCCTAGATGAAGCCACATCTACTCTGTCAGACTTAAATCCCTTCTCTGAACAGTCTGAAGGAGTTGTGGTTTCCTAGATGAAGCCACATCTACTCTGTCAGACTTAAATCCCTTCTCTGAACAGGTTGAAGGTGTTGTGGTTTCCTAGATGAAGCTACTTCTGCTCTGTCAGACTGAAATCCCTTCTCTGAACAGTCTGAAGCTGTTGTGGTTTCCTAGATGAAGTCACGTCTGCTCTTTCAGACTGAAATCCCTTCTCTGAACAGTCTGAAGGTGTTGTGGTTTCCTAGATGAAGTCAACTCTACTCTGTCAGACTTAAATCCCTTCTATAAACAGTCTGAAGATGTGGTGATTTGCTAGATGAAGGCACATCTGCTCTGTCAGACTGAAATCCCTTCTCTAAATAGTCTGAAGCTGTTCTGGTTTCCTAGATGGAGTCACGTCTACTCTGTCAGACTTAAATCCCTTCTCTGAACAGTCTGAAGGTGTGGTGGTTTGCTAGATGAAGTCACGTCTGCTCTGTCAGACTTAAATCCCTTCTCTGAACAGTCTGAAGATGTAGTGGTTTGCTAGATGAAGGCACATCTGCTATGTCAGACTTAAATCCCTTCTCTAAACAGTCTGAAGGTTTTGTGATTTGCTAGATGAATTCATGTCTGCTCTGTCAGACTGAAATCCCTTCTCTAAACAGTCTGAAGGTGTTGTGGTTTCATAGATGAAGTCACGTCTGCTCTGTCAGGCTTAAATCCCTTCTCTGAACAGTCTGAAAGTGTTGTGGTTTCCTAGATGAAGTCACGTCTGCTCTGTCAGACTTAAATCCCTTCTCTGAACAGTCTGAAGCTGTTGTGGTTTCCTAGATGAAGCCACATCTACTCTGTCAGACTTAAATCCCTTCTCTAAACAGTCTGAAGGTGTTGTGATTTACTAGATGACGTCATGTCTGCTCTGTCAGACTGAAATCCCTTCTCTAAACAGTCTGAAGGTGTTGTGGTTTCCTAGATGAAGTCACGTCTGCTCTGTCAGACTTAAATCCCTTCTCCAAACAGTCTGAAGGTGTTGTGGTTTCCTAGATGAAGTCGCGTGTGCTCTGTCAGACTTAAATCCCTTCTCTGAACAGTCTGAAGGTGCTTTGGTTTCTAGATGAAGCCACATCTACTCTGTCAGACTTAAATCCCTTCTCTAAACAGTCTGAAGGTGTGGTGGTTTCCTAGATGAATTCACCTCTACTGTGTCAGACGTCAATCCCTTCTCCAGTCAGTCTGAAGGTGTTGTGGTTCCCTAGATGAAGTTATGTCTGCTCTGTCAGACTTAAATCCCTTCTCTGAACAGTCTGAAGCTGTTGTGGTTTCCTAGATGAAGCCACATCTACTCTGTCAGACTTAAATCCCTTCTCTGAACAATCTGAAGGTGTTTTGGTTTCCTAGATGAAGTCACGTCTGCTCTGTCAGACTTAAATCCCTTCTCTGAACAGTCTGAAGGTGTTTTGGTTTCCTAGATGAAGTTATGTATACTCTGTCAGACTTAAATCCCTTCTCTGAGCAGTCTGAAGGTGTTGTGGTTTCCCATATGAAGTCATGTCTGCTATGTCAGACTTAAATCCCTTCTCTAAACAGTCTGAAGGTGTTTTGGTTTCCTAGATGAAGCCACATCTACTCTGTCAGACTTAAATCCCTTCTCTAGTCAGTCTGAAGGTGTTTTGGTTTCCTAGATGCAGCCACATCTACACTGTCAGACTTAAATCCCTTCTCTAAATAGTGAAGATGTGGTGGTTTCCTAGATGAATTCACCTCTACTGTGTCAGACGTAAATCCCTTCTCTAGTCAGTCTGAAGGTGGAGTGGTTCCCTAGATGAAGTTATGTCTGCTCTGTCAGACTTAAATCCCTTCTCTGAACAGTCTGAAGGTGTTGTGGTTTCCTAAATGAAGTTGCGTATACTCTGTCAGACTTAAATCCCTTCTCTGAACATTCTGAAGGTGTTGTGGTTTCCTAGATGAAGCCACATCTATTCTGTCAGGCTTAATTCCCTTCTCTAAACCGCCTGAAAGTATTTCGGTTTCCTAGATGAAGCCACATCTACTCTGTCAGACTTAAATCCCTTCTCTGAACAGTCTTAAGGTGTTGTGGTTTCCTAGATGAAGTTGTGTGTGCTCTGTCAGACTTAAATCCCTTCTCTGAACAGTCTGAAGGAGTTGTGGTTTCCTAGATGAAGCCACATCTTGTCAGACTTAAATCCCTTTTCTAAACAGTCTAAAGGTGTTGTGATTTGTTAGATGAAGTCATGTCTGCTCTGTCAGACTGAAATCCCTTCTCTAAACAGTCTGAAGGTGTTGTGGTTTCATAGATGAAGTCACGTCTGCTTTGTCAGGCTTAAATCCCTTCTCTGAACAGTCTGAAAGTGTTGTGGTTTCCTAGATGAAGTCACGTCTGCTCTGTCAGACTTAAATCCCTTCTCCGAACAGTCTGAAGGTGTTTTGGTTTCTAGATGAAGCCACATCTACTCTGTCAGACTTAAATCCCTTCTCTAAACAGTCTGAAGGTGTGGTGGTTTCCTAGATGAATTCACCTCTACTGTGTCAGACGTCAATCCCTTCTCTAGTCAGTCTGAAGGTGTTGTGGTTTCCTAGATGAAGCCACATCTACTCTGTCAGACTTAAATCCCTTCTCTAGTCAGTCTGAAGGTGTTTTGGTTTCCTAGATGAAGCCACATCTACACTGTCAGACTTAAATCCCTTCTCTAAACAGTGAAGATGTGGTGGTTTCCTAGATGAATTCACCTCTACTGTGTCAGACGTAAATCCCTTCTCTAGTCAGTCTGAAGGTGTTGTGGTTCCCTAGATGAAGTTATGTCTGCTCTGTCAGACTTAAATCCCTTCTCTGAACAGTCTGAAGGAGTTGTGTTTTCCTAGATGAAGCCACATCTACTCTGTCAGACTTAAATCCCTTCTCTGAACAGTCTGAAGGTGTTGTGGTTTCCTAGATGAAGCCACATCTACTCTGTCAGACTTAAATCCCTTCTCTGAACAGTCTGAAGGAGTTGTGGTTTCCTAGATGAAGCCACCTCTACTCTGTCAGACTTAAATCCCTTCTCTGAACAGGTTGAAGGTGTTGTGGTTTCCTAGATGAAGCTACTTCTGCTCTGTCAGACTTAAATCCCTTCTCTAAACAGTCTGAAGGTGTTGTGATTTGCTAGATGAAGTCATGTCTGCTCTGTCAGACTGAAATCCCTTCTCTAAACAGTCTGAAGGTGTTGTGGTTTCATAGATGAAGTCACGTCTGCTCTGTCAGGCTTAAATCCCTTCTCTGAACAGTCTGAAAGTGTTGTGGTTTCCTAGATGAAGTCACGTCTGCTCTGTCAGACTTAAATCCCTTCTCCAAAGAGTCTGAAGGTGTTTTGGTTTCCTAGATGAAGTTGCGTGTGCTCTGTCAGACTTAAATCCCTTCTCTGAACAGTCTGAAGGTGCTTTGGTTTCTAGATGAAGCCACATCTACTCTGTCAGACTTAAATCCCTTCTCTAAACAGTCTGAAGGTGTGGTGGTTTCCTAGATGAATTCACCTCTACTGTGTCAGACTTAAATCCCTTCTCTAAACAGTCTGAAGGTGTTGTGGTTTCCTAGATGAAACAACATCTACTCTGTCAGCATAAATCCCTTCTCCCAGTCAGTCTGAAGGTGTTGTGGTTTCCTAAATGAAGTTGCGTATGCTCTGTCAGACTTAAATCCCTTCTCTGAACATTCTGAAGGTGTTGTGGTTTCCTAGATGAAGCCACATCTACTCTGTCAGACTTAAATCCCTTCTCTAGTCAGTCTGAAGGTGTTTTGGTTTCCTAGATGAAGCCACATCTACACTGTCAGACTTAAATCCCTTCTCTCAACAGTCTGAAGATATGGTGGTTTCCTAGATGAATTCACCTCTACTGTGTCAGACGTAAATCCCTTCTCTAGTCAGTCTGAAGGTGTTGTGGTTCCCTAGATGAAGTTATGTCTGCTCTGTCAGACTTAAATCCCTTCTCTGAACAGGTTGAATGTGTTGTGGTTTCCTAGATGAAGTTACTTCTGCTCTGTCAGACTTAAATCCCTTCTCTGAACAGTCTGAAGCTGTTGTGGTTTCCTAGATGAAGCCACATCTACTCTGTCAGACTTAAATCCCTTCTCTGAACAGTCTGAAGCTGTTGTGGTTTCCTAGATGAAGCCACATCTACTCTGTCAGACTTAAATCCCTTCTCTAAACAGTCTGAAGGTGTTGTGATTTGCTAGATGAAGTCATGTCTGCTCTGTCAGACTGAAATCCCTTCTCTAAACAGTCTGAAGGTGTTGTGGTTTCATAGATGAAGTCACGTCTGCTCTGTCAGGCTTAAATCCCTTCTCTGAACAGTCTGAAAGTGTTGTGGTTTCCTAGATGAAGTAACGTCTGCTCTGTCAGACTTAAATCCCTTCTCCAAAGAGTCTGAAGGTGTTGTGGTTTCCTAGATGAAGTTGCGTGTGCTCTGTCAGAATTAAATCCCTTCTCTGAACAGTCTGAAGGTGCTTTGGTTTCTAGATGAAGCCACATCTACTCTGTCAGACTTAAATCCCTTCTCTAAACAGTCTGAAGGTGTGGTGGTTTCCTAGATGAATTCACCTCTACTGTGTCAGACTTAAATCCCTTCTCTAAACAGTCTGAAGGTGTTGTGGTTTCCTAGATGAAACTACATCTACTCTGTCAGACTTAAATCCCTTCTCTGAACAGTCTGAAGGTGTTGTGGTTTCCTAAATGAAGTTGCGTATGCTCTGTCAGACTTAAATCCCTTCTCTGAACATTCTGAAGGTGTTGTGGTTTCCTAGATGAAGCCACATCTACTCTGTCAGACTTAAATCCCTTCTCTGAACAGTCTTAAGGTGTTGTGGTTTCCTAGATGAAGTTGTGTGTGCTCTGTCAGACTTAAATCCCTTCTCTGAACAGTCTGAAGGAGTTGTGGTTTCCTAGATGAAGCCACATCCACTCTGTCAGACTTAAATCCCTTTTCTGAACAGTCTGAAGGTGTTGTGGTTTCCTAGATGAAGCCACATCTACTCTGTCAGACTTAAATCCCTTCTCTGAACAATCTGAAGGTGTTGTGGTTTCCTAGATGAAGTCACGTCTGCTCTGTCAGACTTAAATCCCTTCTCTGAACAGTCTGAAGGTGTTTTGGTTTCCTAGATGAAGTTATGTATACTCTGTCAGACTTAAATCCCTTCTCTGAGCAGTCTGAAGGTGTTGTGGTTTCACATATGAAGTCATGTCTGCTATGTCAGACTTAAATCCCTTCTCTAAACAGTCTGAAGGTGTTGTGGTTTCCTAGATGAAGCCACATCTAATATGTCAGACTTAAATCCCTTCTCTAGTCAGTCTGAAGGGGTTTTGGTTTCCTAGATGAAGCCACATCTACACTGTCAGACTTAAATCCCTTCTCTAAATAGTGAAGATGTGGTGGTTTCCTAGATGAATTCACCTCTACTGTGTCAGACTTAAATCCCTTCTCTAAACAGTCTGAAGGTGTTGTGGTTTCCTAGATGAAACTACATCTACTCTGTCAGACTTAAATCCCTTCTCTGAACAGTCTGAAGGTGTTGTGGTTTCCTAAATGAAGTTGTGTATGCTCTGTCAGACTTAAATCCCTTCTCTGAACATTCTGAAGGTGTTGTGGTTTCCTAGATGAAGCCACATCTACTCTGTCAGACTTAAACCCCTTCTCTGAACAGTCTTAAGGTGTTGTGGTTTCCTAGATGAAGTTGTGTGTGCTCTGTCAGACTTAAATCCCTTCTCTGAACAGTCTGAAGGAGTTGTGGTTTCCTAGATGAAGCCACATCCACTCTGTCAGACTTAAATCCCTTTTCTGAACAGTGTGAAGGTGTTGTGGTTTCCTAGATGAAGCCACATCTACTCTGTCAGACTTAAATCCCTTCTCTGAACAATCTGAAGGTGTTGTGGTTTCCTAGATGAAGTCACGTCTGCTCTGTCAGACTTAAATCCCTTCTCTGAACAGTCTGAAGGTGTTTTGGTTTCCTAGATGAAGTTATGTATACTCTGTCAGACTTAAATCCCTTCTCTGAGCAGTCTGAAGTTGTTGTGGTTTCACATATGAAGTCATGTCTGCTATGTCAGACTTAAATCCCTTCTCTAAACAGTCTGAAGGTGTTGTGGTTTCCTAGATGAAGCCACATCTACTATGTCAGACTTAAATCCCTTCTCTAGTCAGTCTGAAGGGGTTTTGGTTTCCTAGATGAAGCCACATCTACACTGTCAGACTTAAATCCCTTCTCTAAATAGTGAAGATGTGGTGGTTTCCTAGATGAATTCACCTTTACTGTGTCAGACGTAAATCCCTTCTCTAGTCAGTCTGAAGGTGTTGTGGTTCCCTAGATGAAGTTATGTCTGCTCTGTCAGACTTAAATCCCTTCTCTGAACAGTCTGAAGGTGTTGTGGTTTCCTAAATGAAGTTGCGTATACTCTGTCAGACTTAAATCCCTTCTCTGAACATTCTGAAGGTGTTGTGGTTTCCTAGATGAAGCCACATCTATTCTGTCAGGCTTAAATCCCTTTTCTAAACAGTCTGAAAGTGTTTCGGTTTCCTAGATGAAGCCACATCTACTCTGTCAGACTTAAATCCCTTCTCTGAGCAGTCTGAAAGTGTTTCGGTTTCCTAGATGAAGCCACATGTACTCTGTCAAACTTAAATCCCTTCTCTGAACAGTCTGAAGGTGTTGTGGTTTCCTAGATGAAATTGTGTGTGCTCTGTCAGACTTAAATCCCTTCTCTGAACTGTCTGAAGGAGTTGTGGTTTCCTAGATGAAGCCACATCTACTCTGTCAGACTTAAATCCCTTCTCTGAACAATCTGAAGGTGTTGTGGATTCCTAGATGAAGCTACATCTACTCTGTCAGACTTAAATCCCTTCTCTGAGCAGTCTGAAGCTGTTATGGTTTGCTAGATGAAGTCACGACTGCTCTGTCAGACTTAAATCCCTTCTCTAAACAGTCTGAAAGTGTTTCGGTTTCCTAGATGAAGCCACATCTACTCTGTCAGACTTAAATCCCTTCTCTGAGCAGTCTGAAGCTGTTATGGTTTGCTAGATGAAGCCACATCTACTCTGTCAGACTTAAATCCCTTTTCTAAACAGTCTGAAGGTGTTGTGGTTTGCTAGATGAAGTTACTTCTGCTCTGTCAGACTTAAATCACTTCTCTGAACAGTCTGAAGCTGTTGTGGTTTCCTAGATGAAGCCACATCTACTCTGTCAGACTTAAATCCCTTCTCTGAACAGTCTGAAGGTGTTGTGGTTTGCTAGATGAAGTCACGTCTGCTCTGTCAGACTGAAATCCCTTCTCTAAACAGTCTGAAGGTGTTGTGGTTTCATAGATGGAGTCACGTCTGCTCTGTCAGGCTTAAATCCCTTCTCTGAACAGTCTGAAGGTGTTGTGGTTTCCTAGATGAAGTTGCGTGTGCTCTGTCAGACTTAAATCCCTTCTCTGAACAGTCTGAAGGTGTTGTGGTTTCCTAGATGAAGCCACATCTACTCTGTCAGACTTTAATCCCTTCTCTAAACAGTCTGAAAGTGTTTCGGTTTCCTAGATGAAGCCACATCTACTCTGTCAGACTTAAATCCCTTCTCTGAACAGTCTGAAGGTGTTGTGGTTTCCTAGATGAAGCCACATCTACTCTGTCAGATTTAAATCCCTTCTCTAAACAGTCTGAAGGTGTGGTGGTTTCCTCGATGAAGCTACATCTACTCTGTCAGACTTAAATCCCTTCTCTGAGCAGTCTGAAGGTGTTTTGGTTTCCTAGATGAATTCATGTCTACTCTGTCAGACTTAAATCCCTTTTCTAAACAGTCTGAAAGTGTTTTGGTTTCCTAGATGAAGCCACATCTACTCTGTCAGACTTAAATCCCTTCTCTGAGCAGTCTGAAAGTGTTTCGGTTTCCTAGATGAAGCCACATGTACTCTGTCAGACTTAAATCCCTTCTCTAAAAAGTCTGAAAGTGTTTCGGTTTCCTTGATGAAGCCACATCTACTCTGACAGACTTAAATCCCTTCTCTAAACAGTCTGAAAATGTGGTGGTTTGCTAAATGAAGTCACATATGCTCTGTCAGACATAAATCCATTCTCTGAACAGTCTGAAGGTGTTGTGGTTTCTTAGATGAAGCCACATCTACTCTGTCAGACTGAAATCCCTTCTCTGAACAGTCTGAAGGTGTTGTGGTTTCCTAGATGAAATTGTGTGTGCTCTGTCAGACTTAAATCCCTTCTCTGAACTGTCTGAAGGAGTTGTGGTTTCCTAGATGAAGCCACATCTACTCTGTCAGACTTAAATCCCTTCTCTGAACAGGTTGAAGGTGTTGTGGTTTCCTAGATGAAGTTACTTCTGCTCTGTCAGACTTAAATCCCTTCTCTGAACAGTCTGAAGCTGTTGTGGTTTCCTAGATGAAGCCACATCTACTCTGTCAGACTTAAATCCCTTCTCTAAACAGTCTGAAGGTGTTGTGATTTGTTAGATGAAGTCAAGTCTGCTCTGTCAGACTTAAATCCCTTCTCTGAACAGTCTGAAGGTGTTTTGGTTTCTAGATGAAGCCACATCTACTCTGTCAGACTTAAATCCCTTCTCTAAACAGTCTGAAGGTGTGGTGGTTTCCTAAATGAATTCACCTCTACTGTGTCAGATGTCAATCCCTTCTCCAGTCAGTCTGAAGGTGTTGTGGTTCCCTAGATGAAGTTATGTCTGCTCTGTCAGACTTAAATCCCTTCTCTGAACAGTCTGAAGGTGTTGTGGTTTCCTAGATAAAGCCACATCTACTCTGTCAGACTTAAATCCCTTCTCTAGTCAGTCTGAAGGTGTTGTGGTTTCCTAGATGAAGCTACATCTACTCTGTCAGACTTAAATCCCTTCTCTGAGCAGTCTGAAGCTGTTATGGTTTGCTAGATGAAGTCACGAATGCTCTGTCCGACTTAAATCCCTTCTCTAAACAGTCAAAGTGTTTCGGTTCCTAGATGAATTCAACTCTACTGTGTCAGACGAAAATCCCTTCTCTAGTCAGTCTGAAGGTGTTGTGGTTCCCTAGATGAAGTTATGTCTGCTCTGTCAGACTTAAATCCCTTCTCTGAACAGTCTGAAGGAGTTGTGGTTTCCTAGATGAAGCCACATCTACTCTGTCAGACTTAAATCCCTTCTCTGAACAGGTTGAAGGTGTGGTAGTTTCCTAGATGAAGTTACTTCTACTCTGTCAGACTTAAATCCCTTCTCTGAACAGTCTGAAGCTGTTGTGGTTCCCTGGATGAAGCCACATCTACTCTGTCAGACTTAAATCCCTTCTCTAAACAGTCTGAAGGTGTGGTGGTTTCCTAGATGAATTCACCTCTACTCTGTCAGACGTCAATCCCTTCTCCAGTCAGTCTGAAGGTGTTGTGGTTTCCTAGATGAAGTTATGTCTGCTCTGTCAGACTTAAATCCCTTCTCTGAACATTCTGAAGGTGTTGTGGTTTCCTAGATGAAGCCACATCTACTCTGTCAGGCTTAAATCCCTTCTCTAAACCGTCTGAAAGTATTTCGGTTTCCTAGATGAAGCCACATCTACTCTGTCAGACTTAAATCCCTTCTCTGAACAGTCTTAAGGTGTTGTGGTTTCCTAGATGAAGTTTTGTGTGCTCTGTCAGACTTAAATCCCTTCTCTGAACAGTCTGAAGGAGTTGTGGTTTCCTAGATGAAGCCACATCTACTCTGTCAGACTTAAATCCCTTCTCTAAAAAGTCTGAAGGTGTTGTGGTTTCCTAGATGAAGTTGTGTGTGCTCTGTCAGACTTAAATCCCTTCTCTGAACAGTCTGAAGGAGTTGTGGTTTCCTAGATGAAGCCACATCCACTCTGTCAGACTTAAATCCCTTCTCTGAACAGTCTGAAGGTGTTGTGGTTTCCTAGATGAAGCCACATCTACTCTGTCAGACTTAAATCCCTTCTCTAAAAAGTCTGAAGGTGTTGTGGTTTCCTAGATGAAGCTACATATACTCTGTCCGACTTAAATCCCTTCTCTGAGCAGTCGGAAGCTGTTATGGTTTGCTAGATGAAGTCACGACTGCTCTGTCAGACTTAAATCCCTTCTCTAAACAGTCTGAAGGTGTTGTGGTTTGCTAGATGAAGTTACTTCTGCTCTGTCAGACTTAAATCACTTCTCTGAACAGTCTGAAGCTGTTGTGGTTTCCTAGATGAAGCCACATCTACTCTGTCAGACTTAAATCCCTTCTCTGAACAGTCTGAAGGTGTTGTGGTTTGCTAGATGAAGTTACTTCTGCTCTGTCAGACTTAAATCCCTTCTCTGAACAGTCTGAAGGTGTTGTGATTTCCTAGATGAAGCCACATCTACTCTGTCAGACTTAAATCCCTTCTCTAAACAGTCTGAAGGTGTTGTGATTTGTTAGATGAAGTCAAGTCTGCTCTGTCAGACTTAAATCCCTTCTCTGAACAGTCTGAAGGTGTTTTGGTTTCTAGATGAAGCCACATCTACTCTGTCAGACTTAAATCCCTTCTCTAAACAGTCTGAAGGTGTGGTGGTTTCCTAGATGAATTCACCTCTACTGTGTCAGACGTCAATCCCTTCTCCAGTCAGTCTGAAGGTGTTGTGGTTTCCTAGATGAAGTTATGTCTGCTCTGTCAGACTTAAATCCCTTCTCTGAACAGTCTGAAGGTGTTGTGGTTTCCTAGATGAAGCCACATCTACTCTGTCAGACTTAAATCCCGTCTCTAGTCAGTCTGAAGGTGTTGTGGTTTCCTAGATGAAGCGACATCTACTCTGTCAGACTTAAATCCCTTCTCTGAGCAGTCTGAAGCTGTTATGGTTTGCTAGATGAAGTCACGACTGCTCTGTCCGACTTAAATCCCTTCTCTAAACAGTCTGAAAGTGTTTCGGTTCCTAGATGAGTTCAACTCTACTGTGTCAGACGAAAATCCCTTCTCTCGTCAGTCTGAAGGTGTTGTGGTTCCCTAGATGAAGTTATGTCTGCTCTGTCAGACTTAAATCCCTTCTCTGAACAGTCTGAAGGTGTTTTGGTTTCTAGATGAAGCCACATCTACTCTGTCAGACTTAAATCCCTTCTCTAAACAGTCTGAAGGTGTGTTGGTTTCCTAGATGAATTCACCTCTACTCTGTCAGACGTCAATCCCTTCTCCAGTCAGTCTGAAGGTGTTGTGGTTCCCTAGATGAAGTTATGTCTGCTCTGTCAGACTTAAACCCCTTCTCTGAACAGTCTGAAGGTGTTGTGGTTTCCTAAATGAAGTTGCGTATGCTCTGTCAGACTTAAATCCCTTCTCTGAACATTCTGAAGGTGTTGTGGTTTCCTAGATGAAGCCACATCTACTCTGTCAGGCTTAAATCCCTTCTCTAAACCGTCTGAAAGTATTTCGGTTTCCTAGATGAAGCCACATCTACTCTGTCAGACTGAAATCCCTTCTCTGAACAGTCTTAAGGTGTTGTGGTTTCCTAGATGAAGTTGTGTGTGCTCTGTCAGACTTAAATCCCTTCTCTGAACAGTCTGAAGGAGTTGTGGTTTCCTAGATGAAGCCACATCCACTCTGTCAGACTTAAATCCCTTCTCTGAACAGTCTGAAGGTGTTGTGGTTTCCTAGATGAAGCCACATCTACTCTGTCAGACTTAAATCCCTTCTCTAAACAGTCTGAAGGTGTTGTGGTTTCCTAGATGAAGCTACATCTACTCTGTCAGACTTAAATCCCTTCTCTGAACAGTCTGAAGCTGTTATGGTTTGCTAGATGAAGACACGACTGCTCTGTCAGACTTAAATCCCTTCTCTAAACAGTCTGAAGGTGTTGTGGTTTGCTAGATGAAGTTACTTCTGCTCTGTCAGACTTAAATCACTTCTCTGAACAGTCTGAAGCTGTTGTGGTTTCCTAGATGAAGCCACATCTACTCTGTCAGACTTAAATCCCTTCTCTGAACAGTCTGAAGGTGTTGTGGTTTGCTAGATGAAGTTACTTCTGCTCTGTCAGACTTAAATCCCTTCTCTGAACAGTCTGAAGCTGTTGTGGTTTCCTAGATGAAGCCACATCTACTCTGTCAGACTTAAATCCCTTCTCTAAACAGTCTGAAGGTGTTGTGATTTGTTAGATGAAGTCAAGTCTGCTCTGTCAGACTTAAATCCCTTCTCTGAACAGTCTGAAGGTGTTTTGGTTTCTAGATGAAGCCACATCTACTCTGTCAGACTTAAATCCCTTCTCTGAACAGTCTGAAGGTGTTGTGGTTTCCTAGATGAAGCCACATCTACTCTGTCAGACTTAAATCCCTTCTCTAGTCAGTCTGAAGGTGTTGTGGTTTCCTAGATGAAGCTACATCTACTCTGTCAGACTTAAATCCCTTCTCTGAGCAGTCAGAAGCTGTTATGGTTTGCTAGATGAAGTCACGACTGCTCTGTCCGACTTAAATCCCTTCTCTAAACAGTCTGAAAGTGTTTCGGTTTCCTAGATGAATTCAACTCTACTGTGTCAGACGAAAATCCCTTCTCTAGTCAGTCTGAAGGTGTTGTGGTTCCCTAGATGAAGTTATGTCTGCTCTGTCAGACTTAAATCCCTTCTCTGAACAGTCTGAAGGTGTTGTGGTTTCCTAGATGGAGTCGCGTCTACTCTGTCAGACTTAAATCCCTTCTCTAAACAGTCTGAAGGTGTTGTGGTTTGCTAGATGAAGTCACGTCTGCTCTGTCAGACTGAAATCCCTTCTCTAAACAGTCTGAAGGTGTTGTGGTTTCATAAATGATGTCACGTCTGCTCTGTCAGGCTTAAATCCCTTCTCTGAACAGTCTGAAGGTGTTGTGGTTTCCTAAATGAAGTTGCGTATGCTCTGTCAGACTTAAATCCCTTCTCTGAACATTCTGAAGGTGTTGTGGTTTCCTAGATGAAGCCACATCTACTCTGTCAGGCTTAAATCCCTTCTCTAAACCGTCTGAAAGTATTTCGGTTTCCTAGATGAAGCCACATCTACTCTGTCAGACTGAAATCCCTTCTCTGAACAGTCTTAAGGTGTTGTGGTTTCCTAGATGAAGTTGTGTGTGCTCTGTCAGACTTAAATCCCTTCTCTGAACAGTCTGAAGGAGTTGTGGTTTCCTAGATGAAGCCACATCCACTCTGTCAGACTTAAATCCCTTCTCTGAACAGTCTGAAGGTGTTGTGGTTTCCTAGATGAAGCCACATCTACTCTGTCAGACTTAAATCCCTTCTCTAAACAGTCTGAAGGTGTTGTGGTTTCCTAGATGAAGCTACATCTACTCTGTCAGACTTAAATCCCTTCTCTGAACAGTCTGAAGCTGTTATGGTTTGCTAGATGAAGACACGACTGCTCTGTCAGACTTAAATCCCTTCTCTAAACAGTCTGAAGGTGTTGTGGTTTGCTAGATGAAGTTACTTCTGCTCTGTCAGACTTAA
Source organism: Lampris incognitus (assembly GCF_029633865.1). Classification (NCBI taxonomy): domain Eukaryota; kingdom Metazoa; phylum Chordata; class Actinopteri; order Lampriformes; family Lampridae; genus Lampris; species Lampris incognitus. The sequence continues at coordinate 53,618,910 of NC_079222.1, forward strand.
ATCACTTCTCTGAACAGTCTGAAGCTGTTGTGGTTTCCTAGATGAAGCCACATCTACTCTGTCAGACTTAAATCCCTTCTCTGAACAGTCTGAAGGTGTTGTGGTTTGCTAGATGAAGTTACTTCTGCTCTGTCAGACTTAAATCCCTTCTCTGAACAGTCTGAAGCTGTTGTGGTTTCCTAGATGAAGCCACATCTACTCTGTCAGACTTAAATCCCTTCTCTAAACAGTCTGAAGGTGTTGTGATTTGTTAGATGAAGTCAAGTCTGCTCTGTCAGACTTAAATCCCTTCTCTGAACAGTCTGAAGGTGTTTTGGTTTCTAGATGAAGCCACATCTACTCTGTCAGACTTAAATCCCTTCTCTGAACAGTCTGAAGGTGTTGTGGTTTCCTAGATGAAGCCACATCTACTCTGTCAGACTTAAATCCCTTCTCTAGTCAGTCTGAAGGTGTTGTGGTTTCCTAGATGAAGCTACATCTACTCTGTCAGACTTAAATCCCTTCTCTGAGCAGTCAGAAGCTGTTATGGTTTGCTAGATGAAGTCACGACTGCTCTGTCCGACTTAAATCCCTTCTCTAAACAGTCTGAAAGTGTTTCGGTTTCCTAGATGAATTCAACTCTACTGTGTCAGACGAAAATCCCTTCTCTAGTCAGTCTGAAGGTGTTGTGGTTCCCTAGATGAAGTTATGTCTGCTCTGTCAGACTTAAATCCCTTCTCTGAACAGTCTGAAGGTGTTGTGGTTTCCTAGATGGAGTCGCGTCTACTCTGTCAGACTTAAATCCCTTCTCTAAACAGTCTGAAGGTGTTGTGGTTTGCTAGATGAAGTCACGTCTGCTCTGTCAGACTGAAATCCCTTCTCTAAACAGTCTGAAGGTGTTGTGGTTTCATAAATGATGTCACGTCTGCTCTGTCAGGCTTAAATCCCTTCTCTGAACAGTCTGAAGGTGTTGTGGTTTCCTAGATGAAGTTACTTCTGCTCTGTCAGACTTAAATCCCTTCTCTGAACAGTCTGAAGCTGTTGTGGTTTCCTAGATGAAGCCACATCTACTCTGTCAGACTTAAATCCCTTCTCTAAACAGTCTGAAGGTGTTGTGATTTGTTAGATGAAGTCAAGTCTGCTCTGTCAGACTTAAATCCCTTCTCTGAACAGTCTGAAGGTGTTTTGGTTTCTAGATGAAGCCACATCTACTCTGTCAGACTTAAATCCCTTCTCTAAACAGTCTGAAGGTGTGGTGGTTTCCTAAATGAATTCACCTCTACTGTGTCAGATGTCAATCCCTTCTCCAGTCAGTCTGAAGGTGTTGTGGTTCCCTAGATGAAGTTATGTCTGCTCTGTCAGACTTAAATCCCTTCTCTGAACAGTCTGAAGGTGTTGTGGTTTCCTAGATGAAGCCACATCTACTCTGTCAGACTTAAATCCCTTCTCTAGTCAGTCTGAAGGTGTTGTGGTTTCCTAGATGAAGCTACAACTACTCTGTCAGACTTAAATCCCTTCTCTGAGCAGTCTGAAGCTGTTATGGTTTGCTAGATGAAGTCACGAATGCTCTGTCCGACTTAAATCCCTTCTCTAAACAGTCAAAGTGTTTCGGTTCCTAGATGAATTCAACTCTACTGTGTCAGACGAAAATCCCTTCTCTAGTCAGTCTGAAGGTGTTGTGGTTCCCTAGATGAAGTTATGTCTGCTCTGTCAGACTTAAATCCCTTCTCTGAACAGTCTGAAGGAGTTGTGGTTTCCTAGATGAAGCCACATCTACTCTGTCAGACTTAAATCCCTTCTCTGAACAGGTTGAAGGTGTTGTGGTTTCCTAGATGAAGTTACTTCTACTCTGTCAGACTTAAATCCCTTCTCTGAACAGTCTGAAGCTGTTGTGGTTTCCTGGATGAAGCCACATCTACTCTGTCAGACTTAAATCCCTTCTCTAAACAGTCTGAAGGTGTGGTGGTTTCCTAGATGAATTCACCTCTACTCTGTCAGACGTCAATCCCTTCTCCAGTCAGTCTGAAGGTGTTGTGGTTCCCTAGATGAAGTTATGTCTGCTCTGTCAGACTTAAATCCCTTCTCTGAACATTCTGAAGGTGTTGTGGTTTCCTAGATGAAGCCACATCTACTCTGTCAGGCTTAAATCCCTTCTCTAAACCGTCTGAAAGTATTTCGGTTTCCTAGATGAAGCCACATCTACTCTGTCAGACTTAAATCCCTTCTCTGAACAGTCTTAAGGTGTTGTGGTTTCCTAGATGAAGTTTTGTGTGCTCTGTCAGACTTAAATCCCTTCTCTGAACAGTCTGAAGGAGTTGTGGTTTCCTAGATGAAGCCACATCTACTCTGTCAGACTTAAATCCCTTCTCTAAAAAGTCTGAAGGTGTTGTGGTTTCCTAGATGAAGTTGTGTGTGCTCTGTCAGACTTAAATCCCTTCTCTGAACAGTCTGAAGGAGTTGTGGTTTCCTAGATGAAGCCACATCCACTCTGTCAGACTTAAATCCCTTCTCTGAACAGTCTGAAGGTGTTGTGGTTTCCTAGATGAAGCCACATCTACTCTGTCAGACTTAAATCCCTTCTCTAAAAAGTCTGAAGGTGTTGTGGTTTCCTAGATGAAGCTACATATACTCTGTCCGACTTAAATCCCTTCTCTGAGCAGTCGGAAGCTGTTATGGTTTGCTAGATGAAGTCACGACTGCTCTGTCAGACTTAAATCCCTTCTCTAAACAGTCTGAAGGTGTTGTGGTTTGCTAGATGAAGTTACTTCTGCTCTGTCAGACTTAAATCACTTCTCTGAACAGTCTGAAGCTGTTGTGGTTTCCTAGATGAAGCCACATCTACTCTGTCAGACTTAAATCCCTTCTCTGAACAGTCTGAAGGTGTTGTGGTTTGCTAGATGAAGTTACTTCTGCTCTGTCAGACTTAAATCCCTTCTCTGAACAGTCTGAAGGTGTTGTGGTTTCCTAGATGAAGCCACATCTACTCTGTCAGACTTAAATCCCTTCTCTAAACAGTCTGAAGGTGTTGTGATTTGTTAGATGAAGTCAAGTCTGCTCTGTCAGACTTAAATCCCTTCTCTGAACAGTCTGAAGGTGTTTTGGTTTCTAGATGAAGCCACATCTACTCTGTCAGACTTAAATCCCTTCTCTAAACAGTCTGAAGGTGTGGTGGTTTCCTAGATGAATTCACCTCTACTGTGTCAGACGTCAATCCCTTCTCCAGTCAGTCTGAAGGTGTTGTGGTTTCCTAGATGAAGTTATGTCTGCTCTGTCAGACTTAAATCCCTTCTCTGAACAGTCTGAAGGTGTTGTGGTTTCCTAGATGAAGCCACATCTACTCTGTCAGACTTAAATCCCGTCTCTAGTCAGTCTGAAGGTGTTGTGGTTTCCTAGATGAAGCGACATCTACTCTGTCAGACTTAAATCCCTTCTCTGAGCAGTCTGAAGCTGTTATGGTTTGCTAGATGAAGTCACGACTGCTCTGTCCGACTTAAATCCCTTCTCTAAACAGTCTGAAAGTGTTTCGGTTTCCTAGATGAGTTCAACTCTACTGTGTCAGACGAAAATCCCTTCTCTCGTCAGTCTGAAGGTGTTGTGGTTCCCTAGATGAAGTTATGTCTGCTCTGTCAGACTTAAATCCCTTCTCTGAACAGTCTGAAGGTGTTTTGGTTTCTAGATGAAGCCACATCTACTCTGTCAGACTTAAATCCCTTCTCTAAACAGTCTGAAGGTGTGGTGGTTTCCTAGATGAATTCACCTCTACTCTGTCAGACGTCAATCCCTTCTCCAGTCAGTCTGAAGGTGTTGTGGTTCCCTAGATGAAGTTATGTCTGCTCTGTCAGACTTAAACCCCTTCTCTGAACAGTCTGAAGGTGTTGTGGTTTCCTAAATGAAGTTGCGTATGCTCGGTCAGACTTAAATCCCTTCTCTGAACATTCTGAAGGTGTTGTGGTTTCCTAGATGAAGCCACATCTACTCTGTCAGGCTTAAATCCCTTCTCTAAACCGTCTGAAAGTATTTCGGTTTCCTAGATGAAGCCACATCTACTCTGTCAGACTGAAATCCCTTCTCTGAACAGTCTTAAGGTGTTGTGGTTTCCTAGATGAAGTTGTGTGTGCTCTGTCAGACTTAAATCCCTTCTCTGAACAGTCTGAAGGAGTTGTGGTTTCCTAGATGAAGCCACATCCACTCTGTCAGACTTAAATCCCTTCTCTGAACAGTCTGAAGGTGTTGTGGTTTCCTAGATGAAGCCACATCTACTCTGTCAGACTTAAATCCCTTCTCTAAACAGTCTGAAGGTGTTGTGGTTTCCTAGATGAAGCTACATCTACTCTGTCAGACTTAAATCCCTTCTCTGAACAGTCTGAAGCTGTTATGGTTTGCTAGATGAAGACACGACTGCTCTGTCAGACTTAAATCCCTTCTCTAAACAGTCTGAAGGTGTTGTGGTTTGCTAGATGAAGTTACTTCTGCTCTGTCAGACTTAAATCACTTCTCTGAACAGTCTGAAGCTGTTGTGGTTTCCTAGATGAAGCCACATCTACTCTGTCAGACTTAAATCCCTTCTCTGAACAGTCTGAAGGTGTTGTGGTTTGCTAGATGAAGTTACTTCTGCTCTGTCAGACTTAAATCCCTTCTCTGAACAGTCTGAAGCTGTTGTGGTTTCCTAGATGAAGCCACATCTACTCTGTCAGACTTAAATCCCTTCTCTAAACAGTCTGAAGGTGTTGTGATTTGTTAGATGAAGTCAAGTCTGCTCTGTCAGACTTAAATCCCTTCTCTGAACAGTCTGAAGGTGTTTTGGTTTCTAGATGAAGCCACATCTACTCTGTCAGACTTAAATCCCTTCTCTAAACAGTCTGAGGGTGTGGTGGTTTCCTAGATGAATTCACCTCTACTGTGTCAGACGTCAATCCCTTCTCCAGTCAGTCTGAAGGTGTTGTGGTTCCCTAGATGAAGTTATGTCTGCTCTGTCAGACTTAAATCCCTTCTCTGAACAGTCTGAAGGTGTTGTGGTTTCCTAGATGAAGCCACATCTACTCTGTCAGACTTAAATCCCTTCTCTAGTCAGTCTGAAGGTGTTGTGGTTTCCTAGATGAAGCTACATCTACTCTGTCAGACTTAAATCCCTTCTCTGAACAGGTTGAAGGTGTGGTAGTTTCCTAGATGAAGTTACTTCTACTCTGTCAGACTTAAATCCCTTCTCTGAACAGTCTGAAGCTGTTGTGGTTTCCTGGATGAAGCCACATCTACTCTGTCAGACTTAAATCCCTTCTCTAAACAGTCTGAAGGTGTGGTGGTTTCCTAGATGAATTCACCTCTACTCTGTCAGACGTCAATCCCTTCTCCAGTCAGTCTGAAGGTGTTGTGGTTCCCTAGATGAAGTTATGTCTGCTCTGTCAGACTTAAATCCCTTCTCTGAACATTCTGAAGGTGTTGTGGTTTCCTAGATGAAGCCACATCTACTCTGTCAGGCTTAAATCCCTTCTCTAAACCGTCTGAAAGTATTTCGGTTTCCTAGATGAAGCCACATCTACTCTGTCAGACTTAAATCCCTTCTCTGAACAGTCTTAAGGTGTTGTGGTTTCCTAGATGAAGTTTTGTGTGCTCTGTCAGACTTAAATCCCTTCTCTGAACAGTCTGAAGGAGTTGTGGTTTCCTAGATGAAGCCACATCTACTCTGTCAGACTTAAATCCCTTCTCTAAAAAGTCTGAAGGTGTTGTGGTTTCCTAGATGAAGTTGTGTGTGCTCTGTCAGACTTAAATCCCTTCTCTGAACAGTCTGAAGGAGTTGTGGTTTCCTAGATGAAGCCACATCCACTCTGTCAGACTTAAATCCCTTCTCTGAACAGTCTGAAGGTGTTGTGGTTTCCTAGATGAAGCCACATCTACTCTGTCAGACTTAAATCCCTTCTCTAAAAAGTCTGAAGGTGTTGTGGTTTCCTAGATGAAGCTACATATACTCTGTCCGACTTAAATCCCTTCTCTGAGCAGTCGGAAGCTGTTATGGTTTGCTAGATGAAGTCACGACTGCTCTGTCAGACTTAAATCCCTTCTCTAAACAGTCTGAAGGTGTTGTGGTTTGCTAGATGAAGTTACTTCTGCTCTGTCAGACTTAAATCACTTCTCTGAACAGTCTGAAGCTGTTGTGGTTTCCTAGATGAAGCCACATCTACTCTGTCAGACTTAAATCCCTTCTCTGAACAGTCTGAAGGTGTTGTGGTTTGCTAGATGAAGTTACTTCTGCTCTGTCAGACTTAAATCCCTTCTCTGAACAGTCTGAAGGTGTTGTGGTTTCCTAGATGAAGCCACATCTACTCTGTCAGACTTAAATCCCTTCTCTAAACAGTCTGAAGGTGTTGTGATTTGTTAGATGAAGTCAAGTCTGCTCTCTCAGACTTAAATCCCTTCTCTGAACAGTCTGAAGGTGTTTTGGTTTCTAGATGAAGCCACATCTACTCTGTCAGACTTAAATCCCTTCTCTAAACAGTCTGAAGGTGTGGTGGTTTCCTAGATGAATTCACCTCTACTGTGTCAGACGTCAATCCCTTCTCCAGTCAGTCTGAAGGTGTTGTGGTTTCCTAGATGAAGTTATGTCTGCTCTGTCAGACTTAAATCCCTTCTCTGAACAGTCTGAAGGTGTTGTGGTTTCCTAGATGAAGCCACATCTACTCTGTCAGACTTAAATCCCGTCTCTAGTCAGTCTGAAGGTGTTGTGGTTTCCTAGATGAAGCGACATCTACTCTGTCAGACTTAAATCCCTTCTCTGAGCAGTCTGAAGCTGTTATGGTTTGCTAGATGAAGTCACGACTGCTCTGTCCGACTTAAATCCCTTCTCTAAACAGTCTGAAAGTGTTTCGGTTTCCTAGATGAGTTCAACTCTACTGTGTCAGACGAAAATCCCTTCTCTCGTCAGTCTGAAGGTGTTGTGGTTCCCTAGATGAAGTTATGTCTGCTCTGTCAGACTTAAATCCCTTCTCTGAACAGTCTGAAGGTGTTTTGGTTTCTAGATGAAGCCACATCTACTCTGTCAGACTTAAATCCCTTCTCTAAACAGTCTGAAGGTGTGGTGGTTTCCTAGATGAATTCACCTCTACTCTGTCAGACGTCAATCCCTTCTCCAGTCAGTCTGAAGGTGTTGTGGTTCCCTAGATGAAGTTATGTCTGCTCTGTCAGACTTAAACCCCTTCTCTGAACAGTCTGAAGGTGTTGTGGTTTCCTAAATGAAGTTGCGTATGCTCTGTCAGACTTAAATCCCTTCTCTGAACATTCTGAAGGTGTTGTGGTTTCCTAGATGAAGCCACATCTACTCTGTCAGGCTTAAATCCCTTCTCTAAACCGTCTGAAAGTATTTCGGTTTCCTAGATGAAGCCACATCTACTCTGTCAGACTGAAATCCCTTCTCTGAACAGTCTTAAGGTGTTGTGGTTTCCTAGATGAAGTTGTGTGTGCTCTGTCAGACTTAAATCCCTTCTCTGAACAGTCTGAAGGAGTTGTGGTTTCCTAGATGAAGCCACATCCACTCTGTCAGACTTAAATCCCTTCTCTGAACAGTCTGAAGGTGTTGTGGTTTCCTAGATGAAGCCACATCTACTCTGTCAGACTTAAATCCCTTCTCTAAACAGTCTGAAGGTGTTGTGGTTTCCTAGATGAAGCTACATCTACTCTGTCAGACTTAAATCCCTTCTCTGAACAGTCTGAAGCTGTTATGGTTTGCTAGATGAAGACACGACTGCTCTGTCAGACTTAAATCCCTTCTCTAAACAGTCTGAAGGTGTTGTGGTTTGCTAGATGAAGTTACTTCTGCTCTGTCAGACTTAAATCACTTCTCTGAACAGTCTGAAGCTGTTGTGGTTTCCTAGATGAAGCCACATCTACTCTGTCAGACTTAAATCCCTTCTCTGAACAGTCTGAAGGTGTTGTGGTTTGCTAGATGAAGTTACTTCTGCTCTGTCAGACTTAAATCCCTTCTCTGAACAGTCTGAAGCTGTTGTGGTTTCCTAGATGAAGCCACATCTACTCTGTCAGACTTAAATCCCTTCTCTAAACAGTCTGAAGGTGTTGTGATTTGTTAGATGAAGTCAAGTCTGCTCTGTCAGACTTAAATCCCTTCTCTGAACAGTCTGAAGGTGTTTTGGTTTCTAGATGAAGCCACATCTACTCTGTCAGACTTAAATCCCTTCTCTAAACAGTCTGAGGGTGTGGTGGTTTCCTAGATGAATTCACCTCTACTGTGTCAGACGTCAATCCCTTCTCCAGTCAGTCTGAAGGTGTTGTGGTTCCCTAGATGAAGTTATGTCTGCTCTGTCAGACTTAAATCCCTTTCTAAACAGTCTGAAGGTGTTGTGGTTTGCTAGATGAAGTCACGTCTGCTCTGTCAGACTGAAATCCCTTCTCTAAACAGTCTGAAGGTGTTGTGGTTTCATAAATGATGTCACGTCTGCTCTGTCAGGCTTAAATCCCTTCTCTGAACAGTCTGAAGGTGTTGTGGTTTCCTAGATGAAGTTGCGTGGGCTCTGTCAGACTTAAATCCCTTCTCTGAACAGTCTGAAGGTGTTGTGGTTTCCTAGATGAAGCCACATCTACTCTGTCAGACTTAAATCCCTTCTCTAAACAGTCTGAAAGTGTTCCGGTTTCCTAGATGAAGCCACATCTACTCTGTCAGACTTAAATCCCTTCTCTGAACAGTCTGAAGGTGTTGTGCTTTCCTAGATGAAGCCACATCTACTCTGTCAGATTTAAATCCCTTCTCTAAACAGTCTGAAGGTGTGGTGGTTTCCTCGATGAAGCTACATCTACTCTGTCAGACTTAAATCCCTTCTCTGAGCAGTCTGAAGCTGTTATGGTTTGCTAGATGAATTCATGTCTACTCTGTCAGACTTAAATCCCTTTTCTAAACAGTCTGAAAGTGTTTTGGTTTCCTAGATGAAGCCACATCTACTCTGTCAGACTTAAATCCCTTCTCTGAGCAGTCTGAAAGTGTTTCGGTTTCCTAGATGAAGCCACATCTACTCTGTCAGACTTAAATCCCTTCTCTAGTCAGTCTGAAGGTGTTGTGGTTTCCTAGATGAAGCTACATCTACTCTGTCAGACTTAAATCCCTTCTCTGAGCAGTCAGAAGCTGTTATGGTTTGCTAGATGAAGTCACGACTGCTCTGTCCGACTTAAATCCCTTCTCTAAACAGTCTGAAAGTGTTTCGGTTTCCTAGATGAATTCAACTCTACTGTGTCAGACGAAAATCCCTTCTCTAGTCAGTCTGAAGGTGTTGTGGTTCCCTAGATGAAGTTATGTCTGCTCTGTCAGACTTAAATCCCTTCTCTGAACAGTCTGAAGGTGTTGTGGTTTCCTAGATGGAGTCGCGTCTACTCTGTCAGACTTAAATCCATTCTCTAAACAGTCTGAAGGTGTTGTGGTTTGCTAGATGAAGTCACGTCTGCTCTGTCAGATTTAAATCCCTTCTCTAAACAGTCTGAAGGTGTGGTGGTTTCCTCGATGAAGCTACATCTACTCTGTCAGACTTAAATCCCTTCTCTGAGCAGTCTGAAGCTGTTATGGTTTGCTAGATGAATTCATGTCTACTCTGTCAGACTTAAATCCCTTTTCTAAACAGTCTGAAAGTGTTTTGGTTTCCTAGATGAAGCCACATCTACTCTGTCAGACTTAAATCCCTTCTCTGAGCAGTCTGAAAGTGTTTCGGTTTCCTAGATGAAGCCACATGTACTCTGTCAGACTTAAATCCCTTCTCTGAACAGTCTGAAAGTGTTTCGGTTTCCTAGATGAAGCCACATCTACTCTGTCAGACTTAAATCCCTTCTCTGAACAGTCTGAAGGTGTTGTGGTTACTAGATGAAATTGTGTGTGCTCTGTCATACTTAAATCCCTTCTCTGAACTGTCTGAAGGAGTTGTGATTTGCTAGATGAAGGCACATCTGCTCTGTGAGACTTAAATCCCTTCTCTGAACAGTCTGAAGGTGTTGTGGTTTCCTAGATGAAGCCACATCTACTCTGTCAGACTTAAATCCCTTCTCTAAACAGTCTGAAGGTGTTGTGGTTTCCTAGATGAAGCTACATCTACTCTGTCAGACTTAAATCCCTTCTCTGAGCAGTCTGAAGCTGTTATGGTTTGCTAGATGAAGCCACGACTGCTCTGTCAGACGTAAATCCCTTCTCTAAACAGTCTGAAAGTGTTTCGGTTTCCTAGATGAAGCCACATCTACTCTATCAGACTTAAATCCCTTCTCTGAGCAGTCTGAAGCTGTTATGGTTTGCTAGATGAAGTCACGACTGCTCTGTCAGACTTAAATCCCTTCTCTAAACAGTCTGAAAGTGTTTCGGTTTCCTAGAAGAATTCAACTCTACTGTGTCAGACGTAAATCCCTTCTCTAGTCAGTCTGAAGGTGTTGTGGTTCCCTAGATGAAGTTATGTCTGCTCTGTCAGACTTAAATCCCTTCTCTGAACAGTCTGAAGGAGTTGTGGTTTCCTAGATGAAGCCACATCTACTCTGTCAGACTTAAATCCCTTCTCTGAACAGGTTGAAGGTGTTGTGGTTTCCTAGATGAAGTTACTTCTGCTCTGTCAGACTTAAATCCCTTCTCTGAACAGTCTGAAGCTGTTGTGGTTTCCTAGATGAAGCCACATCTACTCTGTCAGACTTAAATCCCTTCTCTAAACAGTCTGAAGGTGTTGTGATTTGTTAGATGAAGTCAAGTCTGCTCTGTCAGACTTAAATCCCTTCTCTGAACAGTCTGAAGGTGTTTTGGTTTCTAGATGAAGCCACATCTACTCTGTCAGACTTAAATCCCTTCTCTAAACAGTCTGAAGGTGTGGTGGTTTCCTAGATGAATTCACCTCTACTGTGTCAGACGTCAATCCCTTCTCCAGTCAGTCTGAAGGTGTTGTGGTTCCCTAGATGAAGTTATGTCTGCTCTGTCAGACTTAAATCCCTTCTCTGAACAGTCTGAAGGTGTTGTGGTTTCCTAAATGAAGCCACATCTACTCTGTCAGACTTAAATCCCTTCTCTAGTCAGTCTGAAGGTGTTGTGGCTTCCTAGATGAAGCTACATCTACTCTGTCAGACTTAAATCCCTTCTCTGAGCAGTCTGAAGCTGTTATGGTTTGCTAGATGAAGTCACGACTGCTCTGTCCGACTTAAATCCCTTCTCTAAACAGTCTGAAAGTTTTTCGGGTTCCTAGATGAATTCAACTCTACTGTGTCAGACGAAAATCCCTTCTCTAGTCAGTCTGAAGGTGTTGTGGTTCCCTAGATGAAGTTATGTCTGCTCTGTCAGACTTAAATCCCTTCTCTGAACAGTCTGAAGGAGTTGTGGTTTCCTAGATGAAGCCACATCTACTCTGTCAGACTTAAATCCCTTCTCTGAACAGGTTGAAGGTGTTGTGGTTTCCTAGATGAAGTTACTTCTGCTCTGTCAGACTTAAATCCCTTCTCTGAACAGTCTGAAGCTGTTGTGGTTTCCTAGATGAAGCCACATCTACTCTGTCAGACTTAAATCCCTTCTCTAAACAGTCTGAAGGTGTTGCGATTTGTTAGATGAAGTCATGTCTGCTCTGTCAGACTGAAATCCCTTCTCTAAACAGTCTGAAGGTGTTGTGGTTTCATAGATGAAGTCACGTCTGCTCTGTCAGGCTTAAATCCCTTCTCTGAACAGTCTGAAAGTGTTGTGGTTTCCTAGATGAAGTCACGTCTGCTCTGTCAGACTTAAATCCCTTCTCTAAACAGTCTGAAGGTGTGGTGGTTTCCTAGATGAATTCACCTCTACTCTGTCAGACGTCAATCCCTTCTCCAGTCAGTCTGAAGGTGTTGTGGTTCCCTAGATGAAGTTATGTCTGCTCTGTCAGACTTAAACCCCTTCTCTGAACAGTCTGAAGATGTTGTGGTTTCCTAAATGAAGTTGAGTATGCTCTGTCAGACTTAAATCCCTTCTCTGAACATTCTGAAGGTGTTGTGGTTTACTAGATGAAGCCACATCTACTCTGTCAGGCTTAAATCCCTTCTCTAAACCGTCTGAAAGTATTTCGGTTTACTAGATGAAGCCACATATACTCTGTCAGACTTAAATCCCTTCTCTGAACAGTCTTAAGGTGTTGTGGTTTCCTAGATGAAGTTGTGTGTGCTCTGTCAGACTTAAATCCCTTCTCTGAACAGTCTGAAGGAGTTGTGGTTTCCTAGATGAAGCCACATCCACTCTGTCAGACTTAAATCCCTTCTCTGAACAGTCTGAAGGTGTTGTGGTTTCCTAGCTGAAGCCACATCTACTCTGTCAGACTTAAATCCCTTCTCTAAAAAGTCTGAAGGTGTTGTGGTTTCCTAGATGAAGCTACATATACTCTGTCAGACTTAAATCCCTTCTCTGAGCAGTCTGAAGCTGTTATGGTTTGCTAGATGAAGTCACGACTGCTCTGTCAGACTTAAATCCCTTCTCTAAACAGTCTGAAGGTGTTGTGGTTTGCTAGATGAAGTTATTTCTGCTCTGTCAGACTTAAATCACTTCTCTGAACAGTCTGAAGCTGTTGTGGTTTCCTAGATGAAGCCACATCTACTCTGTCAGACTTAAATCCCTTCTCTGAACAGTCTGAAGGTGTTGTGGTTTGCTAGATGAAGTTACTTCTGCTCTGTCAGACTTAAATCCCTGCTCTGAACAGTCTGAAGGTGTTGTGGTTTCCTAGATGAAGCCACATCTACTCTGTCAGACTTAAATCCCTTCTCTAAACAGTCTGAAGGTGTTGTGATTTGTTAGATGAAGTCAAGTCTGCTCTGTCAGACTTAAATCCCTTCTCTGAACAATCTGAAGGTGTTTTGGTTTCTAGATGAAGCCACATCTACTCTGTCAGACTTAAATCCCTTCTCTAAACAGTCTGAAGGTGTGGTGGTTTCCTAGATGAATTCACCTCTACTGTGTCAGACGTCAATCCCTTCTCCAGTCAGTCTGAAGGTGTTGTGGTTCCCTAGATGAAGTTATGTCTGCTCTGTCAGACTTAAATCCCTTCTCTGAACAGTCTGAAGGTGTTGTGGTTTCCTAGATGAAGCCACATCTACTCTGTCAGACTTAAATCCCTTCTCTAGTCAGTCTGAAGGTGTTCTGGTTTCCTAGATGAAGCTACATCTACTCTGTCAGACTTAAATCCCTTCTCTGAGCAGTCTGAAGCTGTTATGGTTTGCTAGATGAAGTCACGACTGCTCTGTCCGACTTAAATCCCTTCTCTAAACAGTCTGAAAGTGTTGTGGTTTCCTAGATGAATTCAACTCTACTGTGTCAGACGAAAATCCCTTCTCTAGTCAGTCTGAAGGTGTTGTGGTTCCCTAGATGAAGTTATGTCTGCTCTGTCAGACTTAAATCCCTTCTCTGAACAGTCTGAAGGTGTTTTGGTTTCTAGATGAAGCCACATCTACTCTGTCAGACTTAAATCCCTTCTCTAAACAGTCTGAAGGTGTGGTGGTTTCCTAGATGAATTCACCTCTACTCTGTCAGACGTCAATCCCTTCTCCAGTCAGTCTGAAGGTGTTGTGGTTCCCTAGATGAAGTTATGTCTGCTCTGTCAGACTTAAACCCCTTCTCTGAACAGTCTGAAGGTGTTGTGGTTTCCTAAATGAAGTTGCGTATGCTCTGTCAGACTTAAATCCCTTCTCTGAACATTGTGAAGGTGTTGTGGTTTCCTAGATGAAGCCACATCTACTCTGTCAGGCTTAAATCCCTTCTCTAAACCGTCTGAAAGTATTTCGGTTTCCTAGATGAAGCCACATCTACTCTGTCAGACTTAAATCCCTTCTCTGAACAGTCTTAAGGTGTTGTGGTTTCCTAGATGAAGTTGTGTGTGCTCTGTCAGACTTAAATCCCTTCTCTGAACAGTCTGAAGGAGTTGTGGTTTCCTAGATGAAGCCACATCCACTCTGTCAGACTTAAATCCCTTCTCTGTACAATCTGAAGGTGTTGTGGTTTCCTAGATGAAGCTACATCTACTCTGTCAGACTTAAATCCCTTCTCTGAACAGTCTGAAGCTGTTATGGTTTGCTAGATGAAGTCACGACTGCTCTGTCAGACTTAAATCCCTTCTCTAAACAGTCTGAAGGTGTTGTGGTTTGCTAGATGAAGTTACTTCTGCTCTGTCAGACTTAAATCACTTCTCTGAACAGTCTGAAGCTGTTGTGGTTTCCTAGATGAAGCCACATCTACTCTGTCAGACTTAAATCCCTTCTCTGAACAGTCTGAAGGTGTTGTGGTTTGCTAGATGAAGTTACTTCTGCTCTGTCAGACTTAAATCCCTTCTCTGAACAGTCTGAAGCTGTTGTGGTTTCCTAGATGAAGCCACATCTACTCTGTCAGACTTAAATCCCTTCTCTAAACAGTCTGAAGGTGTGGTGGTTTCCTAGATGAATTCACCTCTACTGTGTCAGACGTCAATCCCTTCTCCAGTCAGTCTGAAGGTGTTGTGGTTCCCTAGATGAAGTTATGTCTGCTCTGTCAGACTTAAATCCCTTCTCTGAACAGTCTGAAGGTGTTGTGGTTTCCTAGATGAAGCCACATCTACTCTGTCAGACTTAAATCCCTTCTCTAGTCAGTCTGAAGGTGTTGTGGTTTCCTAGATGAAGCTACATCTACTCTGTCAGACTTAAATCCCTTCTCTGAGCAGTCTGAAGCTGTTATGGTTTGCTAGATGAAGTCACGACTGCTCTGTCCGACTTAAATCCCTTCTCTAAACAGTCTGAAAGTGTTTCGGTTTCCTAGATGAATTCAACTCTACTGTGTCAGACGAAAATCCCTTCTCTAGTCAGTCTGAAGGTGTTGTGGTTCCCTAGATGAAGTTATGTCTGCTCTGTCAAACTTAAATCCCTTCTCTGAACAGTCTGAAGGTGTTGTGGTTTCCTAGATGGAGTCGCGTCTACTCTGTCAGACTTAAATCCCTTCTCTAAACAGTCTGAAGGTGTTGTGGTTTGCTGTATGAAGTCACGTCTGCTCTGTCAGACTGAAATCCCTTCTCTAAACAGTCTGAAGGTGTTGTGGTTTCATAAATGAAGTCACGTCTGCTCTGTCAGGCTTAAATCCCTTCTCTGAACAGTCTGAAGGTGTTGTGGTTTCCTAGATGAAGTTGCGTGTGCTCTGTCAGACTTAAATCCCTTCTCTGAACAGTCTGAAGGTGTTGTGGTTTCCTAGATGAAGCCGCATCTACTCTGTCAGACTTAAATCCCTTCTCTAAACAGTCTGAAAGTGTTCCGGTTTCCTAGATGAAGCCACATCTACTCTGTCAGACTTAAATCCTTTCTCTGAACAGTCTGAAGGTGTTGTGGTTTCCTAGATGAAGCCACATGTACTCTGTCAGACTTAAATCCCTTCTCTGAACAGTCTGAAAGTGTTTCGGTTTCCTAGATGAAGCCACATCTACTCTGACAGACTGAAATCCCTTCTCTGAACAGTCTGAAGATGTGGTGGTTTGCTAGATGAAGTCACATCTACTCTGTCAGACATAAATCCATTCTCTGAACAGTCTGAAGGTGTTGTGGTTTCCTAGATGAAGCCACATCTACTCTGTCAGACTTAAATCCCTTCTCTGAACAGTCTGAAGGTGTTGTGGTTTCCTAGATGAAATTGTGTGTGCTCTGTCATACTTAAATCCCTTCTCTAAACTGTCTGAAGGAGTTGTGGTTTCCTAGATGAAGCCACATCTACTCTGTCAGACTTAAATCCCTTCTCTGAACAGTCTGAAGGTGTTGTGGTTTCCTAGATTAAGCCACATCTACTCTGTCAGACTTAAATCCCTTCTCTAAACAGTCTGAAGGTGTTGTGGTTTCCTAGATGAAGCTACATCTACTCTGTCAGACTTAAATCCCTTCTCTGAGCAGTCTGAAGCTGTTATGGTTTGCTAGATGAAGCCACGACTGCTCTGTCAGACGTAAATCCCTTCTCTAAACAGTCTGAAAGTGTTTCGGTTTCCTAGATGAAGCCACATCTACTCTGTCAGACTTAAATCCCTTCTGTGAGCAGTCTGAAGCTGTTATGGCTTGCTAGATGAAGTTATGTCTGCTCTGTCAGACTTAAATCCCTTCTCTAAACAGTCTGAAAGTGTTTCGGTTTCCTAGAAGAATTCAACTCTACTGTGTCAGACGTAAATCCCTTCTCTAGTCAGTCTGAAGGTGTTGTGGTTCCCTAGATGAAGTTATGTCTGCTCTGTCAGACTTAAATCCCTTCTCTGAACAGTCCGAAGGAGTTGTGGTTTCCTAGATGAAGCCACATCTACTCTGTCAGACTTAAATCCCTTCTCTGAACAGGTTGACGGTGTTGTGGTTTCCTAGATGAAGTTACTTCTGCTCTGTCAGACTTAAATCCCTTCTCTGAACAGTCTGAAGCTGTTGTGGTTTCCTAGATGAAGCCACATCTACTCTGTCAGACTTAAATCCCTTCTCTAAACAGTCTGAAGGTGTTGTGATTTGTTAGATGAAGTCATGTCTGCTCTGTAAGACCTAAATCCCTTCTCTGAACAGTCTGAAGGTGATTTGGTTTCTAGATGAAGCCACATCTACTCTGTCAGACTTAAATCCCTTCTCTAAACAGTCTGAAGGTGTGGTGGTTTCCTAGATGAATTCACCTCTACTGTGTCAGACGTCAATCCCTTCTCCAGTCAGTCTGAAGGTGTTGTGGTTCCCTAGATGAAGTTATGTCTGCTCTGTCAGACTTAAATCCCTTCTCTGAACAGTCTGAAGGAGTTGTGGTTTCCTAGATGAAGTCACGTCTGCTCTGTCAGACTTAAATCCCTTCTCCAAACAGTCTGAAGGTGTTGTGGTTTCCTAAATGAAGTTGCGTATGCTCTGTTAGACTTAAATCCCTTCTCTGAACAGTCTGAAGGTGTTTTGGTTTCCTAGATGAAGCCACATCTACTCTGTCAGGCTTAAATCCCTTCTCTAAACCATCTGAAAGTATTTCGGTTTCCTAAATGAAGCAACATCTACTCTGTCAGACTTAAATCCCTTCTCTGAACAGTCTTAAGGTGTAGTGGTTTCCTAGATGAAGTTGTGTGTGCTCTGTTAGACTTAAAACCCTTCTCTGAACAGTCTGAAGGAGTTGTGGATTCGTAGATGAAGCCACATCTACTCTGTCAGACTTAAATCCCTTCTCTGAACAGTCTGAAGGTGTTTTGGTTTCCTAGATGAAGCCACATCTACTCTGTCAGACTTAAATCCCTTCTCTAAACATTCTGAAGGTGTTGTGGTTTGCTAGATGAAGTTACTTCTGCTCTGTCAGACTTAAATCACTTCTCTGAACAGTCTGAAGCTGTTGTGGTTTCCTAGATGAAGCCACATCTACTCTGTCAGACTTAAATCCCTTCTCTGAACAGTCTGCAGGTGTTGTGGTTTGCTAGATGAAGTTACTTCTGCTCTGTCAGACTTAAATCCCTTCTCTGAACAGTCTGAAGCTGTTGTGGTTTCCTAGATGAAGCCACATCTACTCTGTCAGACTCAAATCCCTTCTCTAAACAGTCTGAAGGTGTTGTGATTTGTTAGATGAAGTCAAATCTGCTCTGTCAGACTTAAATCCCTTCTCTGAACAGTCTGAAGGTGTTTTGGTTTCTAGATGAAGCCACATCTACTCTGTCAGACTTAAATCCCTTCTCTAAACAGTCTGAAGGTGTGGTGGTTTCCTAGATGAATTCACCTCTACTGTGTCAGACTTAAATCCCTTTTCTAAACAGTCTGAAAGTGTTTTGGTTTCCTAGATGAAGCCACATCTACTCTGTCAGACTTAAATCCCTTCTCTGAGCAGTCTGAAAGTGTTTCGGTTTCCTAGATGAAGCCACATGTACTCTGTCAGACTTAAATCCCTTCTCTGAACAGTCTGAAAGTGTTTCGGTTTCCTAGATGAAGCCACATCTACTCTGACAGACTGAAATCCCTTCTCTGAACAGTCTGAAGATGTGGTGGTTTGCTAGATGAAGTCACATCTGCTCTGTCAGACATAAATCCATTCTCTGAACAGTCTGAAGGTGTTGTGGTTTCCTAGATGAAGCCACATCTACTCTGTCAGACTTAAATCCCTTCTCTGAACAGTCTGAAGGTGTTGTGGTTTCCTAGATGAAATTGTGTGTGCTCTGTCATACTTAAATCCCTTCTCTGAACTGTCTGAAGGAGTTGTGGTTTCCTAGATGAAGCCACATCTACTCTGTCAGACTTAAATCCCTTCTCTAAACAGTCTGAAGGTGTTGTGGTTTCCTAGATTAAGCCACATCTACTCTGTCAGACTTAAATCCCTTCTCTAAACAGTCTGAAGGTGTTGTGGTTTCCTAGATGAAGCTACATCTACTCTGTCAGACTTAAATCCCTTCTCTGAGCAGTCTGAAGCTGTTATGGTTTGCTAGATGAAGCCACGACTGCTCTGTCAGACGTAAATCCCTTCTCTAAACAGTCTGAAAGTGTTTCGGTTTCCTAGATGAAGCCACATCTACTCTGTCAGACTTAAATCCCTTCTGTGAGCAGTCTGAAGCTGTTATGGCTTGCTAGATGAAGTTATGTCTGCTCTGTCAGACTTAAATCCCTTCTCTAAACAGTCTGAAAGTGTTTCGGTTTCCTAGAAGAATTCAACTCTACTGTGTCAGACGTAAATCCCTTCTCTAGTCAGTCTGAAGGTGTTGTGGTTCCCTAGATGAAGTTATGTCTGCTCTGTCAGACTTAAATCCCTTCTCTGAACAGTCCGAAGGAGTTGTGGTTTCCTAGATGAAGCCACATCTACTCTGTCAGACTTAAATCCCTTCTCTGAACAGGTTGACGGTGTTGTGGTTTCCTAGATGAAGTTACTTCTGCTCTGTCAGACTTAAATCCCTTCTCTGAACAGTCTGAAGCTGTTGTGGTTTCCTAGATGAAGCCACATCTACTCTGTCAGACTTAAATCCCTTCTCTAAACAGTCTGAAGGTGTTGTGATTTGTTAGATGAAGTCATGTCTGCTCTGTAAGACTTAAATCCCTTCTCTGAACAGTCTGAAGGTGTTTTGGTTTCTAGATGAAGCCACATCTACTCTGTCAGACTTAAATCCCTTCTCTAAACAGTCTGAAGGTGTGGTGGTTTCCTAGATGAATTCACCTCTACTGTGTCAGACGTCAATCCCTTCTCCAGTCAGTCTGAAGGTGTTGTGGTTCCCTAGATGAAGTTATGTCTGCTCTGTCAGACTTAAATCCCTTCTCTGAACAGTCTGAAGGAGTTGTGGTTTCCTAGATGAAGTCACGTCTGCTCTGTCAGACTTAAATCCCTTCTCCAAACAGTCTGAAGGTGTTGTGGTTTCCTAAATGAAGTTGCGTATGCTCTGTTAGACTTAAATCCCTTCTCTGAACAGTCTGAAGGTGTTTTGGTTTCCTAGATGAAGCCACATCTACTCTGTCAGGCTTAAATCCCTTCTCTAAACCGTCTGAAAGTATTTCAGTTTCCTAGATGAAGCAACATCTACTCTGTCAGACTTAAATCCCTTCTCTGAACAGTCTTAAGGTGTAGTGGTTTCCTAGATGAAGTTGTGTGTGCTCTGTTAGACTTAAAACCCTTCTCTGAACAGTCTGAAGGAGTTGTGGATTCGTAGATGAAGCCACATCTACTCTGTCAGACTTAAATCCCTTCTCTGAACAGTCTGAAGGTGTTTTGGTTTCCTAGATGAAGCCACATCTACTCTGTCAGACTTAAATCCCTTCCCTAAACAGTCTGAAGGTGTTGTGGTTTGCTAGATGAAGTTACTTCTGCTCTGTCAGACTTAAATCACTTCTCTGAACAGTCTGAAGCTGTTGTGGTTTCCTAGATGAAGCCACATCTACTCTGTCAGACTTAAATCCCTTCTCTGAACAGTCTGCAGGTGTTGTGGTTTGCTAGATGAAGTTACTTCTGCTCTGTCAGACTTAAATCCCTTCTCTGAACAGTCTGAAGCTGTTGTGGTTTCCTAGATGAAGCCACATCTACTCTGTCAGACTTAAATCCCTTCTCTAAACAGTCTGAAGGTGTTGTGATTTGTTAGATGAAGTCAAATCTGCTCTGTCAGACTTAAATCCCTTCTCTGAACAGTCTGAAGGTGTTTTGGTTTCTAGATGAAGCCACATCTACTCTGTCAGACTTAAATCCCTTCTCTAAACAGTCTGAAGGTGTGGTGGTTTCCTAGATGAATTCACCTCTACTGTGTCAGACGTCAATCCCTTCTCCAGTCAGTCTGAAGGTGTTGTGGTTCCCTAGATGAAGTTATGTCTGCTCTGTCAGACTTAAATCCCTTCTCTGAACAGTCTGAAGGTGTTGTGGTTTCCTAGATGAAGCCACATCTACTCTGTCAGACTTAAATCGCTTCTCTAGTCAGTCTGAAGGTGTTCTGGTTTCCTAGATGAAGCTACATCTACTCTGTCAGACTTAAATCCCTTCTCTGAGCAGTCTGAAGCTGTTATGGTTTGCTAGATGAAGTCACGACTGCTCTGTCCGACTTAAATCCCTTCTCTAAACAGTCTGAAAGTGTTTCGGTTTCCTAGATGAATTCAACTCTACTGTGTCAGACGAAAATCCCTTGTCTAGTCAGTCTGAAGGTGTTGTGGTTCCCTAGATGAAGTTATGTCTGCTCTGTCAGACTTAAATCCCTTCTCTGAACAGTCTGAAGGTGTTGTGGTTTCCTAGATGGAGTCGCGTCTACTCTGTCAGACTTAAATCCCTTCTCTAAACAGTCTGAAGGTGTTGTGGTTTGCTAGATGAAGTCACGTCTGCTCTGTCAGACTGAAATCCCTTCTCTAAACAGTCTGAAGGTGTTGTGGTTTCATAAATGAAGTCACGTCTGCTCTGTCAGGCTTAAATCCCTTCTCTGAACAGTCTGAAGGTGTTGTGGTTTCCTAGATGAATTTGCGTGTGCTCTGTCAGACTTAAATCCCTTCTCTGAACAGTCTGAAGGAGTTGTGGTTTCCTAGATGAAGTCACGTCTGCTCTGTCAGACTTAAATCCCTTCTCCAAACAGTCTGAAGGTGTTGTGGTTTCCTAAATGAAGTTGCGTATGCTCTGTTAGACTTAAATCCCTTCTCTGAACAGTCTGAAGGTGTTTTGGTTTCCTAGATGAAGCCACATCTACTCTGTCAGGCTTAAATCCCTTCTCTAAACCGTCTGAAAGTATTTCAGTTTCCTAGATGAAGCAACATCTACTCTGTCAGACTTAAATCCCTTCTCTGAACAGTCTTAAGGTGTAGTGGTTTCCTAGATGAAGTTGTGTGTGCTCTGTTAGACTTAAAACCCTTCTCTGAACAGTCTGAAGGAGTTGTGGATTCGTAGATGAAGCCACATCTACTCTGTCAGACTTAAATCCCTTCTCTGAACAGTCTGAAGGTGTTTTGGTTTCCTAGATGAAGCCACATCTACTCTGTCAGACTTAAATCCCTTCCCTAAACAGTCTGAAGGTGTTGTGGTTTGCTAGATGAAGTTACTTCTGCTCTGTCAGACTTAAATCACTTCTCTGAACAGTCTGAAGCTGTTGTGGTTTCCTAGATGAAGCCACATCTACTCTGTCAGACTTAAATCCCTTCTCTGAACAGTCTGCAGGTGTTGTGGTTTGCTAGATGAAGTTACTTCTGCTCTGTCAGACTTAAATCCCTTCTCTGAACAGTCTGAAGCTGTTGTGGTTTCCTAGATGAAGCCACATCTACTCTGTCAGACTTAAATCCCTTCTCTAAACAGTCTGAAGGTGTTGTGATTTGTTAGATGAAGTCAAATCTGCTCTGTCAGACTTAAATCCCTTCTCTGAACAGTCTGAAGGTGTTTTGGTTTCTAGATGAAGCCACATCTACTCTGTCAGACTTAAATCCCTTCTCTAAACAGTCTGAAGGTGTGGTGGTTTCCTAGATGAATTCACCTCTACTGTGTCAGACGTCAATCCCTTCTCCAGTCAGTCTGAAGGTGTTGTGGTTCCCTAGATGAAGTTATGTCTGCTCTGTCAGACTTAAATCCCTTCTCTGAACAGTCTGAAGGTGTTGTGGTTTCCTAGATGAAGCCACATCTACTCTGTCAGACTTAAATCGCTTCTCTAGTCAGTCTGAAGGTGTTCTGGTTTCCTAGATGAAGCTACATCTACTCTGTCAGACTTAAATCCCTTCTCTGAGCAGTCTGAAGCTGTTATGGTTTGCTAGATGAAGTCACGACTGCTCTGTCCGACTTAAATCCCTTCTCTAAACAGTCTGAAAGTGTTTCGGTTTCCTAGATGAATTCAACTCTACTGTGTCAGACGAAAATCCCTTGTCTAGTCAGTCTGAAGGTGTTGTGGTTCCCTAGATGAAGTTATGTCTGCTCTGTCAGACTTAAATCCCTTCTCTGAACAGTCTGAAGGTGTTGTGGTTTCCTAGATGGAGTCGCGTCTACTCTGTCAGACTTAAATCCCTTCTCTAAACAGTCTGAAGGTGTTGTGGTTTGCTAGATGAAGTCACGTCTGCTCTGTCAGACTGAAATCCCTTCTCTAAACAGTCTGAAGGTGTTGTGGTTTCATAAATGAAGTCACGTCTGCTCTGTCAGGCTTAAATCCCTTCTCTGAACAGTCTGAAGGTGTTGTGGTTTCCTAGATGAATTTGCGTGTGCTCTGTCAGACTTAAATCCCTTCTCTGAACAGTCTGAAGGTGTTGTGGTTTCCTAGATGAAGCCACATCTACTCTGTCAGACTTAAATCCCTTCTCTAAACAGTCTGAAAGTGTTCCGGTTTCCTAGATGAAGCCACATCTACTCTGTCAGACTTAAATCCCTTCTCTGAACAGTCTGAAGCTGTTGTGGTTTCCTAGATGAAGCCACATCTACTCTGTCAGACTTAAATCCCTTCTCTGAACAGTCTGCAGGTGTTGTGGTTTGCTAGATGAAGTTACTTCTGCTCTGTCAGACTTAAATCCCTTCTCTGAACAGTCTGAAGCTGT
Source organism: Lampris incognitus (assembly GCF_029633865.1). Classification (NCBI taxonomy): domain Eukaryota; kingdom Metazoa; phylum Chordata; class Actinopteri; order Lampriformes; family Lampridae; genus Lampris; species Lampris incognitus. The sequence continues at coordinate 53,641,779 of NC_079222.1, forward strand.
TGTGGTTTCCTAGATGAAGCCACATCTACTCTGTCAGACTTAAATCCCTTCTCTAAACAGTCTGAAGGTGTTGTGATTTGTTAGATGAAGTCAAATCTGCTCTGTCAGACTTAAATCCCTTCTCTGAACAGTCTGAAGGTGTTTTGGTTTCTAGATGAAGCCACATCTACTCTGTCAGACTTAAATCCCTTCTCTAAACAGTCTGAAGGTGTGGTGGTTTCCTAGATGAATTCACCTCTACTGTGTCAGACGTCAATCCCTTCTCCAGTCAGTCTGAAGGTGTTGTGGTTCCCTAGATGAAGTTATGTCTGCTCTGTCAGACTTAAATCCCTTCTCTGAACAGTCTGAAGGTGTTGTGGTTTCCTAGATGAAGCCACTTCTACTCTGTCAGACTTAAATCCCTTCTCTAGTCAGTCTGAAGGTGTTCTGGTTTCCTAGATGAAGCTACATCTACTCTGTCAGACTTAAATCCCTTCTCTGAGCAGTCTGAAGCTGTTATGGTTTGCTAGATGAAGTCACGACTGCTCTGTCCGACTTAAATCCCTTCTCTAAACAGTCTGAAAGTGTTTCGGTTTCCTAGATGAATTCAACTCTACTGTGTCAGACGAAAATCCCTTGTCTAGTCAGTCTGAAGGTGTTGTGGTTCCCTAGATGAAGTTATGTCTGCTCTGTCAGACTTAAATCCCTTCTCTGAACAGTCTGAAGGTGTTGTGGTTTCCTAGATGGAGTCGCGTCTACTCTGTCAGACTTAAATCCCTTCTCTAAACAGTCTGAAGGTGTTGTGGTTTGCTAGATGAAGTCACGTCTGCTCTGTCAGACTGAAATCCCTTCTCTAAACAGTCTGAAGGTGTTGTGGTTTCATAAATGAAGTCACGTCTGCTCTGTCAGGCTTAAATCCCTTCTTTGAACAGTCTGAAGGTGTTGTGGTTTCCTAGATGAATTTGCGTGTGCTCTGTCAGACTTAAATCCCTTCTCTGAACAGTCTGAAGGTGTTGTGGTTTCCTAGATGAAGCCACATCTACTCTGTCAGACTTAAATCCCTTCTCTAAACAGTCTGAAAGTGTTCCGGTTTCCTAGATGAAGCCACATCTACTCTGTCAGACTTAAATCCCTTCTCTGAACAGTCTGAAGCTGTTGTGGTTTCCTAGATGAAGCCACATCTACTCTGTCAGACTTAAATCCCTTCTCTGAACAGTCTGCAGGTGTTGTGGTTTGCTAGATGAAGTTACTTCTGCTCTGTCAGACTTAAATCCCTTCTCTGAACAGTCTGAAGCTGTTGTGGTTTCCTAGATGAAGCCACATCTACTCTGTCAGACTTAAATCCCTTCTCTAAACAGTCTGAAGGTGTTGTGATTTGTTAGATGAAGTCAAATCTGCTCTGTCAGACTTAAATCCCTTCTCTGAACAGTCTGAAGGTGTTTTGGTTTCTAGATGAAGCCACATCTACTCTGTCAGACTTAAATCCCTTCTCTAAACAGTCTGAAGGTGTGGTGGTTTCCTAGATGAATTCACCTCTACTGTGTCAGACGTCAATCCCTTCTCCAGTCAGTCTGAAGGTGTTGTGGTTCCCTAGATGAAGTTATGTCTGCTCTGTCAGACTTAAATCCCTTCTCTGAACAGTCTGAAGGTGTTGTGGTTTCCTAGATGAAGCCACTTCTACTCTGTCAGACTTAAATCCCTTCTCTAGTCAGTCTGAAGGTGTTCTGGTTTCCTAGATGAAGCTACATCTACTCTGTCAGACTTAAATCCCTTCTCTGAGCAGTCTGAAGCTGTTATGGTTTGCTAGATGAAGTCACGACTGCTCTGTCCGACTTAAATCCCTTCTCTAAACAGTCTGAAAGTGTTTCGGTTTCCTAGATGAATTCAACTCTACTGTGTCAGACGAAAATCCCTTGTCTAGTCAGTCTGAAGGTGTTGTGGTTCCCTAGATGAAGTTATGTCTGCTCTGTCAGACTTAAATCCCTTCTCTGAACAGTCTGAAGGTGTTGTGGTTTCCTAGATGGAGTCGCGTCTACTCTGTCAGACTTAAATCCCTTCTCTAAACAGTCTGAAGGTGTTGTGGTTTGCTAGATGAAGTCACGTCTGCTCTGTCAGACTGAAATCCCTTCTCTAAACAGTCTGAAGGTGTTGTGGTTTCATAAATGAAGTCATGTCTGCTCTGTCAGGCTTAAATCCCTTCTCTGAACAGTCTGAAGGTGTTGTGGTTTCCTAGATGAATTTGCGTGTGCTCTGTCAGACTTAAATCCCTTCTCTGAACAGTCTGAAGGTGTTGTGGTTTCCTAGATGAAGCCACATCTACTCTGTCAGACTTAAATCCCTTCTCTGAACAGTCTGAAGCTGTTATGGTTTGCTAGATGAATTCATGTCTACTCTGTCAGACTTAAATCCCTTTTCTAAACAGTCTGAAAGTGTTTTGGTTTCCTAGATGAAGCCACATCTACTCTGTCAGACTTAAATCCCTTCTCTGAGCAGTCTGAAAGTGTTTCGGTTTCCTAGATGAAGCCACATGTACTCTGTCAGACTTAAATCCCTTCTCTGAACAGTCTGAAAGTGTTTCGGTTTCCTAGATGAAGCCACATCTACTCTGACAGACTGAAATCCCTTCTCTGAACAGTCTGAAGATGTGGTGGTTTGCTAGATGAAGTCACATCTGCTCTGTCAGACATAAATCCATTCTCTGAACAGTCTGAAGGTGTTGTGGTTTCCTAGATGAAGCCACATCTACTCTGTCAGACTTAAATCCCTTCTCTGAACAGTCTGAAGGTGTTGTGGTTTCCTAGATGAAATTGTGTGTGCTCTGTCATACTTAAATCCCTTCTCTGAACTGTCTGAAGGAGTTGTGGTTTCCTAGATGAAGCCACATCTACTCTGTCAGACTTAAATCCCTTCTCTGAACAGTCTGAAGGTGTTGTGGTTTCCTAGATTAAGCCACATCTACTCTGTCAGACTTAAATCCCTTCTCTAAACAGTCTGAAGGTGTTGTGGTTTCCTAGATGAAGCTACATCTACTCTGTCAGACTTAAATCCCTTCTCTGAGCAGTCTGAAGCTGTTATGGTTTGCTAGATGAAGCCACGACTGCTCTGTCAGACGTAAATCCCTTCTCTAAACAGTCTGAAAGTGTTTCGGTTTCCTAGATGAAGCCACATCTACTCTGTCAGACTTAAATCCCTTCTGTGAGCAGTCTGAAGCTGTTATGGCTTGCTAGATGAAGTTATGTCTGCTCTGTCAGACTTAAATCCCTTCTCTAAACAGTCTGAAAGTGTTTCGGTTTCCTAGAAGAATTCAACTCTACTGTGTCAGACGTAAATCCCTTCTCTAGTCAGTCTGAAGGTGTTGTGGTTCCCTAGATGAAGTTATGTCTGCTCTGTCAGACTTAAATCCCTTCTCTGAACAGTCCGAAGGAGTTGTGGTTTCCTAGATGAAGCCACATCTACTCTGTCAGACTTAAATCCCTTCTCTGAACAGGTTGACGGTGTTGTGGTTTCCTAGATGAAGTTACTTCTGCTCGTCAGACGTAAATCCCTTCTCTGAACAGTCTGAAGCTGTTGTGGTTTCCTAGATGAAGCCACATCTACTCTGTCAGACTTAAATCCCTTCTCTAAACAGTCTGAAGGTGTTGTGATTTGTTAGATGAAGTCATGTCTGCTCTGTAAGACTTAAATCCCTTCTCTGAACAGTCTGAAGGTGTTTTGGTTTCTAGATGAAGCCACATCTACGCTGTCAGACTTAAATCCCTTCTCTAAACAGTCTGAAGGTGTGGTGGTTTCCTAGATGAATTCACCTCTACTGTGTCAGACGTCAATCCCTTCTCCAGTCAGTCTGAAGGTGTTGTGGTTCCCTAGATGAAGTTATGTCTGCTCTGTCAGACTTAAATCCCTTCTCTGAACAGTCTGAAGGAGTTGTGGTTTCCTAGATGAAGTCACGTCTGCTCTGTCAGACTTAAATCCCTTCTCCAAACAGTCTGAAGGTGTTGTGGTTTCCTAAATGAAGTTGCGTATGCTCTGTTAGACTTAAATCCCTTCTCTGAACAGTCTGAAGGTGTTTTGGTTTCCTAGATGAAGCCACATCTACTCTGTCAGGCTTAAATCCCTTCTCTAAACCGTCTGAAAGTATTTCGGTTTCCTAGATGAAGCAACATCTACTCTGTCAGACTTAAATCCCTTCTCTGAACAGTCTTAAGGTGTAGTGGTTTCCTAGATGAAGTTGTGTGTGCTCTGTTAGACTTAAAACCCTTCTCTGAACAGTCTGAAGGAGTTGTGGATTCGTAGATGAAGCCACATCTACTCTGTCAGACTTAAATCCCTTCTCTGAACAGTCTGAAGGTGTTTTGGTTTCCTAGATGAAGCCACATCTACTCTGTCAGACTTAAATCCCTTCTCTAAACAGTCTGAAGGTGTTGTGGTTTGCTAGATGAAGTTACTTCTGCTCTGTCAGACTTAAATCACTTCTCTGAACAGTCTGAAGCTGTTGTGGTTTCCTAGATGAAGCCACATCTACTCTGTCAGACTTAAATCCCTTCTCTGAACAGTCTGCAGGTGTTGTGGTTTGCTAGATGAAGTTACTTCTGCTCTGTCAGACTTAAATCCCTTCTCTGAACAGTCTGAAGCTGTTGTGGTTTCCTAGATGAAGCCACATCTACTCTGTCAGACTTAAATCCCTTCTCTAAACAGTCTGAAGGTGTTGTGATTTGTTAGATGAAGTCAAATCTGCTCTGTCAGACTTAAATCCCTTCTCTGAACAGTCTGAAGGTGTTTTGGTTTCTAGATGAAGCCACATCTACTCTGTCAGACTTAAATCCCTTCTCTAAACAGTCTGAAGGTGTGGTGGTTTCCTAGATGAATTCACCTCTACTGTGTCAGACGTCAATCCCTTCTCCAGTCAGTCTGAAGGTGTTGTGGTTCCCTAGATGAAGTTATGTCTGCTCTGTCAGACTTAAATCCCTTCTCTGAACAGTCTGAAGGTGTTGTGGTTTCCTAGATGAAGCCACATCTACTCTGTCAGACTTAAATCCCTTCTCTAGTCAGTCTGAAGGTGTTCTGGTTTCCTAGATGAAGCTACATCTACTCTGTCAGACTTAAATCCCTTCTCTGAGCAGTCTGAAGCTGTTATGGTTTGCTAGATGAAGTCACGACTGCTCTGTCCGACTTAAATCCCTTCTCTAAACAGTCTGAAAGTGTTTCGGTTTCCTAGATGAATTCAACTCTACTGTGTCAGACGAAAATCCCTTGTCTAGTCAGTCTGAAGGTGTTGTGGTTCCCTAGATGAAGTTATGTCTGCTCTGTCAGACTTAAATCCCTTCTCTGAACAGTCTGAAGGTGTTGTGGTTTCCTAGATGGAGTCGCGTCTACTCTGTCAGACTTAAATCCCTTCTCTAAACAGTCTGAAGGTGTTGTGGTTTGCTAGATGAAGTCACGTCTGCTCTGTCAGACTGAAATCCCTTCTCTAAACAGTCTGAAGGTGTTGTGGTTTCATAAATGAAGTCACGTCTGCTCTGTCAGGCTTAAATCCCTTCTCTGAACAGTCTGAAGGTGTTGTGGTTTCCTAGATGAATTTGCGTGTGCTCTGTCAGACTTAAATCCCTTCTCTGAACAGTCTGAAGGTGTTGTGGTTTCCTAGATGAAGCCACATCTACTCTGTCAGACTTAAATCCCTTCTCTAAACAGTCTGAAAGTGTTCCGGTTTCCTAGATGAAGCCACATCTACTCTGTCAGACTTAAATCCCTTCTCTGAACAGTCTGAAGCTGTTGTGGTTTCCTAGATGAAGCCACATCTACTCTGTCAGACTTAAATCCCTTCTCTGAACAGTCTGCAGGTGTTGTGGTTTGCTAGATGAAGTTACTTCTGCTCTGTCAGACTTAAATCCCTTCTCTGAACAGTCTGAAGCTGTTGTGGTTTCCTAGATGAAGCCACATCTACTCTGTCAGACTTAAATCCCTTCTCTAAACAGTCTGAAGGTGTTGTGATTTGTTAGATGAAGTCAAATCTGCTCTGTCAGACTTAAATCCCTTCTCTGAACAGTCTGAAGGTGTTTTGGTTTCTAGATGAAGCCACATCTACTCTGTCAGACTTAAATCCCTTCTCTAAACAGTCTGAAGGTGTGGTGGTTTCCTAGATGAATTCACCTCTACTGTGTCAGACGTCAATCCCTTCTCCAGTCAGTCTGAAGGTGTTGTGGTTCCCTAGATGAAGTTATGTCTGCTCTGTCAGACTTAAATCCCTTCTCTGAACAGTCTGAAGGTGTTGTGGTTTCCTAGATGAAGCCACATCTACTCTGTCAGACTTAAATCCCTTCTCTAGTCAGTCTGAAGGTGTTCTGGTTTCCTAGATGAAGCTACATCTACTCTGTCAGACTTAAATCCCTTCTCTGAGCAGTCTGAAGCTGTTATGGTTTGCTAGATGAAGTCACGACTGCTCTGTCCGACTTAAATCCCTTCTCTAAACAGTCTGAAAGTGTTTCGGTTTCCTAGATGAATTCAACTCTACTGTGTCAGACGAAAATCCCTTGTCTAGTCAGTCTGAAGGTGTTGTGGTTCCCTAGATGAAGTTATGTCTGCTCTGTCAGACTTAAATCCCTTCTCTGAACAGTCTGAAGGTGTTGTGGTTTCCTAGATGGAGTCGCGTCTACTCTGTCAGACTTAAATCCCTTCTCTAAACAGTCTGAAGGTGTTGTGGTTTGCTAGATGAAGTCACGTCTGCTCTGTCAGACTGAAATCCCTTCTCTAAACAGTCTGAAGGTGTTGTGGTTTCATAAATGAAGTCACGTCTGCTCTGTCAGGCTTAAATCCCTTCTCTGAACAGTCTGAAGGTCTTGTGGTTTCCTAGATGAATTTGCGTGTGCTCTGTCAGACTTAAATCCCTTCTCTGAACAGTCTGAAGGTGTTGTGGTTTCCTAGATGAAGCCACATCTACTCTGTCAGACTTAAATCCCTTCTCTAAACAGTCTGAAAGTGTTCCGGTTTCCTAGATGAAGCCACATCTACTCTGTCAGACTTAAATCCCTTCTCTGAACAGTCTGAAGCTGTTGTGGTTTCCTAGATGAAGCCACATCTACTCTGTCAGATTTAAATCCCTTCTCTAAACAGTCTGAAGGTGTGGTGGTTTCCTCGATGAAGCTACATCTACTCTGTCAGACTTAAATCCCTTCTCTGAGCAGTCTGAAAGTGTTTCGGTTTCCTAGATGAAGCCACATGTACTCTGTCAGACTTAAATCCCTTCTCTGAACAGTCTGAAAGTGTTTCGGTTTCCTAGATGAAGCCACATCTACTCTGACAGACTGAAATCCCTTCTCTAAACAGTCTGAAGATGTGGTGGTTTGCTAGATGAAGTCACATCTGCTCTGTCAGACATAAATCCATTCTCTGAACAGTCTGAAGGCGTTGTGGTTTCCTAGATGAAGCCACATCTACTCTGTCAGACTTAAATCCCTTCTCTAGTCAGTCTGAAGGTGTTCTGGTTTCCTAGATGAAGCTACATCTACTCTGTCAGACTTAAATCCCTTCTCTGAGCAGTCTGAAGCTGTTATGGTTTGCTAGATGAAGTCACGACTGCTCTGTCCGACTTAAATCCCTTCTCTAAACAGTCTGAAAGTGTTTCGGTTTCCTAGATGAATTCAACTCTACTGTGTCAGACGAAAATCCCTTGTCTAGTCAGTCTGAAGGTGTTGTGGTTCCCTAGATGAAGTTATGTCTGCTCTGTCAGACTTAAATCCCTTCTCTGAACAGTCTGAAGGTGTTGTGGTTTCCTAGATGGAGTCGCGTCTACTCTGTCAGACTTAAATCCCTTCTCTAAACAGTCTGAAGGTGTTGTGGTTTGCTAGATGAAGTCACGTCTGCTCTGTCAGACTGAAATCCCTTCTCTAAACAGTCTGAAGGTGTTGTGGTTTCATAAATGAAGTCACGTCTGCTCTGTCAGGCTTAAATCCCTTCTCTGAACAGTCTGAAGGTCTTGTGGTTTCCTAGATGAATTTGCGTGTGCTCTGTCAGACTTAAATCCCTTCTCTGAACAGTCTGAAGGTGTTGTGGTTTCCTAGATGAAGCCACATCTACTCTGTCAGACTTAAATCCCTTCTCTAAACAGTCTGAAAGTGTTCCGGTTTCCTAGATGAAGCCACATCTACTCTGTCAGACTTAAATCCCTTCTCTGAACAGTCTGAAGCTGTTGTGGTTTCCTAGATGAAGCCACATCTACTCTGTCAGATTTAAATCCCTTCTCTAAACAGTCTGAAGGTGTGGTGGTTTCCTCGATGAAGCTACATCTACTCTGTCAGACTTAAATCCCTTCTCTGAGCAGTCTGAAAGTGTTTCGGTTTCCTAGATGAAGCCACATGTACTCTGTCAGACTTAAATCCCTTCTCTGAACAGTCTGAAAGTGTTTCGGTTTCCTAGATGAAGCCACATCTACTCTGACAGACTGAAATCCCTTCTCTAAACAGTCTGAAGATGTGGTGGTTTGCTAGATGAAGTCACATCTGCTCTGTCAGACATAAATCCATTCTCTGAACAGTCTGAAGGCGTTGTGGTTTCCTAGATGAAGCCACATCTACTCTGTCAGACTTAAATCCCTTCTCTGAACAGTCTGAAGGTGTTGTGGTTTCCTAGATGAAGCCACATCTACTCTGTCAGACTTAAATCCCTTCTCTAAACAGTCTGAAGGTGTTGTGGTTTCCTAGATGAAGCTACATCTACTCTGTCAGACTTAAATCCCTACTCTGAGCAGTCTGAAGCTGTTATGGTTTGCTAGATGAAGCCACGACTGCTCTGTCAGACGTAAATCACTTCTCTAAACAGTCTGAAAGTGTTTCGGTTTCCTAGAAGAATTCAACTCTACTGTGTCAGACGTAAATCCCTTCTCTAGTCAGTCTGAAGGTGTTGTGGTTCCCTAGATGAAGTTATTTCTGCTGTGTCAGACTTAAATCCCTTCTCTGAACAGTCCGAAGGAGTTGTGGTTTCCTAGATGAAGCCACATCTACTCTGTCAGACTTAAATCCCTTCTCTGAACAGGTTGAAGGTGTTGTGGTTTCCTAGATGAAGTTACTTCTGCTCTGTCAGACTTAAATCCCTTCTCTGAACAGTCTAAAGCTGTTGTGGTTTCCTAGATGAAGCCACATCTACTCTGTCAGACTTAAATCCCTTCTCTAAACAGTCTGAAGGTGTTGTGATTTGTTAGATGAAGTCATGTCTGCTCTGTCAGACTTAAATCCCTTCTCTGAACAGTCTGAAGGTGTTTTGGTTTCTTGATGAAGCCACATCTACTCTGTCAGACTTAAATCCCTTCTCTAAACAGTCTGAAGGTGTGGTGGTTTCCTAGATGAATTCACCTCTACTGTGTCAGACGTCAATCCCTTCTCCAGTCAGTCTGAAGGTGTTGTGGTTCCCTAGATGAAGTTATGTCTGCTCTGTCAGACTTAAATCCCTTCTCCAAACAGTCTGAAGGTGTTGTGGTTTCCTAAATGAAGTTGCGTATGCTCTGTTAGACTTAAATCCCTTCTCTGAACAGTCTGAAGGTGTTTTGGTTTCCTAGATGAAGCCACATCTACTCTGTCAGGCTTAAATCCCTTCTCTAAACCGTCTGAAAGTATTTCGGTTTCCTAGATGAAGTCATGTCTGCTCTGTCAGGCTTAAATCCCTTCTCTAAACAGTCTGAAGGTGTGGTTTCCTAGATGAAGTCACGTCTGCTCTGTCAGACTTAAATCCCTTCTCTGAACAGTCTGAAGGTGTTGTGGTTTCCTAGATGGAGTCGCGTCTACTCTGTCAGACTTAAATCCCTTCTCTAAACAGTCTGAAGGTGTTGTGGTTTGCTAGATGAAGTCACGTCTGCTCTGTCAGACTGAAATCCCTTCTCTAAACAGTCTGAAGGTGTTGTGGTTTCATAAATGAAGTCACGTCTGCTCTGTCAGGCTTAAATCCCTTCTCTGAACAGTCTGAAGGTGTTGTGGTTTCCTAGATGAATTTGCGTGTGCTCTGTCAGACTTAAATCCCTTCTCTGAACAGTCTGAAGGTGTTGTGGTTTCCTAGATGAAGCCACATCTACTCTGTCAGACTTAAATCCCTTCTCTAAACAGTCTGAAAGTGTTCCGGTTTCCTAGATGAAGCCACATCTACTCTGTCAGACTTAAATCCCTTCTCTGAACAGTCTGAAGCTGTTGTGGTTTCCTAGATGAAGCCACATCTACTCTGTCAGATTTAAATCCCTTCTCTAAACAGTCTGAAGGTGTGGTGGTTTCCTCGATGAAGCTACATCTACTCTGTCAGACTTAAATCCCTTCTCTGAGCAGTCTGAAAGTGTTTCGGTTTCCTAGATGAAGCCACATGTACTCTGTCAGACTTAAATCCCTTCTCTGAACAGTCTGAAAGTGTTTCGGTTTCCTAGATGAAGCCACATCTACTCTGACAGACTGAAATCCCTTCTCTAAACAGTCTGAAGATGTGGTGGTTTGCTAGATGAAGTCACATCTGCTCTGTCAGACATAAATCCATTCTCTGAACAGTCTGAAGGCGTTGTGGTTTCCTAGATGAAGCCACATCTACTCTGTCAGACTTAAATCCCTTCTCTGAACAGTCTGAAGGTGTTGTGGTTTCCTAGATGAAGCCACATCTACTCTGTCAGACTTAAATCCCTTCTCTAAACAGTCTGAAGGTGTTGTGGTTTCCTAGATGAAGCTACATCTACTCTGTCAGACTTAAATCCCTTCTCTGAGCAGTCTGAAGCTGTTATGGTTTGCTAGATGAAGCCACGACTGCTCTGTCAGACGTAAATCCCTTCTCTAAACAGTCTGAAAGTGTTTCGGTTTCCTAGAAGAATTCAACTCTACTGTGTCAGACGTAAATCCCTTCTCTAGTCAGTCTGAAGGTGTTGTGGTTCCCTAGATGAAGTTATTTCTGCTGTGTCAGACTTAAATCCCTTCTCTGAACAGTCCGAAGGAGTTGTGGTTTCCTAGATGAAGCCACATCTACTCTGTCAGACTTAAATCCCTTCTCTGAACAGGTTGAAGGTGTTGTGGTTTCCTAGATGAAGTTACTTCTGCTCTGTCAGACTTAAATCCCTTCTCTGAACAGTCTAAAGCTGTTGTGGTTTCCTAGATGAAGCCACATCTACTCTGTCAGACTTAAATCCCTTCTCTAAACAGTCTGAAGGTGTTGTGATTTGTTAGATGAAGTCATGTCTGCTCTGTCAGACTTAAATCCCTTCTCTGAACAGTCTGAAGGTGTTTTGGTTTCTTGATGAAGCCACATCTACTCTGTCAGACTTAAATCCCTTCTCTAAACAGTCTGAAGGTGTGGTGGTTTCCTAGATGAATTCACCTCTACTGTGTCAGACGTCAATCCCTTCTCCAGTCAGTCTGAAGGTGTTGTGGTTCCCTAGATGAAGTTATGTCTGCTCTGTCAGACTTAAATCCCTTCTCCAAACAGTCTGAAGGTGTTGTGGTTTCCTAAATGAAGTTGCGTATGCTCTGTTAGACTTAAATCCCTTCTCTGAACAGTCTGAAGGTGTTTTGGTTTCCTGGATGAAGCCACATCTACTCTGTCAGGCTTAAATCCCTTCTCTAAACAGTCTGAAGGTGTGGTTTCCTAGATGAAGTCACGTCTGCTCTGTCAGACTTAAATCCCTTCTCCAAACAGTCTGAAGGTGTTGTGGTTTGCTAGATGAAGTCACGTCTGCTCTGTCAGACTGAAATCCCTTCTCTAAACAGTCTGAAGGTGTTGTGGTTTCATAGATGAAGTCACGTCTGCTCTGTCAGGCTTAAATCCCTTCTCTGAACAGTCTGAAGGTGTGGTTTCCTAGATGAAGTCACGTCTGCTCTGTCAGACTTAAATCCCTTCCCCAAACAGTCTGAAGGTGTTGTGGTTTCCTAGATGAAGTTGCGTGTGCTCTGTCAGACGTAAATCCCTTCTCTGAGCAGTCTGAAGCTGTTATGGTTTGCTAGATGAAGCCACGACTGCTCTGTCAGACGTAAATCCCTTCTCTAAACAGTCTGAAAGTGTTTCGGTTTCCTAGATGAAGCCACATCTACTCTGTCAGACTTAAATCCCTTCTCTAAACAGTCTGAAAGTGTTTCGGTTTCCTAGAAGAATTCAACTCTACTGTGTCAGACGTAAATCCCTTCTCTAGTCAGTCTGAAGGTGTTGTGGTTCCCTAGATGAAGTTATGTCTGCTCTGTCAGACTTAAATCCCTTCTCTGAACAGTCCGAAGGAGTTGTGGTTTCCTAGATGAAGCCACATCTACTCTGTCAGACTTAAATCCCTTCTCTGAACAGTTTGAAGGTGTTGTGGTTTCCTAGATGAAGTTACTTCTGCTCTGTCAGACTTAAATCCCTTCTCTGAACAGTCTGAAGCTGTTGTGGTTTCCTAGATGAAGCCACATCTACTCTGTCAGACTTAAATCCCTTCTCTAAACAGTCTGAAGGTGTTGTGATTTGTTAGATGAAGTCATGTCTGCTCTGTCAGACTTAAATCCCTTCTCTGAACAGTCTGAAGGTGTTTTGGTTTCTAGATGAAGCCACATCTACTCTGTCAGACTTAAATCCCTTCTCTAAACAGTCTGAAGGTGTGGTGGTTTCCTAGATGAATTCACCTCTACTGTGTCAGACGTCAATCCCTTCTCCAGTCAGTCTGAAGGTGTTGTGGTTCCCTAGATGAAGTTATGTCTGCTCTGTCAGACTTAAATCCCTTCTCTGAACAGTCTGAAGGAGTTGTGGTTTCCTAGATGAAGTCACGTCTGCTCTGTCAGACTTAAATCCCTTCTCCAAACAGTCTGAAGGTGTTGTGGTTTCCTAAATGAAGTTGCGTATGCTCTGTTAGACTTAAATCCCTTCTCTGAACAGTCTGAAGGTGTTTTGGTTTCCTAGATGAAGCCACATCTACTCTGTCAGACTTAAATCCCTTCTCTAAACAGTCTGAAGGTGTTGTGGTTTGCTAGATGAAGTTACTTCTGCTCTGTCAAGACTTAAATCACTTCTCTGAACAGTCTGAAGCTGTTGTGGTTTCCTAGATGAAGCCACATCTACTCTGTCAGACTTAAATCCCTTCTCTGAACAGTCTGAAGGTGTTGTGGTTTCCTAGATGAAGTTACTTCTGCTCTGTAAGACTTAAATCCCTTCTCTGAACAGTCTGAAGCTGTTGTGGTTTCCTAGATGAAGCCACATCTACTCTGTCAGACTTAAATCCCTTCTCTAAACAGTCTGAAGGTGTTGTGATTTGTTAGATGAAGTCAAGTCTGCTCTGTCAGACTTAAATCCCTTCTCTGAACAGTCTGAAGGTGTTTTGGTTTCTAGATGAAGCCACATCTACTCTGTCAGACTTAAATCCCTTCTCTAAACAGTCTGAAGGTGTGGTGGTTTCCTAGATGAATTCACCTCTACTGTGTCAGACGTCAATCCCTTCTCCAGTCAGTCTGAAGGTGTTGTGGTTCCCTAGATGAAGTTATGTCTGCTCTGTCAGACTTAAATCCCTTCTCTGAACAGTCTGAAGGTGTTGTGGTTTCCTAGATGAAGCCACATCTACTCTGTCAGACTTAAATCCCCTCTCTAGTCAGTCTGAAGGTGTTGTGGTTTCCTAGATGAAGCTACATCTACTCTGTCAGACTTAAATCCCTTCTCTGAGCAGTCTGAAGCTGTTATGGTTTGCTAGATGAAGTCACGACTGCTCTGTCCGACTTAAATCCCTTCTCTAAACAGTCTGAAAGTGTTTCGGTTTCCTAGATGAATTCAACTCTACTGTGTCAGACGAAAATCCCTTCTCTAGTCAGTCTGAAGGTGTTGTGGTTCCCTAGATGAAGTTATGTCTGCTCTGTCAGACTTAAATCCCTTCTCTGAACAGTCTGAAGGTGTTGTGGTTTCCTAGATGGAGTCACGTCTACTCTGTCAGACTTAAATCCCTTCTCTAAACAGTCTGAAGGTGTTGTGGTTTGCTAGATGAAGTCACGTCTGCTCTGTCAGACTGAAATCCCTTCTCTAAACAGTCTGAAGGTGTTGTGGTTTCATAAATGAAGTCACGTCTGCTCTGTCAGGCTGAAATCCCTTCTCTGAACAGTCTGAAGGTGTTGTGGTTTCCTAGATGAAGTTGCGTGTGCTCTGTCAGACTTAAATCCCTTCTCTGAACAGTCTGAAGGTGTTGTGGTTTCCTAGATGAAGCCACATCTACTCTGTCAGACTTAAATCCCTTCTCTAAACAGTCTGAAAGTTTTCCGGTTTCCTAGATGAAGCCACATCTACTCTGTCAGACTTAAATCCCTTCTCTGAACAGTCTGAAGGTGTTGTGGTTTCCTAGATGAAGCCACATCTACTCTGTCAGATTTAAATCCCTTCTCTAAACAGTCTGAAGGTGTGGTGGTTTCCTCGATGAAGCTACATCTACTCTGTCAGACTTAAATCCCTTCTCTGAGCAGTCTGAAAGTGTTTCGGTTTCCTAGATGAAGCCACATGTACTCTGTCAGACTTAAATCCCTTCTCTGAGCAGTCTGAAAGTGTTTCGGTTTCCTAGATGAAGCCACATTTACTCTGACAGACTGAAATCCCTTCTCTAAACAGTCTGAAGATGTGGTGGTTTGCTAGATGAAGTCACATCTGCTCTGTCAGACATAAATCCATTCTCTGAACAGTCTGAAGGTGTTGTGGTTTCCTAGATGAAGCCACATCTACTCTGTCAGACTTAAATCCCTTCTCTGAACAGTCTAAAGGTGTTGTGGTTTCCTAGATGAAATTGTGTGTGCTCTGTCATACTTAAATCCCTTCTCTGAACTGTCTGAAGGAGTTGTGGTTTCCTAGATGAAGCCACATCTACTCTGTCAGACTTAAATCCCTTCTCTGAACAGTCTGAAGGTGTTGTGGTTTCCTAGATGAAGCCACATCTACTCTGTCAGACTTAAATCCCTTCTCTAAACAGTCTGAAGGTGTTGTGGTTTCCTAGATGAAGCTACATCTACTCTGTCAGACTTAAATCCCTTCTCTGAGCAGTCTGAAGCTGTTATGGTTTGCTAGATGAAGCCACGACTGCTCTGTCAGACGTAAATCCCTTCTCTAAACAGTCTGAAAGTGTTTCGGTTTCCTAGATGAAGCCACATCTACTCTGTAAGACTTAAATCCCTTCTCTGAGCAGTCTGAAGCTGTTATGGTTTGCTAGATGAAGTCACGACTGCTCTGTCAGACTTAAATCCCTTCTCTAAACAGTCTGAAAGTGTTTCGGTTTCCTAGAAGAATTCAACTCTACTGTGTCAGACGTAAATCCCTTCTCTAGTCAGTCTGAAGGTGTTGTGGTTCCCTAGATTAAGTTATTTCTGCTCTGTCAGACTTAAATCCCTTCTCTGAACAGTCCGAAGGAGTTGTGGTTTCCTAGATGAAGCCACATCTACTCTGTCAGACTTAAATCCCTTCTCTGAACAGGTTGAAGGTGTTGTGGTTTCCTAGATGAAGTTACTTCTGCTCTGTCAGACTTAAATCCCTTCTCTGAACAGTCTGAAGCTGTTGTGGTTTCCTAGATGAAGCCACATCTACTCTGTCAGACTTAAATCCCTTCTCTGAACAGTCTCAAGGTGTTGTGATTTGTTAGATGAAGTCATGTCTGCTCTGTCAGACTTAAATCCCTTCTCTGAACAGTCTGAAGGTGTTTTGGTTTCTAGATGAAGCCACATCTACTCTGTCAGACTTAAATCCCTTCTCTAAACAGTCTGAAGGTGTGGTGGTTTCCTAGATGAATTCACCTCTACTGTGTCAGACGTCAATCCCTTCTCCAAACAGTCTGAAGGTGTTGTGGTTTCCTAAATGAAGTTGCGTATGCTCTGTTAGACTTAAATCCCTTCTCTGAACATTCTGAAGGTGTTTTGGTTTCCTAGATGAAGCCACATCTACTCTGTCACGCTTAAATCCCTTCTCTAAACCGTCTGATAGTATTTCGGTTTCCTAGATGAAGCAACATCTACTCTGTCAGACTTAAATCCCTTCTCTGAACAGTCTTAAGGTGTAGTGGTTTCCTAGATGAAGTTGTATGTGCTCTGTCAGACTTAAAACCCTTCTCTGAACAGTCTGAAGGAGTTGTGGATTCGTAGATGAAGCCACATCTACTCTGTCAGACTTAAATCCCTTCTCTGAACAGTCTGAAGGTGTTTTGGTTTCCTAGATGAAGCCACATCTACTCTGTCAGACATAAATCCCTTCTCTAAACAGTCTGAAGGTGTTGTGGTTTGCTAGATGAAGTTACTTCTGCTCTGTCAGACTTAAATCACTTCTCTGAACAGTCTGAAGCTGTTGTGGTTTCCTAGATGAAGCCACATCTACTCTGTCAGACTTAAATCCCTTCTCTGAACAGTCTGAAGGTGTTGTGGTTTGCTAGATGAAGTTACTTCTGCTCTGTCAGACTTAAATCCCTTCTCTGAACAGTCTGAAGCTGTTGTGGTTTCCTAGATGAAGCCACATCTACTCTGTCAGACTTAAATCCCTTCTCTAAACAGTCTGAAGGTGTTGTGATTTGTTAGATGAAGTCAAGTCTGCTCTGTCAGACTTAAATCCCTTCTCTGAACAGTCTGAAGGTGTTTTGGTTTCTAGATGAAGCCGCATCTACTCTGTCAGACTTAAATCCCTTCTCTAAACAGTCTGAAGGTGTGGTGGTTTCCTAGATGAATTCACCTCTACTGTGTCAGACGTCAATCCCTTCTCCAGTCAGTCTGAAGGTGTTGTGGTTCCCTAGATGAAGTTATGTCTGCTCTGTCATACTTAAATCCCTTCTCTGAAGAGTCTGAAGGTGTTGTGGTTTCCTAGATGAAGCCACATCTACTCTGTCAGACTTAAATCCCTTCTCTAGTCAGTCTGAAAGTGTTTCGGTTTCCTAGATGAATTCAACTCTACTGTGTCAGACGAAAATCCCTTCTCTAGTCAGTCTGAAGGTGTTGTGGTTCCCTAGATGAAGTTATGTCTGCTCTGTCAGACTTAAATCCCTTCTCCGAACAGTCTGAAGGTGTTTTGGTTTCTAGATGAAGCCACATCTACTCTGTCAGACTTAAATCCCTTCTCTAAACAGTCTGAAGGTGTGGTGGTTTCCTAGATGAATTCACCTCTACTCTGTCAGACGTCAATCCCTTCTCCAGTCAGTCTGAAGGTGTTGTGGTTCCCTAGATGAAGTTATGTCTGCTCTGTCAGACTTAAACCCCTTCTCTGAACAGTCTGAAGGTGTTGTGGTTTCCTAAATGAAGTTGCGTATGCTCTGTCAGACTTAAATCCCTTCTCTGAACATTCTGAAGGTGTTGTGGTTTCCTAGATGAAGCCACATCTACTCTGTCAGGCTTAAATCCCTTCTCTAAACCGTCTGAAAGTATTTCGGTTTCCTAGATGATGCCACATCTACTCTGTCAGACTTAAATCCCTTCTCTGAACAGTCTTAAGGTGTTGTGGTTTCCTAGATGATGTTGTGTGTGCTCTGTCAGACTTAAATCCTTTCTCTGAACAGTCTGAAGGAGTTGTGGTTTCCTAGATGAAGCCACATCCACTCTGTCAGATTTAAATCCCTTCTCTGAACAGTCTGAAGGTGTTTTTGTTTCCTAGATGAAGCCACATCTACTCTGTCAGACTTAAATCCCTTCTCTAAACAGTCTGAAGGTGTTGTGGTTTCCTAGATGAAGCTACATCTACTCTGTCAGACTTAAATCCCTTCTCTGAGCAGTCTGAAGCTGTTATGGTTTGCTAGATGAAGTCACGACTGCTCTGTCAGACTTAAATCCCTTCTCTAAACAGTCTGAAGGTGTTGTGGTTTGCTAGATGAAGTTACTTCTGCTCTGTCAGACTTAAATCACTTCTCTGAACAGTCTGAAGGTGTTGTGGTTTCCTAGATGAAGCCACATCTACTCTGTCAGACTTAAATCCCTTCTCTAAACACTCTGAAGGTGTGGTGGTTTCCTAGATGAAGCCACATCTACTCTGTCACACTTAAATCCCTTCTCTAAACAGTCTGAAGGTGTTGTGATTTGTTAGATGAAGTCAAGTCTGCTCTGTCAGACTTAAATCCCTTCTCTGAACAGTCTGAAGGTGTTTTGGTTTCTAGATGAAGCCACATCTACTCTGTCAGACTTAAATCCCTTCTCTAAACAGTCTGAAGGTGTGGTGGTTTCCTAGATGAATTCACCTCTACTGTGTCAGACGTCAATCCCTTCTCCAGTCAGTCTGAAGGTGTTGTGGTTCCCTAGATGAAGTTATGTCTGCTCTGTCAGACTTAAATCCCTTCTCTGAACAGTCTGAAAGTGTTGTGGTTTCCTAGATGAAGCCACATCTACTCTGTCAGACTTAAATCCCTTCTCTAGTCAGTCTGAAGGTGTTGTGGTTTCCTAGATGAAGCTACATCTACTCTGTCAGACTTAAATCCCTTCTCTGAGCAGTCTGAAGCTGTTATGGTTTGCTAGATGAAGTCACGACTGCTCTGTCCGACTTAAATCCCTTCTCTAAACAGTCTGAAAGTGTTTCGGTTTCCTAGATGAATTCAACTCTACTGTGTCAGACGAAAATCCCTTCTCTAGTCAGTCTGAAGGTGTTGTGGTTCCCTAGATGAAGTTATGTCTGCTCTGTCAGACTTAAATCCCTTCTCTGAATAGTCTGAAGGTGTTGTGGTTTCCTAGATGGAGTCGCATCTACTCTGTCAGACTTAAATCCCTTCTCTAAACAGTCTGAAGGTGTTGTGGTTTGCTAGATGAAGTCACGTCTGCTCTGTCAGACTGAAATCCCTTCTCTAAACAGTCTGAAGGTGTTGTGGTTTCATAAATGAAGTCACGTCTGCTCTGTCAGGCTTAAATCCCTTCTCTGAACAGTCTGAAGGTGTTGTGGTTTCCTAGATGAAGTTGCGTGTGCTCTGTCAGACTTAAATCCCTTCTCTGAACAGTCTGAAGGTGTTGTGGTTTCCTAGATGAAGCCACATCTACTCTGTCAGACTTAAATCCCTTCTCTAAACAGTCTGAAAGTGTTCCGGTTTCCTAGATGAAGCCACATCTACTCTGTCAGACTTAAATCCCTTCTCTGAACAGTCTGAAGGTGTTGTGGTTTCCTAGATGAAGCCACATCTACTCTGTCAGATTTAAATCCCTTCTCTAAACAGTCTGAAGGTGTGGTGGTTTCCTCGATGAAGTTGCGTGTGCTCTGTCAGACTTAAATCCCTTCTCTGAACAGTCTGAAGGTGTTGTGGTTTCCTAGATGAAGCCACATCTACTCTGTCAGACTTAAATCCCTTCTCTAAACAGTCTGAAAGTGTTCCGGTTTCCTAGATGAAGCCACATCTACTCTGTCAGACTTAAATCCCTTCTCTGAACAGTCTGAAGGTGTTGTGGTTTCCTAGATGAAGCCACATCTACTCTGTCAGATTTAAATCCCTTCTCTAAACAGTCTGAAGGTGTGGTGGTTTCCTCGATGAAGCTACATCTACTCTGTCAGACTTAAATCCCTTCTCTGAGCAGTCTGAAGCTGTTATGGTTTGCTAGATGAATTCATGTCTACTCTGTCAGACTTAAATCCCTTTTCTAAACAGTCTGAAAGTGTTTTGGTTTCCTAGATGAAGCCACATCTACTGTGCCAGACTTAAATCCCTTCTCTGAGCAGTCTGAAAGTGTTTCGGTTTCCTAGATGAAGCCACATGTACTCTGTCAGACTTAAATCCCTTCTCTGAACAGTCTGAAAGTGTTTCGGTTTCCTAGATGAAGCCACATCTACTCTGACAGACTTCAATCCCTTCTCTAAACAGTCTGAAGATGTGGTGGTTTGCTAGATGAAGTCACATCTGCTCTGTCAGACATAAATCCATTCTCTGAACAGTCTGAAGGTGTTGTGGTTTCCTAGATGAAGCCACATCTACTCTGTCAGACTTAAATCCCTTCTCTGAACAGTCTGAAGGTGTTGTGGTTTCCTAGATGAAATTGTGTGTGCTCTGTCAGACTTAAATCCCTTCTCTGAACAGTCTGAAGGTGTTGTGGTTTCCTAGATGAAGCCACATCTACTCTGTCAGATTTAAATCCCTTCTCTAAACAGTCTGAAGGTGTGGTGGTTTCCTCGATGAAGCTACATCTACTCTGTCAGACTTAAATCCCTTCTCTGAGCAGTCTGAAGCTGTTATGGTTTGCTAGATGAATTCATGTCTACTCTGTCAGACTTAAATCCCTTTTCTAAACAGTCTGAAAGTGTTTTGGTTTCCTAGATGAAGCCACATCTACTCTGCCAGACTTAAATCCCTTCTCTGAGCAGTCTGAAAGTGTTTCGGTTTCCTAGATGAAGCCACATGTACTCTGTCAGACTTAAATCCCTTCTCTGAACAGTCTGAAAGTGTTTCGGTTTCCTAGATGAAGCCACATCTACTCTGACAGACTTAAATCCCTTCTCTAAACAGTCTGAAGATGTGGTGGTTTGCTAGATGAAGTCACATCTGCTCTGTCAGACATAAATCCATTCTCTGAACAGTCTGAAGGTGTTGTGGTTTCCTAGATGAAGCCACATCTACTCTGTCAGACTTAAATCCCTTCTCTGAACAGTCTGAAGGTGTTGTGGTTTCCTAGATGAAATTGTGTGTGCTCTGTCATACTTAAATCCCTTCTCTGAACTGTCTGAAGGAGTTGTGGTTTCCTAGATGAAGCCACATCTACTCTGTCAGACTTAAATCCCTTCCCTGAACAGTCTGAAGGTGTTGTGGTTTCCTAGATGAAGCCACATCTACTCTGTCAGACTTAAATCCCTTCTCTAAACAGTCTGAAGGTGTTGTGGTTTCCTAGATGAAGCTACATCTACTCTGTCAGACTTAAATCCCTTCTCTGAGCAGTCTGAAGCTGTTATGGTTTGCTAGATGAAGCCACGACTGCTCTGTCAGACGTAAATCCCTTCTCTAAACAGTCTGAAAGTGTTTCGGTTTCCTAGATGAAGCCACATCTACTCTGTCAGACTTAAATCCCTTCTCTGAGCAGTCTGAAGCTGTTATGGTTTGCTAGATGAAGTCACGACTGCTCTGTCAGACTTAAATACCTTCTCTAAACAGTGTGAAAGTGTTTCGGTTTCCTAGAAGAATTCAACTCTACTGTGTCAGACGTAAATCCCTTCTCTAGTCAGTCTGAAGGTGTTGTGGTTCCCTAGATGAAGTTATGTCTGCTCTCTCAGACTTAAATCCCTTCTCTGATCAGTCCGAATGAGTTGTGGTTTCCTAGATGAAGCCACATCTACTCTGTCAGACTTAAATCCCTTCTCTAAACAGTCTGAAGGTGTTGTGGTTTGCTAGATGAAGTTACTTCTGCTCTGTCAGACTTAAATCCCTTCTCTGAACAGTCTGAAGCTGTTGTGGTTTCCTAGATGAAGCCACATCTACTCTGTCAGACTTAAATCCCTTCTCTGAACAGTCTGAAGGTGTTGTGGTTTGCTAGAGGAAGTCACGTCTGCTCTGTCAGACTGAAATCCCTTCTCTAAACAGTCTGAGGGTGTTGTGGTTTCATAGATGGAG
Organism: Lampris incognitus; assembly: GCF_029633865.1. Classification (NCBI taxonomy): domain Eukaryota; kingdom Metazoa; phylum Chordata; class Actinopteri; order Lampriformes; family Lampridae; genus Lampris; species Lampris incognitus. The sequence continues at coordinate 53,663,218 of NC_079222.1, forward strand.
TCACGTCTGCTCTGTCAGGCGGAAATCCCTTCTCTGAACAGTCTGAAGGTGTTTTGGTTTCCTAGATGAAGCCACATCTACTCTGTCAGGCTTAAATCCCTTCTCTAAACCGTCTGAAAGTATTTCGGTTTCCTAGATGAAGCCACATCTACTCTGTCAGACTTAAATCCCTTCTCTGAACAGTCTTAAGGTGTAGTGGTTTCCTAGATGAAGTTGTGTGTGCTCTGTCAGACTTAAATCCCTTCTCTGAACAGTCTGAAGGAGTTGTGGTTTCGTAGATGAAGCCACATCTACTCTGTCAGACTTAAATCCCTTCTCTGAACAGTCTGAAGGTGTTTTTGTTTCCTAGATGAAGCCACATCTACTCTGTCAGACTTAAATCCCTTCTCTAAACAGTCTGAAGGTGTTGTGGTTTGCTAGATGAAGTTACTTCTGCTCTGTCAGACTTAAATCCCTTCTCTGAACAGTCTGAAGGAGTTGTGGTTTCCTAGATGAATTCACCTCTACTGTGTCAGACGTCAATCCCTTCTCCAGTCAGTCTGAAGGTGTTGTGATTTGTTAGATGAAGTCATGTCTACTCTGTCAGACTTAAATCCCTTCTCTGAACAGTCTGAAGGTGTTTTGGTTTCTAGATGAAGCCACATCTACTCTGTCAGACTTAAATCCCTTCTCTAAACAGTGTGAAGGTGTGGTGGTTTCCTAGATGAATTCACCTCTACTGTGTCAGACGTCAATCCCTTCTCCAGTCAGTCTGAAGGTGTTGTGGTTCCCTAGATGAAGTTATGTCTGCTCTGTCAGACTTAAATCCCTTCTCTGAACAGTCTGAAGGAGTTGTGGTTTCCTAGATGAAGTCACGTCTGCTCTGTCAGACTTAAATCCCTTCTCCAAACAGTCTGAAGGTGTTGTGGTTTCCTAAATGAAGTTGCGTATGCTCTGTTAGACTTAAATCCCTTCTCTGAACAGTCTGAAGGTGTTTTGGTTTCCTAGATGAAGCCACATCTACTCTGTCAGGCTTAAATCCCTTCTCTAAACCGTCTGAAAGTATTTCGGTTTCCTAGATGAAGCCACATCTACTCTGTCAGACTTAAATCCCTTCTCTGAACAGTCTTAAGGTGTAGTGGTTTCCTAGATGAAGTTGTGTGTGCTCTGTCAGACTTAAATCCCTTCTCTGAACAGTCCGAAGGAGTTGTGGTTTCCTAGATGAAGCCACATCTACTCTGTCAGACTTAAATCCCTTCTCTGAACAGGTTGAAGGTGTTGTGGTTCCCTAGATGAAGTTATGTCTGCTCTGTCAGACTTAAATCCCTTCTCTGAACAGTCTGAAGCTGTTGTGGTTTCCTAGATGGAGTCGCATCTACTCTGTCAGACTTAAATCCCTTCTCTAAACAGTCTGAAGGTGTTGTGGTTTGCTAGATGAAGTCACGTCTGCTCTGTCAGACTGAAATCCCTTCTCTAAACAGTCTGAAGGTGTTGTGGTTTCATAAATGAAGTCACGTCTGCTCTGTCAGGCTTAAATCCCTTCTCTGAACAGTCTGAAGGTGTTGTGGTTTCCTAGATGAAGTTGCGTGTGCTCTGTCAGACTTAAATCCCTTCTCTGAACAGTCTGAAGGTGTTGTGGTTTCCTAGATGAAGCCACATCTACTCTGTCAGACTTAAATCCCTTCTCTAAACAGTCTGAAAGTGTTCCGGTTTCCTAGATGAAGCCACATCTACTCTGTCAGACTTAAATCCCTTCTCTGAACAGTCTGAAGGTGTTGTGGTTTCCTAGATGAAGCCACATCTACTCTGTCAGATTTAAATCCCTTCTCTAAACAGTCTGAAGGTGTGGTGGTTTCCTCGATGAAGTTGCGTGTGCTCTGTCAGACTTAAATCCCTTCTCTGAACAGTCTGAAGGTGTTGTGGTTTCCTAGATGAAGCCACATCTACTCTGTCAGACTTAAATCCCTTCTCTAAACAGTCTGAAAGTGTTCCGGTTTCCTAGATGAAGCCACATCTACTCTGTCAGACTTAAATCCCTTCTCTGAACAGTCTGAAGGTGTTGTGGTTTCCTAGATGAAGCCACATCTACTCTGTCAGATTTAAATCCCTTCTCTAAACAGTCTGAAGGTGTGGTGGTTTCCTCGATGAAGCTACATCTACTCTGTCAGACTTAAATCCCTTCTCTGAGCAGTCTGAAGCTGTTATGGTTTGCTAGATGAATTCATGTCTACTCTGTCAGACTTAAATCCCTTTTCTAAACAGTCTGAAAGTGTTTTGGTTTCCTAGATGAAGCCACATCTACTGTGCCAGACTTAAATCCCTTCTCTGAGCAGTCTGAAAGTGTTTCGGTTTCCTAGATGAAGCCACATGTACTCTGTCAGACTTAAATCCCTTCTCTGAACAGTCTGAAAGTGTTTCGGTTTCCTAGATGAAGCCACATCTACTCTGACAGACTTCAATCCCTTCTCTAAACAGTCTGAAGATGTGGTGGTTTGCTAGATGAAGTCACATCTGCTCTGTCAGACATAAATCCATTCTCTGAACAGTCTGAAGGTGTTGTGGTTTCCTAGATGAAGCCACATCTACTCTGTCAGACTTAAATCCCTTCTCTGAACAGTCTGAAGGTGTTGTGGTTTCCTAGATGAAATTGTGTGTGCTCTGTCAGACTTAAATCCCTTCTCTGAACAGTCTGAAGGTGTTGTGGTTTCCTAGATGAAGCCACATCTACTCTGTCAGATTTAAATCCCTTCTCTAAACAGTCTGAAGGTGTGGTGGTTTCCTCGATGAAGCTACATCTACTCTGTCAGACTTAAATCCCTTCTCTGAGCAGTCTGAAGCTGTTATGGTTTGCTAGATGAATTCATGTCTACTCTGTCAGACTTAAATCCCTTTTCTAAACAGTCTGAAAGTGTTTTGGTTTCCTAGATGAAGCCACATCTACTCTGCCAGACTTAAATCCCTTCTCTGAGCAGTCTGAAAGTGTTTCGGTTTCCTAGATGAAGCCACATGTACTCTGTCAGACTTAAATCCCTTCTCTGAACAGTCTGAAAGTGTTTCGGTTTCCTAGATGAAGCCACATCTACTCTGACAGACTTAAATCCCTTCTCTAAACAGTCTGAAGATGTGGTGGTTTGCTAGATGAAGTCACATCTGCTCTGTCAGACATAAATCCATTCTCTGAACAGTCTGAAGGTGTTGTGGTTTCCTAGATGAAGCCACATCTACTCTGTCAGACTTAAATCCCTTCTCTGAACAGTCTGAAGGTGTTGTGGTTTCCTAGATGAAATTGTGTGTGCTCTGTCATACTTAAATCCCTTCTCTGAACTGTCTGAAGGAGTTGTGGTTTCCTAGATGAAGCCACATCTACTCTGTCAGACTTAAATCCCTTCCCTGAACAGTCTGAAGGTGTTGTGGTTTCCTAGATGAAGCCACATCTACTCTGTCAGACTTAAATCCCTTCTCTAAACAGTCTGAAGGTGTTGTGGTTTCCTAGATGAAGCTACATCTACTCTGTCAGACTTAAATCCCTTCTCTGAGCAGTCTGAAGCTGTTATGGTTTGCTAGATGAAGCCACGACTGCTCTGTCAGACGTAAATCCCTTCTCTAAACAGTCTGAAAGTGTTTCGGTTTCCTAGATGAAGCCACATCTACTCTGTCAGACTTAAATCCCTTCTCTGAGCAGTCTGAAGCTGTTATGGTTTGCTAGATGAAGTCACGACTGCTCTGTCAGACTTAAATACCTTCTCTAAACAGTGTGAAAGTGTTTCGGTTTCCTAGAAGAATTCAACTCTACTGTGTCAGACGTAAATCCCTTCTCTAGTCAGTCTGAAGGTGTTGTGGTTCCCTAGATGAAGTTATGTCTGCTCTCTCAGACTTAAATCCCTTCTCTGATCAGTCCGAATGAGTTGTGGTTTCCTAGATGAAGCCACATCTACTCTGTCAGACTTAAATCCCTTCTCTAAACAGTCTGAAGGTGTTGTGGTTTGCTAGATGAAGTTACTTCTGCTCTGTCAGACTTAAATCCCTTCTCTGAACAGTCTGAAGCTGTTGTGGTTTCCTAGATGAAGCCACATCTACTCTGTCAGACTTAAATCCCTTCTCTGAACAGTCTGAAGGTGTTGTGGTTTGCTAGAGGAAGTCACGTCTGCTCTGTCAGACTGAAATCCCTTCTCTAAACAGTCTGAGGGTGTTGTGGTTTCATAGATGGAGTCACGTCTGCTCTGTCAGGCGGAAATCCCTTCTCTGAACAGTCTGAAGGTGTTTTGGTTTCCTAGATGAAGCCACATCTACTCTGTCAGGCTTAAATCCCTTCTCTAAACCGTCTGAAAGTATTTCGGTTTCCTAGATGAAGCCACATCTACTCTGTCAGACTTAAATCCCTTCTCTGAACAGTCTTAAGGTGTAGTGGTTTCCTAGATGAAGTTGTGTGTGCTCTGTCAGACTTAAATCCCTTCTCTGAACAGTCTGAAGGAGTTGTGGTTTCGTAGATGAAGCCACATCTACTCTGTCAGACTTAAATCCCTTCTCTGAACAGTCTGAAGGTGTTTTTGTTTCCTAGATGAAGCCACATCTACTCTGTCAGACTTAAATCCCTTCTCTAAACAGTCTGAAGGTGTTGTGGTTTGCTAGATGAAGTTACTTCTGCTCTGTCAGACTTAAATCCCTTCTCTGAACAGTCTGAAGGAGTTGTGGTTTCCTAGATGAATTCACCTCTACTGTGTCAGACGTCAATCCCTTCTCCAGTCAGTCTGAAGGTGTTGTGATTTGTTAGATGAAGTCATGTCTACTCTGTCAGACTTAAATCCCTTCTCTGAACAGTCTGAAGGTGTTTTGGTTTCTAGATGAAGCCACATCTACTCTGTCAGACTTAAATCCCTTCTCTAAACAGTGTGAAGGTGTGGTGGTTTCCTAGATGAATTCACCTCTACTGTGTCAGACGTCAATCCCTTCTCCAGTCAGTCTGAAGGTGTTGTGGTTCCCTAGATGAAGTTATGTCTGCTCTGTCAGACTTAAATCCCTTCTCTGAACAGTCTGAAGGAGTTGTGGTTTCCTAGATGAAGTCACGTCTGCTCTGTCAGACTTAAATCCCTTCTCCAAACAGTCTGAAGGTGTTGTGGTTTCCTAAATGAAGTTGCGTATGCTCTGTTAGACTTAAATCCCTTCTCTGAACAGTCTGAAGGTGTTTTGGTTTCCTAGATGAAGCCACATCTACTCTGTCAGGCTTAAATCCCTTCTCTAAACCGTCTGAAAGTATTTCGGTTTCCTAGATGAAGCCACATCTACTCTGTCAGACTTAAATCCCTTCTCTGAACAGTCTTAAGGTGTAGTGGTTTCCTAGATGAAGTTGTGTGTGCTCTGTCAGACTTAAATCCCTTCTCTGAACAGTCCGAAGGAGTTGTGGTTTCCTAGATGAAGCCACATCTACTCTGTCAGACTTAAATCCCTTCTCTGAACAGGTTGAAGGTGTTGTGGTTTCCTAGATGAAGTTACTTCTGCTCTGTCAGACTTAAATCCCTTCTCTGAACAGTCTGAAGCTGTTGTGGTTTCCTAGATGAAGCCACATCTACTCTGTCAGACTTAAATCCCTTCTCTAAACAGTCTGAAGGTGTTGTGATTTGTTAGATGAAGTCATGTCTGCTCTGTCAGACTTAAATCCCTTCTCTGAACAGTCTGAAGGTGTTTTGGTTTCTAGATGAAGCCACATCTACTCTGTCAGACTTAAATCCCTTCTCTAAACAGTCTGAAGGTGTGGTGGTTTCCTAGATGAATTCACCTCTACTGTGTCAGACGTCAATCCCTTCTCCAGTCAGTCTGAAGGTGTTGTGGTTCCCTAGATGAAGTTATGTCTGCTCTGTCAGACTTAAATCCCTTCTCTGAACAGTCTGAAGGAGTTGTGGTTTCCTAGATGAAGTCACGTCTGCTCTGTCAGACTTAAATCCCTTCTCCAAACAGTCTGAAGGTGTTGTGGTTTCCTAAATGAAGTTGCGTATGCTCTGTTAGACTTAAATCCCTTCTCTGAACAGTCTGAAGGTGTTTTGGTTTCCTAGATGAAGCCACATCTACTCTGTCAGGCTTAAATCCCTTCTCTAAACCGTCTGAAAGTATTTCGGTTTCCTAGATGAAGCCACATCTACTCTGTCAGACTTAAATCCCTTCTCTGAACAGTCTTAAGGTGTAGTGGTTTCCTAGATGAAGTTGTGTGTGCTCTGTCAGACTTAAATCCCTTCTCTGAACAGTCTGAAGGAGTTGTGGTTTCGTAGATGAAGCCACATCTACTCTGTCAGACTTAAATCCCTTCTCTGAGCAGTCTGAAAGTGTTTCGGTTTCCTAGATGAAGCCACATGTACTCTGTCAGACTTAAATCCCTTCTCTGAACAGTCTGAAAGTGTTTCGGTTTCCTAGATGAAGCCACATCTACTCTGACAGACTTAAATCCCTTCTCTAAACAGTCTGAAGATGTGGTGGTTTGCTAGATGAAGTCACATCTGCTCTGTCAGACATAAATCCATTCTCTGAACAGTCTGAAGGTGTTGTGGTTTCCTAGATGAAGCCACATCTACTCTGTCAGACTTAAATCCCTTCTCTAAACCGTCTGAAAGTATTTCGGTTTCCTAGATGAAGCCACATCTACTCTGTCAGACTTAAATCCCTTCTCTGAACAGTCTTAAGGTGTAGTGGTTTCCTAGATGAAGTTGTGTGTGCTCTGTCAGACTTAAATCCCTTCTCTGAACAGTCCGAAGGAGTTGTGGTTTCCTAGATGAAGCCACATCTACTCTGTCAGACTTAAATCCCTTCTCTGAACAGGTTGAAGGTGTTGTGGTTCCCTAGATGAAGTTATGTCTGCTCTGTCAGACTTAAATCCCTTCTCTGAACAGTCTGAAGGTGTTGTGGTTTCCTAGATGGAGTCGCATCTACTCTGTCAGACTTAAATCCCTTCTCTAAACAGTCTGAAGGTGTTGTGGTTTGCTAGATGAAGTCACGTCTGCTCTGTCAGACTGAAATTCCTTCTCTAAACAGTCTGAAGGTGTTGTGGTTTCATAAATGAAGTCACGTCTGCTCTGTCAGGCTTAAATCCCTTCTCTGAACAGTCTGAAGGTGTTGTGGTTTCCTAGATGAAGTTGCGTGTGCTCTGTCAGACTTAAATCCCTTCTCTGAACAGTCTGAAGGTGTTGTGGTTTCCTAGATGAAGCCACATCTACTCTGTCAGACTTAAATCCCTTCTCTAAACAGTCTGAAAGTGTTCCGGTTTCCTAGATGAAGCCACATCTACTCTGTCAGACTTAAATCCCTTCTCTGAACAGTCTGAAGGTGTTGTGGTTTCCTAGATGAAGCCACATCTACTCTGTCAGATTTAAATCCCTTCTCTAAACAGTCTGAAGGTGTGGTGGTTTCCTCGATGAAGTTGCGTGTGCTCTGTCAGACTTAAATCCCTTCTCTGAACAGTCTGAAGGTGTTGTGGTTTCCTAGATGAAGCCACATCTACTCTGTCAGACTTAAATCCCTTCTCTAAACAGTCTGAAAGTGTTCCGGTTTCCTAGATGAAGCCACATCTACTCTGTCAGACTTAAATCCCTTCTCTGAACAGTCTGAAGGTGTTGTGGTTTCCTAGATGAAGCCACATCTACTCTGTCAGATTTAAATCCCTTCTCTAAACAGTCTGAAGGTGTGGTGGTTTCCTCGATGAAGCTACATCTACTCTGTCAGACTTAAATCCCTTCTCTGAGCAGTCTGAAGCTGTTATGGTTTGCTAGATGAATTCATGTCTACTCTGTCAGACTTAAATCCCTTTTCTAAACAGTCTGAAAGTGTTTTGGTTTCCTAGATGAAGCCACATCTACTGTGCCAGACTTAAATCCCTTCTCTGAGCAGTCTGAAAGTGTTTCGGTTTCCTAGATGAAGCCACATGTACTCTGTCAGACTTAAATCCCTTCTCTGAACAGTCTGAAAGTGTTTCGGTTTCCTAGATGAAGCCACATCTACTCTGACAGACTTCAATCCCTTCTCTAAACAGTCTGAAGATGTGGTGGTTTGCTAGATGAAGTCACATCTGCTCTGTCAGACATAAATCCATTCTCTGAACAGTCTGAAGGTGTTGTGGTTTCCTAGATGAAGCCACATCTACTCTGTCAGACTTAAATCCCTTCTCTGAACAGTCTGAAGGTGTTGTGGTTTCCTAGATGAAATTGTGTGTGCTCTGTCAGACTTAAATCCCTTCTCTGAACAGTCTGAAGGTGTTGTGGTTTCCTAGATGAAGCCACATCTACTCTGTCAGATTTAAATCCCTTCTCTAAACAGTCTGAAGGTGTGGTGGTTTCCTCGATGAAGCTACATCTACTCTGTCAGACTTAAATCCCTTCTCTGAGCAGTCTGAAGCTGTTATGGTTTGCTAGATGAATTCATGTCTACTCTGTCAGACTTAAATCCCTTTTCTAAACAGTCTGAAAGTGTTTTGGTTTCCTAGATGAAGCCACATCTACTCTGCCAGACTTAAATCCCTTCTCTGAGCAGTCTGAAAGTGTTTCGGTTTCCTAGATGAAGCCACATGTACTCTGTCAGACTTAAATCCCTTCTCTGAACAGTCTGAAAGTGTTTCGGTTTCCTAGATGAAGCCACATCTACTCTGACAGACTTAAATCCCTTCTCTAAACAGTCTGAAGATGTGGTGGTTTGCTAGATGAAGTCACATCTGCTCTGTCAGACATAAATCCATTCTCTGAACAGTCTGAAGGTGTTGTGGTTTCCTAGATGAAGCCACATCTACTCTGTCAGACTTAAATCCCTTCTCTGAACAGTCTGAAGGTGTTGTGGTTTCCTAGATGAAATTGTGTGTGCTCTGTCATACTTAAATCCCTTCTCTGAACTGTCTGAAGGAGTTGTGGTTTCCTAGATGAAGCCACATCTACTCTGTCAGACTTAAATCCCTTCCCTGAACAGTCTGAAGGTGTTGTGGTTTCCTAGATGAAGCCACATCTACTCTGTCAGACTTAAATCCCTTCTCTAAACAGTCTGAAGGTGTTGTGGTTTCCTAGATGAAGCTACATCTACTCTGTCAGACTTAAATCCCTTCTCTGAGCAGTCTGAAGCTGTTATGGTTTGCTAGATGAAGCCACGACTGCTCTGTCAGACGTAAATCCCTTCTCTAAACAGTCTGAAAGTGTTTCGGTTTCCTAGATGAAGCCACATCTACTCTGTCAGACTTAAATCCCTTCTCTGAGCAGTCTGAAGCTGTTATGGTTTGCTAGATGAAGTCACGACTGCTCTGTCAGACTTAAATACCTTCTCTAAACAGTGTGAAAGTGTTTCGGTTTCCTAGAAGAATTCAACTCTACTGTGTCAGACGTAAATCCCTTCTCTAGTCAGTCTGAAGGTGTTGTGGTTCCCTAGATGAAGTTATGTCTGCTCTCTCAGACTTAAATCCCTTCTCTGATCAGTCCGAATGAGTTGTGGTTTCCTAGATGAAGCCACATCTACTCTGTCAGACTTAAATCCCTTCTCTAAACAGTCTGAAGGTGTTGTGGTTTGCTAGATGAAGTTACTTCTGCTCTGTCAGACTTAAATCCCTTCTCTGAACAGTCTGAAGCTGTTGTGGTTTCCTAGATGAAGCCACATCTACTCTGTCAGACTTAAATCCCTTCTCTGAACAGTCTGAAGGTGTTGTGGTTTGCTAGAGGAAGTCACGTCTGCTCTGTCAGACTGAAATCCCTTCTCTAAACAGTCTGAGGGTGTTGTGGTTTCATAGATGGAGTCACGTCTGCTCTGTCAGGCGGAAATCCCTTCTCTGAACAGTCTGAAGGTGTTTTGGTTTCCTAGATGAAGCCACATCTACTCTGTCAGGCTTAAATCCCTTCTCTAAACCGTCTGAAAGTATTTCGGTTTCCTAGATGAAGCCACATCTACTCTGTCAGACTTAAATCCCTTCTCTGAACAGTCTTAAGGTGTAGTGGTTTCCTAGATGAAGTTGTGTGTGCTCTGTCAGACTTAAATCCCTTCTCTGAACAGTCTGAAGGAGTTGTGGTTTCGTAGATGAAGCCACATCTACTCTGTCAGACTTAAATCCCTTCTCTGAACAGTCTGAAGGTGTTTTTGTTTCCTAGATGAAGCCACATCTACTCTGTCAGACTTAAATCCCTTCTCTAAACAGTCTGAAGGTGTTGTGGTTTGCTAGATGAAGTTACTTCTGCTCTGTCAGACTTAAATCCCTTCTCTGAACAGTCTGAAGGAGTTGTGGTTTCCTAGATGAATTCACCTCTACTGTGTCAGACGTCAATCCCTTCTCCAGTCAGTCTGAAGGTGTTGTGATTTGTTAGATGAAGTCATGTCTACTCTGTCAGACTTAAATCCCTTCTCTGAACAGTCTGAAGGTGTTTTGGTTTCTAGATGAAGCCACATCTACTCTGTCAGACTTAAATCCCTTCTCTAAACAGTGTGAAGGTGTGGTGGTTTCCTAGATGAATTCACCTCTACTGTGTCAGACGTCAATCCCTTCTCCAGTCAGTCTGAAGGTGTTGTGGTTCCCTAGATGAAGTTATGTCTGCTCTGTCAGACTTAAATCCCTTCTCTGAACAGTCTGAAGGAGTTGTGGTTTCCTAGATGAAGTCACGTCTGCTCTGTCAGACTTAAATCCCTTCTCCAAACAGTCTGAAGGTGTTGTGGTTTCCTAAATGAAGTTGCGTATGCTCTGTTAGACTTAAATCCCTTCTCTGAACAGTCTGAAGGTGTTTTGGTTTCCTAGATGAAGCCACATCTACTCTGTCAGGCTTAAATACCTTCTCTAAACCGTCTGAAAGTATTTCGGTTTCCTAGATGAAGCCACATCTACTCTGTCAGACTTAAATCCCTTCTCTGAACAGTCTTAAGGTGTAGTGGTTTCCTAGATGAAGTTGTGTGTGCTCTGTCAGACTTAAATCCCTTCTCTGAACAGTCCGAAGGAGTTGTGGTTTCCTAGATGAAGCCACATCTACTCTGTCAGACTTAAATCCCTTCTCTGAACAGGTTGAAGGTGTTGTGGTTTCCTAGATGAAGTTACTTCTGCTCTGTCAGACTTAAATCCCTTCTCTGAACAGTCTGAAGCTGTTGTGGTTTCCTAGATGAAGCCACATCTACTCTGTCAGACTTAAATCCCTTCTCTAAACAGTCTGAAGGTGTTGTGATTTGTTAGATGAAGTCATGTCTGCTCTGTCAGACTTAAATCCCTTCTCTGAACAGTCTGAAGGTGTTTTGGTTTCTAGATGAAGCCACATCTACTCTGTCAGACTTAAATCCCTTCTCTAAACAGTCTGAAGGTGTGGTGGTTTCCTAGATGAATTCACCTCTACTGTGTCAGACGTCAATCCCTTCTCCAGTCAGTCTGAAGGTGTTGTGGTTCCCTAGATGAAGTTATGTCTGCTCTGTCAGACTTAAATCCCTTCTCTGAACAGTCTGAAGGAGTTGTGGTTTCCTAGATGAAGTCACGTCTGCTCTGTCAGACTTAAATCCCTTCTCCAAACAGTCTGAAGGTGTTGTGGTTTCCTAAATGAAGTTGCGTATGCTCTGTTAGACTTAAATCCCTTCTCTGAACAGTCTGAAGGTGTTTTGGTTTCCTAGATGAAGCCACATCTACTCTGTCAGGCTTAAATCCCTTCTCTAAACCGTCTGAAAGTATTTCGGTTTCCTAGATGAAGCCACATCTACTCTGTCAGACTTAAATCCCTTCTCTGAACAGTCTTAAGGTGTAGTGGTTTCCTAGATGAAGTTGTGTGTGCTCTGTCAGACTTAAATCCCTTCTCTGAACAGTCTGAAGGAGTTGTGGTTTCGTAGATGAAGCCACATCTACTCTGTCAGACTTAAATCCCTTCTCTGAGCAGTCTGAAAGTGTTTCGGTTTCCTAGATGAAGCCACATGTACTCTGTCAGACTTAAATCCCTTCTCTGAACAGTCTGAAAGTGTTTCGGTTTCCTAGATGAAGCCACATCTACTCTGACAGACATAAATCCCTTCTCTAAACAGTCTGAAGATGTGGTGGTTTGCTAGATGAAGTCACATCTGCTCTGTCAGACATAAATCCATTCTCTGAACAGTCTGAAGGTGTTGTGGTTTCCTAGATGAAGCCACATCTACTCTGTCAGACTTAAATCCCTTCTCTGAACAGTCTGAAGGTGTTGTGGTTTCCTAGATGAAATTGTGTGTGCTCTGTCATACTTAAATCCCTTCTCTGAACTGTCTGAAGGAGTTGTGGTTTCCTAGATGAAGCCACATCTACTCTGTCAGACTTAAATCCCTTCCCTGAACAGTCTGAAGGTGTTGTGGTTTCCTAGATGAAGCCACATCTACTCTGTCAGACTTAAATCCCTTCTCTAAACAGTCTGAAGGTGTTGTGGTTTCCTAGATGAAGCTACATCTACTCTGTCAGACTTAAATCCCTTCTCTGAGCAGTCTGAAGCTGTTATGGTTTGCTAGATGAAGCCACGACTGCTCTGTCAGACGTAAATCCCTTCTCTAAACAGTCTGAAAGTGTTTCGGTTTCCTAGATGAAGCCACATCTACTCTGTCAGACTTAAATCCCTTCTCTGAGCAGTCTGAAGCTGTTATGGTTTGCTAGATGAAGTCACGACTGCTCTGTCAGACTTAAATACCTTCTCTAAACAGTGTGAAAGTGTTTCGGTTTCCTAGAAGAATTCAACTCTACTGTGTCAGACGTAAATCCCTTCTCTAGTCAGTCTGAAGGTGTTGTGGTTCCCTAGATGAAGTTATGTCTGCTCTCTCAGACTTAAATCCCTTCTCTGATCAGTCCGAATGAGTTGTGGTTTCCTAGATGAAGCCACATCTACTCTGTCAGACTTAAATCCCTTCTCTAAACAGTCTGAAGGTGTTGTGGTTTGCTAGATGAAGTTACTTCTGCTCTGTCAGACTTAAATCCCTTCTCTGAACAGTCTGAAGCTGTTGTGGTTTCCTAGATGAAGCCACATCTACTCTGTCAGACTTAAATCCCTTCTCTGAACAGTCTGAAGGTGTTGTGGTTTGCTAGAGGAAGTCACGTCTGCTCTGTCAGACTGAAATCCCTTCTCTAAACAGTCTGAGGGTGTTGTGGTTTCATAGATGGAGTCACGTCTGCTCTGTCAGGCGGAAATCCCTTCTCTGAACAGTCTGAAGGTGTTTTGGTTTCCTAGATGAAGCCACATCTACTCTGTCAGGCTTAAATCCCTTCTCTAAACCGTCTGAAAGTATTTCGGTTTCCTAGATGAAGCCACATCTACTCTGTCAGACTTAAATCCCTTCTCTGAACAGTCTTAAGGTGTAGTGGTTTCCTAGATGAAGTTGTGTGTGCTCTGTCAGACTTAAATCCCTTCTCTGAACAGTCTGAAGGAGTTGTGGTTTCGTAGATGAAGCCACATCTACTCTGTCAGACTTAAATCCCTTCTCTGAACAGTCTGAAGGTGTTTTTGTTTCCTAGATGAAGCCACATCTACTCTGTCAGACTTAAATCCCTTCTCTAAACAGTCTGAAGGTGTTGTGGTTTGCTAGATGAAGTTACTTCTGCTCTGTCAGACTTAAATCCCTTCTCTGAACAGTCTGAAGGAGTTGTGGTTTCCTAGATGAATTCACCTCTACTGTGTCAGACGTCAATCCCTTCTCCAGTCAGTCTGAAGGTGTTGTGATTTGTTAGATGAAGTCATGTCTGCTCTGTCAGACTTAAATCCCTTCTCTGAACAGTCTGAAGGTGTTTTGGTTTCTAGATGAAGCCACATCTACTCTGTCAGACTTAAATCCCTTCTCTAAACAGTGTGAAGGTGTGGTGGTTTCCTAGATGAATTCACCTCTACTGTGTCAGACGTCAATCCCTTCTCCAGTCAGTCTGAAGGTGTTGTGGTTCCCTAGATGAAGTTATGTCTGCTCTGTCAGACTTAAATCCCTTCTCTGAACAGTCTGAAGGAGTTGTGGTTTCCTAGATGAAGTCACGTCTGCTCTGTCAGACTTAAATCCCTTCTCCAAACAGTCTGAAGGTGTTGTGGTTTCCTAAATGAAGTTGCGTATGCTCTGTTAGACTTAAATCCCTTCTCTGAACAGTCTGAAGGTGTTTTGGTTTCCTAGATGAAGCCACATCTACTCTGTCAGGCTTAAATCCCTTCTCTAAACCGTCTGAAAGTATTTCGGTTTCCTAGATGAAGCCACATCTACTCTGTCAGACTTAAATCCCTTCTCTGAACAGTCTTAAGGTGTAGTGGTTTCCTAGATGAAGTTGTGTGTGCTCTGTCAGACTTAAATCCCTTCTCTGAACAGTCCGAAGGAGTTGTGGTTTCCTAGATGAAGCCACATCTACTCTGTCAGACTTAAATCCCTTCTCTGAACAGGTTGAAGGTGTTGTGGTTTCCTAGATGAAGTTACTTCTGCTCTGTCAGACTTAAATCCCTTCTCTGAACAGTCTGAAGCTGTTGTGGTTTCCTAGATGAAGCCACATCTACTCTGTCAGACTTAAATCCCTTCTCTAAACAGTCTGAAGGTGTTGTGATTTGTTAGATGAAGTCATGTCTGCTCTGTCAGACTTAAATCCCTTCTCTGAACAGTCTGAAGGTGTTTTGGTTTCTAGATGAAGCCACATCTACTCTGTCAGACTTAAATCCCTTCTCTGAACAGTCTGAAGGTGTTTTTGTTTCCTAGATGAAGCCACATCTACTCTGTCAGACTTAAATCCCTTCTCTAAACAGTCTGAAGGTGTTGTGGTTTGCTAGATGAAGTTACTTCTGCTCTGTCAGACTTAAATCCCTTCTCTGAACAGTCTGAAGGAGTTGTGGTTTCCTAGATGAATTCACCTCTACTGTGTCAGACGTCAATCCCTTCTCCAGTCAGTCTGAAGGTGTTGTGATTTGTTAGATGAAGTCATGTCTGCTCTGTCAGACTTAAATCCCTTCTCTGAACAGTCTGAAGGTGTTTTGGTTTCTAGATGAAGCCACATCTACTCTGTCAGACTTAAATCCCTTCTCTAAACAGTCTGAAGGTGTGGTGGTTTCCTAGATGAATTCACCTCTACTGTGTCAGACGTCAATCCCTTCTCCAGTCAGTCTGAAGGTGTTGTGGTTCCCTAGATGAAGTTATGTCTGCTCTGTCAGACTTAAATCCCTTCTCTGAACAGTCTGAAGGAGTTGTGGTTTCCTAGATGAAGTCACGTCTGCTCTGTCAGACTTAAATCCCTTCTCCAAACAGTCTGAAGGTGTTGTGGTTTCCTAAATGAAGTTGCGTATGCTCTGTTAGACTTAAATCCCTTCTCTGAACAGTCTGAAGGTGTTTTGGTTTCCTAGATGAAGCCACATCTACTCTGTCAGGCTTAAATCCCTTCTCTAAACCGTGTGAAAGTATTTCGGTTTCCTAGATGAAGCCACATCTACTCTGTCAGACTTAAATCCCTTCTCTGAACAGTCTTAAGGTGTAGTGGTTTCCTAGATGAAGTTGTGTGTGCTCTGTCAGACTTAAATCCCTTCTCTGAACAGTCTGAAGGAGTTGTGGTTTCGTAGATGAAGCCACATCTACTCTGTCAGACTTAAATCCCTTCTCTGAACAGTCTGAAGGTGTTTTTGTTTCCTAGATGAAGCCACATCTACTCTGTCAGACTTAAATCCCTTCTCTAAACAGTCTGAAGGTGTTGTGGTTTGCTAGATGAAGTTACTTTCTGCTCTGTCAGACTTAAATCCCTTCTCTGAACAGTCTGAAGGAGTTGTGGTTTCCTAGATGAATTCACCTCTACTGTGTCAGACGTCAATCCCTTCTCTAAACCGTCTGAAAGTATTTCGGTTTCCTAGATGAAGCCACATCTACTCTGTCAGACTTAAATCCCTTCTCTGAACAGTCTTAAGGTGTAGTGGTTTCCTAGATGAAGCCACATCTACTCTGTCAGGCTTAAATCCCTTCTCTAAACCGTCTGAAAGTATTTCGGTTTCCTAGATGAAGCCACATCTACTCTGTCAGACTTAAATCCCTTCTCTGAACAGTCTTAAGGTGTAGTGGTTTCCTAGATGAAGTTGTGTGTGCTCTGTCAGACTTAAATCCCTTCTCTGAACAGTCCGAAGGAGTTGTGGTTTCCTAGATGAAGCCACATCTACTCTGTCAGACTTAAATCCCTTCTCTGAACAGGTTGAAGGTGTTGTGGTTTCCTAGATGAAGTTACTTCTGCTCTGTCAGACTTAAATCCCTTCTCTGAACAGTCTGAAGCTGTTGTGGTTTCCTAGATGAAGCCACATCTACTCTGTCAGACTTAAATCCCTTCTCTAAACAGTCTGAAGGTGTTGTGATTTGTTAGATGAAGTCATGTCTGCTCTGTCAGACTTAAATCCCTTCTCTGAACAGTCTGAAGGTGTTTTGGTTTCTAGATGAAGCCACATCTACTCTGTCAGACTTAAATCCCTTCTCTGAACAGTCTGAAGGTGTTTTTGTTTCCTAGATGAAGCCACATCTACTCTGTCAGACTTAAATCCCTTCTCTAAACAGTCTGAAGGTGTTGTGGTTTGCTAGATGAAGTTACTTCTGCTCTGTCAGACTTAAATCCCTTCTCTGAACAGTCTGAAGGAGTTGTGGTTTCCTAGATGAATTCACCTCTACTGTGTCAGACGTCAATCCCTTCTCCAGTCAGTCTGAAGGTGTTGTGATTTGTTAGATGAAGTCATGTCTGCTCTGTCAGACTTAAATCCCTTCTCTGAACAGTCTGAAGGTGTTTTGGTTTCTAGATGAAGCCACATCTACTCTGTCAGACTTAAATCCCTTCTCTAAACAGTCTGAAGGTGTGGTGGTTTCCTAGATGAATTCACCTCTACTGTGTCAGACGTCAATCCCTTCTCCAGTCAGTCTGAAGGTGTTGTGGTTCCCTAGATGAAGTTATGTCTGCTCTGTCAGACTTAAATCCCTTCTCTGAACAGTCTGAAGGAGTTGTGGTTTCCTAGATGAAGTCACGTCTGCTCTGTCAGACTTAAATCCCTTCTCCAAACAGTCTGAAGGTGTTGTGGTTTCCTAAATGAAGTTGCGTATGCTCTGTTAGACTTAAATCCCTTCTCTGAACAGTCTGAAGGTGTTTTGGTTTCCTAGATGAAGCCACATCTACTCTGTCAGGCTTAAATCCCTTCTCTAAACCGTCTGAAAGTATTTCGGTTTCCTAGATGAAGCCACATCTACTCTGTCAGACTTAAATCCCTTCTCTGAACAGTCTTAAGGTGTAGTGGTTTCCTAGATGAAGTTGTGTGTGCTCTGTCAGACTTAAATCCCTTCTCTGAACAGTCTGAAGGAGTTGTGGTTTCGTAGATGAAGCCACATCTACTCTGTCAGACTTAAATCCCTTCTCTGAACAGTCTGAAGGTGTTTTTGTTTCCTAGATGAAGCCACATCTACTCTGTCAGACTTAAATCCCTTCTCTAAACAGTCTGAAGGTGTTGTGGTTTGCTAGATGAAGTTACTTCTGCTCTGTCAGACTTAAATCCCTTCTCTGAACAGTCTGAAGGAGTTGTGGTTTCCTAGATGAATTCACCTCTACTGTGTCAGACGTCAATCCCTTCTCCAGTCAGTCTGAAGGTGTTGTGATTTGTTAGACGAAGTCATGTCTGCTCTGTCAGACTTAAATCCCTTCTCTGAACAGTCTGAAGGTGTTTTGGTTTCTAGATGAAGCCACATCTACTCTGTCAGACTTAAATCCCTTCTCTAAACAGTCTGAAGGTGTGGTGGTTTCCTAGATGAATTCACCTCTACTGTGTCAGACGTCAATCCCTTCTCCAGTCAGTCTGAAGGTGTTGTGGTTCCCTAGATGAAGTTATGTCTGCTCTGTCAGACTTAAATCCCTTCTCTGAACAGTCTGAAGGAGTTTTGGTTTCCTAGATGAAGTCACGTCTGCTCTGTCAGACTTAAATCCCTTCTCCAAACAGTCTGAAGGTGTTGTGGTTTCCTAAATGAAGTTGCGTATGCTCTGTTAGACTTAAATCCCTTCTCTGAACAGTCTGAAGGTGTTTTGGTTTCCTAGATGAAGCCACATCTACTCTGTCAGGCTTAAATCCCTTCTGTAAACCGTCTGAAAGTATTTCGGTTTCCTAGATGAAGCCACATCTACTCTGTCAGACTTAAATCCCTTCTCTGAACAGTCTTAAGGTGTAGTGGTTTCCTAGATGAAGCCACATCTACTCTGTCAGACTTAAATCCCTTCTCTGAGCAGTCTGAAAGTGTTTCGGTTTCCTAGATGAAGCCACATGTACTCTGTCAGACTTAAATCCCTTCTCTGAACAGTCTGAAAGTGTTTCGGTTTCCTAGATGAAGCCACATCTACTCTGACAGACTTAAATCCCTTCTCTAAACAGTCTGAAGATGTGGTGGTTTGCTAGATGAAGTCACATCTGCTCTGTCAGACATAAATCCATTCTCTGAACAGTCTGAAGGTGTTGTGGTTTCCTAGATGAAGCCACATCTACTCTGTCAGACTTAAATCCCTTCTCTGAACAGTCTGAAGGTGTTGTGGTTTCCTAGATGAAATTGTGTGTGCTCTGTCATACTTAAATCCCTTCTCTGAACTGTCTGAAGGAGTTGTGGTTTCCTAGATGAAGCCACATCTACTCTGTCAGACTTAAATCCCTTCCCTGAACAGTCTGAAGGTGTTGTGGTTTCCTAGATGAAGCCACATCTACTCTGTCAGACTTAAATCCCTTCTCTAAACAGTCTGAAGGTGTTGTGGTTTCCTAGATGAAGCTACATCTACTCTGTCAGACTTAAATCCCTTCTCTGAGCAGTCTGAAGCTGTTATGGTTTGCTAGATGAAGCCACGACTGCTCTGTCAGACGTAAATCCCTTCTCTAAACAGTCTGAAAGTGTTTCGGTTTCCTAGATGAAGCCACATCTACTCTGTCAGACTTAAATCCCTTCTCTGAGCAGTCTGAAGCTGTTATGGTTTGCTAGATGAAGTCACGACTGCTCTGTCAGACTTAAATACCTTCTCTAAACAGTGTGAAAGTGTTTCGGTTTCCTAGAAGAATTCAACTCTACTGTGTCAGACGTAAATCCCTTCTCTAGTCAGTCTGAAGGTGTTGTGGTTCCCTAGATGAAGTTATGTCTGCTCTCTCAGACTTAAATCCCTTCTCTGATCAGTCCGAATGAGTTGTGGTTTCCTAGATGAAGCCACATCTACTCTGTCAGACTTAAATCCCTTCTCTAAACAGTCTGAAGGTGTTGTGGTTTGCTAGATGAAGTTACTTCTGCTCTGTCAGACTTAAATCCCTTCTCTGAACAGTCTGAAGCTGTTGTGGTTTCCTAGATGAAGCCACATCTACTCTGTCAGACTTAAATCCCTTCTCTGAACAGTCTGAAGGTGTTGTGGTTTGCTAGAGGAAGTCACGTCTGCTCTGTCAGACTGAAATCCCTTCTCTAAACAGTCTGAGGGTGTTGTGGTTTCATAGATGGAGTCACGTCTGCTCTGTCAGGCGGAAATCCCTTCTCTGAACAGTCTGAAGGTGTTTTGGTTTCCTAGATGAAGCCACATCTACTCTGTCAGGCTTAAATCCCTTCTCTAAACCGTCTGAAAGTATTTCGGTTTCCTAGATGAAGCCACATCTACTCAGTCAGACTTAAATCCCTTCTCTGAACAGTCTTAAGGTGTAGTGGTTTCCTAGATGAAGTTGTGTGTGCTCTGTCAGACTTAAATCCCTTCTCTGAACAGTCTGAAGGAGTTGTGGTTTCGTAGATGAAGCCACATCTACTCTGTCAGACTTAAATCCCTTCTCTGAACAGTCTGAAGGTGTTTTTGTTTCCTAGATGAAGCCACATCTACTCTGTCAGACTTAAATCCCTTCTCTAAACAGTCTGAAGGTGTTGTGGTTTGCTAGATGAAGTTACTTCTGCTCTGTCAGACTTAAATCCCTTCTCTGAACAGTCTGAAGGAGTTGTGGTTTCCTAGATGAATTCACCTCTACTGTGTCAGACGTCAATCCCTTCTCCAGTCAGTCTGAAGGTGTTGTGATTTGTTAGATGAAGTCATGTCTGCTCTGTCAGACTTAAATCCCTTCTCTGAACAGTCTGAAGGTGTTTTGGTTTCTAGATGAAGCCACATCTACTCTGTCAGACTTAAATCCCTTCTCTAAACAGTGTGAGGGTGTGGTGGTTTCCTAGATGAATTCACCTCTACTGTGTCAGACGTCAATCCCTTCTCCAGTCAGTCTGAAGGTGTTGTGGTTCCCTAGATGAAGTTATGTCTGCTCTGTCAGACTTAAATCCCTTCTCTGAACAGTCTGAAGGAGTTGTGGTTTCCTAGATGAAGTCACGTCTGCTCTGTCAGACTTAAATCCCTTCTCCAAACAGTCTGAAGGTGTTGTGGTTTCCTAAATGAAGTTGCGTATGCTCTGTTAGACTTAAATCCCTTCTCTGAACAGTCTGAAGGTGTTTTGGTTTCCTAGATGAAGCCACATCTACTCTGTCAGGCTTAAATCCCTTCTCTAAACCGTCTGAAAGTATTTCGGTTTCCTAGATGAAGCCACATCTACTCTGTCAGACTTAAATCCCTTCTCTGAACAGTCTTAAGGTGTAGTGGTTTCCTAGATGAAGTTGTGTGTGCTCTGTCAGACTTAAATCCCTTCTCTGAACAGTCCGAAGGAGTTGTGGTTTCCTAGATGAAGCCACATCTACTCTGTCAGACTTAAATCCCTTCTCTGAACAGGTTGAAGGTGTTGTGGTTTCCTAGATGAAGTTACTTCTGCTCTGTCAGACTTAAATCCCTTCTCTGAACAGTCTGAAGCTGTTGTGGTTTCCTAGATGAAGCCACATCTACTCTGTCAGACTTAAATCCCTTCTCTAAACAGTCTGAAGGTGTTGTGATTTGTTAGATGAAGTCATGTCTGCTCTGTCAGACTTAAATCCCTTCTCTGAACAGTCTGAAGGTGTTTTGGTTTCTAGATGAAGCCACATCTACTCTGTCAGACTTAAATCCCTTCTCTGAACAGTCTGAAGGTGTTTTTGTTTCCTAGATGAAGCCACATCTACTCTGTCAGACTTAAATCCCTTCTCTAAACAGTCTGAAGGTGTTGTGGTTTGCTAGATGAAGTTACTTCTGCTCTGTCAGACTTAAATCCCTTCTCTGAACAGTCTGAAGGAGTTGTGGTTTCCTAGATGAATTCACCTCTACTGTGTCAGACGTCAATCCCTTCTCCAGTCAGTCTGAAGGTGTTGTGATTTGTTAGATGAAGTCATGTCTGCTCTGTCAGACTTAAATCCCTTCTCTGAACAGTCTGAAGGTGTTTTGGTTTCCTAGATGAAGCCACATCTACTCTGTCAGGCTTAAATCCCTTCTCTAAACCGTCTGAAAGTATTTCGGTTTCCTAGATGAAGCCACATCTACTCTGTCAGACTTAAATCCCTTCTCTGAACAGTCTTAAGGTGTAGTGGTTTCCTAGATGAAGTTGTGTGTGCTCTGTCAGACTTAAATCCCTTCTCTGAACAGTCTGAAGGAGTTGTGGTTTCGTAGATGAAGCCACATCTACTCTGTCAGACTTAAATCCCTTCTCTGAACAGTCTGAAGGTGTTTTTGTTTCCTAGATGAAGCCACATCTACTCTGTCAGACTTAAATCCCTTCTCTAAACAGTCTGAAGGTGTTGTGGTTTGCTAGATGAAGTTACTTCTGCTCTGTCAGACTTAAATCCCTTCTCTGAACAGTCTGAAGGAGTTGTGGTTTCCTAGATGAATTCACCTCTACTGTGTCAGACGTCAATCCCTTCTCCAGTCAGTCTGAAGGTGTTGTGATTTGTTAGACGAAGTCATGTCTGCTCTGTCAGACTTAAATCCCTTCTCTGAACAGTCTGAAGGTGTTTTGGTTTCTAGATGAAGCCACATCTACTCTGTCAGACTTAAATCCCTTCTCTAAACAGTCTGAAGGTGTGGTGGTTTCCTAGATGAATTCACCTCTACTGTGTCAGACGTCAATCCCTTCTCCAGTCAGTCTGAAGGTGTTGTGGTTCCCTAGATGAAGTTATGTCTGCTCTGTCAGACTTAAATCCCTTCTCTGAACAGTCTGAAGGAGTTTTGGTTTCCTAGATGAAGTCACGTCTGCTCTGTCAGACTTAAATCCCTTCTCCAAACAGTCTGAAGGTGTTGTGGTTTCCTAAATGAAGTTGCGTATGCTCTGTTAGACTTAAATCCCTTCTCTGAACAGTCTGAAGGTGTTTTGGTTTCCTAGATGAAGCCACATCTACTCTGTCAGGCTTAAATCCCTTCTGTAAACCGTCTGAAAGTATTTCGGTTTCCTAGATGAAGCCACATCTACTCTGTCAGACTTAAATCCCTTCTCTGAACAGTCTTAAGGTGTAGTGGTTTCCTAGATGAAGTTGTGTGTGCTCTGTCAGACTTAAATCCCTTCTCTGAACAGTCTGAAGGAGTTGTGGTTTCGTAGATGAAGCCACATCTACTCTGTCAGACTTAAATCCCTTCTCTGAACAGTCTGAAGGTGTGGTGGTTTCCTAGATGAAGCCACATCTACTCTGTCAGACTTAAATCCCTTCTCTAAACAGTCTGAAGGTGTTGTGGTTTGCTAGATGAAGTTACTTCTGCTCTGTCAGACTTAAATCCCTTCTCTGAACAGTCTGAAGCTGTTGTGGTTTCCTAGATGAAGCCACATCTACTCTGTCAGACTTAAATCCCTTCTCTGAACAGTCTGAAGGTGTTGTGGTTTGCTAGAGGAAGTCACGTCTGCTCTGTCAGACTGAAATCCCTTCTCTAAACAGTCTGAAGGTGTTGTGGTTTCATAGATGGAGTCACGTCTGCTCTGTCAGGCTTAAATCCCTTCTCTGAACAGTCTGAAGGTGTTGTGGTTTCATAGATGAAGTCATGTCTGCTCTATCAGGCTTAAATCCCTTCTCTAAACAGTCTGATGGTGTGGTTTCCTAGATGAAGTCACGTCTGCTCTGTCAGACTTAAATCCCTTCTCCAAACAGTCTGAAGGTGTTGTGGTTTGCTAGATGAAGTCACGTCTGCTCTGTCAGACTGAAATCCCTTCTCTAAACAGTCTGAAGGTGTTGTGGTTTCATAGATGAAGTCACGTCTGCTTTGTCAGGCTTAAATCCCTTCTCTGAACAGTCTGAAGGTGTGGTTTCCTAGATGAAGTCACGTCTGCTCTGTCAGACTTAAATCCCTTCCCCAAACAGTCTGAAGGTGTTGTGGTTTCCTAGATGAAGTTGCGTGTGCTCTGTCAGACGTAAATCCCTTCTCTAAACAGTCTGAAAGTGTTTCGGTTTCCTAGATGAAGTGACGTCTGCTCTGTCAGACTGAAATCCCTTCTCTAAACAGTCTGAAGGTGTTGTGGTTTCATAGATGAAGTCACGTCTGCTCTGTCAGGCTTAAATCCCTTCTCTGAACAGTCTGAAGGTGTGGTTTCCTAGATGAAGTCACGTCTGCTCTGTCAGACTTAAATCCCTTCCCCAAACAGTCTGAAGGTGTTGTGGTTTCCTAGATGAAGTTGCGTGTGCTCTGTCAGACGTAAATCCCTTCTCTAAACAGTCTGAAAGTGTTTCGGTTTCCTAGATGAAGCCACATCTACTCTGTCAGACTTAAATCCCTTCTCTGAGCAGTCTGAAGCTGTTATGGTTTGCTAGATGAAGTCACGACTGCTCTGTCAGACTTAAATCCCTTCTCTAAACAGTCTGAAAGTGTTTCGGTTTCCTAGAAGAATTCAACTCTACTGTGTCAGACGTAAATCCCTTCTCTAGTCAGTCTGAAGGTGTTGTGGTTCCCTAGATGAAGTTATGTCTGCTCTGTCAGACTTAAATCCCTTCTCTGAACAGTCCGAAGGAGTTGTGGTTTCCTAGATGAAGCCACATCTACTCTGTCAGACTTAAATCCCTTCTCTGAACAGGTTGAAGGTGTTGTGGTTTCCTAGATGAAGTTACTTCTGCTCTGTCAGACTTAAATCCCTTCTCTGAACAGTCTGAAGCTGTTGTGGTTTCCTAGATGAAGCCACATCTACTCTGTCAGACTTAAATCCCTTCTCTGAACAGTCTGAAGGTGTTTTGGTTTCTAGATGAAGCCACATCTACTCTGTCAGACTTAAATCCCTTCTCTAAACAGTCTGAAGGTGTGGTGGTTTCCTAGATGAATTCACCTCTACTGTGTCAGACGTCAATCCCTTCTCCAGTCAGTCTGAAGGTGTTGTGGTTCCCTAGATGAAGCCACGTCTACTCTGTCAGACTTAAATCCCTTCTCTAAACAGTCTGAAGGTGTTGTGATTTCCTAGATGAAGCCAAATCTACTCTGTCAGACTTAAATCCCTTATCTAAACAGCCTGAAGGTGTGGTGGTTTCCTAGATGAAGTCACGTCTGCTCTGTCAGACTGAAATCCCTTCTCTAAACAGTCTGAGGGTGTTGTGGTTTCATAGATGGAGTCACGTCTGCTCTGTCAGGCGGAAATCCCTTCTCTGAACAGTCTGAAGGTGTTTTGGTTTCCTAGATGAAGCCACATCTACTCTGTCAGGCTTAAATCCCTTCTCTAAACCGTCTGAAAGTATTTCGGTTTCCTAGATGAAGCCACATCTACTCTGTCAGACTTAAATCCCTTCTCTGAACAGTCTTAAGGTGTAGTGGTTTCCTAGATGAAGTTGTGTGTGCTCTGTCAGACTTAAATCCCTTCTCTGAACAGTCTGAAGGAGTTGTGGTTTCGTAGATGAAGCCACATCTACTCTGTCAGACTTAAATCCCTTCTCTGAACAGTCTGAAGGTGTTTTTGTTTCCTAGATGAAGCCACATCTACTCTGTCAGACTTAAATCCCTTCTCTAAACAGTCTGAAGGTGTTGTGGTTTGCTAGATGAAGTTACTTCTGCTCTGTCAGACTTAAATCCCTTCTCTGAACAGTCTGAAGGAGTTGTGGTTTCCTAGATGAATTCACCTCTACTGTGTCAGACGTCAATCCCTTCTCCAGTCAGTCTGAAGGTGTTGTGATTTGTTAGATGAAGTCATGTCTGCTCTGTCAGACTTAAATCCCTTCTCTGAACAGTCTGAAGGTGTTTTGGTTTCTAGATGAAGCCACATCTACTCTGTCAGACTTAAATCCCTTCTCTAAACAGTGTGAAGGTGTGGTGGTTTCCTAGATGAATTCACCTCTACTGTGTCAGACGTCAATCCCTTCTCCAGTCAGTCTGAAGGTGTTGTGGTTCCCTAGATGAAGTTATGTCTGCTCTGTCAGACTTAAATCCCTTCTCTGAACAGTTTGAAGGAGTTGTGGTTTCCTAGATGAAGTCACGTCTGCTCTGTCAGACTTAAATCCCTTCTCCAAACAGTCTGAAGGTGTTGTGGTTTCCTAAATGAAGTTGCGTATGCTCTGTTAGACTTAAATCCCTTCTCTGAACAGTCTGAAGGTGTTTTGGTTTCCTAGATGAAGCCACATCTACTCTGTCAGGCTTAAATCCCTTCTCTAAACCGTCTGAAAGTATTTCGGTTTCCTAGATGAAGCCACATCTACTCTGTCAGACTTAAATCCCTTCTCTGAACAGTCTTAAGGTGTAGTGGTTTCCTAGATGAAGTTGTGTGTGCTCTGTCAGACTTAAATCCCTTCTCTGAACAGTCCGAAGGAGTTGTGGTTTCCTAGATGAAGCCACATCTACTCTGTCAGACTTAAATCCCTTCTCTGAACAGGTTGAAGGTGTTGTGGTTTCCTAGATGAAGTTACTTCTGCTCTGTCAGACTTAAATCCCTTCTCTGAACAGTCTGAAGCTGTTGTGGTTTCCTAGATGAAGCCACATCTACTCTGTCAGACTTAAATCCCTTCTCTAAACAGTCTGAAGGTGTTGTGATTTGTTAGATGAAGTCATGTCTGCTCTGTCAGACTTAAATCCCTTCTCTGAACAGTCTGAAGGTGTTTTGGTTTCTAGATGAAGCCACATCTACTCTGTCAGACTTAAATCCCTTCTCTGAACAGTCTGAAGGTGTTTTTGTTTCCTAGATGAAGCCACATCTACTCTGTCAGACTTAAATCCCTTCTCTAAACAGTCTGAAGGTGTTGTGGTTTGCTAGATGAAGTTACTTCTGCTCTGTCAGACTTAAATCCCTTCTCTGAACAGTCTGAAGGAGTTGTGGTTTCCTAGATGAATTCACCTCTACTGTGTCAGACGTCAATCCCTTCTCCAGTCAGTCTGAAGGTGTTGTGATTTGTTAGATGAAGTCATGTCTGCTCTGTCAGACTTAAATCCCTTCTCTGAACAGTCTGAAGGTGTTTTGGTTTCTAGATGAAGCCACATCTACTCTGTCAGACTTAAATCCCTTCTCTAAACAGTCTGAAGGTGTGGTGGTTTCCTAGATGAATTCACCTCTACTGTGTCAGACGTCAATCCCTTCTCCAGTCAGTCTGAAGGTGTTGTGGTTCCCTAGATGAAGTTATGTCTGCTCTGTCAGACTTAAATCCCTTCTCTGAACAGTCTGAAGGAGTTGTGGTTTCCTAGATGAAGTCACGTCTGCTCTGTCAGACTTAAATCCCTTCTCCAAACAGTCTGAAGGTGTTGTGGTTTCCTAAATGAAGTTGCGTATGCTCTGTTAGACTTAAATCCCTTCTCTGAACAGTCTGAAGGTGTTTTGGTTTCCTAGATGAAGCCACATCTACTCTGTCAGGCTTAAATCCCTTCTCTAAACCGTCTGAAAGTATTTCGGTTTCCTAGATGAAGCCACATCTACTCTGTCAGACTTAAATCCCTTCTCTGAACAGTCTTAAGGTGTAGTGGTTTCCTAGATGAAGTTGTGTGTGCTCTGTCAGACTTAAATCCCTTCTCTGAACAGTCTGAAGGAGTTGTGGTTTCGTAGATGAAGCCACATCTACTCTGTCAGACTTAAATCCTTTCTCTGAGCAGTCTGAAGGTGTTTTTGTTTCCTAGATGAAGCCACATCTACTCTGTCAGACTTAAATCCCTTCTCTAAACAGTCTGAAGGTGTTGTGGTTTGCTAGATGAAGTTACTTCTGCTCTGTCAGACTTAAATCCCTTCTCTGAACAGTCTGAAGGAGTTGTGGTTTCCTAGATGAATTCACCTCTACTGTGTCAGACGTCAATCCCTTCTCCAGTCAGTCTGAAGGTGTTGTGATTTGTTATACGAAGTCATGTCTGCTCTGTCAGACTTAAATCCCTTCTCTGAACAGTCTGAAGGTGTTTTGGTTTCTAGATGAAGCCACATCTACTCTGTCAGACTTAAATCCCTTCTCTAAACAGTCTGAAGGTGTGGTGGTTTCCTAGATGAATTCACCTCTACTGTGTCAGACGTCAATCCCTTCTCCAGTCAGTCTGAAGGTGTTGTGGTTCCCTAGATGAAGTTATGTCTGCTCTGTCAGACTTAAATCCCTTCTCTGAACAGTCTGAAGGAGTTTTGGTTTCCTAGATGAAGTCACGTCTGCTCTGTCAGACTTAAATCCCTTCTCCAAACAGTCTGAAGGTGTTGTGGTTTCCTAAATGAAGTTGCGTATGCTCTGTTAGACTTAAATCCCTTCTCTGAACAGTCTGAAGGTGTTTTGGTTTCCTAGATGAAGCCACATCTACTCTGTCAGGCTTAAATCCCTTCTCTAAACCGTCTGAAAGTATTTCGGTTTCCTAGATGAAGCCACATCTACTCTGTCAGACTTAAATCCCTTCTCTGAACAGTCTTAAGGTGTAGTGGTTTCCTAGATGAAGTTGTGTGTGCTCTGTCAGACTTAAATCCCTTCTCTGAACAGTCTGAAGGAGTTGTGGTTTCGTAGATGAAGCCACATCTACTCTGTCAGACTTAAATCCCTTCTCTGAACAGTCTGAAGGTGTTTTTGTTTCCTAGATGAAGCCACATCTACTCTGTCAGACTTAAATCCCTTCTCTAAACAGTCTGAAGGTGTTGTGGTTTGCTAGATGAAGTTACTTCTGCTCTGTCAGACTTAAATCCCTTCTCTGAACAGTCTGAAGCTGTTGTGGTTTCCTAGATGAAGCCACATCTACTCTGTCAGACTTAAATCCCTTCTCTGAACAGTCTGAAGGTGTTGTGGTTTGCTAGAGGAAGTCACGTCTGCTCTGTCAGACTGAAATCCCTTCTCTAAACAGTCTGAAGGTGTTGTGGTTTCATAGATGGAGTCACGTCTGCTCTGTCAGGCTGAAATCCCTTCTCTGAACAGTCTGAAGGTGTTGTGGTTTCATAGATGAAGTCATGTCTGCTCTATCAGGCTTAAATCCCTTCTCTAAACAGTCTGATGGTGTGGTTTCCTAAATGAAGTCACGTCTGCTCTGTCAGACTTAAATCCCTTCTCCAAACAGTCTGAAGGTGTTGTGGTTTGCTAGATGAAGTCACGTCTGCTCTGTCAGACTGAAATCCCTTCTCTAAACAGTCTGAAGGTGTTGTGGTTTCATAGATGAAGTCACGTCTGCTCTGTCAGGCTTAAATCCTTTCTCTGAACAGTCTGAAGGTGTGGTTTCCTAGATGAAGTCACGTCTGCTCTGTCAGACTTAAATCCCTTCCCCAAACAGTCTGAAGGTGTTGTGGTTTCCTAGATGAAGTTGCGTGTGCTCTGTCAGACGTAAATCCCTTCTCTAAACAGTCTGAAAGTGTTTCGGTTTCCTAGATGAAGCCACATCTACTCTGTCAGACTTAAATCCCTTCTCTGAGCAGTCTGAAGCTGTTATGGTTTGCTAGATGAAGTCACGACTGCTCTGTCAGACTTAAATCCCTTCTCTAAACAGTCTGAAAGTGTTTCGGTTTCCTAGAAGAATTCAACTCTACTGTGTCAGACGTAAATCCCTTCTCTAGTCAGTCTGAAGGTGTTGTGGTTCCCTAGATGAAGTTATGTCTGCTCTGTCAGACTTAAATCCCTTCTCTGAACAGTCCGAAGGAGTTGTGGTTTCCTAGATGAAGCCACATCTACTCTGTCAGACTTAAATCCCTTCTCTGAACAGGTTGAAGGTGTTGTGGTTTCCTAGATGAAGTTACTTCTGCTCTGTCAGACTTAAATCCCTTCTCTGAACAGTCTGAAGCTGTTGTGGTTTCCTAGATGAAGCCACATCTACTCTGTCAGACTTAAATCCCTTCTCTGAACAGTCTGAAGGTGTTTTGGTTTCTAGATGAAGCCACATCTACTCTGTCAGACTTAAATCCCTTCTCTAAACAGTCTGAAGGTGTGGTGGTTTCCTAGATGAATTCACCTCTACTGTGTCAGACGTCAATCCCTTCTCCAGTCAGTCTGAAGGTGTTGTGGTTCCCTAGATGAAGTTATGTCTGCTCTGTCAGACTTAAATCCCTTATCTAAACAGTCTGAAGGTGTGGTGGTTTCCTAGATGAAGTCACGTCTACTGTGTCAGACTTAAATCCCTTTTCTGAAAAGTCTGAAAGTGTTTCCGTTTCCTAGATGAAGCCACATCTGGTCTGTCAGACTTAAATCCCTTCTCTGAACAGTCTGAAGGTGTTTTGGTTTGCTAGATGAAGTCACGTCTGCTCTGTCAGACTTAAATCCCTTCTCTGAATAGTCTGAAGGTGTTGTGGTTTGCTAGATGAAGTCACATCTACTCTGTCAGACTTAAATCCCTTTTCTGCACAGTCTGAAAGTGTTTCCCTTTCCTAGATGAAGCCACATCTGCTCTGTCAGACTTAAATCCCTTCTCTGAACAGTCTGAATGTGTTGTGGTTTCCTAGATGAAGTCAAGTCTACTCTGTCAGACTTAAATCCCTTCTCTGAACAGTCTGAAGGTGTTGTGGTTCCCTAGATGAAGTCACGTCTGCTCTGTTAGACTTAAATCCCTTCTCTGAACAGTCTGAAGGTGTTGTGGTTTCCTTGATGAAGTCATGTCTACTCTGTCAGACTTAAATCCCTTATGTAAACAGTTTGAAGGTGTTTCGGTTTCCTAGATGAAGCGACATCTACTCTGTCAGACTTAAATCCCTTCTCTGAATAGTCTGAAGGTGTTGTGGTTTCCTAGGTGAAGTCAAGTCTGCTGTTTCAGACTTAAATCCCTTCTCTGAACAGTCTGAAGGTGTTGTGGTTTCCTATATGAAGTCACGTCTGATCTGTCAGACTTAAATCCCTTCTCTGAACAGTCTGAAGGTGTTTCCGTTTCCTAGATGAAGCCACATCTACTCTGTCAGACTTAAATCCCTTCTCTAAACAGTCTGAAGGTGTTGTGGTTTCCTAGATGAAGTCATGTCTGCTCTGTCAGGCTGAAATCCCTTCTCTAAACAGTCTGAAGGTCTTGTGGTTTCCTAGATGAAGTCACCTCTACTTATCAACATGTGTTTTTCCATCGATTGAACTTGTGCCTAATTTCTTGGTGTTGCTGGAAGCACAATTGGCAGTGATGATAGGTGGGGACACTGTATAGGATTATATGTGCTGCCGCTGCAATTAGTGACTTGTAAAGATGGTGGGCTTCCTCTACAGTTGTGTGCGGATGTGGGGGCAATACCACGAGCCTCTGCACCCCTTTGTTTTCATGCATCTGCTGAAAACATGGAGCTTCTTCAAGCATTGTACTTTGCTTACAGTTGCTTATCTAGGACATTCAATGTTTCAGAATGGATTTCCCAATTAAATGTCATATGTGTGTCATTTCAGAAATAGAGGCCGTGGTTCAAACCAACCTGAGGCCTGTCCACAGAATCTCAGTATCCATGGCGATGGCCACTCAGCAGAAGATGGCAGCAGCTTCAGATAAGCAGTCATCCACCTTCCTGTCCCAGGCTCCCAAGCAGCATCCTGAAGAGAGAAAACATACCACTGTTGCCCAGCCGAGCACCCAGCAGGGTGTGTCCCCTTCCGTCATAACCACTCTGCTGCTCGTCCCCCTGTTGCTGGTTATTTCCATTGGCATCTTCATCCGCTGGAAGAAGAGCAGAATGTATGGAGGTAAGAGTAGGCCTATTCAACATGGCATTCGTTTACAGTGTGGCAAAAACAAAGAGAAACATGACATGAATTAATTGCTCAGCGAGGGTAAGAATTTCAGTCCAAAGACGTGTAGGTCAGGTGAATCGGCCATACGAAATTGTCCCTAGTTATGAGTGTGTGTGTGTTTGTGTATGTGTGTGATGGTCAGGCAGCCTGTCCAGGGTGTCTCCCCGCCTGCTGCCCAATGACTGCTGGGATAGGCTCCAGCATCCCCAAGACCCTGACAGCAGGATAAACGGTTCGGAATGGATGGATGGATGGATGGATGGTGGCTATACTGCTTATTCTAGTACAAAATGTGGTTATTAAATGAAATATTCAGTGGTTATGGAAAGTGTCCTCTTCCACTTCATCCTAGCTCTTTATAACACAGTATTAGAAAAAAAAAAAAGGTTCTGAAGGAAAACAACACGGGGATCACTGGTTCGAATCCCCGTGTTACCTCCGGCTTGGTTGGGCGTCTCAACAGACACATGTCTGCGGGTGGGAAGCCGGATATGGGTATGTGTCCTGGTCGCTGCACTAGTGCCTCCTCTGGTCCGTCGGGGTGCCTGTTCGTGGGAGGGGGGACTGGGGGGAATAATGTGGTCCTCCCATGCGCTACGTCCCCCTGGTGAAACTCCTCACTGTCAGGTGAAAAGAAGCGGCTGGTGACTCCACATGTATGGGAGGAGACATGTGGTAGTCTGCAGCCCTCCCTGGATCAGGAGAGTGAGTGGAGCAGCGACTGTAATGGCTCGGAAGAGTGGGGTAATTTGGCCAAGTACAATTGGGGAGAAAGGGGGGGGGGCTTGGGGGTAAGCTGAACTTCTTTGAGGAAAAGTAACCCGTTTTATGTTTTCTTAATCTTGGTCCTCTGATATATAGACTAGTTCTCATTTCTCACCGAGTTCCATCTTGATATTGGCGATTTCATTTTATAAATGGAATTTAGTTTCTTGTAAAGCACTTTGTGACAGATGTGTTTGATGAAGTTTATTATGATATTTATTACATCAACTGTACATTAATTTATTGCAAAAGATGAAAACAAAGGCAAATCAAATTTCCCAAAGGCTGAAGTCCGGAATTTCTGTCAGCCATTGTCATGATGCCAAAAACACTACCACTGCCTCGTAGCCATGCATCTGATGTGCTTTGTGTATCGGCTAGTGTTGAACTCAGACATTCCCTCTCAACAGATGGCTGTGATGTCAAACTAGAGTCCTCGGGTGGAGGAGTCTTCGGGAAACTAAGAGGTATGTTGTGTTGTGTTGTGTTACCCTTACAGGGAAGGGGACATTCAAATTGGAAAGTTTTAAATATTTTTACAGGCACTTATTTGATTTTATTTTGATTTGGATAAAAAAAGACAATTTCTTCAAATAAAAAAAAAGAACTTGATTTTATTGCATAAAACAGAAGTCAACCCAATTTTATGGCCATCACAGAGAGGTGAGCCAGTTCATCTGGACACGATGTGCATGAGAGAAATGTTTCATCATCATCTAAGTGACCTCTTCAGTCTTACCTGACTGCAGGTATCCCACCCTTATAAACAATACAGTGGCACAATATAAAAATAATAATAATAAACTTTATTTGTATAACACTTTTCAAAAAAGGGTTACAAAGTGCTTCAAAGAACAACATGAAGCAGTTAAAAATGACACACGCAATAAAATTGTAAAATAAAAAGCACTAACAAATAACACCATAAAATAAGAGCAAAAGGGAAGAGAGCAATTTGTTACTTGAAGCAATTACAAAAATAAGAGTAAAAATAAAAACAGTATAAATAAATAAAAACAAATATCAAACATTTGTAAAAGCTTTCATAAAAAGAAAAGTTTTAAGACGAGATGTAAAAGAAGCTGGAGACTTGGTTTGTCTTAGTTCGACAGGAAGACATAGTGTGGGGCTCTAACAGCAAAAGCCCGGTCACCCTTTGTAACAAACCGAGACCTGGGAATAACCAGCAGGGCTCCATCTGCGGATATTAATGGTGGAGGGGCCATATACCAGGGCAATAAATGAGAAATGTATGTAGGAGCAAGACCATTTAAAGCCTTAAAAGTGAGCAATAACATTTTAAAATCAATTCAAAATGTAACCGGGAGCCAGTGTAGGGAGTCAAGCACAGGAGTGATATGGTCATGCCTCTCTGTCACGGTAATGAGCCAAGTAGCGGCGTGTAGTACCAACTGCAGATGGTGGAGGGACCCCTTGCTAGGCTGCTAGGATCTGTGGGTTTTAGTGTCGTCTGCATAAAAATGGTAAAACATAATGATTTTGAATGACCTGGCAAAGAGGCAGCGTGTATATAGAAAACAGAAGGGGGCCAAGAACTAAGCCTTGAGGGACACCACAAGTCAACTGAGCCATCGAGGAAGTAGAGTTACCCAGAACAACAGAAAAAGTTCTGTTGGTGAGGTAAGAGTGTAATAAACTAAGAGCTGAGCCCATAATGCTTACTCAAGTCTCTAAGCAATGTAAGAGGATACTGTGATCGACTGTATCAAAAGCAGCACTTATGTCTAAAAGAACTAAAGTCGAGTAGTCACCTCTGTCTGCAGTCAACAGTAGGTCGTTAGTAACCTTAACTAATGCTGTCTCGGCACTATGAAGTGCAGTCAACAGTGGATCATTAGTAACCTTAACTAGGGCTGTCTCGGTACTATGAAGTGCTCGAAAATCAGACTGGAAACTTAAAAAAATTATTAGTGTTTATAAAAGATATCAGTTGAGATGAAATTACTTTCTCCAGAACCTTAGATTAAAAAAAAGACAATGTAGAGATTGGTCTGTAGTTACTTAAGGACAGGGGATCTAAATTAGGTTTCTTCGGCAATGGGTGAACAATGGCATGCTTAAAACTGTCTGAAAAAAGAACCAGAGGCCAGAGAATTATTGAGAATTTGCAGAGTAATGGGTCTAACAGTGGAAAATACCTCTTTGAGCAGCTTAATGGGGATGATGTCTACGATGCAGGGGGAGGAGTTCGTACTGTACTCTCTAACACTGAAATTGTAATCAGTTGAAACTGGGTAAAAGGGGCAGAACTGGGAACATGGGGAATGGAAAGAATGCAAGGGCCAGGCTGGATTTGGGACCTGATATTCTCCACCTTATTTACAAAATGTGTGAGAATATTTTCAGATAGCTTAACATCAGGTTCAAAAAAGAAGTGGAGAGACCATTAATAACAGAACCAATTACCCTAAAGAGAACTTTAGGATTGTGGCTATTTCTAGATATCACTTCAGAGAAGTACACTGATCTCGCATCCTTACCTGCCTTCTGGTAAATTAACATTTTGTTTTTAAGGGTGTTATGTGCTAATTCGGACTTACTGACCTTCCATTATCATTCTGATTTTCTACAGATCCTTCTAAGGACATGAGTCTGGTCATTCAGTCAGGGGAGGTTATTTGATTTTTGTTTCCTAGTTTTAAACGGTGCAACTTGGTCAGGGATGGATAGGCACTGATCATTGAATGAATTTAACAGTGTATCTGGATTGAGAGAGGATATGGTGGAATTAAAGGGTGACGAGTTAAAAGCATCACAGAATTTAACTGCAGAGCCAGCGTTGAGCATGCGAGTGCGTGTTTTAGGATAGTGACTAGGAATAGAGAGCTGTAGTGGGACTTAGAAAATGACAACTTAATAGTCAGTTACAAGCATATCCACCAGAAAGGGCACTAGAAAGAGAAACCAGACGAGAGCACAAGGTCTAAGATGTGGCCTTTGGGATGTGTGGCCCCTTTAACAGATTGAATGAGGTTAAAAAAGACTCTATAACCTCAAAAAAATGTGACGTCAAGGAACGGGAAGGACAGTACACATGAATATTAAAATCACCAAGAATAAGCATCCTGTTATATTCGGGTATGACAATGGATAGACGCTCAGAAAACTCAGAAGTAAAACTAACTGAATTAGAGGGCCTGAAGATGCATGCATGAAGATGAAACTTAAACCTCAAAGGAGATAAAATTACCAAAAGTAACAGGGTGGCACTTAAGACCTAAATTATAAAAAGCAGTTAGGCCACCCCCTCTTCCGCAGGATCTGGGAATATGAAAATATGCAAAATCAGGGGGTCTAGTCTCAATCAGGGGAACAGTGTCCCTCTGGGGACAGTCATGTCTCAGTAATCATAACGACCAAAAACAACCATCAGTTTCATATGCAAATTACCGTGACCATTAACTAGAGTTACAATGGCCATGTTTGCTATTCACAGAGGATTGGGGAATAGTTGCAATCACAGCATTGTTAGATGGTGACAGATGTACTCTTAGCCCCCCTCAGCTCAGGGATGGTCGTTCCCTCGTCACATAGATGGCCTCTTTGACTCCCCGTTCAAACCAGCGTTCCTCCCTATCCACTGTATTGTTTATAAGGGTGGGATACCTGCAGTCACTGTATTGTTTATAAGGGTGGGGACACCTGCAGGCACTGTATTGTTCATAAGGGTGGTGATACCTGCAGTCACTGTATTGTTTATAAGGGTGGGGATACCTGCAGTCACTGTATTGTTTATAAGGGTGGGGATACCTGCAGTCACTGTATTGTTTATAAGGGTGGGGGACACCTGCAGGCACTGTATTGTTTATAAGGGTTGGGACACCTGCAGGCACTGTATTGTTTATAAGGCTGAGGACATCTGCAGTCACTGTATTGTTTATAAGGCTGAGGACACCTGCAGCCAGATGAGACTGAAGAGGTCACTTAGATGATGATGAAACGTTTCTCTCAACAAACGTTGTGTTCAGATGAACTGATTCACCTTTCTGTGATTTCCTTACCTGGATTATTGAGCATACATAAATACAATTTTATTGCCACCCATCATTAGATATATGTCCTTTTTTAATTGTTACCATGCTTATTAAAAGCAAAGACAATTTTACAAAACAGTATATATTAGTTTGGAAATGGGCTTCAATTGCAGTAGCTCAAACAAAAGGATGTTACTTAAAATGAGTTTTAATGCAGTTTGGACAAAATTGCCTTTAGTCATAACTAATTTTAGAAAGGGATATTCAAGATGCTGTTACAATACTTGTCTGGCTAGCATGGCTTTTTTTTTAAACTCTGCTTAATATATTTTACTACACACATTACTAAAAACAATATTCATGATTTTTTTTCTTCCCTGTGGTTGTCAAACAGTTTATTTAATTCTATTATGCAGCTTGAATTCATTTTGAAAGCAGGATTGGACTAGTGGGAGGCTGACAGATTTTTTGAAAAACAAAGCAGAATTGTTCCCAGTTCACTAGCAGCCCTATCTGATCCCTTAACCAGCAGCTCTGCCAGATAAACTGCTGGTCAGTGTCCCGTCCCCCTGCTAGGTTGAACTGGCTGCTGTTCAGTGTCCCGCCCCCTTGCTAAGTTGGACTGGGACACATCCTGGTTAGAGAGAGATGAATGTTGACCAGTGCAGCATGACTCTAGAGTACTGCCGTACTGAAACATGACCTGTCATGTGTATTCATTATGAGCCATGCCGGGCTGGCTGGTCAGCAGGACTGGGACACATCCTGGTTGGAGGGTGGGTCTGTGGTCCAGCTGGATAGGCTGTGCTGTGGTAGAAGACTTTCATAGATTGTTCAAGTCTGCATGAACAAGTCGGCCACCAGTGTTATAACTTTGTTAATTACTCTAGTTATTAATGATTGTAGTTATTAATTACTCTAGTATTAATGATTCTCCACAAACCAGGCCCGTCATCTGTGTTCCACACGCCATAAGTCAAGTTATCATCTCATAGACAGATAAACAGACAGACAGACAGATAGCTAGATAGACAGACAGACAGATAGATAGACACACAGACACACAGATAGACAGATTGATATGCTTGGACATCATGTTGCAGTCAGTAAATGTGTGGAGACCCTGTGTCCTCAGAGATTACAGCTTTTTTGGGTTGAACGTGTTTATTTGTTGGTTTTACATTTTAATTGTTCTTGTGTTTGTGTTTGCTTGAATATATTTAATGATATAGTATTTTGTACTTGTTAACATTTAATGATATAGTATTTTGTACTTGTTAACATTTAATGATATAGTATTTTGTACTTGTCAACATTTAATGATACAGTATTTTGTACTTGGCAACATTTAATGATATAGTATTTTGTACTTGGCAACATTTAATAATATAGTATTGTGTACTTGTTAACATTTAATGATATAGTATTTTGTACTTGTCAACATTTAATGATATGGTATTTTGTACTTGTCTACTACTACTACTGCTTGTCTACTACTACTACTACTTTACTTACATGTTGACAAGTATTTTGTGCTTGTCAACATGTAATAAAACAGTTATCCTTAAAAGTCAGAGTGGCCAGTTAATAGTTTTTTGACCATGGGAAGGGTTGAGGTGCTGGGCTGTGTTGTGTTGTGTTGTGTTGTGTTGTTTTGTTTTGGTTTGTTTTGTTGTGCTACGTTGTTTTGTTTTGTGTTTTGTTTTTGTTGTGTTGTGCTGGGTTGTGTTGTTTTGTTTTTGTTCTGTTGTGTTGTGTTGTGTTGTGCTGTGTTGTTTTGTGTTGTGCTGTGTTGTTTTGTGTTGTGTTGTGCTTTGTTGCGTTGTGTTGTTGTGCTATGTTGTGTTGTTTTGTGTTTTGTTGTGTTGTGTTATGCTGTGTTGTGTTGTTTTGTGTTGTGTTGAGGTTTTTTTTTTCCCCCAATTATATCCGACCAATTACCCCACTCTTCCGAGCCGTCCCGGTCACTTCTCCACCCCCCCTGCTGATCCGGGGAGGGCTGCAGACTACCACATGTCTCCTCCCATACATGTGGAGTCACCAGCCGCTTCTTTTCACCTGACAGTGAGGAGTTTCACCAGGGGGATGTAGCACGTGGGAGGATAATGCTATTCTCCCCAGTTCCCCCTCCCCCCTGAACAGGCGCTTCGACCAGCCGGAGCAGGCGCTAGTGCAGCGACCTGGACGCAAACCCACATCCAGCTTCCCACCCACAGACACGGCCGATTGTGTCTGTGGGGACGCCCGACCAAGCCGGAGGTAACGCGGGGATTCAAACCAGCGATCCGCGTGTTGGTAGGCAATGGGATAGACCGCCACACTGCCCGGATGCCCCACGTTGTGCTGTGATGTGTTGTACTGGGCTGTGTTGTGTTTTGTTGTGTTGTTTTGTGCTTTGTTGTGTTGTGTTGTGTTGTGTTACGTTGTCTTGTTTTGTGTTGTGTTTTGTTTTGTGTTTGGTTGTGTTGTTTTTGTTGTGCTGCGTTGTGTTGTTTTGTGTTTTGTTTTTTGTTGTGCTGTGTTGTGTTGTGCTGTATTGTTTTGTGTTTTGTAGTGTTGTTTTGTGTTGTGTTTTGTTGTTTTGCGTTTTATTGTGTTGTGTTTTGTTGTGCTGTGTTGTTTTGTGTTGTGTTTTGTTGTGTTGCGTTTTGTTGTGTTGTTTTGTGTTGTATTGTGTTGTGCTGTGCTGTGTTGTGTTGTGCTGTTGTGTTGTATTGTGTTTTATTGTGCTGTATTGTGTTGTGCTGTGTTGTGTTGTATTGTATTGTGTTTTGATGTTTTGTGTTGTGTTGTGTTTTGCCATGTTGTGTTGTGTTGTGCTGTGTTATGTTGTGTTGTGCTGTTTTGTATTGTGTTGTGTTGTGTTGTGTTGTATTGTATTGTGTTGTTTTGTATTGTGTTGTGTCGTGTCGTGCTGTGTTGTGTTGTGTTGTGCTGTGTTGTGCTGTGTTGTGTTGTGAATGTGCCGAGCTGAAAGTGACGGCCGCTCTGGCAGTGATTGTGAGGCTGCTCGTTAGTGACTTCAGCACTGGGTTCAGCATTGATTTTTCTTAAATCCCTCTCGTCATATCTGTCTCCCCCTGTCGGCAGGTAAAGCAGCAGGGGGTCTGAACCTGGGGAACTTCTTTGCGACACACAAGGGCTACACAGGACAAGGGTTTGACCGCCTCATCTCTGAGGGCAGTGATCAAGAGAAGAATGATGAAGACTCCAGCGATTCTGAGAATGAAGAGTACTCTGCTCTGCCGCCGCCCAGCCTCTCTTCTTCCTAGACTGTACTGCAGTAGGCAGGCTGTCCGCCAGCAGGCTGTCCGCCAGCAGGCTGCGCTCATGGTGTAGATTATTTATCACATGTGTGTAATGTTATGTGTTGGCTGCCAATCTCATGTGTTTGTGCAAAGGACAGTTTTGTTAACTTCATTTTCTCTGTTTGTAACTGGGACCAGACTGGTTACACAGTCACTGGTAGGGACTGAATAATCTATGTATGTATGTATGTATGTATGTATGTATGTATGTATGTATGTATGTATGTATGTATGTATGTATGTATGTATGTATGTATGTATGTGTGTGTGTGTGTGTGTGTGTGTGTGTGTGTGTGTGTGTGTGTATATGTGTGTGTGTATATGTGTGTGTGTATGTATATATATATGTTTGTGTGTGTGTGTGTGTGTGTGTGTATATATATATATATATATATATATATATATATATATATATATATATATATATATATATATATTATGTTAAACGAGAGAGAAAAATAGAAAATTACCTTACTTTAAAAATAAAATTAAATCATATATTTGGTTCATGGACTGAGACAATGATGTCCAGAAGAAATGTCAAGATTGTTTTAGTCCACATTTCAGTTGAATTACCTTTCACTTGTACATTTGTGCCTTTTTAATTGTGTATTTTGCCTCTCTGCAGCACCTGCTACTTCAAAAACACGTTATGGAAATTGCTGCTCGCTTCACGTGTACTTATTTAATTTGAAGTTGTATCACATTCATGGATTATGTATGATGGTGTCATCTGCATATTTGTGTATGGTATCGTCTTCATATCCATACACACATTTATAGTATGTCTGTATGTATATATACATATATTTATATCTGTGTGTGTGGTTATACACACATACACACACAGACGGGTGACAAATGAAAGGAAAACCCTGAATGCTTGACCCCTGCAGTGAGGGGGTCTGGGGGCTCTGTCATGCTGTGGGGGGCATTTTGCTGGCATGGTTTGGACTACTTGGTCCCAAAGGTGTTAATATGTATTGATCTGCAGTGATCCAAGGGTCACTGCAGATCAACACAAAGTTATTGTGCGTGACCACCTTTATCTCTATCCTGATGCGAGTGGTCTCTTCCCGCATGACAACGCCCTCATCCACAGGGCACGAGGGTCTCTGAGTGGTTTGATGAGTATGAAGATGATGTAGCTCATGTGCTATGGCCTTCACAGTCACCAGATCTCAACCCAGTTGAACACCTAATGCAGGTTTTGAACCAGCGTGTTAAGACAGCCCTCTCCACCACCGTCATCCAAACACCAAATGAGGGACTATCTTCTGGAAGTATGGCGTCCATCCCTCCAGTAGAGTCCAGAGACTTGTAGAGTCTATGACAAGGAGCACTGAAGATGTTCTGGTGGCTCGTGGTAAACCACCACCTTATACTGGGACACTTTATGTTGGGTTTTCCTTTAATTTGTCACCTGTATGTACATAATAGTTATTCTCACAGTGAGCTGTATGTGACATACTGAGGTTTTGTTGCAAGAATACTATTTTCAGTAGCAATGTTATTTGTGTAATAAAGTGACTGCAAAGCATAAGAGCCTTGGGGTGATTGTGTCTACAAGGGTAAGATCCAGTTCCCAGGTCCTAACTTGGCTGGCGTTTGTTTTTTCCCCACAAAGCTCACGGGAACCATTGTTTGTTAATCTGAGTGGCAAGAGGGTTTGACACTATCACACATGACATGTTCACTCGGTTGTTTGGTTTAATCTGGAGTGAAGTGGGGGCAGAGGCCAGGGCTTGTGGTCAGGCTTAGCTGCAGGTTAGCCCAGGGCACATGGTGATGAAGGGCTCCATTAAAACAACTGACGTCACAGATGTCCTCTCCTTGTAGGCCAGTTGAACCACCAGGGTACGTGAGATTCCTGTGTGGGGCTGCCACCTCAGAACACAGAAGAAACCCCGATGACCAGGGTCGTCTTCCAGGAAGACCCCATGTGGAGTTCCCACTTCTGAATTTGTGAGAAGGAAGCGAAATATATATATATATATGGGCCGCCCCAACATGTATCCAGGTCTCTGTCCTAAAACCCGTCTTCTACGATGGCACCTCTGCCTGTGTCAAGCGGAAGTGTTGCCTTGACAGGTCACAAGTCACACAAAACCTGGACGTCTGGATGACTTACAGACCTGCCATGTACATTACCACCTGCTTCATTAGCTGCTTCAGCTGCTCCTGGTTCTGGATGGCTGTTCTTAGGAATATTCATGTTGGTAGACAATCCATCACTGAACGACGCGAGTGAAGAAGAGCTGAGCCTGTATATTTTATCTTCACCTTCCTCAGTGCTTGTCTGTGTGAGGCACTTAACGTTGACCCTCCACCTTTTTTTGGGAATACATATCCATCCATCCATCCATCCATCCATTATCCAACCGCTTGTCCTCTCAGGGCCGCGGGGATGCTGGAGCCTATCCCAGCAGTCATTGGGCGGCAGGCGGGGGGACATACGTACATGTCACCCAGTCCTTCAGGGGGTGAGCCCCAGCAAGGTCTCTGTGTTCTGTTAGGTGACGTGTACCAGAGCCGGAAAGACAGACAGGGAACAGGACTTTGTGTTAGGTGATATGTACCAGGGCCGGGAAGACAGGCAGGGAACAGGACTCCAGGTGGCGGCTGAGGCAGAACAGATCGCTGTCGTTTATTTGCTTAAAAACACAGAGCAGAACTCATCGGTTTCCAGAGCCCTGACTGAAGTAAACTTCAGATGCCTGTATGAAGAAGAAGTGGTTACTTCTTCGCCAACCACAACACAACTTTTAGCCTTTTTGGCGATGCCCTGATAAGCCAGCTCGCCCATACCACACAATTAGCGATTAGCACAAACATCTTTTCAACATTACATTTACAAAAGTGGTTCCTCCTGCACATCATCGCACGTGGACATCATCGCACGTGCAACAGGCGTGCTGCACAAGGTGATAACAGACGCAGCGATCTTAATGGTTTAAACTGAGGGTTTTCAGTCGTACAGCGCTCAGGGAAGCTCCTCACTTAAAAAACACTAAACACTGGCTGCGGAGGACCAAAAATAAACCTCAAGACTACGGCAGAGTATAACAGAAACGTACAGAAAAACACACGAACGCCATCTGCTGGCAAACATATAACACTCATTTACACACACACACACACACACACACACACACACACACACACACACACACACACACACACACACACACACACACACACACACACACACACACACACACACATATATAAACCCAGAAGATATCTTACATTTAGATGTGCATTTACTCATTGAGCAGATGCGTACACACAGTACTGTGCAAAAGTTGTAGGCACATGTAAAAAAAACTTACTTGAAGATGTTGTCAGCAACAATGAAACGAAAAGTTTCTGAATGTCAAAAACTGCATCAGTTCTCTGAGCGACGCTGCTGTACACTTTACGAGAAAACTGACTAGTGTGTCCGCTGGGAGAAACTACGACCTGGCAACACCTGGTCTTGGCCCTAGCCATCCGTGGTCATTACAATATGTATGTCAGGCTGTCTGCATTCATACGCGAGCCGGTCCCAGGGTCTGGTACTAAATATCACAATGAATAAAGGTGGGAGCTGTTGGTGCTCTGAGCAACACGTCGGGGTTGAACTTCGACCTTTGTCATTTTTACTTCGTTTGGACTGATGACACATCAATTGTTCATGTACTTCTCGGCCATCGCTCCATTCTCCACTCCCTTTCTCCTTCTCTCTCTTTCTCCATCTGCTCCTCCTCTTTGAATAGATCTC
Source organism: Lampris incognitus (assembly GCF_029633865.1). Classification (NCBI taxonomy): domain Eukaryota; kingdom Metazoa; phylum Chordata; class Actinopteri; order Lampriformes; family Lampridae; genus Lampris; species Lampris incognitus. The sequence goes on from NC_079222.1 coordinate 53,705,871, forward strand.
TATGCACCTTTGACGGAGTCTTCCTGCTCCAGTCTAGATGGTCTTTGACGGAGTCTTGCTGCTCCTGTCTAGATGTTCTTTGCAGTAGCCTTGCTGCTCCAGTCTAGATGGTCTTTGACAGAGACTTGCTGCTCCAGTGTAGATGGTCATTTGATGGGACTTGCTGCTCCAGTCTACGTGGTCTTTGCCACTGGTTGTACTGCGACTGCAGCAGCAATCAGTTCTGCTGAATTATGCATGCCTCCCTTAACTCTCAGTGCACTTTGATAGGAATCAAATGGTCTATCAGCACAACACATATTCGGTTGACTTTGACAAGAGAATTTTACACCCTATACATTTTACCACATTTAAAAGCCTCATTTTAATGTTCAATTCAATTCAATTCAATTTATTGTCATTAAAAACAATGTGCAGGCACATGTTAAAAATTAGGGCTGTGGCTTCACGAAACAGTGCAAGGCAGACACAGACAAACACAGCAAACACAGTATAAGATATACACATATGAAGACCAAAAGCTAAAATAAGTTAAAAAAAAGAGCAAGAGTACAAAATATTTGAAAATATCTACAGGCATTCAGTCGGTAGCCAGGTTCAGGTGGGCAACAGCTTGCGGAAAGAAGCTGTTTTTGAGCCTGGTAGTGCGGGCTCTGAGGCTCCTGTAGCGCCTCCCAGAGCGCAGGGGGGAGAACAGTCCATGGTTGGGGTGGGTGGGATCTCTGCTGATGCTCAGACCCCTTCGAAGGCAGCGTTTGTGATAAATGTCTTGTATGGCTGGGAGCTGGGTACCGGTGATATGCTGGGCCGCCTTGATGACCCGCTGCAGAGCTTTCTGGTCTACTGAGGTGCAGTTGCCGTACCACACTGAGATGCAGCTGGTCAGGATGCTCTCTATAATGCAATGGTAGAAGTTGGTGAGAATTTTGGGGGATAGATGGGCGCTCCTCAGCCTCCTCAGGAAATGCAGACGTTGTTGGGCCTTTTTCACAAGGGTCTGGGTGTTTAATGTCCAGGAAAATTCCTCGCTGATGTGGACTCCAAGGAATTTAAAGCTGGAAACACGCTCCACTTCCACCCCATTGATGTGTATGGGGGAGTGGCTGCAGCTTCTAGACCTCCTGAAGTCCACAATCAGCTCCTTCGTCTTCTGCACATTGAGGACAAGATTGTTGGTAGTACACCATGATGTGAGGTGCTCAATCTCGTCCCTGTAGGCCGTCTCGTCATTGTTGGTGATACGGCCAATGACTGTGGTGTCTTCTGCAAACTTAACTATAACATTTGAAGGGTGAGTTGGCAAGCAGTCGTAGGTAAAGAGGGAGAAAAGGAGGGGGCTCAGAACACAGCCTTGAGGGGCACTTGTGCAGAGGGTCAGAGTGGAGGAGGTGTGGTCACCTAACCCAAAAGACTGAGGTCTGTTGGTCAGGAAGTCCAGGATCCAGTTACAGAGGGAGGGGTTGAGGCCAAGGGAGAGGAGTTTGGTGGTTAGTTTGGCGGGGATGATAGTGTTGAAGGTAGAGCTATAATCTATAAACAGCATCCGGATGTATGTGTTGTTAAGTTCAAGGTGGGTCAGAGCAACATGCGAGGGCAGTAGCAATGGCATCCTCAGTAGACCTTTTGGGACGGTAGGCGAACTGATGTGGGTCGAATGTGGGGGGGATCATGTTTTTGATGTGAGCCAGAACCAGTCTCTCAAAGCACTTCATGGCAATGGGGGTGAGTGCTATGGGTCGGTAGTCATTCAGACATGGGGATGTTGGTTTCTTGGGGGCAGGAATGATAGAGGTGGTCTTAAAGCATGCCGGGACTATGGATTGGGACAGGGAGAGGTTAAATATAGTTGTGAAGACCTCAATCAGCTGGTCGGCACATTCCTGGAGGACCCGACCCGGTATGCTGCCTGGTCCGGCAGCTTCCGTGTGTTAACTCTGCGCAGCGATTCTCTGACCTCTGTGATTGATAAGAGTGAGCACCTGGTTTTCTGGGTGGCTGGGGATTTTTGTGGCTGGGTCAGTATTGTCCTTGTCTAAGCAGGCATAGAAATGATCTAACTTGTCTGGCAAGGAGGCATCATGGACAGTGGGACCACTATTGGAGCTTTTGTAGTCTGTGATAGACTGAATGCCTTGCCACATTCGCTGGGGATTGTGAAAGTGGTCCTCTATTCATAGGGAATATTTATGTTTGGCTGTTCTGATGCCTTTTTTGAGGTTGGATCTGGCTGCGCTGTAGGCCTCGCAGTTACCTGACTTGAACGCTGCATCTGTGGTATATTGGATCGAGCACTCGGTGCTCGATTGTGTTGGACTGTCACCACTACTGAGTTCTGTAATACACTGGTCTAGCCGGTAGTGTGTGACGTCTCCGTCAGTAAAGATCAGACTTGTGCCGCATCCTCGTCTCCGTGTACTTAGTATATATATATTAGTGATTAAGTTAGTAACCCACGAATAGTAACACTACAATAGTGTACATAAGAGAAGTCACAACATGGTGTCAGAAGACGGAGTTACGGTATAATTCGAGGGCGGTACTTCAACGAGTTCTTTGGTAGCTGAGGCAGCTAGCTAACACGTGCTAGCCTGAGCACAAATATGGAACAGTTCAAGCCGCCACCACCGCTGATCCTTACCGGGAATGTCGCAGAAAACTGGGGAAGATGGGAACAGCGTTTCCAGCTGTACATGACCGCTTCAGGTGCGTTGGATAAGGGAGAGACGGTTAAAATAGCCATTCTGCTTCACACCATCGGCGAGGAGGCGCTGGAAGTGTATAACACACTCACCGTCATCCCAGAAGGAGACGACGAATCGATGGAGGACGTTCTGAAAGCCTTCCAGGACTACTGCAGCCCTCGGAAGAACGTCGTGTTCCAACGCCATCGATTCTGGTCGCACACGATGTCAGCAGGAATATCGGTGGACAGATTCATCACAGAGCTGCGCCAGAAGAGCAAAGACTGTGAGTTTGGCAGACATGAGGATGACATGATAAGGGATAAATTAGTGTTCAGCATAAATGATGCCCGTTTGAAAGAAAGACTGTTACGTGATAATGAGTTTACTTTGCGCAGGGCCGTAGAGATATGTAGATCAGCCGAGCTCGCTAAGTCACAAATACAAGCGATGCAGACGTCACATGTTGTCCAAGACGCCTCTGGAACAAGAACAAAACGAGCAGCAAGAGGCATGTAGCAACAACTCTCTGCCACAAGTGTGGAAATAAACATGAGCCCCGTCAATGTCCAGCTTATGGTGCAGTGTGCCACAAATGTGGTAAGAACAATCACTTTTCCAAGGTGTGTAAATCAAGCACTGGAAAAAGCGGCAATTACAAGACAAAGTGCATAATCTAGAAAGTGAAATTGATTCCTTATATATAGGCATGATTGAAAAATACAAAAACAAAGCAGCCCACCAAGCTAAAGGCACTGTATGGCGTGAAACAGCCACGGTCAGAGGCGTAGCAATAATCTTCAAGTTGGACACAGGCGCCGATGCAAATGTGCTTCCTATGCGCGTATTCCGGCAGCTACCAGGTCCCGTTCAGTTACGGCCCACAAAGACTGTGCTGATTGCTTTTGGTGGTGCACGACTACCCTCAGATGGTGTTGCATCTCTAGATTGCCGCACGTCTAAGCATACGGCTATATTGGACTTCCATGTGTCTAGCCGAGCTGGCAAGCCAATCCTGGGTGGAGATGCGTGTGAAGAGCTGCAGCTGGTGAGAAGAGTCGAGGCGCTTGCAGTGGAGTCCCCACAACCGGCAAAACCTTCGGCCACCAAAGAGGAGCTGCTACAGAGGTATGCGGAGGTCTTCACAGGATTAGGCGAATTTCCTGGAGTTCATCACATACACATTGACCCCAGCGTCACGCCTGTGATTCACGCGTGCAGGAACGTACCACTCTCCATCATGGACTCACTAAGAGAGACACTCACAGACTTGCAGAACAGGAAAGTCATAACTCCTGTCAATGAACCTACAGAATGGGTGAACAGTCTTGTTGCCACAAAGAAAAAAAATGGTGCGCTAAGGGTATGTTTGGATCCTTGCAACCTGAATGAGGCAGTCAAGCGTCAACACTACTCCATTCCTACACCGGAAGACGTGCGCAGCAGGCTAACAGGAAAATCCATCTTCTCCATCCTAGATGAAAAGGATGGATACTGGCAAATCAAGCTAGATGAGCCGTCGTCTAAGCTATGCACCTTCAACACGCCGTGGGGCCGGTTCCGCTTCCTCAGACTCCCGTTCGGGATCAAATCGGCCAGCGAAGTGTTTCAACAAAAGAACTGTGAGACCTTCGGCGATATCCCAGGTGTGTACATTATAGCAGACGACATGATCATCGCAGCGTCATCAGAGCGGGAACACGATGAAATCCTGCAGAAAGTAATGGAGAGAGCCAAGACCGCACATGTGAAATTTAACAGGGACAAGATCCAGTTTAAAGTTGATACTGTAAAGTACATGGGACACGTCATCACGGCAGCAGGACAGAGAGCTGACGACACAAAGATCAAAGCGATTGTCGACATGCCAACCCCGGAAGACAAACAAAGTCTCCAACGTCTGCTGGGAATGACAAAATTCCTAGCGCAATACATACCAAACGAAGCCTCACTCACGGCACCCCTCAGACAGCTGCTCAAGAAGGATGTAGCGTGGCAATGGTGCCCGCACCACAGCTCAGCGCTAAAGGCACTAAAGACCATCCTCACACAAGCCCCTGTGCTGAGATACTACGATCACAAGCAGCCTCTCACTCTACAAGCAGACTCCTCAAAGGATGGACTGGGAGCCTGTCTGATGCAGGACGACCGCCCAGTGTGCTATGCCTCACGAGCGCTCACCGACACAGAAAAGAGGTACGCACAGATAGAGAAAGAGTTGTTCGCTATAGTGTTTGCTGCTAAGAGATTCCACCAGTATGTCTACGGCAGACCAGTAACTGTCCAGTCCGATCATAAGCCTCTGGAGTTCATCATGCGCAAGCCGCTGAGCAAAGCACCTGCGCGGCTGCAAGGTATGCTTTTACAACTGCAGAGGTATGATCTGAGTGTAACATACACACCAGGCAAGCACATGTACATTGCGGACACACTCTCACGCGCTACAGCTAGCAGAGAAGGTGACCATATTGATGAAAACCCTTGTGATGAGAGAGTTGTGTATGCCTTGGATGCCACAGATGCCTTGAGCGAGGAAACACTCAGCCGATTAAAGAACGCAACGGCAGCAGATAGCGTGCTGCAAGCTGTGTGTGAGAAACACAAGAAAGGCTGGCCCATGAAAAAGAAAAGTTTGGACAGAAAACTACACGCCTACTGGGCAGTAAAGGACATTATAAGCATGGAAGATGATATTGTCTTGGTCAGAGACAAAATCATCATACCCCAGAGCTTCAGGAGCACGATTTTGGAGAAGCTGCATCTTGCACACTAAGGAGTGCAGCGCACAAAACCTAGAGCAAGAAAGTCTCTCTACTGTCCTGGCATGGCACGAGATATAGAGGCAATGGTGGAAAAGTGCGTGCAATGCCAGCAGCTACAGCCCAAACAGCAGGCTGAGCCACTTATGCCGCATCAGGTCCCAGAACTGCCATGGATGAAAGTCGGAGCTGACATCTTCGAGCTACACGGTCAGTCATACCTGTTGTTAGTTGATTACCTAACCAAATATCCTGAAGTGCTCAACATATCTGACAAAACAGCATACACAGTAATCCAGAAGATGAAGTCTGTGTTTGCCAGACACGGGATTCCTAGGGAGATAGTGAGTGACCATGTCCCATTTGCCAGCTATGAGATGAAGTGATTTGCAGCTTCATGGGAGTTCAAGCTCACATACTCCAGCCCAGGTTTTCCCTCTTCAAATGGCATGGCTGAGAGAGCCATAAAGACAGTGAAACATGCGCTGAAGAAGGCAATGCAGACCGGCACTGACCAACATCTGGTGCTGCTGTCACTGAGGAACACACCGGTGACAGGACTGGACGTATCACCTGCACAAATGTTGATGGGGAGAGTTCTATGAAGCACACTTCCGTGCTCCAGTGCTGTGCTGACACAATCAGTCCCACAGCACATTCACAGCAAGATCCGGAACCTGCAGTTCCGCCAAAAACAACGTCACGACCAGTGTGCAAAGCCCCTGCCAGTGTTGACCCCAGGAGACACCGTACACATGCCGTTGTCATCCGACAGCGAGATGAACCACGGTCCTACACTGTGCAGACACCGGCTGGGAGGATGCAGAGAAGGAACAGGCGACATCTGAGGAAGATACATCCGAGCCTATTCAGAGACACGGACAGTGAGGAAGATTTTGACCCAGAGGTACAACCCTCACCCTCACAAGCGCCTGTGCCAGTCGACTCACCACCACATGACCTGCCACCACACGACCCTCCTCCGGTGACTACAGGCAGTACACCCGCATGCTACACAAAGTGCGGCAGAGCAGTTAGGCGCCCTGCCAGATACAATGACTAACCTCAGGGTTCTTTTGTGTGATCATTCAAGTGTTTATTTAGAAAAAAAAAGAAAAAAAGGTGAAACAAAGAGGTGTGTTTAACCTGAAATGTTGCAAGATTGCTGAATGTTCAACATGTTTACATGCTAACACCAGAATATGAAAAGGAAATGGTTTATGTTGTTTAATGAGAGTCACCTGTCATTTAAAAAACATGCTTTATTAATCATTGAAGTATGCAAGTAGAAAAGACTTGTTCAGTGTTGATGCCATAGTGTTAATGGTTCAGTAAAGGGTCTACTGTTTAAGTAACTGATGAGTAGGCCACATCTCAGTTGGAAAAGAGGGATGTGGTGTATTGGATCGAGCACTCGGTGCTCGATTGTGTTGGACTGTCACCACTACTGAGTTCTGTAATACACTGTAGTGTGTGATGTCTCTGTCAGTAAAGATCAGACTTGTGCCGCATCCTCGTCTCCGTGTACTTATATATATTAGTGATTAAGTTAGTAACCCACGAATAGTAACACTACAATAGTGTACATAAGAGAAGTCACAACAGCATCCCGGACTTTCAGCAGCTGCCGGACCTCACTGGTCATCCAGGGTTTCTGGTTTGGAAAGGCGCAGAATTTTTTTTTTTTGTTGTGACAGTCTCAGTGCGAAAGTTAATGTAGGCTAGTATGGCAGATGTCTGTTCATTAATGGCTATATGGGAGCCATGGGTAGCTGAATGTGTAAAAATACTCCAGTCTGTGTTGTGAAAACAGTCCTGGAGTTCAGAGACTGCTCCTTCTGGCCGGACAGTGATTGTCTTTACTGCTGGCTTGACCCGTTATATTAGGGGTTTGTAGGCTGGGACCAGGAACAGGCAGAGGTGGTCAGAATGCCCCAGATGAGGGCAGGGAGTAGCTTTGTATGAGTCCTTGATGTTTGTATAGAGATGGTCCAGGGTGTTTTGTGCCCTAGTGGGGCAGGAGACATGCTGATGGAATTTGGACAATACAGCCCTGAGGTTAGCCTGATTAAAGTCACCACCTATGATAAAGGCATTGTCCAGGTGTTGGGTCTGTTGTCTGCTGATGGCACATTGTAGCTGCTTAAGTGCTACCTTAGTGTAGCCCGTGGAATTAGATACCACACAGGACACAATTACTTCCGGGGTTCTTGTAGCTTTAATTTTATTGTTTGAACCTTCGAATGCAGATCGTTTTACTGAGTGCATAAATTCCTGTGTCTTTCGAGCAAACAGCTCATAAATGTTCACAGATGTGGCAAGTTTAACAGAAAAGATTTTAAAAGGAAAATAAATACAACATACAACATACGGTGTAAAATACGGCAGTGGACTATGTATGTTAAACAGGGTTTAACAAAGACATGTGGAACTTCCTGAAGATCGCGCAACTTCTCACTCTGTCAGTTACCTTTAAACAGAATTAAAATGCATATAAAACCTTTACATCCCAAATACAATGGCATGGTGTGGCTTTATTCACGCCAACATTACCTTGTCATGCCTGCAATGGCGAACAGTGGTCGACGGCTCGCGCCCAAAATCACCGAACATCAACTCCAGTAGCGTCTAAATCAAACCATCTTGTCAAATTACCGACATACAATATTGTTTGGAATAATGTTACAGGTATATTTCACAAGATATTTACCCTTACTTACTGCGGAGTCAGAGCACCGTCACACCGCAATCTTCAGGTGCTCCACACAAGAAAAAAAGAAAGAATACCCAAGATGCACTTGGATAACTTGCACGGAGTTACAATAAAAGTCCGCAACACTGCCACTTACTGGTCAAAACATGCAATGACAACCAAAACTATAAAAATACACTCACAATCTGCTTCACAATTCAAATACATCAAATGACATTTTACATGGCTTGACAGTGTAACAATTATATATATTAACAGTTAAACTATACTAAATTTAAGTGGAAAATCATTTAACATATTTAACAGATTTACCACCCAGCTACATACTCCCCTGCAAATATAGTCAACGTCCTCGGTGACTACGAAACATGAACTGACTCAAATACAAGGCAAGGCCTTTTCAAAGAGAGCAGCACCCAGGCTTGTCAAAACCTTAGAGACCATGTCTGTGCTGACTGAGACTGCATTACAGGCTGACTTTGGCAGATGAAATGGGTTTGAATGAGATCCAGCCATTTCCCGCTTGCTTTTCCTAATGGCAGGTTTAGGTGCATAGGTTCTACGTCCTGCTCCACCAGCATCATCTGTTAGTGCGGGCCTGTCCCTGTTTTCAATAATGGACAAGTCACTGTTGCTAACGTCTGGATGCACATCATTAACACATTCTGTTTCTGTGCCACAATTTCTCATATCTGAATAACCTTCCTCAGGTCCTTCACCGTCACTCTCATCTGTGGGTGCTGTCACATGTAAACTAACACTTTCTGCTGCAAGAGGCAGGTTAGGTACTTGCACAAGCCGGCGAGGGATGACTTCCTCAACAATAACAAAATCAGCCTCAGGTGACTCAGGCTCATCCTCAGCTACAGGCTGTGTAGTGGTCTGTAACCTAGTTCTAGTTCTTGGTTTGGGAACTGGTTTCGCACAAGGTCGCAACTCTGACCTATGAACTCTTTTAATGGGACCTCCCTCAAAAGGTTCAACAGTGTGTGTGGTACCCTGGATGTCAACTACCTTGTAGACTGTTGAGGTCCATGTGTCCTGAATCTTATGTCTACCTGAGGGTCTGTGACGTAGGAAAACCAACTGACCAATGTCCACAGGAGGACAATACACCTTCTCATTTTGCAGTGAGATCCTCTCAGCTGCCTTCTGCTCTGAGTACTCTCTGGCTCTCTCATGTGCCTGTCGGAGTCTCTCCTGATGAACAGACAACCAATCCTGTTTCCTGTCTGACACACACTCACGCCCTAATAAAGCATCTACTGGGAGATGTGGCTGTACCCCGAAAAGCAAATAATAAGGCGAGTACCCTGTGGTGGAATGAGGAGTGACATTATAGGCATATACTACTTCAGACAGATGCTCTGGCCAACGCTTTTTTTTCTCTGGTGGGAGTGTCCTTAACAAGTCATGGAGTGTGCGATTGTATCTTTCACACTGACCGTTTCCCTGTGGCCTGTAGGGAGTTGTCCGTGTCTTTTTAACCCCATAGAGTTTGCACAGCTCTGCTATAATTTCACTCTCGAAATTTCGACCTTGGTCTGAGTGCAGTCTCTCTGGGACCCCATATTTCATGAACCACTCCCTGAGCAAAACTTTAGCTGTAGTGTCAGCCTTCTGGTCTTTGGTAGCATACGCTTGTGTGAACTTTGTAAACACATCGGTCACAACAAGGACATTTTCACGGCCATCTGAAGCTGCCTCCAACACTGTAAAATCAACAGCCACCACTTCTAGAGGTCGGGAGGCCAGGAATGCCTGAACTGGAGCGTGGATTTTTGGCTGAGGCATCTTGGTCAAAATGCACCGCTCGCAGTTTTTAACCCAGCTTTCAACATCCTCGCATAGCCCTACCCAAAAACACCTCCCTCTTAGCAAGTTTACAGTGCGCTCTATGCCCTGATGTCCCATGTTGTTATGTACATTTTCTAGAACTTGGTCCCTCAAACAACTAGGCACGAGTAACTGCCACACTTCTCCATGACGTGGGTCTGTGATAACCCTGTACAACAACCCTTCTCGTTGTTGTATGCATCTCCATTGTTTCAACAATCTTTTCACTTGACTAGACAGGGCTGCTCTCTCTCTGGGACATGGCCTCCTCCCCCGATCCCAAAATGCCCTAAACTCTTTTAGGGTGGGGTCACCGGCCTGAAAACCTACCAGCTCCTCTCTGGTATAACCTGGCAGTGTGGGGGTGTTGCCCTGTTTAGTACCTGTCTCACCAGACCTCGACTCCCCAGCACGGATCTGTCTCACTTTGTAACACTCCAGACCTCTAGAGACAAGACCAGGATCCAGAACTGTTCCTCGCTCAATCAGGCTACACACAGTGATACAGTCGTCAAAATCCGAGTCAGGGTCTGTTTCAGGGTCCCCTGCAAACTCCTGCCTAGAGAGAGCATCTGCGGCGTCATTACTGCAACCAGGATGGTACTTAACCTCGAAATCAAAAACAGACAGTTGCGCTACCCACCTCTGCTCTATAGCACCTAACTTGGCTGTCTTGAGGTGGCAGAGGGGATTGTTATTAGTCAGGACAACAAACTTTGAACCAAGCAAGTAACCCCTGAATTTTTCAGCAACTGCCCATTTTAAGGCAAGCAACTCCAACTTCATGCTACTATAATTTCGGTCATTCTTCTCAGCCTGGCGTAGTCTGCGGCTAGCATATGCTAGGACACGTCTGGTGTCACCTTGCTGCTGACACAATACAGCGCCTAATCCATGCTGACTAGCATCTGTCTCAACTACAAATGGTTGTGTGAAGTCGGCAAAACCCAAAATGGGAGCAGAGGTAAGTTTTTCCTTTAACTGCGCAAAGGAAGAGTCACACTCTGGTGTCCACATATTACAAAACTGGTGACCTACTTTCCCTGTTTTTTTCACACCTGAACATTTGTTGACTAGGTCATGCAGTGGCCCGGCAATCTGTGAGAAGCCTCGAATGAATCTCCTGTAGTAACTACAGAAACCCAAGAACGACTGCAGCTCTTTGGCAGTGGTTGGGACCTTCCAGTTCTTAACAGCAGAGACCTTGGAGGGGTCAGTTCCTATACCTTCTGCTGACACCTGATGACCCAAAAACTTTACTGACTGTTGTAGAAAAGCACACTTCTGCAACTTCACCTTAAGGCCCGTCTCTGCCAGTCTCTTAAACACAGTCTCAAGTCTCTCCAAATGCTGCTCAAATGTCTCTGAAAAAACCAAGATGTCATCTAGGTAGACCAGGAGTATCTGAAAAATGAGATCATTCATAGTAACTTGCATAAGTCTCTGAAATGTAGCTGGACCGTTACAAACACCAAAAGGCATTCTCACGTACTCATACAGACCAAACGGTGTAGTAAATGCAGTCTTAGTCCGATCTCTCTCATGCATAGCTACCTGGTGGTATCCGCTCGCCAGATCTATGGTCGAAAAGAACTTTGCCCCTCTCAGCGCATCAAAACTCTCATCAATTCTCGGGAGCGGGAATGCATCACGTCTTGTCTTTGAGTTGAGTTTCCTGTAATCGACACATAGCCTCAGACTACCATCTGCCTTTCTCACTAGTACTATGGGCGAAGCATAAGCACTAGAGCTTTCTTGAATTACCCCTTTTTTAAGCAGCTTGCCAATATGTTCCCTGACTTCACTGTACTGTGTGGGTGGGATTCGTCTGTATGGCTGTGTTACAGGTATGTCATCTGTCAGATGGATCTCATGTTGTACTTTGTCAGTGTGGCCTAGATCTTCATCTTCTGTTGCAAACACAAAAGAGTACTTCTCCAGTAACAAAGTCAGCTGTGCTTGCTGTTCTGGGCTACCACAAAAATTGAGCTTGCCGAGAATTTCCTGCACATCTGTCGGTGTTTCGGGGTGTTCACTGATACTCACTTGTTCAGTGTCTGCTGAGATTCTCTGGAACTGTACCTCACAAAGCTCATCACTTTTCACACAGTCTACCTGAGTCAAAACCCCTAGCCTAGTCCGTGGCCCTAGCCAGATATCTTCATCAGACATGTTCATGACTCGGACTGGAAAAATGTGATTGCCCGATGAAACCAAAGTAGGCACAACAACCAAACCTCCAGGAACGGGGACACCCACAGACTCCAGCAACAAAAAAGAACCATCCTCACTCACGGTCCTGAGTCCCCTAGCCATAACTGTAGCAGCAGATGAAGCAGGTATATGGACTACATCCTCACCAGCTACCTTAGCGAAAGAGAGTCTGTCTGTTGCATGTACTGCATGAAGATGATTAAAAGCCTCTCTCCAGTTTGAGTCAAACCTCTCCTGCAGTGTGGTGTCAAACTCAGTGTGTACTAGCTCTCTGCATTTTTTGACAATGTTCATCCCTATTAGACCTGGAACAGAGGAAGAGTGTTCAGAATCTTTAACTATCAGAAAACCTCGCTCTGGGATAGTCAGACCCATGGCTTCTACATCAAGCTCCACATAGCCCATATAGGGTATGTCTAATCCATTAGCTGCAGTGATCTTTAACCACTCAAATGCCGGGTGAATGTCTTCGCCTTTCACTGACAGGTATTCCCTGAAAAAACTCTCAGAAATTGTACTGACCTGGCTACCAGTGTCAAGTAAGCAGGACACTGTAACACCTCGTAGTTTCACCTCAACAGTTTTACATTCTCCGACTGCACGCTCTAAGATCCTGCTTCTGTCTGGAGTCTCTTTTGGTGAGCCAGCTTCCTCCCCTCGAGTTGTGTGGCTCATGACAACTGAGGGTGCGAGTTTTCCTGCACTACATAAGAACTAGGTGTTGCGTCCCCTTGACCCCCTCTGGCCTGTGAGCATTTTCTTGCAATGTGACCTATGCCTCTACACTTGAAAAAGATAGACTGACCATCTGGTGTGAACTTTGGCTGGGGTCTAGGTCGTGGCTTGGGCTCTAGGAATGTCTGTTGAGTGCTGCGCTTACTCAGTTCACCTACAGCAAAGGCTAGATCAGCAAGTGTTTTGCCTAACTCTGCTAGCTGTTTTTCCTGATGGGCTACTGCTCTCCGAACATCATTTAATGCAGTACCTTGGTCATTGTTTGTTTTAATAATAGAGCACTGGGTTTCTGGAACCTCTGATGTAACTTGGTTGCTCTTTATGACCCTGGGACGATGAGACCTGCTGTCCTCCATCTCCCACAGGAGGGCCTCGTTCCTCACATCTAGAAGACTGCTCTCTGGTTTGTCCCTAACCATTTTCTTGAGTTCACGCCTGAGTGCTGCTTCTCTTAAACCCTCAATAAACCGGTCTCTGAGCACAGTTTTCTCATTAGGTATTACATCTGTGGACTGTTTCACTACAGAGCTCAAAATCTGGGATAGTGCATGGGAGTAGTCACGGAGGTCTTCTCCATCAGTTTGGTTACGGTTGTAAAAGGTCTGCAAAAGCTGGGTGGAACTGCGCTTTTCCCCAAATGCATTGCTCAGGTAAGAGTATAAATCACTGGGCCCCACTGACTGACCCCTCATGCATAGTCGCACCTCTTCCAATGCAGGGCCACGCAATAGAGATAGTATATAGTCACATTGTTCTTCTGTTGTTTGCTCTCTGTATCTTAAAACCCTTTCAACCTCTTCAATAAACTCTTCGACAGATCTCCTGTCTGTACCACACTCCCCACTAAATGCTTGGATCTGGCGTTCTCTTGGAACGTAGATGTATGAACGTGTGGGTGCACTGTTATCACTTGCTCTCTGAGCCCTTGCTTCACCATTTAACCTGGTGAGCTCATCTCGCAGTCTGGCGAGCTCTTGCATGGTGGTCTGCATTTCTTTTGTAGCACCTTCACCTATACCCGTTATGCCACCTGAGGTGTGGCCATTATCATTACGTGAACTCCCTTCATCACCAGAATCACTAGACATAATGATATATTAATCTTTACTCAGTCCAGTATAAATGAGGATATTTAGTTCAAAACCTGGTTCAAGGATACTACAAGGACAGTCTTTAACTTGGAGCCTTGCTGAATCTTGGTCTTTGTAGCTGAAGTTAGCGCTGGAGTCCTCTGCGCTGGTACGGCTGAGTCGTGTGCACAGGAAGCACCAGAACCTCGTAGAGCCCCTCACGTCGTCTCTCGCTGGTCACCACCTCCACAGCAGGATGGCTTCAGACTCAACACCAACGGACGTCACCAGCAATCTTCACCACTGCCGTATTTTTTTTTTAAGTAAAAATAAGCCACTCTGTTGCCAATTTAAAAAAAAAAGTTTTAGCTACACCCCACTCCTGGTACCAAAATTATGTAGCCCGTGGAATTAGATACCACACAGGACACAATTACTTCCGGGGTTCTTGTAGCTTTAATTTTATTGTTTGAACCTTCGAATGCAGATCGTTTTACTGAGTGCATAAATTCCTGTGTCTTTCGAGCAAACAGCTCATAAATGTTCACAGATGTGGCAAGTTTAACAGAAAAGATTTTAAAAGGAAAATAAATACAACATACAACATACGGTGTAAAATACGGCAGTGGACTATGTATGTTAAACAGGGTTTAACAAAGACATGTGGAACTTCCTGAAGATCGCGCAACTTCTCACTCTGTCAGTTACCTTTAAACAGAATTAAAATGCATATAAAACCTTTACATCCCAAATACAATGGCATGGTGTGGCTTTATTCACGCCAACATTACCTTGTCATGCCTGCAATGGCGAACAGTGGTCGACGGCTCGCGCCCAAAATCACCGAACATCAACTCCAGTAGCGTCTAAATCAAACCATCTTGTCAAATTACCGACATACAATATTGTTTGGAATAATGTTACAGGTATATTTCACAAGATATTTACCCTTACTTACTGCGGAGTCAGAGCACCGTCACACCGCAATCTTCAGGTGCTCCACACAAGAAAAAAAGAAAGAATACCCAAGATGCACTTGGATAACTTGCACGGAGTTACAATAAAAGTCTGCAACACTGCCACTTACTGGTCAAAACATGCAATGACAACCAAAACTATAAAAATACACTCACAATCTGCTTCACAATTTAAATACATCAAATGACATTTTACATGGCTTGACAGTGTAACAATTACATATATTAACAGTTAAACTATACTAAATTTAAGTGGAAAATCATTTAACACATTTAACAGATTTACCACCCGGCTACATTAGCATTAGCATGTGGGGGGATGTATATAGCGGCGATGGTAATGGCCATTAGCTCCCTGGGCAGGTAAAAAGGCCAGCACTGAATCATAAGGAGCTCCAGATCAGCAGAGCAATGCCTTTTGACGATTTTTATATTGTTGCACCAAGAGTTATTGACATAAATACTCAAACCTGCTCTGCAGCCCTCTAGCTCGACTGCCGAGTCGCTACGTTGCTGTTGAGCCAAGTCTCCGTAAACATCAGCAGATAGCAGTTCTGCAGCCTTTTCTGAGAGGACAGCCTGAGTCTTATCTCCTCCATTTTGTTAGCTAAGATCGGACATTAGCCATGAAGATGCTGGGGAGGGGAACGTTGCTACTTAGCTTAGCACGTTGCCGACAGGGGGCAGCGTTTCCACTGCGAGACCGGTGAGCAGATAATATGGATGGGGAAGTTGTCCGTGATGGTGGAGGCAAGTGAGTAATCCGTTCTGGGGTTTAAAAGGTCCTGACGGCTGTAGAAGAGTGCAGGACCTACACTTGTAAATAAACTTAAAACTAACATATAAATAACAAAGAAAAAACAACACTGAACAGGTGCAGCAGTAGCTGCTGTGTCCAGCGGCGCGAATCCTGTGCTTTAAAACATATCGACAAAGAACACGGAGGAGTTCACCCTAAGAAATATTGACATTAAGTAAATGTCAGACCAGTCATATCAAAGGCCACTACGGATGAGTCTAATGTGGTGGGGAATGCTTCACTGGTAGGTTGAGTGGTTGTGAATGCAACTCCAGGCCTGACTCCTCCCTCAGCCAATCTCCTCATCAGGGCCAGGTTAGGACTTCACAAGTTGTCACAGGTGGCTACCTGTGACAACTTGTGAAGTCCTTTTTTTTTTGCCTTCTCTCTTCCTCGGCCTCTGGCGTGTCTGGTAGTTGGTGCTGCAGTTCCTGAACTTCTAGCGTGGAACCCCTAGTGTTTGCTGCTACTGTTGTGCTGGTTATCAGGAGTATTTCCTGGTGTCAAGGCTCCCTGCTAGAGGTAGTTCACCTGCTGCTGTGTTGCCTTAGTTTCTTTTGTTTGCTTTAGTTTATTTGATTACTAACTGGGTTGGCCCTTCTTTATTTTGGTTTTTTTGTTGACCTATTTGATTTACTTTGTTAGTTATTTCTCTCAGCGGCCTGAGTGTCATCTTGTGGGAGGCTAGGCACTTGTGGTGGGGTCCCTTCACCTGTGTGTGTGTGTGTGTGTGTGTGTCTCTGCCCTGTGGTGGCCTGTTGGCCTGTCCAGGGTGTCTCCCCGCCTACCGCCCAATGACTGCCGGGATAGCTCCAGCATCCCCGCGACACTGAGAGCAGGATAAGCGGTTCAGATAATGGATGGATAATAATAAATCTTATAATAGCTTATATATATTTTTTTTAACACTCGGCGTGGCTTTACAATAAAGGGGGTGAAACAAGACAACAGATAAACACAACACAGACATACAGGGGTGGATGGGTAGGGGGGGAGGCATACAGGGGTGGATGGGAAGGGGGGCTACGAGAGGGAGAAGCGGCAGCCACACACGATGCCAGCAGTACTCTCCCACTTAAACACACACAAAAGGGCAACAAAAATACAAAACAACAGCACTGTGGACGTTGATGTTGTGTAGGGGTTTACTCCTGTAGCATATTCCTCTCCGAGGTATCCACTAGGTGGCAATATTTAACACATGCTGGGGGTGGTTCGTGGGCATCAGTGAATATCCACACACTGGTGGGCCTGCGTACCGCACGTCTAGGGGCCAGACCTCCTCCGAGTCCCTTGTAGTTCAGCCAGGATCCAAGATGTAGCCAGTTACCATGTGTCGCCACAAGGAGGCACTACATAGGGCTTGCTGTTGGAGAGGCTATGTACTGGCAGGGAGAGACTTATGTGCTCGGTTCTCCTATTCGCATTTCTGCTAGCCAGCGGTGAAGGTTAAGATTGACACACACACACAACACTACATCAACACACTAGACGCTTCACAACAACCCCACTTCTTACACAACAATGTCACACACAATGTTTAACACAATCTTGGAAAGTGAGAGGATGCCTGAGGATTGGAGAAGAAGCAGGCTGGTACCGATTTTCAAGAACAAGGGCGACGTGCAGAACTGTAGCAACTACAGAGGTATAAAGTTGATCAGCCACAGCATGGAGATATGAGAAAGAGTAACAGAAGCTAGATTAAGGGGAGAGAAAGAGTGATAGAAGCTAGGTTAAGAGGAGAGAAAGAGGGATAGAAGCTAGGTTAAGAGGAGAGAAAGAGTGATAGAAGCTAGGTTAAGAGGAGAGAAAGAGGGATAGAAGCTAGGTTAAGAGGAGAGAAAGAGTGA
Organism: Lampris incognitus; assembly: GCF_029633865.1. NCBI lineage: Eukaryota > Metazoa > Chordata > Actinopteri > Lampriformes > Lampridae > Lampris > Lampris incognitus. The sequence goes on from NC_079222.1 coordinate 53,723,508, forward strand.
TAGAAGCTAGGTTAAGAGGAGAGAAAGAGGGATAGAAGCTAGATTAAGAGGAGAGAAAGAGTTATAGAAGCTAGGTTAAGAGGAGAGAAAGAGTAACAGAAGCTAGGTTAAGAGGAGAGAAAGAGTAACAGAAGCTAGGTTAAGAGGAGAGAAAGAGTAATAGAAGCTAGGTTAAGAGGAGAGAAAGAGTAACAGAAGCTAGGTTAAGAGGAGAGAAAGAGTGATAGAAGCTAGGTTAAGAGGAGACAAAGAGTGATAGAAGCTAGGTTAAGAGGAGAGAAAGTAATAGAAGCTAGGTTAAGAGGAGAGAAAGAGCGATAGAAGCTAGGTTAAGAGGAGAGAAAGTAATAGAAGCTAGGTTAAGAGGAGAGAAAGAGCGATAGAAGCTAGGTTAAGAGGAGAGAAAGAGCAATAGAAGCTAGGTTAAGAGGAGAGAAAGAGGGATAAAAGCTAGGTTTAGAGGAGAGAAAGAGGGACAGAAGCTAGGTTAAGAGGAGAGAAAGAGTAATAGAAGCTAGGTTAAGAGGAGAGAAAGAGTGATAGAAGCTAGGTTAAGAGGAGAGAAAGAGCAATAGAAGCTAGGTTAAGAGGACAGAAAGAGAGATAGAAGCTAGGTTAAGAGGAGAGAAAGAGTAATAGAAGCTAGGTTAAGAGGAGAGAAAGAGCGATAGAAGCTAGGTTAAGAGGAGAGAAAGAAGCTAGGTTAAGAGGAGAGAAAGAGTAACAGAAGCTAGGTTAGTAGGAGAGAAAGAGTGATAGAAGCTAGGTTAAGAGGAGAAAAAGAGGGATAGAAGCTATGTTAAGAGGAGAGAAAGTAATAGAAGCTAGGTCAAGAGGAGAGAAAGAGCGATAGAAGCTAGGTTAAGAGGAGAGAAAGAAGCTAGGTTAAGAGGAGAGAAAGAGTAACAGAAGCTAGGTTAAGAGGAGAGAAAGAGTGATAGAAGCTAGGTTAAGAGGAGAGAAAGAGGGATAGAAGCTAGGTTAAGAAGAGAGAAAGTAATAGAAGCTAGGTTAAGAGGAGAGAAAGAGTGACAGAAGCTAGGTTAAGAGGAGAGAAACAGTGATAGAAGCTAGGTTAAGAGGAGAGAAAGTGATAGAAGTTAGGTTAAGAAGAGAGAAAGAGCGATAGAAGCTAGGTTAAGAGGAGAGAAAGAGTAATAGAAGCTAGGTTAAGAGGAGAGAAAGAGTAACAGAAACTAGGTTAAGAGGAGAGAAAGAGTAACAGAAGCTAGGTTAAGAGGAGAGAAAGAGTAACAGAAGCTAGGTTAAGAGGAGAGAAAGAGTAACAGAAGCTAGGTTAAGAGGAGAGAAAGAGTAATAGAAGCTAGGTTAAGCGGAGAGAAAGAGTGATAGAAGCTAGGTTAAGAGGAGAGAAAGAGGGATAGAAGCTAGGTTAAGAGGAGAGAAAGGGTAATAGAAGCTAGGTTAAGAGGAGAGAAAGAGCGATAGAAGCTAGGTTAAGAGGAGAGAAAGAGGGATAGAAGCTAGGTTAAGAGGAGAGAAAGAGTGATAGAGGCTAGGTTAAGAGGAGAGAAAGAAGCTAGGTTAAGAGGAGAGAAAGAGCAATAGAAGCTAGGTTAAGAGGACAGAAAGAGGGATAGAAGCTAGGTTAAGAGGAGAGAAAGAGCAATAGAAGCTAGGTTAAGAGGAGAGAAAGAGGGATAGAAGCTAGGTTAAGAGGAGAGAAAGAGTGATAGAAGCCAGGTTAAGAGGAGAGAAAGAGGGATAGAAGCTAGATTAAGAGGAGAGAAAGAGTAACAGAAGCTAGGTTAAGAGGAGAGAAAGAGTAACAGAAGCTAGGTTAAGAGGAGAGAAAGAGTAATAGAAGCTAGGTTAAGAGGAGAGAAAGAGTAACAGAAGCTAGGTTAAGAGGAGAGAAAGAGTAATAGAAGCTAGGTTAAGAGGAGAGAAAGAGGGATAGAAGCTAGGTTAAGAGGAGAGAAAGTAATAGAAGCTAGGTTAAGAGGAGAGAAAGAGCGATAGAAGCTAGGTTAAGAGGAGAGAAAGAGCAATAGAAGCTAGGTTAAGAGGAGAGAAAGAGGGATAAAAGCTAGGTTTAGAGGAGAGAAAGAGTGATAGAAGCTAGGTTAAAAGGAGAGAAAGAGTAACAGAAGCTAGGTTAAGAGGAGAGAAAGAGCGATAGAAGCTAGGTTAACAGGAGAGAAAGAGTAACAGAAGCTAGGTTAAGAGGAGAGAAAGAGCGATAGAAGCTGTTAAGAGGAGAGAAAGAGTAACAGAAGCTAGGTTAAGAGGAGAGAAAGAGTAACAGATGCTAGGTTAAGAGGAGAGAAAGAGTAATAGAAGCTAGGTTAAGAGGAGAGAAAGAGCGATAGAAGCTAGGTTAAGAGGAGAGAAAGAAGCTAGGTTAAGAGGAGAGAAAGAGTAACAGAAGCTAGGTTAAGAGGAGAGAAAGAGTGATAGAAGCTAGGTTAAGAGGAGAAAAAGAGGGATAGAAGCTATGTTAAGAGGAGAGAAAGTAATAGAAGCTAGGTCAAGAGGAGAGAAAGAGCGATAGAAGCTAGGTTAAGAGGAGAGAAAGAAGCTAGGTTAAGAGGAGAGAAAGAGTAACAGAAGCTAGGTTAAGAGGAGAGAAAGAGTGATAGAAGCTAGGTTAAGAGGAGAGAAAGAGGGATAGAAGCTAGGTTAAGAAGAGAGAAAGTAATAGAAGCTAGGTTAAGAGGAGAGAAAGAGTGACAGAAGCTAGGTTAAGAGGAGAGAAACAGTGATAGAAGCTAGGTTAAGAGGAGAGAAAGTGATAGAAGTTAGGTTAAGAAGAGAGAAAGAGCGATAGAAGCTAGGTTAAGAGGAGAGAAAGAGTAATAGAAGCTAGGTTAAGAGGAGAGAAAGAGTAACAGAAACTAGGTTAAGAGGAGAGAAAGAGTAACAGAAGCTAGGTTAAGAGGGGAGAAAGGGTAATAGAAGCTAGGTTAAGAGGAGAGAAAGAGCGATAGAAGCTAGGTTAAGAGGAGAGAAAGAGTGATAGAAGCTAGGTTAAGAGGAGAGAAAGAGTGATAGAAGCTAGGTTAAGAGGAGAGAAAGAGGGATAGAAGCTAGGTTAAGAGGAGAGAAAGTAATAGAAGCTAGGTTAAGAGGAGAGAAAGAGCGATAGAAGCTAGGTTAAGAGGAGAGAAAGTAATAGAAGCTAGGTTAAGAGGAGAGAAAGAGCGATAGAAGCTAGGTTAAGAGGAGAGAAAGAGCAATAGAAGCTAGGTTAAGAGGAGAGAAAGAGGGATAAAAGCTAGGTTTAGAGGAGAGAAAGAGGGACAGAAGCTAGGTTAAGAGGAGAGAAAGAGTAATAGAAGCTAGGTTAAGAGGAGAGAAAGAGTGATAGAAGCTAGGTTAAGAGGAGAGAAAGAGCAATAGAAGCTAGGTTAAGAGGACAGAAAGAGGGATAGAAGCTAGGTTAAGAGGAGAGAAAGAGCAATAGAAGCTAGGTTAAGAGGAGAGAAAGAGGGATAGAAGCTAGGTTAAGAGGAGAGAAAGAGTGATAGAAGCCAGGTTAAGAGGAGAGAAAGAGGGATAGAAGCTAGATTAAGAGGAGAGAAAGAGTAACAGAAGCTAGGTTAAGAGGAGAGAAAGAGTAACAGAAGCTAGGTTAAGAGGAGAGAAAGAGTAATAGAAGCTAGGTTAAGAGGAGAGAAAGAGTAACAGAAGCTAGGTTAAGAGGAGAGAAAGAGTAATAGAAGCTAGGTTAAGAGGAGAGAAAGAGTAATAGAAGCTAGGTTAAGAGGAGAGAAAGAGTAACAGAAGCTAGGTTAAGAGGAGAGAAAGAGGGATAGAAGCTAGGTTAAGAGGAGAGAAAGAGTGATAGAAGCTAGGTTAAGAGGAGAGAAAGAGTGATAGAAGCTAGGTTATGAGGAGAGAAAGAGGGATAGAAGCTAGGTTAAGAGGGGAGAAAGGGTAATAGAAGCTAGGTTAAGAGGAGAGAAAGAGCGATAGAAGCTAGGTTAAGAGGAGAAAAAGAGTGATAGAAGCTAGGTTAAGAGGAGACAAAGAGTGATTGAAGCTAGGTTAAGAGGAGAGAAAGAGGGATAGAAGCTAGGTTAAGAGGAGAGAAAGTAATAGAAGCTAGGTTAAGAGGAGAGAAAGAGCGATAGAAGCTAGGTTAAGAGGAGAGAAAGAGTAACAGAAGCTAGGTTAAGAGGAGAGAAAGAGCGATAGAAGCTAGGTTAAGAGGAGAGAAAGAGCAATAGAAGCTAGGTTAAGAGGAGAGAAAGAGGGATAAAAGCTAGGTTAAGAGGAGAGAAAGAAGCTAGGTTAAGAGGAGAGAAAGAGTAACAGAAGCTAGGTTAAGAGGAGAGAAAGAGTGATAGAAGCTAGGTTAAGAGGAGAAAAAGAGGGATAGAAGCTATGTTAAGAGGAGAGAAAGTAATAGAAGCTAGGTCAAGAGGAGAGAAAGAGCGATAGAAGCTAGGTTAAGAGGAGAGAAAGAAGCTAGGTTAAGAGGAGAGAAAGAGTAACAGAAGCTAGGTTAAGAGGAGAGAAAGAGTGATAGAAGCTAGGTTAAGAGGAGAGAAAGAGGGATAGAAGCTAGGTTAAGAAGAGAGAAAGTAATAGAAGCTAGGTTAAGAGGAGAGAAAGAGTGACAGAAGCTAGGTTAAGAGGAGAGAAACAGTGATAGAAGCTAGGTTAAGAGGAGAGAAAGTGATAGAAGTTAGGTTAAGAAGAGAGAAAGAGCGATAGAAGCTAGGTTAAGAGGAGAGAAAGAGTAATAGAAGCTAGGTTAAGAGGAGAGAAAGAGTAACAGAAACTAGGTTAAGAGGAGAGAAAGAGTAACAGAAGCTAGGTTAAGAGGAGAGAAAGAGTAACAGAAGCTAGGTTAAGAGGAGAGAAAGAGTAACAGAAGCTAGGTTAAGAGGAGAGAAAGAGTAATAGAAGCTAGGTTAAGCGGAGAGAAAGAGTGATAGAAGCTAGGTTAAGAGGAGAGAAAGAGGGATAGAAGCTAGGTTAAGAGGAGAGAAAGGGTAATAGAAGCTAGGTTAAGAGGAGAGAAAGAGCGATAGAAGCTAGGTTAAGAGGAGAGAAAGAGGGATAGAAGCTAGGTTAAGAGGAGAGAAAGAGTGATAGAGGCTAGGTTAAGAGGAGAGAAAGAAGCTAGGTTAAGAGGAGAGAAAGAGTAACAGAAGCTAGGTTAAGAGGAGAGAAAGAGTGATAGAAGCTAGGTTAAGAGGAGAGAAAGAGGGATAGAAGCTAGTTTAAGCGGAGAGAAAGAGTGATAGAAGCTAGGTTAAGAGGAGAGAAAGAGCAATAGAAGCTAGGTTAAGAGGAGAGAAAGAGCAATAGAAGCTAGGTTAAGAGGAGAGAAAGAGGGATAGAAGCTAGGTTAAGAGGAGAGAAAGAGTGATAGAAGCTAGGTTAAGAGGAGAGAAAGAGTAACAGAAGCTAGGTTAAGAGGAGAGAAAGAGTGATAGAAGCTAGGTTAAGAGGACAGAAAGAGGGATAGAAGCTAGGTTAAGAGGGGAGAAAGGGTAATAGAAGCTAGGTTAAGAGGAGAGAAAGAGCGATAGAAGCTAGGTTAAGAGGAGAGAAAGAGTGATAGAAGCTAGGTTAAGAGGAGAGAAAGAGTGATAGAAGCTAGGTTATGAGGAGAGAAAGAGGGATAGAAGCTAGGTTAAGAGGAGAGAAAGTAATAGAAGCTAGGTTAAGAGGAGAGAAAGAGCGATAGAAGCTAGGTTAAGAGGAGAGAAAGTAATAGAAGCTAGGTTAAGAGGAGAGAAAGAGCGATAGAAGCTAGGTTAAGAGGAGAGAAAGAGCAATAGAAGCTAGGTTAAGAGGAGAGAAAGAGGGATAAAAGCTAGGTTTAGAGGAGAGAAAGAGGGACAGAAGCTAGGTTAAGAGGAGAGAAAGAGTAATAGAAGCTAGGTTAAGAGGAGAGAAAGAGTGATAGAAGCTAGGTTAAGAGGAGAGAAAGAGCAATAGAAGCTAGGTTAAGAGGACAGAAAGAGGGATAGAAGCTAGGTTAAGAGGAGAGAAAGAGCAATAGAAGCTAGGTTAAGAGGAGAGAAAGAGGGATAGAAGCTAGGTTAAGAGGAGAGAAAGAGTGATAGAAGCCAGGTTAAGAGGAGAGAAAGAGGGATAGAAGCTAGATTAAGAGGAGAGAAAGAGTAACAGAAGCTAGGTTAAGAGGAGAGAAAGAGTAACAGAAGCTAGGTTAAGAGGAGAGAAAGAGTAATAGAAGCTAGGTTAAGAGGAGAGAAAGAGTAACAGAAGCTAGGTTAAGAGGAGAGAAAGAGTAATAGAAGCTAGGTTAAGAGGAGAGAAAGAGTAATAGAAGCTAGGTTAAGAGGAGAGAAAGAGTAACAGAAGCTAGGTTAAGAGGAGAGAAAGAGGGATAGAAGCTAGGTTAAGAGGAGAGAAAGAGTGATAGAAGCTAGGTTAAGAGGAGAGAAAGAGTGATAGAAGCTAGGTTATGAGGAGAGAAAGAGGGATAGAAGCTAGGTTAAGAGGGGAGAAAGGGTAATAGAAGCTAGGTTAAGAGGAGAGAAAGAGCGATAGAAGCTAGGTTAAGAGGAGAAAAAGAGTGATAGAAGCTAGGTTAAGAGGAGACAAAGAGTGATTGAAGCTAGGTTAAGAGGAGAGAAAGAGGGATAGAAGCTAGGTTAAGAGGAGAGAAAGTAATAGAAGCTAGGTTAAGAGGAGAGAAAGAGCGATAGAAGCTAGGTTAAGAGGAGAGAAAGAGTAACAGAAGCTAGGTTAAGAGGAGAGAAAGAGCGATAGAAGCTAGGTTAAGAGGAGAGAAAGAGCAATAGAAGCTAGGTTAAGAGGAGAGAAAGAGGGATAAAAGCTAGGTTTAGAGGAGAGAAAGAGTGATAGAAGCTAGGTTAAGAGGAGAGAAAGAGTAACAGAAGCTAGGTTAAGAGGAGAGAAAGAGCGATAGAAGCTAGGTTAACAGGAGAGAAAGAGTAACAGAAGCTAGGTTAAGAGGAGAGAAAGAGCGATAGAAGCTGTTAAGAGGAGAGAAAGAGTAACAGAAGCTAGGTTAAGAGGAGAGAAAGAGTAACAGATGCTAGGTTAAGAGGAGAGAAAGAGTAATAGAAGCTAGGTTAAGAGGAGAGAAAGAGTAACAGAAGCTAGGTTAAGAGGAGAGAAAGAGGGATAGAAGCTAGGTTAAGAGGGGAGAAAGGGTAATAGAAGCTAGGTTAAGGGGAGAGAAAGAGCGATAGAAGCTAGGTTAAGAGGAGAGAAAGAGTGATGGAAGCTAGGTTAAGAGGAGAGAAAGAGTGATAGAAGCTAGGTTAAGAGGAGAGAAAGAGGGATAGAAGCTAGGTTAAGAGGAGAGAAAGTAATAGAAGCTAGGTTAAGAGGAGAGAAAGAGCGATAGAAGCTAGGTTAAGAGGAGAGAAAGTAATAGAAGCTAGGTTAAGAGGAGAGAAAGAGCGATAGAAGCTAGGTTAAGAGGAGAGAAAGAGCAATAGAAGCTAGGTTAAGAGGAGAGAAAGAGGGATAAAAGCTAGGTTTAGAGGAGAGAAAGAGTGATAGAAGCTAGGTTAAGAGGAGAGAAAGAGTAACAGAAGCTAGGTTAAGAGGAGAGAAAGAGTAACAGAAGCTAGGTTAAGAGGAGAGAAAGAGTAACAGAAGCTAGGTTAAGAGGAGAGAAAGTGATAGAAGTTAGGTTAAGAAGAGAGAAAGAGCGATAGAAGCTAGGTTAAGAGGAGAGAAAGAGTAATAGAAGCTAGGTTAAGAGGAGAGAAAGAGTAACAGAAACTAGGTTAAGAGGAGAGAAAGAGTAACAGAAGCTAGGTTAAGAGGAGAGAAAGAGTAACAGAAGCTAGGTTAAGAGGAGAGAAAGAGTAACAGAAGCTAGGTTAAGAGGAGAGAAAGAGTAATAGAAGCTAGGTTAAGCGGAGAGAAAGAGTGATAGAAGCTAGGTTAAGAGGAGAGAAAGAGGGATAGAAGCTAGGTTAAGAGGAGAGAAAGGGTAATAGAAGCTAGGTTAAGAGGAGAGAAAGAGCGATAGAAGCTAGGTTAAGAGGAGAGAAACAGCGATAGAAGCTAGGTTAAGAGGAGAGAAAGAGTGATAGAAGCTAGGTTAAGAGGAGAGAAAGAAGCTAGGTTAAGAGGAGAGAAAGAGTAACAGAAGCTAGGTTAAGAGGAGAGAAAGAGTGATAGAAGCTAGGTTAAGAGGAGAGAAAGAGGGATAGAAGCTAGTTTAAGCGGAGAGAAAGAGTGATAGAAGCTAGGTTAAGAGGAGAGAAAGAGCAATAGAAGCTAGGTTAAGAGGAGAGAAAGAGCAATAGAAGCTAGGTTAAGAGGAGAAAAAGAGGGATAGAAGCTATGTTAAGAGGAGAGAAAGTGTAAAAGAAGCTAGGTTAAGAGGAGAGAAAGAGGGATAGAAGCAAGGTTAAGAGGAGAGAAAGAGTGACAGAAGCTAGGTTAAGAGGATGAGAAAGGTAATAGAAGCTAGGTTAAGAGGGGAGAAAGAGCGATAGAAGCTAGGTTAAGAGGAGAGAAAGAGTAACAGAAGCTAGGTTAAGAGGAGAGAAAGAGTAACAGAAGCTAGGTTAAGAGGAGAGAAAGAGTAACAGAAGCTAGGTTAAGAGGAGAGAAATAGTAACAGAAGCTAGGTTAAGAGGAGAGAAAGAGCGATAGAAGCTAGGTTAAGAGGAGAGAAAGAAACTAGGTTAAGAGGAGAGAAAGAGTAACAGAAGCTAGGTTAAGAGGAGAGAAAGAGTGATAGAAGCTAGGTTAAGAGGAGAAAAAGAGGGATAGAAGCTATGTTAAGAGGAGAGAAAGTAATAGAAGCTAGGTCAAGAGGAGAGAAAGAGCGATAGAAGCTAGGTTAAGAGGAGAGAAAGAAGCTAGGTTAAGAGGAGAGAAAGAGTAACAGAAGCTAGGTTAAGAGGAGAGAAAGAGTGATAGAAGCTAGGTTAAGAGGAGAGAAAGAGGGATAGAAGCTAGGTTAAGAGGAGAGAAAGTAATAGAAGCTAGGTTAAGAGGAGAGAAAGAGTGACAGAAGCTAGGTTAAGAGGAGAGAAACAGTGATAGAAGCTAGGTTAAGAGGAGAGAAAGTGATAGAAGTTAGGTTAAGAAGAGAGAAAGAGCGATAGAAGCTAGGTTAAGAGGAGAGAAAGACTAATAGAAGCTAGGTTAAGAGGAGAGAAAGAGTAACAGAAACTAGGTTAAGAGGAGAGAAAGAGTAATAGAAGCTAGGTTAAGAGGAGAGAAAGAGTAACAGAAGCTAGGTTAAGAGGAGAGAAAGAGTAACAGAAGCTAGGTTAAGAGGAGAGAAAGAGTAATAGAAGCTAGGTTAAGAGGAGAGAAAGTGATAGAAGTTAGGTTAAGAAGAGAGAAAGAGCGATAGAAGCTAGGTTAAGAGGAGAGAAAGAGTAATAGAAGCTAGGTTAAGAGGAGAGAAAGAGTAACAGAAACTAGGTTAAGAGGAGAGAAAGAGTAACAGAAGCTAGGTTAAGAGGAGAGAAAGAGTAACAGAAGCTAGGTTAAGAGGAGAGAAAGAGTAACAGAAGCTAGGTTAAGAGGAGAGAAAGAGTAATAGAAGCTAGGTTAAGCGGAGAGAAAGAGTGATAGAAGCTAGGTTAAGAGGAGAGAAAGAGGGATAGAAGCTAGGTTAAGAGGAGAGAAAGGGTAATAGAAGCTAGGTTAAGAGGAGAGAAAGAGCGATAGAAGCTAGGTTAAGAGGAGAGAAAGAGCAATAGAAGCGATGTTAAGAGGAGAGAAAGAGTAACAGAAGCTAGGTTAAGAGGAGAGAAAGTAATAGAAGCTAGGTTAAGAGGAGAGAAAGAGCGATAGAAGCTAGGTTAAGAGGAGAGAAAGAAGCTAGGTTAAGAGGAGAGAAAGAGTAACAGAAGCTAGGTTAAGAGGAGAGAAAGAGTGATAGAAGCTAGGTTAAGAGGAGAAAAAGAGGGATAGAAGCTATGTTAAGAGGAGAGAAAGTAATAGAAGCTAGGTCAAGAGGAGAGAAAGAGCGATAGAAGCTAGGTTAAGAGGAGAGAAAGAAGCTAGGTTAAGAGGAGAGAAAGAGTAACAGAAGCTAGGTCAAGAGGAGAGAAAGAGTGATAGAAGCTAGGTTAAGAGGAGAGAAAGAGGGATAGAAGCTAGGTTAAGAGGAGAGAAAGTAATAGAAGCTAGGTTAAGAGGAGAGAAAGAGTGACAGAAGCTAGGTTAAGAGGAGAGAAACAGTGATAGAAGCTAGGTTAAGAGGAGAGAAAGTGATAGAAGTTAGGTTAAGAAGAGAGAAAGAGCGATAGAAGCTAGGTTAAGAGGAGAGAAAGAGTAACAGAAACTAGGTTAAGAGGAGAGAAAGAGTAACAGAAGCTAGGTTAAGAGGAGAGAAAGAGTAACAGAAGCTAGGTTAAGAGGAGAGAAAGAGTAACAGAAGCTAGGTTAAGAGGAGAGAAAGAGTAATAGAAGCTAGGTTAAGCGGAGAGAAAGAGTGATAGAAGCTAGGTTAAGAGGAGAGAAAGAGCGATAGAAGCTAGGTTAAGAGGAGAGAAAGGGTAATAGAAGCTAGGTTAAGAGGAGAGAAAGAGCGATAGAAGCTAGGTTAAGAGGAGAGAAAGAGCGATAGAAGCTAGGTTAAGAGGAGAGAAAGAGTGATAGAAGCTAGGTTAAGAGGAGAGAAAGAAGCTAGGTTAAGAGAAGAGAAAGAGTAACAGAAGCTAGGTTAAGAGGAGAGAAAGAGTGATAGAAGCTAGGTTAAGAGGAGAAAAAGAGGGATAGAAGCTAGTTTAAGCGGAGAGAAAGAGTGATAGAAGCTAGGTTAAGAGGAGAGAAAGAGCAATAGAAGCTAGGTTAAGAGGAGAGAAAGAGCAATAGAAGCTAGGTTAAGAGGAGAGAAAGAGTGATAGAAGCTAGGTTAAGAGGAGAGAAAGAGTGATAGAAGCTAGGTTAAGAGGAGAGAAAGAGTAACAGAAGCTAGGTTAAGAGGAGAGAAAGAGTAACAGAAGCTAGGTTAAGAGAAGAGAAAGAGTAACAGAAGCTAGGCTAAGAGGAGAGAAAGAGTAACAGAAGCTAGAGAGAAAGAGGAGAGAAAGAGCAATAGAAGCGATGTTAAGCGGAGAGAAAGAGTGATAGAAGCTAGGTTAAGAGGAGAGAAAGAGGGATAGAAGCTAGGTTAAGAGGAGAGAAAGGGTAATAGAAGCTAGGTTAAGAGGAGAGAAAGAGCGATAGAAGCTAGGTTAAGAGGAGAGAAAGAGCAATAGAAGCGATGTTAAGAGGAGAGAAAGAGTAACAGAAGCTAGGTTAAGAGGAGAGAAAGTAATAGAAGCTAGGTTAAGAGGAGAGAAAGAGCGATAGAAGCTAGGTTAAGAGGAGAGAAAGAAGCTAGGTTAAGAGGAGAGAAAGAGTAACAGAAGCTAGGTTAAGAGGAGAGAAAGAGTGATAGAAGCTAGGTTAAGAGGAGAAAAAGAGGGATAGAAGCTATGTTAAGAGGAGAGAAAGTAATAGAAGCTAGGTCAAGAGGAGAGAAAGAAGCTAGGTTAAGAGGAGAGAAAGAGTAACAGAAGCTAGGTCAAGAGGAGAGAAAGAGTGATAGAAGCTAGGTTAAGAGGAGAGAAAGAGGGATAGAAGCTAGGTTAAGAGGAGAGAAAGTAATAGAAGCTAGGTTAAGAGGAGAGAAAGAGTGACAGAAGCTAGGTTAAGAGGAGAGAAACAGTGATAGAAGCTAGGTTAAGAGGAGAGAAAGTGATAGAAGTTAGGTTAAGAAGAGAGAAAGAGCGATAGAAGCTAGGTTAAGAGGGGAGAAAGAGTAATAGAAGCTAGGTTAAGAGGAGAGAAAGAGTAACAGAAACTAGGTTAAGAGGAGAGAAAGAGTAACAGAAGCTAGGTTAAGAGGAGAGAAAGAGTAACAGAAGCTAGGTTAAGAGGAGAGAAAGAGTAACAGAAGCTAGGTTAAGAGGAGAGAAAGAGTAATAGAGGCTAGGTTAAGCGGAGAGAAAGAGTGATAGAAGCTAGGTTAAGAGGAGAGAAAGAGCGATAGAAGCTAGGTTAAGAGGAGAGAAAGGGTAATAGAAGCTAGGTTAAGAGGAGAGAAAGAGCGATAGAAGCTAGGTTAAGAGGAGAGAAAGAGCGATAGAAGCTAGGTTAAGAGGAGAGAAAGAGTGATAGAAGCTAGGTTAAGAGGAGAGAAAGAAGCTAGGTTAAGAGAAGAGAAAGAGTAACAGAAGCTAGGTTAAGAGGAGAGAAAGAGTGATAGAAGCTAGGTTAAGAGGAGAAAAAGAGGGATAGAAGCTAGTTTAAGCGGAGAGAAAGAGTGATAGAAGCTAGGTTAAGAGGAGAGAAAGAGCAATAGAAGCTAGGTTAAGAGGAGAGAAAGAGCAATAGAAGCTAGGTTAAGAGGAGAGAAAGAGTGATAGAAGCTAGGTTAAGAGGAGAGAAAGAGTGATAGAAGCTAGGTTAAGAGGAGAGAAAGAGTAACAGAAACTAGGTTAAGAGGAGAGAAAGAGTAACAGAAGCTAGGTTAAGAGGAGAGAAAGAGTAACAGAAGCTAGGTTAAGAGGAGAGAAAGAGTGACAGAAGCTAGGTTAAGAGGAGAGAAACAGTGATAGAAGCTAGGTTACGAGGAGAGAAAGTGATAGAAGTTAGGTTAAGAAGAGAGAAAGAGCGATAGAAGCTAGGTTAAGAGGAGAGAAAGAGTAATAGAAGCTAGGTTAAGAGGAGAGAAAGAGTAACAGAAACTAGGTTAAGAGGAGAGAAAGAGTAACAGAAGCTAGGTTAAGAGGAGAGAAAGAGTAACAGAAGCTAGGTTAAGAGGAGAGAAAGAGTAACAGAAGCTAGGTTAAAAGGAGAGAAAGAGTAATAGAAGCTAGGTTAAGCGGAGAGAAAGAGTGATAGAAGCTAGGTTAAGAGGAGAGAAAGAGGGATAGAAGCTAGGTTAAGAGGAGAGAAAGGGTAATAGAAGCTAGGTTAAGAGGAGAGAAAGAGCGATAGAAGCTAGGTTAAGAGGAGAGAAAGAGCGATAGAAGCTAGGTTAAGAGGAGAGAAAGAGTGATAGAAGCTAGGTTAAGAGGAGAGAAAGAAGCTAGGTTAAGAGGAGAGAAAGAGTAACAGAAGCTAGGTTAAGAGGAGAGAAAGAGTGATAGAAGCTAGGTTAAGAGGAGAGAAAGAGGGATAGAAGCTAGTTTAAGCGGAGAGAAAGAGTGATAGAAGCTAGGTTAAGAGGAGAGAAAGAGCAATAGAAGCTAGGTTAAGAGGAGAGAAAGAGCAATAGAAGCTAGGTTAAGAGGAGAAAAAGAGGGATAGAAGCTATGTTAAGAGGAGAGAAAGAGTAAAAGAAGCTAGGTTAAGAGGAGAGAAAGAGGGATAGAAGCAAGGTTAAGAGGAGAGAAAGAGTGACAGAAGCTAGGTTAAGAGGATGAGAAAGGGTAATAGAAGCTAGGTTAAGAGGGGAGAAAGAGCGATAGAAGCTAGGTTAAGAGGAGAGAAAGAGTAACAGAAGCTAGGTTAAGAGGAGAGAAAGAGTAACAGAAGCTAGGTTAAGAGGAGAGAAAGAGTAACAGAAGCTAGGTTAAGAGGAGAGAAATAGTAACAGAAGCTAGGTTAAGAGGAGAGAAAGTAATAGAAGCTAGGTTAAGAGGAGAGAAAGAGCGATAGAAGCTAGGTTAAGAGGAGAGAAAGAAACTAGGTTAAGAGGAGAGAAAGAGTAACAGAAGCTAGGTTAAGAGGAGAGAAAGAGTGATAGAAGCTAGGTTAAGAGGAGAAAAAGAGGGATAGAAGCTATGTTAAGAGGAGAGAAAGTAATAGAAGCTAGGTCAAGAGGAGAGAAAGAGCGATAGAAGCTAGGTTAAGAGGAGAGAAAGAAGCTAGGTTAAGAGGAGAGAAAGAGTAACAGAAGCTAGGTTAAGAGGCGAGAAAGAGTGATAGAAGCTAGGTTAAGAGGAGAGAAAGAGGGATAGAAGCTAGGTTAAGAGGAGAGAAAGTAATAGAAGCTAGGTTAAGAGGAGAGAAAGAGTGACAGAAGCTAGGTTAAGAGGAGAGAAACAGTGATAGAAGCGAGGTTAAGAGGAGAGAAAGTGATAGAAGTTAGGTTAAGAAGAGAGAAAGAGCGATAGAAGCTAGGTTAAGAGGAGAGAAAGAGTAATAGAAGCTAGGTTAAGAGGAGAGAAAGAGTAACAGAAACTAGGTTAAGAGGAGAGAAAGAGTAACAGAAGCTAGGTTAAGAGGAGAGAAAGAGTAACAGAAGCTAGGTTAAGAGGAGAGAAAGAGTAACAGAAGCTAGGTTAAGAGGAGAGAAAGAGTAATAGAAGCTAGGTTAAGCGGAGAGAAAGAGTGATAGAAGCTAGGTTAAGAGGAGAGAAAGAGGGATAGAAGCTAGGTTAAGAGGAGAGAAAGGGTAATAGAAGCTAGGTTAAGAGGAGAGAAAGAGCGATAGAAGCTAGGTTAAGAGGAGAGAAAGAGTAACAGAAGCTAGGTTAAGAGGAGAGAAAGAGTAACAGAAGCTAGGTTAAGAGGAGAGAAAGAGGGATAGAAGCTAGGTTAAGAGGAGAGAAAGTAATTGAAGCTAGGTTAAGAGGAGAGAAAGAGTGACAGAAGCTAGGTTAAGAGGAGAGAAATAGTGATAGAAGCTAGGTTAAGAGGAGAGATAGAGTGATAGAAGTTAGGTTAAGAGGAGAGAAAGAGCGATAGAAGCTAGGTTAAGAGGAGAGAAAGAGTAATAGAAGCTAGGTTAAGAGGAGAGAAAGAGTAACAGAAGCTAGGTTAAGAGGAGAGAAAGAGTAACAGAAGCTAGGTTAAGAGGAGAGAAAGAGTAACAGAAGCTAGGTTAAGAGGAGAGAAATAGTAACAGAAGCTAGGTTAAGAGGAGAGAAAGTAATAGAAGCTAGGTTAAGACGAGAGAAAGAGCGATAGAAGCTAGGTTAAGAGGAGAGAAAGAAACTAGGTTAAGAGGAGAGAAAGAGTAACAGAAGCTAGGTTAAGAGGAGAGAAAGAGTGATAGAAGCTAGGTTAAGAGGAGAAAAAGAGGGATAGAAGCTATGTTAAGAGGAGAGAAAGTAATAGAAGCTAGGTCAAGAGGAGAGAAAGAGCGATAGAAGCTAGGTTAAGAGGAGAGAAAGAAGCTAGGTTAAGAGGAGAGAAAGTGTAACAGAAGCTAGGTTAAGAGGAGAGAAAGAGTGCTAGAAGCTAGGTTAAGAGGAGAGAAAGAGGGATAGAAGCTAGGTTAAGAGGAGAGAACGTAATAGAAGCTAGGTTAAGAGGAGAGAAAGAGTGACAGAAGCTAGGTTAAGAGGAGAGAAACAGTGATAGAAGCTAGGTTAAGAGGAGAGAAAGTGATAGAAGTTAGGTTAAGAAGAGAGAAAGAGCGATAGAAGCTAGGTTAAGAGGAGAGAAAGAGTAATAGAAGCTAGGTTAAGAGGAGAGAAAGAGTAACAGAAACTAGGTTAAGAGGAGAGAAAGAGTAACAGAAGCTAGGTTAAGAGGAGAGAAAGAGTAACAGAAGCTAGGTTAAGAGGAGAGAAAGAGTGACAGAAGCTAGGTTAAGAGGAGAGAAACAGTGATAGAAGCTAGGTTAAGAGGAGAGAAAGTGATAGAAGTTAGGTTAAGAAGAGAGAAAGAGCGATAGAAGCTAGGTTAAGAGGAGAGAAAGAGTAATAGAAGCTAGGTTAAGAGGAGAGAAAGAGTAACAGAAACTAGGTTAAGAGGAGAGAAACAGTGATAGAAGCTAGGTTAAGAGGAGAGAAAGTGATAGAAGTTAGGTTAAGAGGAGAAAAAGAGGGATAGAAGCTATGTTAAGAGGAGAGAAAGTAATAGAAGCTAGGTCAAGAGGAGAGAAAGAGCGATAGAAGCTAGGTTAAGAGGAGAGAAAGAAGCTAGGTTAAGAGGAGAGAAAGTGTAACAGAAGCTAGGTTAAGAGGAGAGAAAGAGTGATAGAAGCTAGGTTAAGAGGAGAGAAAGAGGGATAGAAGCTAGGTTAAGAGGAGAGAAAGTAATAGAAGCTATGTTAAGAGGAGAGAAAGAGTGACAGAAGCTAGGTTAAGAGGAGAGAAACAGTGATAGAAGCTAGGTTAAGAGGAGAGAAAGTGATAGAAGTTAGGTTAAGAAGAGAGAAAGAGCGATAGAAGCTAGGTTAAGAGGAGAGAAAGAGTAATAGAAGCTAGGTTAAGAGGAGAGAAAGAGTAACAGAAACTAGGTTAAGAGGAGAGAAAGAGTAACAGAAGCTAGGTTAAGAGGAGAGAAAGAGTAACAGAAGCTAGGTTAAGAGGAGAGAAAGAGTGACAGAAGCTAGGTTAAGAGGAGAGAAACAGTGATAGAAGCTAGGTTACGAGGAGAGAAAGTGATAGAAGTTAGGTTAAGAAGAGAGAAAGAGCGATAGAAGCTAGGTTAAGAGGAGAGAAAGAGTAATAGAAGCTAGGTTAAGAGGAGAGAAAGAGTAACAGAAACTAGGTTAAGAGGAGAGAAAGAGTAACAGAAGCTAGGTTAAGAGGAGAGAAAGAGTAACAGAAGCTAGGTTAAGAGGAGAGAAAGAGTAACAGAAGCTAGGTTAAAAGGAGAGAAAGAGTAATAGAAGCTAGGTTAAGCGGAGAGAAAGAGTGATAGAAGCTAGGTTAAGAGGAGAGAAAGAGGGATAGAAGCTAGGTTAAGAGGAGAGAAAGGGTAATAGAAGCTAGGTTAAGAGGAGAGAAAGAGCGATAGAAGCTAGGTTAAGAGGAGAGAAAGAGCGATAGAAGCTAGGTTAAGAGGAGAGAAAGAGTGATAGAAGCTAGGTTAAGAGGAGAGAAAGAAGCTAGGTTAAGAGGAGAGAAAGAGTAACAGAAGCTAGGTTAAGAGGAGAGAAAGAGTGATAGAAGCTAGGTTAAGAGGAGAGAAAGAGGGATAGAAGCTAGTTTAAGCGGAGAGAAAGAGTGATAGAAGCTAGGTTAAGAGGAGAGAAAGAGCAATAGAAGCTAGGTTAAGAGGAGAGAAAGAGCAATAGAAGCTAGGTTAAGAGGAGAAAAAGAGGGATAGAAGCTATGTTAAGAGGAGAGAAAGAGTAAAAGAAGCTAGGTTAAGAGGAGAGAAAGAGGGATAGAAGCAAGGTTAAGAGGAGAGAAAGAGTGACAGAAGCTAGGTTAAGAGGATGAGAAAGGGTAATAGAAGCTAGGTTAAGAGGGGAGAAAGAGCGATAGAAGCTAGGTTAAGAGGAGAGAAAGAGTAACAGAAGCTAGGTTAAGAGGAGAGAAAGAGTAACAGAAGCTAGGTTAAGAGGAGAGAAAGAGTAACAGAAGCTAGGTTAAGAGGAGAGAAATAGTAACAGAAGCTAGGTTAAGAGGAGAGAAAGTAATAGAAGCTAGGTTAAGAGGAGAGAAAGAGCGATAGAAGCTAGGTTAAGAGGAGAGAAAGAAACTAGGTTAAGAGGAGAGAAAGAGTAACAGAAGCTAGGTTAAGAGGAGAGAAAGAGTGATAGAAGCTAGGTTAAGAGGAGAAAAAGAGGGATAGAAGCTATGTTAAGAGGAGAGAAAGTAATAGAAGCTAGGTCAAGAGGAGAGAAAGAGCGATAGAAGCTAGGTTAAGAGGAGAGAAAGAAGCTAGGTTAAGAGGAGAGAAAGAGTAACAGAAGCTAGGTTAAGAGGCGAGAAAGAGTGATAGAAGCTAGGTTAAGAGGAGAGAAAGAGGGATAGAAGCTAGGTTAAGAGGAGAGAAAGTAATAGAAGCTAGGTTAAGAGGAGAGAAAGAGTGACAGAAGCTAGGTTAAGAGGAGAGAAACAGTGATAGAAGCGAGGTTAAGAGGAGAGAAAGTGATAGAAGTTAGGTTAAGAAGAGAGAAAGAGCGATAGAAGCTAGGTTAAGAGGAGAGAAAGAGTAATAGAAGCTAGGTTAAGAGGAGAGAAAGAGTAACAGAAACTAGGTTAAGAGGAGAGAAAGAGTAACAGAAGCTAGGTTAAGAGGAGAGAAAGAGTAACAGAAGCTAGGTTAAGAGGAGAGAAAGAGTAACAGAAGCTAGGTTAAGAGGAGAGAAAGAGTAATAGAAGCTAGGTTAAGCGGAGAGAAAGAGTGATAGAAGCTAGGTTAAGAGGAGAGAAAGAGGGATAGAAGCTAGGTTAAGAGGAGAGAAAGGGTAATAGAAGCTAGGTTAAGAGGAGAGAAAGAGCGATAGAAGCTAGGTTAAGAGGAGAGAAAGAGTAACAGAAGCTAGGTTAAGAGGAGAGAAAGAGTAACAGAAGCTAGGTTAAGAGGAGAGAAAGAGGGATAGAAGCTAGGTTAAGAGGAGAGAAAGTAATTGAAGCTAGGTTAAGAGGAGAGAAAGAGTGACAGAAGCTAGGTTAAGAGGAGAGAAATAGTGATAGAAGCTAGGTTAAGAGGAGAGATAGAGTGATAGAAGTTAGGTTAAGAGGAGAGAAAGAGCGATAGAAGCTAGGTTAAGAGGAGAGAAAGAGTAATAGAAGCTAGGTTAAGAGGAGAGAAAGAGTAACAGAAGCTAGGTTAAGAGGAGAGAAAGAGTAACAGAAGCTAGGTTAAGAGGAGAGAAAGAGTAACAGAAGCTAGGTTAAGAGGAGAGAAAGAGTAACAGAAGCTAGGTTAAGAGGAGAGAAAGAGTAACAGAAGCTAGGTTAAGAGGAGAGAAAGAGTAATAGAAGCTAGGTTAAGCGGAGAGAAAGAGTGATAGAAGCTAGGTTAAGAGGAGAGAAAGAGGGATAGAAGCTAGGTTAAGAGGAGAGAAAGGGTAATAGAAGCTAGGTTAAGAGGAGAGAAAGAGCGATAGAAGCTAGGTTAAGAGGAGAGAAAGAGTAACAGAAGCTAGGTTAAGAGGAGAGAAAGAGTAACAGAAGCTAGGTTAAGAGGAGAGAAAGAGGGATAGAAGCTAGGTTAAGAGGAGAGAAAGTAATTGAAGCTAGGTTAAGAGGAGAGAAAGAGTGACAGAAGCTAGGTTAAGAGGAGAGAAATAGTGATAGAAGCTAGGTTAAGAGGAGAGATAGAGTGATAGAAGTTAGGTTAAGAGGAGAGAAAGAGCGATAGAAGCTAGGTTAAGAGGAGAGAAAGAGTAATAGAAGCTAGGTTAAGAGGAGAGAAAGAGTAACAGAAGCTAGGTTAAGAGGAGAGAAAGAGTGCTAGAAGCTAGGTTAAGAGGAGAGAAAGAGGGATAGAAGCTAGGTTAAGAGGAGAGAACGTAATAGAAGCTAGGTTAAGAGGAGAGAAAGAGTGACAGAAGCTAGGTTAAGAGGAGAGAAACAGTGATAGAAGCTAGGTTAAGAGGAGAGAAAGTGATAGAAGTTAGGTTAAGAAGAGAGAAAGAGCGATAGAAGCTAGGTTAAGAGGAGAGAAAGAGTAATAGAAGCTAGGTTAAGAGGAGAGAAAGAGTAACAGAAACTAGGTTAAGAGGAGAGAAAGAGTAACAGAAGCTAGGTTAAGAGGAGAGAAAGAGTAACAGAAGCTAGGTTAAGAGGAGAGAAAGAGTGACAGAAGCTAGGTTAAGAGGAGAGAAACAGTGATAGAAGCTAGGTTAAGAGGAGAGAAAGTGATAGAAGTTAGGTTAAGAAGAGAGAAAGAGCGATAGAAGCTAGGTTAAGAGGAGAGAAAGAGTAATAGAAGCTAGGTTAAGAGGAGAGAAAGAGTAACAGAAACTAGGTTAAGAGGAGAGAAACAGTGATAGAAGCTAGGTTAAGAGGAGAGAAAGTGATAGAAGTTAGGTTAAGAGGAGAAAAAGAGGGATAGAAGCTATGTTAAGAGGAGAGAAAGTAATAGAAGCTAGGTCAAGAGGAGAGAAAGAGCGATAGAAGCTAGGTTAAGAGGAGAGAAAGAAGCTAGGTTAAGAGGAGAGAAAGTGTAACAGAAGCTAGGTTAAGAGGAGAGAAAGAGTGATAGAAGCTAGGTTAAGAGGAGAGAAAGAGGGATAGAAGCTAGGTTAAGAGGAGAGAAAGTAATAGAAGCTATGTTAAGAGGAGAGAAAGAGTGACAGAAGCTAGGTTAAGAGGAGAGAAACAGTGATAGAAGCTAGGTTAAGAGGAGAGAAAGTGATAGAAGTTAGGTTAAGAAGAGAGAAAGAGCGATAGAAGCTAGGTTAAGAGGAGAGAAAGAGTGATAGAAGCTAGGTTAAGAGGAGAGAAAGAGTAACAGAAACTAGGTTAAGAGGAGAGAAAGAGTAACAGAAGCTAGGTTAAGAGGAGAGAAAGAGTAACAGAAGCTAGGTTAAGAGGAGAGAAAGAGTGACAGAAGCTAGGTTAAGAGGAGAGAAACAGTGATAGAAGCTAGGTTACGAGGAGAGAAAGTGATAGAAGTTAGGTTAAGAAGAGAGAAAGAGCGATAGAAGCTAGGTTAAGAGGAGAGAAAGAGTAATAGAAGCTAGGTTAAGAGGAGAGAAAGAGTAACAGAAACTAGGTTAAGAGGAGAGAAAGAGTAACAGAAGCTAGGTTAAGAGGAGAGAAAGAGTAACAGAAGCTAGGTTAAGAGGAGAGAAAGAGTAACAGAAGCTAGGTTAAAAGGAGAGAAAGAGTAATAGAAGCTAGGTTAAGCGGAGAGAAAGAGTGATAGAAGCTAGGTTAAGAGGAGAGAAAGAGGGATAGAAGCTAGGTTAAGAGGAGAGAAAGGGTAATAGAAGCTAGGTTAAGAGGAGAGAAAGAGCGATAGAAGCTAGGTTAAGAGGAGAGAAAGAGCGATAGAAGCTAGGTTAAGAGGAGAGAAAGAGTGATAGAAGCTAGGTTAAGAGGAGAGAAAGAAGCTAGGTTAAGAGGAGAGAAAGAGTAACAGAAGCTAGGTTAAGAGGAGAGAAAGAGTGATAGAAGCTAGGTTAAGAGGAGAGAAAGAGGGATAGAAGCTAGTTTAAGCGGAGAGAAAGAGTGATAGAAGCTAGGTTAAGAGGAGAGAAAGAGCAATAGAAGCTAGGTTAAGAGGAGAGAAAGAGCAATAGAAGCTAGGTTAAGAGGAGAAAAAGAGGGATAGAAGCTATGTTAAGAGGAGAGAAAGAGTAAAAGAAGCTAGGTTAAGAGGAGAGAAAGAGGGATAGAAGCAAGGTTAAGAGGAGAGAAAGAGTGACAGAAGCTAGGTTAAGAGGATGAGAAAGGGTAATAGAAGCTAGGTTAAGAGGGGAGAAAGAGCGATAGAAGCTAGGTTAAGAGGAGAGAAAGAGTAACAGAAGCTAGGTTAAGAGGAGAGAAAGAGTAACAGAAGCTAGGTTAAGAGGAGAGAAAGAGTAACAGAAGCTAGGTTAAGAGGAGAGAAATAGTAACAGAAGCTAGGTTAAGAGGAGAGAAAGTAATAGAAGCTAGGTTAAGAGGAGAGAAAGAGCGACAGAAGCTAGGTTAAGAGGAGAGAAAGAAACTAGGTTAAGAGGAGAGAAAGAGTAACAGAAGCTAGGTTAAGAGGAGAGAAAGAGTGATAGAAGCTAGGTTAAGAGGAGAAAAAGAGGGATAGAAGCTATGTTAAGAGGAGAGAAAGTAATAGAAGCTAGGTCAAGAGGAGAGAAAGAGCGATAGAAGCTAGGTTAAGAGGAGAGAAAGAAGCTAGGTTAAGAGGAGAGAAAGAGTAACAGAAGCTAGGTTAAGAGGCGAGAAAGAGTGATAGAAGCTAGGTTAAGAGGAGAGAAAGAGGGATAGAAGCTAGGTTAAGAGGAGAGAAAGTAATAGAAGCTAGGTTAAGAGGAGAGAAAAAGTGACAGAAGCTAGGTTAAGAGGAGAGAAACAGTGATAGAAGCGAGGTTAAGAGGAGAGAAAGTGATAGAAGTTAGGTTAAGAAGAGAGAAAGAGCGATAGAAGCTAGGTTAAGAGGAGAGAAAGAGTAATAGAAGCTAGGTTAAGAGGAGAGAAAGAGTAACAGAAACTAGGTTAAGAGGAGAGAAAGAGTAACAGAAGCTAGGTTAAGAGGAGAGAAAGAGTAACAGAAGCTAGGTTAAGAGGAGAGAAAGAGTAACAGAAGCTAGGTTAAGAGGAGAGAAAGAGTAATAGAAGCTAGGTTAAGCGGAGAGAAAGAGTGATAGAAGCTAGGTTAAGAGGAGAGAAAGAGGGATAGAAGCTAGGTTAAGAGGAGAGAAAGGGTAATAGAAGCTAGGTTAAGAGGAGAGAAAGAGCGATAGAAGCTAGGTTAAGAGGAGAGAAAGAGTAACAGAAGCTAGGTTAAGAGGAGAGAAAGAGTAACAGAAGCTAGGTTAAGAGGAGAGAAAGAGGGATAGAAGCTAGGTTAAGAGGAGAGAAAGTAATTGAAGCTAGGTTAAGAGGAGAGAAAGAGTGACAGAAGCTAGGTTAAGAGGAGAGAAATAGTGATAGAAGCTAGGTTAAGAGGAGAGATAGAGTGATAGAAGTTAGGTTAAGAGGAGAGAAAGAGCGATAGAAGCTAGGTTAAGAGGAGAGAAAGAGTAACAGAAGCTAGGTTAAGAGGAGAGAAAGAGGGATAGAAGCTAGGTTAAGAGGAGAGAAAGTAATTGAAGCTAGGTTAAGAGGAGAGAAAGAGTGACAGAAGCTAGGTTAAGAGGAGAGAAATAGTGATAGAAGCTAGGTTAAGAGGAGAGATAGAGTGATAGAAGTTAGGTTAAGAGGAGAGAAAGAGCGATAGAAGCTAGGTTAAGAGGAGAGAAAGAGTAATAGAAGCTAGGTTAAGAGGAGAGAAAGAGTAACAGAAGCTAGGTTAAGAGGAGAGAAAGAGTGCTAGAAGCTAGGTTAAGAGGAGAGAAGGAGGGATAGAAGCTAGGTTAAGAGGAGAGAACGTAATAGAAGCTAGGTTAAGAGGAGAGAAAGAGTGACAGAAGCTAGGTTAAGAGGAGAGAAACAGTGATAGAAGCTAGGTTAAGAGGAGAGAAAGTGATAGAAGTTAGGTTAAGAAGAGAGAAAGAGCGATAGAAGCTAGGTTAAGAGGAGAGAAAGAGTAATAGAAGCTAGGTTAAGAGGAGAGAAAGAGTAACAGAAACTAGGTTAAGAGGAGAGAAAGAGTAACAGAAGCTAGGTTAAGAGGAGAGAAAGAGTAACAGAAGCTAGGTTAAGAGGAGAGAAAGAGTGACAGAAGCTAGGTTAAGAGGAGAGAAACAGTGATAGAAGCTAGGTTAAGAGGAGAGAAAGTGATAGAAGTTAGGTTAAGAAGAGAGAAAGAGCGATAGAAGCTAGGTTAAGAGGAGAGAAAGAGTAATAGAAGCTAGGTTAAGAGGAGAGAAAGAGTAACAGAAACTAGGTTAAGAGGAGAGAAACAGTGATAGAAGCTAGGTTAAGAGGAGAGAAAGTGATAGAAGTTAGGTTAAGAGGAGAAAAAGAGGGATAGAAGCTATGTTAAGAGGAGAGAAAGTAATAGAAGCTAGGTCAAGAGGAGAGAAAGAGCGATAGAAGCTAGGTTAAGAGGAGAGAAAGAAGCTAGGTTAAGAGGAGAGAAAGTGTAACAGAAGCTAGGTTAAGAGGAGAGAAAGAGTGATAGAAGCTAGGTTAAGAGGAGAGAAAGAGGGATAGAAGCTAGGTTAAGAGGAGAGAAAGTAATAGAAGCTATGTTAAGAGGAGAGAAAGAGTGACAGAAGCTAGGTTAAGAGGAGAGAAACAGTGATAGAAGCTAGGTTAAGAGGAGAGAAAGTGATAGAAGTTAGGTTAAGAAGAGAGAAAGAGCGATAGAAGCTAGGTTAAGAGGAGAGAAAGAGTGATAGAAGCTAGGTTAAGAGGAGAGAAAGAGTAACAGAAACTAGGTTAAGAGGAGAGAAAGAGTAACAGAAGCTAGGTTAAGAGGAGAGAAAGAGTAACAGAAGCTAGGTTAAGAGGAGAGAAAGAGTGACAGAAGCTAGGTTAAGAGGAGAGAAACAGTGATAGAAGCTAGGTTACGAGGAGAGAAAGTGATAGAAGTTAGGTTAAGAAGAGAGAAAGAGCGATAGAAGCTAGGTTAAGAGGAGAGAAAGAGTAATAGAAGCTAGGTTAAGAGGAGAGAAAGAGTAACAGAAACTAGGTTAAGAGGAGAGAAAGAGTAACAGAAGCTAGGTTAAGAGGAGAGAAAGAGTAACAGAAGCTAGGTTAAGAGGAGAGAAAGAGTAACAGAAGCTAGGTTAAAAGGAGAGAAAGAGTAATAGAAGCTAGGTTAAGCGGAGAGAAAGAGTGATAGAAGCTAGGTTAAGAGGAGAGAAAGAGGGATAGAAGCTAGGTTAAGAGGAGAGAAAGGGTAATAGAAGCTAGGTTAAGAGGAGAGAAAGAGCGATAGAAGCTAGGTTAAGAGGAGAGAAAGAGCGATAGAAGCTAGGTTAAGAGGAGAGAAAGAGTGATAGAAGCTAGGTTAAGAGGAGAGAAAGAAGCTAGGTTAAGAGGAGAGAAAGAGTAACAGAAGCTAGGTTAAGAGGAGAGAAAGAGTGATAGAAGCTAGGTTAAGAGGAGAGAAAGAGGGATAGAAGCTAGTTTAAGCGGAGAGAAAGAGTGATAGAAGCTAGGTTAAGAGGAGAGAAAGAGCAATAGAAGCTAGGTTAAGAGGAGAGAAAGAGCAATAGAAGCTAGGTTAAGAGGAGAAAAAGAGGGATAGAAGCTATGTTAAGAGGAGAGAAAGAGTAAAAGAAGCTAGGTTAAGAGGAGAGAAAGAGGGATAGAAGCAAGGTTAAGAGGAGAGAAAGAGTGACAGAAGCTAGGTTAAGAGGATGAGAAAGGGTAATAGAAGCTAGGTTAAGAGGGGAGAAAGAGCGATAGAAGCTAGGTTAAGAGGAGAGAAAGAGTAACAGAAGCTAGGTTAAGAGGAGAGAAAGAGTAACAGAAGCTAGGTTAAGAGGAGAGAAAGAGTAACAGAAGCTAGGTTAAGAGGAGAGAAATAGTAACAGAAGCTAGGTTAAGAGGAGAGAAAGTAATAGAAGCTAGGTTAAGAGGAGAGAAAGAGCGACAGAAGCTAGGTTAAGAGGAGAGAAAGAAACTAGGTTAAGAGGAGAGAAAGAGTAACAGAAGCTAGGTTAAGAGGAGAGAAAGAGTGATAGAAGCTAGGTTAAGAGGAGAAAAAGAGGGATAGAAGCTATGTTAAGAGGAGAGAAAGTAATAGAAGCTAGGTCAAGAGGAGAGAAAGAGCGATAGAAGCTAGGTTAAGAGGAGAGAAAGAAGCTAGGTTAAGAGGAGAGAAAGAGTAACAGAAGCTAGGTTAAGAGGCGAGAAAGAGTGATAGAAGCTAGGTTAAGAGGAGAGAAAGAGGGATAGAAGCTAGGTTAAGAGGAGAGAAAGTAATAGAAGCTAGGTTAAGAGGAGAGAAAAAGTGACAGAAGCTAGGTTAAGAGGAGAGAAACAGTGATAGAAGCGAGGTTAAGAGGAGAGAAAGTGATAGAAGTTAGGTTAAGAAGAGAGAAAGAGCGATAGAAGCTAGGTTAAGAGGAGAGAAAGAGTAATAGAAGCTAGGTTAAGAGGAGAGAAAGAGTAACAGAAACTAGGTTAAGAGGAGAGAAAGAGTAACAGAAGCTAGGTTAAGAGGAGAGAAAGAGTAACAGAAGCTAGGTTAAGAGGAGAGAAAGAGTAACAGAAGCTAGGTTAAGAGGAGAGAAAGAGTAATAGAAGCTAGGTTAAGCGGAGAGAAAGAGTGATAGAAGCTAGGTTAAGAGGAGAGAAAGAGGGATAGAAGCTAGGTTAAGAGGAGAGAAAGGGTAATAGAAGCTAGGTTAAGAGGAGAGAAAGAGCGATAGAAGCTAGGTTAAGAGGAGAGAAAGAGTAACAGAAGCTAGGTTAAGAGGAGAGAAAGAGTAACAGAAGCTAGGTTAAGAGGAGAGAAAGAGGGATAGAAGCTAGGTTAAGAGGAGAGAAAGTAATTGAAGCTAGGTTAAGAGGAGAGAAAGAGTGACAGAAGCTAGGTTAAGAGGAGAGAAATAGTGATAGAAGCTAGGTTAAGAGGAGAGATAGAGTGATAGAAGTTAGGTTAAGAGGAGAGAAAGAGCGATAGAAGCTAGGTTAAGAGGAGAGAAAGAGTAATAGAAGCTAGGTTAAGAGGAGAGAAAGAGTAACAGAAGCTAGGTTAAGAGGAGAGAAAGAGTAACAGAAGCTAGGTTAAGAGGAGAGAAAGAGTAACAGAAGCTAGGTTAAGAGGAGAGAAATAGTAACAGAAGCTAGGTTAAGAGGAGAGAAGTAATAGAAGCTAGGTTAAGACGAGAGAAAGAGCGATAGAAGCTAGGTTAAGAGGAGAGAAAGAAACTAGGTTAAGAGGAGAGAAAGAGTAACAGAAGCTAGGTTAAGAGGAGAGAAAGAGTGATAGAAGCTAGGTTAAGAGGAGAAAAAGAGGGATAGAAGCTATGTTAAGAGGAGAGAAAGTAATAGAAGCTAGGTCAAGAGGAGAGAAAGAGCGATAGAAGCTAGGTTAAGAGGAGAGAAAGAAGCTAGGTTAAGAGGAGAGAAAGTGTAACAGAAGCTAGGTTAAGAGGAGAGAAAGAGTGCTAGAAGCTAGGTTAAGAGGAGAGAAAGAGGGATAGAAGCTAGGTTAAGAGGAGAGAACGTAATAGAAGCTAGGTTAAGAGGAGAGAAAGAGTGACAGAAGCTAGGTTAAGAGGAGAGAAACAGTGATAGAAGCTAGGTTAAGAGGAGAGAAAGTGATAGAAGTTAGGTTAAGAAGAGAGAAAGAGCGATAGAAGCTAGGTTAAGAGGAGAGAAAGAGTAATAGAAGCTAGGTTAAGAGGAGAGAAAGAGTAACAGAAACTAGGTTAAGAGGAGAGAAAGAGTAACAGAAGCTAGGTTAAGAGGAGAGAAAGAGTAACAGAAGCTAGGTTAAGAGGAGAGAAAGAGTGACAGAAGCTAGGTTAAGAGGAGAGAAACAGTGATAGAAGCTAGGTTAAGAGGAGAGAAAGTGATAGAACTTAGGTTAAGAAGAGAGAAAGAGCGATAGAAGCTAGGTTAAGAGGAGAGAAAGAGTAATAGAAGCTAGGTTAAGAGGAGAGAAAGAGTAACAGAAACTAGGTTAAGAGGAGAGAAAGAGTAACAGAAGCTAGGTTAAGAGGAGAGAAAGAGTAACAGAAGCTAGGTTAAGAGGAGAGAAAGAGTAACAGAAGCTAGGTTAAGAGGAGAGAAAGAGTAATAGAAGCTAGGTTAAGCGGAGAGAAAGAGTGATAGAAGCTAGGTTAAGAGGAGAGAAAGAGGGATAGAAGCTAGGTTAAGAGGAGAGAAAGGGTAATAGAAGCTAGGTTAAGAGGAGAGAAAGAGCGATAGAAGCTAGGTTAAGAGGAGAGAAAGAGCGATAGAAGCTAGGTTAAGAGGAGAGAAAGAGTGATAGAAGCTAGGTTAAGAGGAGAGAAAGAAGCTAGGTTAAGAGGAGAGAAAGAGTGACAGAAGCTAGGTTAAGAGGAGAGAAAGAGGGATAGAAGCTAGTTTAAGCGGAGAGAAAGAGGGATAGAAGCTAGGTTAAGAGGAGAGAAAGAGCAATAGAAGCTAGGTTAAGAGGAGAGAAAGAGCAATAGAAGCTACGTTAAGAGGAGAAAAAGAGGGATAGAAGCTATGTTAAGAGGAGAGAAAGAGTAAAAGAAGCTAGGTTAAGAGGAGAGAAAGAGGGATAGAAGCAAGGTTAAGAGGAGAGAAAGAGTGACAGAAGCTAGGTTAAGAGGATGAGAAAGGGTAATAGAAGCTAGGTTAAGAGGGGAGAAAGAGCGATAGAAGCTAGGTTAAGAGGAGAGAAAGAGTAACAGCAGCTAGGTTAAGAGGAGAGAAAGAGTAACAGAAGCTAGGTTAAGAGGAGAGAAAGAGTAACAGAAGCTAGGTTAAGAGGAGAGAAATAGTAACAGAAGCTAGGTTAAGAGGAGAGAAAGTAATAGAAGCTAGGTTAAGAGGAGAGAAAGAGCGATAGAAGCTAGGTTAAGAGGAGAGAAAGAAACTAGGTTAAGAGGAGAGAAAGAGTAACAGAAGCTAGGTTAAGAGGAGAGAAAGAGTGATAGAAGCTAGGTTAAGAGGAGAAAAAGAGGGATAGAAGCTATGTTAAGAGGAGAGAAAGTAATAGAAGCTAGGTCAAGAGGAGAGAAAGAGCGATAGAAGCTAGGTTAAGAGGAGAGAAAGAAGCTAGGTTAAGAGGAGAGAAAGAGTAACAGAAGCTAGGTTAAGAGGAGAGAAAGAGTGATAGAAGCTAGGTTAAGAGGAGAGAAAGAGGGATAGAAGCTAGGTTAAGAGGAGAGAAAGTAATAGAAGCTAGGTTAAGAGGAGAGAAAGAGTGACAGAAGCTAGGTTAAGAGGAGAGAAACAGTGATAGAAGCTAGGTTAAGAGGAGAGAAAGTGATAGAAGTTAGGTTAAGAAGAGAGAAAGAGCGATAGAAGCTAGGTTAAGAGGAGAGAAAGAGTAATAGAAGCTAGGTTAAGAGGAGAGAAAGAGTAACAGAAACTAGGTTAAGAGGACAGAAAGAGTAACAGAAGCTAGGTTAAGAGGAGAGAAAGAGTAACAGAAGCTAGGTTAAGAGGAGAGAAAGAGTAACAGAAGCTAGGTTAAGAGGAGAGAAAGAGTAATAGAAGCTAGGTTAAGCGGAGAGAAAGAGTGATAGAAGCTAGGTTAAGAGGAGAGAAAGAGGGATAGAAGCTAGGTTAAGAGGAGAGAAAGGGTAATAGAAGCTAGGTTAAGAGGAGAGAAAGAGCGATAGAAGCTAGGTTAAGAGGAGAGAAAGAGTAATAGAAGCTAGGTTAAGAGGAGAGAAAGAGTAACAGAAACTAGGTTAAGAGGACAGAAAGAGTAACAGAAGCTAGGTTAAGAGGAGAGAAAGAGTAACAGAAGCTAGGTTAAGAGGAGAGAAAGAGTAACAGAAGCTAGGTTAAGAGGAGAGAAAGAGTAATAGAAGCTAGGTTAAGCGGAGAGAAAGAGTGATAGAAGCTAGGTTAAGAGGAGAGAAAAAGCGATAAAAGCTAGGTTAAGAGGAGAGAAAGAGTGATAGAAGCTAGGTTAAGAGGAGAGAAAGAACCTAGGTTAAGAGGAGAGAAAGAGTAACAGAAGCTAGGTTAAGAGGAGAGAAAGAGTGATAGAAGCTAGGTTAAGAGGAGAGAAAGAGGGATAGAAGCTAGTTTAAGCGGAGAGAAAGAGTGATAGAAGCTAGGTTAAGAGGAGAGAAAGAGCAATAGAAGCTAGGTTAAGAGGAGAGAAAGAGCAATAGAAGCTAGGTTAAGAGGAGAGAAAGAGGGATAGAAGCTAGGTTAAGAGGAGAGAAAGAGTGATAGAAGCTAGGTTAAGAGGAGAGAAAGAGTAACAGAAGCTAGGTTAAGAGGAGAGAAAGAGTAACAGAAGCTAGGTTAAGAGAAGAGAAAGAGTAACAGAAGCTAGGCTAAGAGGAGAGAAAGAGTAACAGCAGCTAGGTTAAGAGGAGAGAAAGAGTAACAGAAGCTAGGTTAAGAGGATGAGAAAGGGTAATAGAAGCTATGTTAAGAGGGGAGAAAGAGCGATAGAAGCTAGGTTAAGAGGAGAGAAAGAGTGATAGAAGCTAGGTTAAGAGGAGAGAAAGAGTGATAGAAGCTAGGTTAAGAGGAGAGAAAGAGGGATAGAAGCTAGGTTAAGCGGAGAGAAAGTAATAGAAGCTAGGTTAAGAGGAGAGAAAGAGCGATAGAAGCTAGGTTAAGAGGAGAGAAAGAAGCTACGTTAAGAGGAGAGAAAGAGTAACAGAAGCTAGGTTAAGAGGCGAGAAAGAGTGATAGAAGCTAGGTTAAGCGGAGAGAAAGTAATAGAAGCTAGGTTAAGAGGAGAGAAAGAGCGATAGAAGCTAGGTTAACAGGAGAGAAAGAGCGATAGAAGCTAGGTTAAGAGGAGAAAAAGTAATAGAAGCTAGGTTAAGAGGAGAGAAAGAGCAATAGAAGCGATGTTAAGAGGAGAGAAAGAGTAACAGAAGCTAGGTTAAGAGGAGAGAAATAGTAACAGAAGCTAGGTTAAGAGGAGAGAAAGAGTGATAGAAGCTAGGTTAAGAGGAGAGAAAGAGTAGTAGAAGCTAGGTTAAGAGGAGAGAAAGAGCGATAGAAGCTAGGTTAAGAGGAGAGAAAGAGGGATAGAAGCTAGGTTAAGAGGAGAGAAAGTAATAGAAGCTAGGTTAAGACGACAGAAAGAGCGTTAGAAGCTAGGTTAACAGGAGAGAAAGAGCGATAGAAGCTAGGTTAAGAGCAGAGAAAGAGTAACAGAAGCTAGGTGAAGAGGAGAGAAAGTAATAGAAGCTAGGTTAAGAAGAGAGAAAGAGTGATAGAAGCTAGGTGAAGAGGAGAGAAAGTAATAGAAGCTAGGTTAAGAGGAGAGAAAGAGGGATAGAAGCAAGGTTAAGAGGAGAGAAAGAGTGACAGAAGCTAGGTTAAGAGGATGAGAAAGGGTAATAGAAGCTATGTTAAGAGGGGAGAAAGAGCGATAGAAGCTAGGTTAAGAGGAGAGAAAGAGCGATAGAAGCTAGGTTAAGAGGAGAGAAAGTAATAGAAGCTAGGTTAAGAGGAGAGAAAGAGCAATAGAAGCGATGTTAAGAGGAGAGAAAGAGTAACAGAAGCTAGGTTAAGAGGAGAGAAATAGTAACAGAAGCTAGGTTAAGAGGAGAGAAAGAGTGATAGAAGCTAGGTTAAGAGGAGAGAAAGAGTAGTAGAAGCTAGGTTAAGAGGAGAGAAAGAGCGATAGAAGCTAGGTTAAGAGGAGAGAAAGAGGGATAGAAGCTAGGTTAAGAGGAGAGAAAGTAATAGAAGCTAGGTTAAGACGACAGAAAGAGCGTTAGAAGCTAGGTTAACAGGAGAGAAAGAGCGATAGAAGCTAGGTTAAGAGGAGAGAAAGAGTAATAGAAGCTAGGTTAAGAGGAGAGAAAGAGTAACAGAAACTAGGTTAAGAGGACAGAAAGAGTAACAGAAGCTAGGTTAAGAGGAGAGAAAGAGTAACAGAAGCTAGGTTAAGAGGAGAGAAAGAGTAACAGAAGCTAGGTTAAGAGGAGAGAAAGAGTAATAGAAGCTAGGTTAAGCGGAGAGAAAGAGTGATAGAAGCTAGGTTAAGAGGAGAGAAAAAGCGATAAAAGCTAGGTTAAGAGGAGAGAAAGAGTGATAGAAGCTAGGTTAAGAGGAGAGAAAGAACCTAGGTTAAGAGGAGAGAAAGAGTAACAGAAGCTAGGTTAAGAGGAGAGAAAGAGTGATAGAAGCTAGGTTAAGAGGAGAGAAAGAGGGATAGAAGCTAGTTTAAGCGGAGAGAAAGAGTGATAGAAGCTAGGTTAAGAGGAGAGAAAGAGCAATAGAAGCTAGGTTAAGAGGAGAGAAAGAGCAATAGAAGCTAGGTTAAGAGGAGAGAAAGAGGGATAGAAGCTAGGTTAAGAGGAGAGAAAGAGTGATAGAAGCTAGGTTAAGAGGAGAGAAAGAGTAACAGAAGCTAGGTTAAGAGGAGAGAAAGAGTAACAGAAGCTAGGTTAAGAGAAGAGAAAGAGTAACAGAAGCTAGGCTAAGAGGAGAGAAAGAGTAACAGCAGCTAGGTTAAGAGGAGAGAAAGAGTAACAGAAGCTAGGTTAAGAGGAGAGAAAGAGTAATAGAAGCTAGGTTAAGAGGAGAGAAAGAGTAACAGAAGCTAGGTTAAGAGGAGAGAAAGAGTAAAAGAAGCTAGGTTAAGAGGAGAGAAAGAGGGATAGAAGCAAGGTTAAGAGGAGAGAAAGAGTGACAGAAGCTAGGTTAAGAGGATGAGAAAGGGTAATAGAAGCTATGTTAAGAGGGGAGAAAGAGCGATAGAAGCTAGGTTAAGAGGAGAGAAAGAGTGATAGAAGCTAGGTTAAGAGGAGAGAAAGAGTGATAGAAGCTAGGTTAAGAGGAGAGAAAGAGGGATAGAAGCTAGGTTAAGCGGAGAGAAAGTAATAGAAGCTAGGTTAAGAGGAGAGAAAGAGCGATAGAAGCTAGGTTAAGAGGAGAGAAAGAAGCTACGTTAAGAGGAGAGAAAGAGTAACAGAAGCTAGGTTAAGAGGAGAGAAAGAGTGATAGAAGCTAGGTTAAGCGGAGAGAAAGTAATAGAAGCTAGGTTAAGAGGAGAGAAAGAGCGATAGAAGCTAGGTTAACAGGAGAGAAAGAGCGATAGAAGCTAGGTTAAGAGGAGAGAAAGTAATAGAAGCTAGGTTAAGAGGAGAGAAAGAGCAATAGAAGCGATGTTAAGAGGAGAGAAAGAGTAACAGAAGCTAGGTTAAGAGGAGAGAAATAGTAACAGAAGCTAGGTTAAGAGGAGAGAAAGAGTGATAGAAGCTAGGTTAAGAGGAGAGAAAGAGTAGTAGAAGCTAGGTTAAGAGGAGAGAAAGAGCGATAGAAGCTAGGTTAAGAGGAGAGAAAGAGGGATAGAAGCTAGGTTAAGAGGAGAGAAAGTAATAGAAGCTAGGTTAAGACGACAGAAAGAGCGTTAGAAGCTAGGTTAACAGGAGAGAAAGAGCGATAGAAGCTAGGTTAAGAGGAGAGAAAGAGTAACAGAAGCTAGGTGAAGAGGAGAGAAAGTAATAGAAGCTAGGTTAAGAAGAGAGAAAGAGTGATAGAAGCTAGGTTAAGAGGAGAGAAAGAGTAATAGAACCTAGGTTAAGAGGAGAGAAAGAGCGATAGAAGCTAGGTTAAGAGGAGAGAAAGAGGGATAGAAGCTAGGTTAAGAGGATAGAAAGTAATAGAAGCTAGGTTAAGAGGAGAGAAAGAGCGATAAAAGCTAGGTTAAGAGGAGAGAAAGAAGCTAGGTTAAGAGGAGAGAAAGAGGGATAGAAGCTATGTTAAGAGGAGAGAAAGTAATAGAAGCTAGGTTAAGATGAGAGAAAGGGCGATAGAAGCTAGGTTAAAAGGAGAGAAAGAGGGATAGAAACTAGGTTAAGAGGAGAGAAAGTAATAGAAGCTAGGTTAAGAGGAGAGAAAGAGCGATAGAAGCTACGTTAAGAGGAGGGAAAGAAGCTACGTTAAGAGGAGAGAAAGAGTAACAGAAGCTAGGTTAAGAGGAGAGAAAGAGTGATAGAAGCTAGGTTAAGAGGAGAGAAAGAGGGATAGAAGCTAGGTTAAGAGGAGAGAAAGTAATTGAAGCTAGGTTAAGAGGAGAGAAAGAGTGACAGAAGCTAGGTTAAGAGGAGAGAAATAGTGATAGAAGCTAGGTTAAGAGGAGATATAGAGTGATAGAAGTTAGGTTAAGAGGAGAGAAAGAGCGATAGAAGCTAGGTTAAGAGGAGAGAAAGAGTAATAGAAGCTAGGTTAAGAGGAGAGAAAGAGTAACAGAAGCTAGGTTAAGAGGAGAGAAAGAGTAACAGAAGCTAGGTTAAGAGGAGAGAAAGAGTAACAGAAGCTAGGTTAAGAGGAGAGAAATAGTAACAGAAGCTAGGTTAAGAGGAGAGAAAGTAATAGAAGCTAGGTTAAGAGGAGAGAAAGAGCGATAGAAGCTAGGTTAAGAGGAGAGAAAGAAACTAGGTTAAGAGGAGAGAAAGAGTAACAGAAGCTAGGTTAAGAGGAGAGAAAGAGTGATAGAAGCTAGGTTAAGAGGAGAAAAAGAGGGATAGAAGCTATGTTAAGAGGAGAGAAAGTAATAGAAGCTAGGTCAAGAGGAGAGAAAGAGCGATAGAAGCTAGGTTAAGAGGAGAGAAAGAGTAACAGAAGCTAGGTTAAGAGGAGAGAAAGAGTAACAGAAGCTAGGTTAAGAGAAGAGAAAGAGTAACAGAAGCTAGGCTAAGAGGAGAGAAAGAGTAACAGAAGCTAGGTTAAGAGGAGAGAAAGAGTGATAGAAGCTAGGTTAAGAGGAGAGAAAGATGGATAGAAGCTAGGATAAGAGGAGAGAAAGAGTGATAGAAGCTAGGTTAAGAGGAGAGAAAGAGTGATAGAATCTAGGTTAAGAGGAGAGAAAGAGTGATAGAAGCTAGGTTAAGAGGAGAGAAAGAGGGATAGAGGCTATGTTAAGAGGAGAGAAAGTAATAGAAGCTAGGTTAAAAGGAGAGAAAGAGCGATAGAAGCTAGGTTAAGAGGAGAGAAAGAGGGATAGAAGCTAGGTTAAGAGGAGAGAAAGTAATAGAAGCTAGGTTAAGAGGAGAGAAAGAGCGATAGAAGCTAGGTTAAGAGGAGAGAAAGAAGCTAGGTTAAGAGGAGAGAAAGAGTAACAGAAGCTAGGTTAAGAGGACAGAAAGAGTGATAGAAGTTAGGTTAAGAGGAGAGAAAGAGCGATAGAAGCTAGGCTAAAAGGAGAGAAAGAGTAATAGAAGCTAGTTTAAGAGGAGAGAAAGAGTAACAGCAGCTAGGTTAAGAGGAGAGAAAGAGTAACAGAAGCTAGGTTAAGAGGAGAGAAAGAGTAATAGAAGCTAGGTTAAGAGGAGAGAAAGAGTAACAGAAGCTAGGTTAAGAGGAGAGAAAGAGTAAAAGAAGCTAGGTTAAGAGGAGAGAAAGAGGGATAGAAGCAAGGTTAAGAGGAGAGAAAGAGTGACAGAAGCTAGGTTAAGAGGATGAGAAAGGGTAATAGAAGCTAGGTTAAGAGGGGAGAAAGAGCGATAGAAGCTAGGTTAAGAGGAGAGAAAGAGTGATAGAAGCTAGGTTAAGAGGAGAGAAAGAGTAACAGAAGCTAGGTTAACAGGAGAGAAAGAGCGATAGAAGCTAGGTTAAGAGGAGAGAAAGAGCAATAGAAGCTAGGTTAAGAGGAGAGAAAGAGGGATAGAAGCTAGGTTAAGAGGAGAGAAAGAGTGATAGAAGCTAGGTTAAGAGGAGAGAAAGAGGGATAGAAGCTAGATTAAGAGGAGAGAAAGAGTAACAGAAGCTAGGTTAAGAGGAGAGAAAGAGTAACAGAAGCTAGGTTAATAGGAGAGAAAGAGTAATAGAAGCTAGGTTAAGAGGAGAGAAAGAGTAACAGAAGCTAGGTTAAGACGAGAGAAAGAGTAACAGAAGCTAGGTTAAGAGGAGAGAAAGAGTAATAGAAGCTAGGTTAAGAGGAGAGAAAGAGTAACAGAAGCTAGGTTAAGAGGAGAGAAAGAGTGATAGAAGCTAGGTTAAGAGGAGACAAAGAGTGATAGAAGCTAGGTTAAGAGGAGAGAAAGAGTGATAGAAGCTAGGTTAAGAGGAGAGAAAGAGGGATAGAAGCTAGGTTAAGAGGGGAGAAAGGGTAATAGAAGCTAGGTTAAGAGGAGAGAAAGAGCGATAGAAGCTAGGTTAAGAGGAGAGAAAGAGTGATAGAAGCTAGGTTAAGAGGAGAGAAAGAGTGATAGAAGCTAGGTTAAGAGGAGAGAAAGAGGGATAGAAGCTAGGTTAAGAGGAGAGAAAGTAATAGAAGCTAGGTTAAGAGGAGAGAAAGAGCGATAGAAGCTAGGTTAAGAGGAGAGAAAGTAATAGAAGCTAGGTTAAGAGGAGAGAAAGAGCGATAGAAGCTAGGTTAAGAGGAGAGAAAGAGCAATAGAAGCTAGTTTAAGAGGAGAGAAAGAGGGATAAAAGCTAGGTTTAGAGGAGAGAAAGAGGGACAGAAGCTAGGTTAAGAGGAGAGAAAGAGTAATAGAAGCTAGGTTAAGAGGAGAGAAAGAGTGATAGAAGCTAGGTTAAGAGGAGAGAAAGAGCAATAGAAGCTAGGTTAAGAGGACAGAAAGAGGCATAGAAGCTAGGTTAAGAGGAGAGAAAGAGCAATAGAAGTTAGGTTAAGAGGAGAGAAAGAGGGATAGAAGCTAGGTTAAGAGGAGAGAAAGAGTGATAGAAGCCAGGTTAAGAGGAGAGAAAGAGGGATAGAAGCTAGATTAAGAGGAGAGAAAGAGTAACAGAAGCTAGGTTAAGAGGAGAGAAAGAGTAACAGAAGCTAGGTTAAGAGGAGAGAAAGAGTAATAGAAGCTAGGTTAAGAGGAGAGAAAGAGTAACAGAAGCTAGGTTAAGAGGAGAGAAAGAGTAACAGAAGCTAGGTTAAGAGGAGAGAAAGAGTAATAGAAGCTAGGTTAAGAGGAGAGAAAGAGTAACAGAAGCTAGGTTAAGAGGAGAGAAAGAGGGATAGAAGCTAGGTTAAGAGGTTAGAAAGAGTGATAGAAGCTAGGTTAAGAGGAGAGAAAGAGTGATAGAAGCTAGGTTAAGAGGAGAGAAAGAGGGATAGAAGCTAGGTTAAGAGGAGAGAAAGGGTAATAGAAGCTAGGTTAAGAGGAGAGAAAGAGCGATAGAAGCTAGGTTAAGAGGAGAGAAAGAGTGATAGAAGCTAGGTTAAGAGGAGACAAAGAGTGATTGAAGCTAGGTTAAGAGGAGAGAAAGAGGGATAGAAGCTAGGTTAAGAGGAGAGAAAGTAATAGAAGCTAGGTTAAGAGGAGAGAAAGAGCGATAGAAGCTAGGTTAAGAGGAGAGAAAGTAATAGAAGCTAGGTTAAGAGGAGAGAAAGAGCGATAGAAGCTAGGTTAAGAGGAGAGAAAGAGCAATAGAAGCTAGGTTAAGAGGAGAGAAAGAGGGATAAAAGCTAGGTTTAGAGGAGAGAAAGAGTGATAGAAGCTAGGTTAAGAGGAGAGAAAGAGTAACAGAAGCTAGGTTAAGAGGAGAGAAAGAGCGATAGAAGCTAGGTTAACAGGAGAGAAAGAGTAACAGAAGCTAGGTTAAGAGGAGAGAAAGAGCGATAGAAGCTGTTAAGAGGAGAGAAAGAGTAACAGAAGCTAGGTTAAGAGGAGAGAAAGAGTAACAGATGCTAGGTTAAGAGGAGAGAAAGAGTAATAGAAGCTAGGTTAAGAGGAGAGAAAGAGTAACAGAAGCTAGGTTAAGAGGAGAGAAAGAGGGATAGAAGCTAGGTTAAGAGGGGAGAAAGGGTAATAGAAGCTAGGTTAAGGGGAGAGAAAGAGCGATAGAAGCTAGGTTAAGAGGAGAGAAAGAGTGATGGAAGCTAGGTTAAGAGGAGAGAAAGAGTGATAGAAGCTAGGTTAAGAGGAGAGAAAGAGGGATAGAAGCTAGGTTAAGAGGAGAGAAAGTAATAGAAGCTAGGTTAAGAGGAGAGAAAGAGCGATAGAAGCTAGGTTAAGAGGAGAGAAAGAGCAATAGAAGCTAGGTTAAGAGGAGAGAAAGAGGGATAAAAGCTAGGTTTAGAGGAGAGAAAGAGTGATAGAAGCTAGGTTAAGAGGAGAGAAAGAGTAACAGAAGCTAGGTTAAGAGGAGAGAAAGAGCGATAGAAGCTAGGTTAACAGGAGAGAAAGAGTAACAGAAGCTAGGTTAAGAGGAGAGAAAGAGCGATAGAAGCTGTTAAGAGGAGAGAAAGAGTAACAGAAGCTAGGTTAAGAGGAGAGAAAGAGTAACAGATACTAGGTTAAGAGGAGAGAAAGAGTAATAGAAGCTAGGTTAAGAGGAGAGAAAGAGCGATAGAAGCTAGGTTAAGAGGAGAGAAAGAAGCTAGGTTAAGAGGAGAGAAAGAGTAACAGAAGCTAGGTTAAGAGAAGAGAAAGAGTGATAGAAGCTAGGTTAAGAGGAGAAAAAGAGGGATAGAAGCTATGTTAAGAGGAGAGAAAGTAATAGAAGCTAGGTCAAGAGGAGAGAAAGAGCGATAGAAGCTAGGTTAAGAGGAGAGAAAGAAGCTAGGTTAAGAGGAGAGAAAGAGTAACAGAAGCTAGGTTAAGAGGAGAGAAAGAGTGATAGAAGCTAGGTTAAGAGGAGAGAAAGAGGGATAGAAGCTAGGTTAAGAGGAGAGAAAGTAATAGAAGCTAGGTTAAGAGGAGAGAAAGAGTGACAGAAGCTAGGTTAAGAGGAGAGAAACAGTGATAGAAGCTAGGTTAAGAGGAGAGAAAGTGATAGAAGTTAGGTTAAGAAGAGAGAAAGAGCGATAGAAGCTAGGTTAAGAGGAGAGAAAGAGTAATAGAAGCTAGGTTAAGAGGAGAGAATGAGTAACAGAAACTAGGTTAAGAGGAGAGAAAGAGTAACAGAAGCTAGGTTAAGAGGAGAGAACAAGTAACAGAAGCTAGGTTAAGAGGAGAGAAAGAGTAACAGAAGCTAGGTTAAGAGGAGAGAAAGAGTAATAGAAGCTAGGTTAAGCGGAGAGAAAGAGTGATAGAAGCTAGGTTAAGAGGAGAGAAAGAGGGATAGAAGCTAGGTTAAGAGGAGAGAAAGGGTAATAGAAGCTAGGTTAAGAGGAGAGAAAGAGCGATAGAAGCTAGGTTAAGAGGAGAGAAAGAGCGATAGAAGCTAGGTTAAGAGGAGAGAAAGAGTGATAGAAGCTAGGTTAAGAGGAGAGAAAGAAGCTAGGTTAAGAGGAGAGAAAGAGTAACAGAAGCTAGGTTAAGAGGAGAGAAAGAGTGATAGAAGCTAGGTTAAGAGGAGAGAAAGAGGGATAGAAGCTAGTTTAAGCGGAGAGAAAGAGTGATAGAAGCTAGGTTAAGAGGAGAGAAAGAGCAATAGAAGGTAGGTTAAGAGGAGAGAAAGAGCAATAGAAGCTAGGTTAAGAGGAGAAAAAGAGGGATAGAAGCTAGGTTAAGAGGAGAGAAAGAGTGATAGAAGCTAGGTTAAGAGGAGAGAAAGAGTAACAGAAGCTAGGTTAAGAGGAGAGAAAGAGTAACAGAAGCTAGGTTAAGAGAAGAGAAAGAGTAACAGAAGCTAGGGTAAGAGGAGAGAAAGAGTAACAGAAGCTAGGTTAAGAGGAGAGAAAGAGTGATAGAAGCTAGGTTAAGAGGAGAGAAAGATGGATAGAAGCTAGGATAAGAGGAGAGAAAGAGTGATAGAAGCTAGGTTAAGAGGAGAGAAAGAGTGATAGAAGCTAGGTTAAGAGGAGAGAAAGAGTGATAGAAGTTAGGTTAAGAGGAGAGAAAGAGCGATAGAAGCTAGGTTAAAAGGACAGAAAGAGTAATAGAAGCTAGGTTAAGAGGAGGGAAAGAGTAACAGAAGCTAGGTTAAGAGGAGAGAAAGAGTAACAGAAGCTAGGTTAAGAGGAGAGAAAGAGTAAAAGAAGCTAGGTTAAGAGGAGAGAAAGAGTGATAGAAGCAAGGTTAAGAGGAGAGAAAGAGGGATAGAAGCTAAGTTAAGAGGAGAGAAAGGGTAATAGAAGCTAGGTTAAGAGGGGAGAAAGAGCGATAGAAGCTAGGTTAAGAGGAGAGAAAGAGTGATAGAAGCTAGGTTAAGAGGAGAGAAAGAGTGATAGAAGCTAGGTTAAGAGGAGAGAAAGAGGGATAGAAGCTAGGTTAAGCGGAGAGAAAGTAATAGAAGCTAGGTTAAGAGGAGAGAAAGAGCGATAGAAGCTAGGTTAACAGGAGAGAAAGAGCGATAGAAGCTAGGTTAAGAGGAGAGAAAGTAATAGAAGCTAGGTTAAGAGGAGAGAAAGAGCAATATAAGCTAGGTTAAGAGGAGAGAAAGAGTAACAGAAGCTAGGTTAAGAGGAGAGAAATAGTAACAGAAGCTAGGTTAAGAGGAGAGAAAGTAATAGAAGCTAGGTTAAGAGGAGAGAAAGAGCGATAGAAGCTAGGTTAAGAGGAGAGAAAGAAGCTAGGTTAAGAGGAGAGAAAGAGTAACAGAAGCTAGGTTAAGAGGAGAGAAAGAGTGATAGAAGCTAGGTTAAGAGGAGAAAAAGAGGGATAGAAGCTATGTTAAGAGGAGAGAAAGTAATAGAAGCTAGCTCAAGAGGAGAGAAAGAGCGATAGAAGCTAGGTTAAGAGGAGAGAAAGAAGCTAGGTTAAGAGGAGAGAAAGAGTAACAGAAGCTAGGTTAAGAGGAGAGAAAGAGTGATAGAAGCTAGGTTAAGAGGAGAGAAAGAGGGATAGAAGCTAGGTTAAGAGGAGAGAAAGTAATAGAAGCTAGGTTAAGAGGAGAGAAAGAGTGACAGAAGCTAGGTTAAGAGGAGAGAAACAGTGATAGAAGCTAGGTTAAGAGGAGAGAAAGTGATAGAAGTTAGGTTAAGAAGAGAGAAAGAGCGATAGAAGCTAGGTTAAGAGGGGAGAAAGAGTAATAGAAGCTAGGTTAAGAGGAGAGAAAGAGTAACAGAAACTAGGTTAAGAGGAGAGAAAGAGTAACAGAAGCTAGGTTAAGAGGAGAGAAAGAGTAACAGAAGCTAGGTTAAGAGGAGAGAAAGAGTAACAGAAGCTAGGTTAAGAGGAGAGAAAGAGTAATAGAAGCTAGGTTAAGCGGAGAGAAAGAGTGATAGAAGCTAGGTTAAGAGGAGAGAAAGAGGGATAGAAGCTAGGTTAAGAGGAGAGAAAGGGTAATAGAAGCTAGGTTAAGAGGAGAGAAAGAGCGATAAAAGCTAGGTTAAGAGGAGAGAAAGAGCGATAGAAGCTAGGTTAAGAGGAGAGAAAGTGTGATAGAAGCTAGGTTAAGAGGAGAGAAAGAAGCTAGGTTAAGAGGAGAGAAAGAGTAACAGAAGCTAGGTTAAGAGGAGAGAAAGAGTGATAGAAGCTAGGTTAAGAGGAGAGAAAGAGGGATAGAAGCTAGTTTAAGCGGAGAGAAAGAGTGATAGAAGCTAGGTTAAGAGGAGAGAAAGAGCAATAGAAGCTAGGTTAAGAGGAGAGAAAGAGCAATAGAAGCTAGGTTAAGAGGAGAGAAAGAGGGATAGAAGCTAGGTTAAGAGGAGAGAAAGAGTGATAGAAGCTAGGTTAAGAGGAGAGAAAGAGTAACAGAAGCTAGGTTAAGAGGAGAGAAAGAGTAACAGAAGCTAGGTTAAGAGAAGAGAAAGAGTAACAGAAGCTAGGCTAAGAGGAGAGAAAGAGTAACAGAAGCTAGAGAGAAAGAGGAGAGAAAGAGCGATAGAAGCTAGGTTAAGAGGAGAGAAAGAGGGATAGAAGCTAGGTTAAGAGGAGAGAAAGTAATTGAAGCTAGGTTAAGAGGAGAGAAAGAGTAAAAGAAGCTAGGTTAAGAGGAGAGAAAGAGTGATAGAAGCAAGGTTAAGAGGAGAGAAAGAGTGACAGAAGCTAGGTTAAGAGGATGAGAAAGGGTAATAGAAGCTAGGTTAAGAGGGGAGAAAGAGCGATAGAAGCTAGGTTTAAAGGGAGAGAAAGAGTGATAGAAGCTAGGTTAAGAGGAGAGAAAGAGTGATAGAAGCTAGGTTAAGAGGAGAGAAAGAGGGATAGAAGCTAGGTTAAGCGGAGAGAAAGTAATAGAAGCTAGGTTAAGAGGAGAGAAAGAGCGATAGAAGCTAGGTTAACAGGAGAGAAAGAGCGATAGAAGCTAGGTTAAGAGGAGAGAAAGTAATAGAAGCTAGGTTAAGAGGAGAGAAAGAGCAATAGAAGCGATGTTAAGAGGAGAGAAAGAGTAACAGAAGCTAGGTTAAGAGGAGAGAAATAGTAACAGAAGCTAGGTTAAGAGGAGAGAAAGAGTGATAGAAGCTAGGTTAAGAGGAGACAAAGAGTAGTAGAAGCTAGGTTAAGAGGAGAGAAAGAGCGATAGAAGCTAGGTTAAGAGGAGAGAAAGAGGGATAGAAGCTAGGTTAAGAGGAGAGAAAGTAATAGAAGCTAGGTTAAGACGACAGAAAGAGCGTTAGAAGCTAGGTTAACAGGAGAGAAAGAGCGATAGAAGCTAGGTTAAGAGGAGAGAAAGAGTAACAGATGCTAGGTTAAGAGGAGAGAAAGAGTAATAGAAGCTAGGTTAAGAGGAGAGAAAGAGCGATAGAAGCTAGGTTAAGAGGAGAGAAAGAGTAACAGAAGCTAGGTTAAGAGGAGAGAAAGAGGGATAGAAGCTAGGTTAAGAGGGGAGAAAGGGTAATAGAAGCTAGGTTAAGGGGAGAGAAAGAGCGATAGAAGCTAGGTTAAGAGGAGAGAAAGAGTGATGGAAGCTAGGTTAAGAGGAGAGAAAGAGTGATAGAAGCTAGGTTAAGAGGAGAGAAAGAGGGATAGAAGCTAGGTTAAGAGGAGAGAAAGTAATAGAAGCTAGGTTAAGAGGAGAGAAAGAGCGATAGAAGCTAGGTTAAGAGGAGAGAAAGAGCAATAGAAGCTAGGTTAAGAGGAGAGAAAGAGGGATAAAAGCTAGGTTTAGAGGAGAGAAAGAGTGATAGAAGCTAGGTTAAGAGGAGAGAAAGAGTAACAGAAGCTAGGTTAAGAGGAGAGAAAGAGCGATAGAAGCTAGGTTAACAGGAGAGAAAGAGTAACAGAAGCTAGGTTAAGAGGAGAGAAAGAGCGATAGAAGCTGTTAAGAGGAGAGAAAGAGTAACAGAAGCTAGGTTAAGAGGAGAGAAAGAGTAACAGATACTAGGTTAAGAGGAGAGAAAGAGTAATAGAAGCTAGGTTAAGAGGAGAGAAAGAGCGATAGAAGCTAGGTTAAGAGGAGAGAAAGAAGCTAGGTTAAGAGGAGAGAAAGAGTAAGAGAAGCTAGGTTAAGAGAAGAGAAAGAGTGATAGAAGCTAGGTTAAGAGGAGAAAAAGAGGGATAGAAGCTATGTTAAGAGGAGAGAAAGTAATAGAAGCTAGGTCAAGAGGAGAGAAAGAGCGATAGAAGCTAGGTTAAGAGGAGAGAAAGAAGCTAGGTTAAGAGGAGAGAAGGAGTAACAGAAGCTAGGTTAAGAGGAGAGAAAGAGTGATAGAAGCTAGGTTAAGAGGAGAGAAAGAGGGATAGAAGCTAGGTTAAGAGGAGAGAAAGTAATAGAAGCTAGGTTAAGAGGAGAGAAAGAGTGACAGAAGCTAGGTTAAGAGGAGAGAAACAGTGATAGAAGCTAGGTTAAGAGGAGAGAAAGTGATAGAAGTTAGGTTAAGAAGAGAGAAAGAGCGATAGAAGCTAGGTTAAGAGGAGAGAAAGAGTAATAGAAGCTAGGTTAAGAGGAGATAAAGAGTAACAGAAACTAGGTTAAGAGGAGAGAAAGAGTAACAGAAGCTAGGTTAAGAGGAGAGAACGAGTAACAGAAGCTAGGTTAAGAGGAGAGAAAGAGTAACAGAAGCTAGGTTAAGAGGAGAGAAAGAGTAATAGAAGCTAGGTTAAGCGGAGAGAAAGAGTGATAGAAGCTAGGTTAAGAGGAGAGAAAGAGGGATAGAAGCTAGGTTAAGAGGAGAGAAAGGGTAATAGAAGCTAGGTTAAGAGGAGAGAAAGAGCGATAGAAGCTAGGTTAAGAGGAGAGAAAGAGCGATAGAAGCTAGGTTAAGAGGAGAGAAAGAGTGATAGAAGCTAGGTTAAGAGGAGAGAAAGAAGCTAGGTTAAGAGGAGAGAAAGAGTAACAGAAGCTAGGTTAAGAGGAGAGAAAGAGTGATAGAAGCTAGGTTAAGAGGAGAGAAAGAGGGATAGAAGCTAGTTTAAGCGGAGAGAAAGAGTGATAGAAGCTAGGTTAAGAGGAGAGAAAGAGCAATAGAAGGTAGGTTAAGAGGAGAGAAAGAGCAATAGAAGCTAGGTTAACAGGAGAAAAAGAGGGATAGAAGCTAGGTTAAGAGGAGAGAAAGAGTGATAGAAGCTAGGTTAAGAGGAGAGAAAGAGTAACAGAAGCTAGGTTAAGAGGAGAGAAAGAGTAACAGAAGCTAGGTTAAGAGAAGAGAAAGAGTAACAGAAGCTAGGGTAAGAGGAGAGAAAGAGTAACAGAAGCTAGGTTAAGAGGAGAGAAAGAGTGATAGAAGCTAGGTTAAGAGGAGAGAAAGATGGATAGAAGCTAGGATAAGAGGAGAGAAAGAGT
Source organism: Lampris incognitus (assembly GCF_029633865.1). Lineage (NCBI taxonomy): Eukaryota > Metazoa > Chordata > Actinopteri > Lampriformes > Lampridae > Lampris > Lampris incognitus. The sequence continues at coordinate 53,766,698 of NC_079222.1, forward strand.
GATAGAAGCTAGGTTAAGAGGAGAGAAAGAGTGATAGAAGCTAGGTTAAGAGGAGAGAAAGAGTGATAGAAGTTAGGTTAAGAGGAGAGAAAGAGCGATAGAAGCTAGGTTAAAAGGAGAGAAAGAGTAATAGAAGCTAGGTTAAGAGGAGGGAAAGAGTAACAGAAGCTAGGTTAAGAGGAGAGAAAGAGTAACAGAAGCTAGGTTAAGAGGAGAGAAAGAGTAAAAGAAGCTAGGTTAAGAGGAGAGAAAGAGTGATAGAAGCAAGGTTAAGAGGAGAGAAAGAGGGATAGAAGCTAGGTTAAGAGGAGAGAAAGGGTAATAGAAGCTAGGTTAAGAGGGGAGAAAGAGCGATAGAAGCTAGGTTAAGAGGAGAGAAAGAGTGATAGAAGCTAGGTTAAGAGGAGAGAAAGAGTGATAGAAGCTAGGTTAAGAGGAGAGAAAGAGGGATAGAAGCTAGGTTAAGCGGAGAGAAAGTAATAGAAGCTAGGTTAAGAGGAGAGAAAGAACGATAGAAGCTAGGTTAACAGGAGAGAAAGAGCGATAGAAGCTAGGTTAAGAGGAGAGAAAGTAATAGAAGCTAGGTTAAGAGGAGAGAAAGAGCAATAGAAGCTAGGTTAAGAGGAGAGAAAGAGTAACAGAAGCTAGGTTAAGAGGAGAGAAATAGTAACAGAAGCTAGGTTAAGAGGAGAGAAAGTAATAGAAGCTAGGTTAAGAGGAGAGAAAGAGCGATAGAAGCTAGGTTAAGAGGAGAGAAAGAAGCTAGGTTAAGAGGAGAGAAAGAGTAACAGAAGCTAGGTTAAGAGGAGAGAAAGAGTGATAGAAGCTAGGTTAAGAGGAGAAAAAGAGGGATAGAAGCTATGTTAAGAGTAGAGAAAGTAATAGAAGCTAGGTCAAGAGGAGAGAAAGAGCGATAGAAGCTAGGTTAAGAGGAGAGAAAGAAGCTAGGTTAAGAGGAGAGAAAGAGTAACAGAAGCTAGGTTAAGAGGAGAGAAAGAGTGATAGAAGCTAGGTTAAGAGGAGAGAAAGAGGGATAGAAGCTAGGTTAAGAGGAGAGAAAGTAATAGAAGCTAGGTTAAGAGGAGAGAAAGAGTGACAGAAGCTAGGTTAAGAGGAGAGAAACAGTGATAGAAGCTAGGTTAAGAGGAGAGAAAGTGATAGAAGTTAGGTTAAGAAGAGAGAAAGAGCGATAGAAGCTAGGTTAAGAGGGGAGAAAGAGTAATAGAAGCTAGGTTAAGAGGAGAGAAAGAGTAACAGAAACTAGGTTAAGAGGAGAGAAAGAGTAACAGAAGCTAGGTTAAGAGGAGAGAAAGAGTAACAGAAGCTAGGTTAAGAGGAGAGAAAGAGTAACAGAAGCTAGGTTAAGAGGAGAGAAAGAGTAATAGAAGCTAGGTTAAGCGGAGAGAAAGAGTGATAGAAGCTAGGTTAAGAGGAGAGAAAGAGGGATAGAAGCTAGGTTAAGAGGAGAGAAAGGGTAATAGAAGCTAGGTTAAGAGGAGAGAAAGAGCGATAGAAGCTAGGTTAAGAGGAGAGAAAGAGCGATAGAAGCTAGGTTAAGAGGAGAGAAAGTGTGATAGAAGCTAGGTTAAGAGGAGAGAAAGAAGCTAGGTTAAGAGGAGAGAAAGAGTAACAGAAGCTAGGTTAAGAGGAGAGAAAGAGTGATAGAAGCTAGGTTAAGAGGAGAGAAAGAGGGATAGAAGCTAGTTTAAGCGGAGAGAAAGAGTGATAGAAGCTAGGTTAAGAGGAGAGAAAGAGCAATAGAAGCTAGGTTAAGAGGAGAGAAAGAGCAATAGAAGCTAGGTTAAGAGGAGAGAAAGAGGGATAGAAGCTAGGTTAAGAGGAGAGAAAGAGTGATAGAAGCTAGGTTAAGAGGAGAGAAAGAGTAACAGAAGCTAGGTTAAGAGGAGAGAAAGAGTAACAGAAGCTAGGTTAAGAGAAGAGAAAGAGTAACAGAAGCTAGGCTAAGAGGAGAGAAAGAGTAACAGAAGCTAGAGAGAAAGAGGAGAGAAAGAGCGATAGAAGCTAGGTTAAGAGGAGAGAAAGAGGGATAGAAGCTAGGTTAAGAGGAGAGAAAGTAATTGAAGCTAGGTTAAGAGGAGAGAAAGAGTAAAAGAAGCTAGGTTAAGAGGAGAGAAAGAGTGATAGAAGCAAGGTTAAGAGGAGAGAAAGAGTGACAGAAGCTAGGTTAAGAGGATGAGAAAGGGTAATAGAAGCTAGGTTAAGAGGGGAGAAAGAGCGATAGAAGCTAGGTTAAGAGGAGAGAAAGAGTGATAGAAGCTAGGTTAAGAGGAGAGAAAGAGTGATAGAAGCTAGGTTAAGAGGAGAGAAAGAGGGATAGAAGCTAGGTTAAGCGGAGAGAAAGTAATAGAAGCTAGGTTAAGAGGAGAGAAAGAGCGATAGAAGCTAGGTTAAGAGGAGAGAAAGAGTGATAGAAGCTAGGTTAAGAGGAGAGAAAGAGGGATAGAAGCTAGGTTAAGCGGAGAGAAAGTAATAGAAGCTAGGTTAAGAGGAGAGAAAGAACGATAGAAGCTAGGTTAACAGGAGAGAAAGAGCGATAGAAGCTAGGTTAAGAGGAGAGAAAGTAATAGAAGCTAGGTTAAGAGGAGAGAAAGAGCAATAGAAGCTAGGTTAAGAGGAGAGAAAGAGTAACAGAAGCTAGGTTAAGAGGAGAGAAATAGTAACAGAAGCTAGGTTAAGAGGAGAGAAAGTAATAGAAGCTAGGTTAAGAGGAGAGAAAGAGCGATAGAAGCTAGGTTAAGAGGAGAGAAAGAAGCTAGGTTAAGAGGAGAGAAAGAGTAACAGAAGCTAGGTTAAGAGGAGAGAAAGAGTGATAGAAGCTAGGTTAAGAGGAGAAAAAGAGGGATAGAAGCTATGTTAAGAGTAGAGAAAGTAATAGAAGCTAGGTCAAGAGGAGAGAAAGAGCGATAGAAGCTAGGTTAAGAGGAGAGAAAGAAGCTAGGTTAAGAGGAGAGAAAGAGTAACAGAAGCTAGGTTAAGAGGAGAGAAAGAGTGATAGAAGCTAGGTTAAGAGGAGAGAAAGAGTGATAGAAGCTAGGTTAAGAGGAGAGAAAGAGGGATAGAAGCTAGGTTAAGCGGAGAGAAAGTAATAGAAGCTAGGTTAAGAGGAGAGAAAGAGCGATAGAAGCTAGGTTAACAGGAGAGAAAGAGCGATAGAAGCTAGGTTAAGAGGAGAGAAAGTAATAGAAGCTAGGTTAAGAGGAGAGAAAGAGCAATAGAAGCGACGTTAAGAGGAGAGAAAGAGTAACAGAAGCTAGGTTAAGAGGAGAGAAATAGTAACAGAAGCTAGGTTAAGAGGAGAGTAAGAGTGATAGAAGCTAGGTTAAGAGGAGAGAAAGAGTAGTAGAAGCTAGGTTAAGAGGAGAGAAAGAGCGATAGAAGCTAGGTTAAGAGGAGAGAAAGAGGGATAGAAGCTAGGTTAAGAGGAGAGAAAGTAATAGAAGCTAGGTTAAGACGACAGAAAGAGCGTTAGAAGCTAGGTTAACAGGAGAGAAAGAGCGATAGAAGCTAGGTTAAGAGGAGAGAAAGAGTAACAGAAGCTAGGTGAAGAGGAGAGAAAGTAATAGAAGCTAGGTTAAGAAGAGAGAAAGAGTGATAGAAGCTAGGTTAAGAGGAGAGAAAGAGTAATAGAAGCTAGGTTAAGAGGAGAGAAAGAGCGATAGAAGCTAGGTTAAGAGGAGAGAAAGAGGGATAGAAGCTAGGTTAAGAGGATAGAAAGTAATAGAAGCTAGGTTAAGAGGAGAGAAAGAGCGATAGAAGCTAGGTTAAGAGGAGAGAAAGAAGCTAGGTTAAGAGGAGAGAAAGAGTAACAGAAGCTAGGTTAAGAGGAGAGAAAGAGGGATAGAAGCTATGTTAAGAGGAGAGAAAGTAATAGAAGCTAGGTTAAGATGAGAGAAAGGGCGATAGAAGCTAGGTTAAAAGGAGAGAAAGAGGGATAGAAGCTAGGTTAAGAGGAGAGAAAGTAATAGAAGCTAGGTTAAGAGGAGAGAAAGAGCGATAGAAGCTAGGTTAAGAGGAGAGAAAGAAGCTACGTTAAGAGGAGAGAAAGAGTAACAGAAGCTAGGTTAAGAGGAGAGAAAGAGTGATAGAAGCTAGGTTAAGAGGAGAGAAAGAGGGATAGAAGCTAGGTTAAGAGGAGAGAAAGTAATTGAAGCTAGGTTAAGAGGAGAGAAAGAGTGATAGAAGTTAGGTTAAGAGGAGAGAAAGAGCGATAGAAGCTAGGTTAAGAGGAGAGAAAGAGTAATAGAAGCTAGGTTAAGAGGAGAGAAAGAGTAACAGAAGCTAGGTTAAGAGGAGAGAAAGAGTAACAGAAGCTAGGTTAAGAGGAGAGAAAGAGTAACAGAAGCTAGGTTAAGAGGAGAGAAAGAGTAACAGAAGCTAGGTTAAGAGGAGAGAAATAGTAACAGAAGCTAGGTTAAGAGGAGAGAAAGTAATAGAAGCTAGGTTAAGAGGAGAGAAAGAGCGATAGAAGCTAGGTTAAGAGGAGAGAAAGAAACTAGGTTAAGAGGAGAGAAAGAGTAACAGAAGCTAGGTTAAGAGGAGAGAAAGAGTGATAGAAGCTAGGTTAAGAGGAGAAAAAGAGGGATAGAAGCTATGTTAAGAGGAGAGAAAGTAATAGAAGCTAGGTCAAGAGGAGAGAAAGAGCGATAGAAGCTAGGTTAAGAGGAGAGAAAGAAGCTAGGTTAAGAGGAGAGAAAGTGTAACAGAAGCTAGGTTAAGAGGAGAGAAAGAGTGATAGAAGCTAGGTTAAGAGGAGAGAAAGAGGGATAGAAGCTAGGTTAAGAGGAGAGAAAGTAATAGAAGCTAGGTTAAGAGGAGAAAAAGAGTAACAGAAGCTAGGTGAAGAGGAGAGAAAGTAATAGAAGCTAGGTTAAGAAGAGAGAAAGAGTGATAGAAGCTAGGTTAAGAGGAGAGAAAGAGTAATAGAAGCTAGGTTAAGAGGAGAGAAAGAGCGATAGAAGCTAGGTTAAGAGGAGAGAAAGAGGGATAGAAGCTAGGTTAAGAGGATAGAAAGTAATAGAAGCTAGGTTAAGAGGAGAGAAAGAGCGATAGAAGCTAGGTTAAGAGGAGAGAAAGAAGCTAGGTTAAGAGGAGAGAAAGAGTAACAGAAGCTAGGTTAAGAGGAGAGAAAGAGGGATAGAAGCTATGTTAAGAGGAGAGAAAGTAATAGAAGCTAGGTTAAGATGAGAGAAAGGGCGATAGAAGCTAGGTTAAAAGGAGAGAAAGAGGGATAGAAGCTAGGTTAAGAGGAGAGAAAGTAATAGAAGCTAGGTTAAGAGGAGAGAAAGAGCGATAGAAGCTAGGTTAAGAGGAGAGAAAGAAGCTACGTTAAGAGGAGAGAAAGAGTAACAGAAGCTAGGTTAAGAGGAGAGAAAGAGTGATAGAAGCTAGGTTAAGAGGAGAGAAAGAGGGATAGAAGCTAGGTTAAGAGGAGAGAAAGTAATTGAAGCTAGGTTAAGAGGAGAGAAAGAGTGACAGAAGCTAGGTTAAGAGGAGAGAAATAGTGATAGAAGCTAGGTTAAGAGGAGAGATAGAGTGATAGAAGTTAGGTTAAGAGGAGAGAAAGAGCGATAGAAGCTAGGTTAAGAGGAGAGAAAGAGTAATAGAAGCTAGGTTAAGAGGAGAGAAAGAGTAACAGAAGCTAGGTTAAGAGGAGAGAAAGAGTAACAGAAGCTAGGTTAAGAGGAGAGAAAGAGTAACAGAAGCTAGGTTAAGAGGAGAGAAATAGTAACAGAAGCTAGGTTAAGAGGAGAGAAAGTAATAGAAGCTAGGTTAAGAGGAGAGAAAGAGCGATAGAAGCTAGGTTAAGAGGAGAGAAAGAAACTAGGTTAAGAGGAGAGAAAGAGTAACAGAAGCTAGGTTAAGAGGAGAGAAAGAGTGATAGAAGCTAGGTTAAGAGGAGAAAAAGAGGGATAGAAGCTATGTTAAGAGGAGAGAAAGTAATAGAAGCTAGGTCAAGAGGAGAGAAAGAGCGATAGAAGCTAGGTTAAGAGGAGAGAAAGGAGCTAGGTTAAGAGGAGAGAAAGTGTAACAGAAGCTAGGTTAAGAGGAGAGAAAGAGTGATAGAAGCTAGGTTAAGAGGAGAGAAAGAGGGATAGAAGCTAGGTTAAGAGGAGAGAAAGTAATAGAAGCTAGGTTAAGAGGAGAGAAAGAGTGACAGAAGCTAGGTTAAGAGGAGAGAAACAGTGATAGAAGCTAGGTTAAGAGGAGAGAAAGTGATAGAAGTTAGGTTAAGAAGAGAGAAAGAGCGATAGAAGCTAGGTTAAGAGGAGAGAAAGAGTAATAGAAGCTAGGTTAAGAGGAGAGAAAGAGTAACAGAAACTAGGTTAAGAGGAGAGAAAGAGTAACAGAAGCTAGGTTAAGAGGAGAGAAAGAGTAACAGAAGCTAGGTTAAGAGGAGAGAAAGAGTGACAGAAGCTAGGTTAAGAGGAGAGAAACAGTGATAGAAGCTAGGTTAAGAGGAGAGAAAGTGACAGAAGTTAGGTTAAGAAGAGAGAAAGAGCGATAGAAGCTAGGTTAAGAGGAGAGAAAGAGTAATAGAAGCTAGGTTAAGAGGTGAGAAAGAGTAACAGAAACTAGGTTAAGAGGAGAGAAAGAGTAACAGAAGCTAGGTTAAGAGGAGAGAAAGAGGGATAGAAGCTAGGTTAAGAGGAGAGAAAGAGGGATAGAAGCTAGGCTAAGAGGAGAGAAAGAGTGATAGAAGCTAGGTTAAGAGGAGAGAAAGAGGGATAGAAGCTAGGTTAAGAGGAGAGAAAGTAATAGAAGCTAGGTTAAGAGGAGAGAAAGAGCGATAGAAGCTAGGTTAAGAGGAGAGAAAGAGTGATAGAAGCTAGGTTAGGAGGAGAGAAAGAGGGATAGAAGCTATGTTAAGAGGAGAGAAAGTAATAGAAGCTAGGTTAAGAGGAGAGAAAGAGCGATAGAAGCTAGGTTAAGAGGAGAGAAAGAGCGATAGAAGCTAGGTTAAGAGGAGAGAAAGTAATAGAAGCTAGGTTAAGAGGAGAGAAAGAGCGATAGAAGTTAGGTAAAGAGGAGAGAAAGAAGCTAGGTTAAGAGGAGAGAAAGAGCGATAGAAGTTAGGTAAAGAGGAGAGAAAGAAGCTAGGTTAAGAGGAGAGAAAGAGTAACAGAAGCTAGGTTAAGAGGAGAGAAAGAGTGATAGAAGCTAGGTTAAGAGGAGAGAAAGAGGGATAGAAGCTAGGTTAAGAGGAGAGAAAGTAATCGAAGCTAGGTTAAGAGGAGAGAAAGAGTGACAGAAGCTAGGTTAAGAGGAGAGAAACAGTGATAGAAGCTAGGTTAAGAGGAGAGAAAGAGTGATAGAAGTTAGGTTAAGAGGAGAGAAAGAGCGATAGAAGCTAGGTTAAGAGGAGAGAAAGAGTAATAGAAGCTAGGTTAAGAGGAGAGAAAGAGTAACAGAAGCTAGGTTAAGAGGAGAGAAAGAGTAATAGAAGCTAGGTTAAGAGGAGAGAAAGAGTGATAGAAGCTAGGTTAAGAGGAGAGAAAGAGGGATATAAGCTAGGTTAAGAGGAGAGAAAGGGTAATAGAAGCTAGGTTAAGAGGAGAGAAAGAGCGATAGAAACTAGGTTAAGAGGAGAGAAAGAGCGATAGAAGCTAGGTTAAGAGGATAGAAAGTAATAGAAGCTAGGTTAAGAGGAGAGAAAGAGCGATAGAAGCTAGGTTAAGAGGAGAGAAAGAAGCTAGGTTAAGAGGAGAGAAAGAGTAACAGAAGCTAGGTTAAGAGGAGAGAAAGAGGGATAGAAGCTATGTTAAGAGGAGAGAAAGTAATAGAAGCTAGGTTAAGATGAGAGAAAGGGCGATAGAAGCTAGGTTAAAAGGAGAGAAAGAGGGATAGAAGCTAGGTTAAGAGGAGAGAAAGTAATAGAAGCTAGGTTAAGAGGAGAGAAAGAGCGATAGAAGCTAGGTTAAGAGGAGAGAAAGAAGCTACGTTAAGAGGAGAGAAAGAGTAACAGAAGCTAGGTTAAGAGGAGAGAAAGAGTGATAGAAGCTAGGTTAAGAGGAGAGAAAGAGGGATAGAAGCTAGGTTAAGAGGAGAGAAAGTAATTGAAGCTAGGTTAAGAGGAGAGAAAGAGTGACAGAAGCTAGGTTAAGAGGAGAGAAATAGTGATAGAAGCTAGGTTAAGAGGAGAGATAGAGTGATAGAAGTTAGGTTAAGAGGAGAGAAAGAGCGATAGAAGCTAGGTTAAGAGGAGAGAAAGAGTAATAGAAGCTAGGTTAAGAGGAGAGAAAGAGTAACAGAAGCTAGGTTAAGAGGAGAGAAAGAGTAACAGAAGCTAGGTTAAGAGGAGAGAAAGAGTAACAGAAGCTAGGTTAAGAGGAGAGAAATAGTAACAGAAGCTAGGTTAAGAGGAGAGAAAGTAATAGAAGCTAGGTTAAGAGGAGAGAAAGAGCGATAGAAGCTAGGTTAAGAGGAGAGAAAGAAACTAGGTTAAGAGGAGAGAAAGAGTAACAGAAGCTAGGTTAAGAGGAGAGAAAGAGTGATAGAAGCTAGGTTAAGAGAAGAAAAAGAGGGATAGAAGCTATGTTAAGAGGAGAGAAAGTAATAGAAGCTAGGTCAAGAGGAGAGAAAGAGCGATAGAAGCTAGGTTAAGAGGAGAGAAAGGAGCTAGGTTAAGAGGAGAGAAAGTGTAACAGAAGCTAGGTTAAGAGGAGAGAAAGAGTGATAGAAGCTAGGTTAAGAGGAGAGAAAGAGGGATAGAAGCTAGGTTAAGAGGAGAGAAAGTAATAGAAGCTAGGTTAAGAGGAGAGAAAGAGTGACAGAAGCTAGGTTAAGAGGAGAGAAACAGTGATAGAAGCTAGGTTAAGAGGAGAGAAAGTGATAGAAGTTAGGTTAAGAAGAGAGAAAGAGCGATAGAAGCTAGGTTAAGAGGAGAGAAAGAGTAATAGAAGCTAGGTTAAGAGGAGAGAAAGAGTAACAGAAACTAGGTTAAGAGGAGAGAAAGAGTAACAGAAGCTAGGTTAAGAGGAGAGAAAGAGTAACAGAAGCTAGGTTAAGAGGAGAGAAAGAGTGACAGAAGCTAGGTTAAGAGGAGAGAAACAGTGATAGAAGCTAGGTTAAGAGGAGAGAAAGTGACAGAAGTTAGGTTAAGAAGAGAGAAAGAGCGATAGAAGCTAGGTTAAGAGGAGAGAAAGAGTAATAGAAGCTAGGTTAAGAGGTGAGAAAGAGTAACAGAAACTAGGTTAAGAGGAGAGAAAGAGTAACAGAAGCTAGGTTAAGAGGAGAGAAAGAGGGATAGAAGCTAGGTTAAGAGGAGAGAAAGAGGGATAGAAGCTAGGTTAAGAGGAGAGAAAGAGTGATAGAAGCTAGGTTAAGAGGAGAGAAAGAGGGATAGAAGCTAGGTTAAGAGGAGAGAAAGTAATAGAAGCTAGGTTAAGAGGAGAGAAAGAGCGATAGAAGCTAGGTTAAGAGGAGAGAAAGAGTGATAGAAGCTAGGTTAGGAGGAGAGAAAGAGGGATAGAAGCTATGTTAAGAGGAGAGAAAGTAATAGAAGCTAGGTTAAGAGGAGAGAAAGAGCGATAGAAGCTAGGTTAAGAGGAGAGAAAGAGCGATAGAAGCTAGGTTAAGAGGAGAGAAAGTAATAGAAGCTAGGTTAAGAGGAGAGAAAGAGCGATAGAAGTTAGGTAAAGAGGAGAGAAAGAAGCTAGGTTAAGAGGAGAGAAAGAGCGATAGAAGTTAGGTAAAGAGGAGAGAAAGAAGCTAGGTTAAGAGGAGAGAAAGAGTAACAGAAGCTAGGTTAAGAGGAGAGAAAGAGTGATAGAAGCTAGGTTAAGAGGAGAGAAAGAGGGATAGAAGCTAGGTTAAGAGGAGAGAAAGTAATCGAAGCTAGGTTAAGAGGAGAGAAAGAGTGACAGAAGCTAGGTTAAGAGGAGAGAAACAGTGATAGAAGCTAGGTTAAGAGGAGAGAAAGAGTGATAGAAGTTAGGTTAAGAGGAGAGAAAGAGCGATAGAAGCTAGGTTAAGAGGAGAGAAAGAGTAATAGAAGCTAGGTTAAGAGGAGAGAAAGAGTAACAGAAGCTAGGTTAAGAGGAGAGAAAGAGTAATAGAAGCTAGGTTAAGAGGAGAGAAAGAGTGATAGAAGCTAGGTTAAGAGGAGAGAAAGAGGGATATAAGCTAGGTTAAGAGGAGAGAAAGGGTAATAGAAGCTAGGTTAAGAGGAGAGAAAGAGCGATAGAAGCTAGGTTAAGAGGAGAGAAAGAGCGATAGAAGCTAGGTTAAGCGGACAGAAAGTAATAGAAGCTAGGTTAAGAGGAGAGAAAGAGCGATAGAAGCTAGGTTAAGAGGAGAGAAAGAGGGATAGAAGCTAGTTTAAGCGGAGAGAAAGTAATAGAAGCTAGGTTAAGAGTAGAGAAAGAGCAATAGAAGCTAGGTTAAGAGGAGAGAAAGAGGTATACAAGCTAGGTTAAGAGGAGAGAAAGAGTGATAGAAGCTAGGTTAAGAGGAGAGAAAGAGTAACAGAAGCTAGGTTAAGAGGAGAGAAAGAGTGATAGAAGCTAGGTTAAGGGGAGAGAAAGAGTGATAGAAGCTAGGTTAAGAGGAGAGAAAGAGGGATAGAAGCTAGGTTAAGAGGAGAGAAAGAGGGATAGAAGCTAGGTTAAGAGGAGAGAAAGAGTAATAGAAGCTAGGTTAAGAGGAGAGAAAGAGTAACAGAAGCTAGGTTAAGAGGAGAGAAAGAGTTATAGAAGCTAGGTTAAGAGGAGAGAAAGAGTGATAGAAGCTAGGTTAAGAGGAGAGAAAGAGTGATAGAAGCTAGGTTAAGAGGAGAGAAAGAAGGATAGAAGCTATGTTAAGAGGAGAGAAAGTAATAAAAGCTAGGTTAAGAGGAGAGAAAGAGCGATAGAAGCTAAGTTAAGAGGAGAGAAAGAGGGATAGAAGCTAGGTTAAGAGGAGAGAAAGTAATAGAAGCTAGGTTAAGAGGAGAGAAAGAGCGATAGAAGCTAGGTTAAGAGGAGAGAAAGAGGGATAGAAGCTAGGTTAAGAGGAGAGAAAGAGCGATAGAAGCTAGGTTAAGCGGACAGAAAGTAATAGAAGCTAGGTTAAGAGGAGAGAAAGAGCGAGAGAAGCTAGGTTAAGAAGAGAGAAAGAGGGATAGAAGCTAGTTTAAGCGGAGAGAAAGTAATAGAAGCTAGGTTAAGAGGAGAGAAAGAGCAATAGAAGCTAGGTTAAGAGGAGAGAAAGAGGGATACAAGCTAGGTTAAGAGGAGAGAAAGAGTGATAGAAGCTAGGTTAAGAGGAGAGAAAGAGTAACAGAAGCTAGGTTAAGAGGAGAGAAAGAGTGATAGAAGCTAGGTTAAGGGGAGAGAAAGAGTGATAGAAGCTAGGTTAAGAGGAGAGAAAGAGGGATAGAAGCTAGGTTAAGAGGAGAGAAAGAGGGATAGAAGCTAGGTTAAGAGGAGAGAAAGAGTGATAGAAGCTAGGTTAAGAGGAGAGAAAGAGTGATAGAAGCTAGGTTAAGAGGAGAGAAAGAGTGATAGAAGCTAGTTTAAGAGGAGAGAAAGAAGGATAGAAGCTATGTTAAGAGGAGAGAAAGTAATAAAAGCTAGGTTAAGAGGAGAGAAAGAGCGATAGAAGCTAGGTTAAGAGGAGAGAAAGAGGGATAGAAGCTAGGTTAAGAGAAGAGAAAGTAATAGAAGCTAGGTTAAGAGGAGAGAAACAGCGATAGAAGCTAGGTTAAGAGGAGAGAAAGAAGCTAGGTTAAGAGGAGAGAAAGAGTAACAGAAGCTGGTTAAGAGGAGAGAAAGAGTGATAGAAGCTAGGTTAAGAGGAGAGAAAGAGGGATATAACCTAGGTTAAGAGGAGAGAAAGTAGTAGAAGCTAGGTTAAGAGGAGAGAAAGAGTGACAGAAGCTAGGTTAAGAAGAGAGAAAGAGTGATAGAAGCTAGGTTAAGAGGAGAGAAAGTAATAGAAGCTAGGTTAAGACGACAGAAAGAGCGTTAGAAGCTAGGTTAACAGGAGAGAAAGAGCGATAGAAGCTAGGTTAAGAGGAGAGAAAGAGTAACAGAAGCTAGGTGAAGAGGAGAGAAAGTAATAGAAGCTAGGTTAAGAAGAGAGAAAGAGTGATAGAAGCTAGGTTAAGAGGAGAGAAAGAGTAATAGAAGCTAGGTTAAGAGGAGAGAAAGAGCGATAGAAGCTAGGTTAAGAGGAGAGAAAGAGGGAAAGAAGCTAGGTTAAGAGGATAGAAAGTAATAGAAGCTAGGTTAAGAGGAGAGAAAGAGCGATAGAAGCTAGGTTAAGAGGAGAGAAAGAAGCTAGGTTAAGAGGAGAGAAAGAGTAACAGAAGCTAGGTTAAGAGGAGAGAAAGAGGGATAGAAGCTATGTTAAGAGGAGAGAAAGTAATAGAAGCTAGGTTAAGATGAGAGAAAGAGCGATAGAAGCTAGGTTAAAAGGAGAGAAAGAGGGATAGAAGCTAGGTTAAGAGGAGAGAAAGTAATAGAAGCTAGGTTAAGAGGAGAGAAAGAGCAATAGAAGCTAGGTTAAGAGGAGAGAAAGAAGCTAGGTTAAGAGGAGAGAAAGAGTAACAGAAGCTAGGTTAAGAGGAGAGAAAGAGTGATAGAAGCTAGGTTAAGAGGAGAGAAAGAGGGATAGAAGCTAGGTTAAGAGGAGAGAAAGTAATTGAAGCTAGGTTAAGAGGAGAGAAAGAGTAACAGAAGCTAGGTTAAGAGGAGAGAAAGAGTGATAGAAGCTAGGTTAAGGGGAGAGAAAGAGTGATAGAAGCTAGGTTAAGAGGAGAGAAAGAGTAATAGAAGCTAGGTTAAGTGGAGAGAAAGAGCGATAGAAGCTAGGTTAAGAGGATAGAAAGAGGGAAAGAAGCTAGGTTAAGAGGATAGAAAGTAATAGAAGCTAGGTTAAGAGGAGAGAAAGAGCGATAGAAGCTAGGTTAAGAGGAGAGAAAGAAGCTAGGTTAAGAGGAGAGAAAGAGTAACAGAAGCTAGGTTAAGAGGAGAGAAAGAGGGATAGAAGCTATGTTAAGAGGAGAGAAAGTAATAGAAGCTAGGTTAAGATGAGAGAAAGAGCGATAGAAGCTAGGTTAAAAGGAGAGAAAGAGGGATAGAAGCTAGGTTAAGAGGAGAGAAAGTAATAGAAGCTAGGTTAAGAGGAGAGAAAGAGCAATAGAAGCTAGGTTAAGAGGAGAGAAAGAAGCTAGGTTAAGAGGAGAGAAAGAGTAACAGAAGCTAGGTTAAGAGGAGAGAAAGAGTGATAGAAGCTAGGTTAAGAGGAGAGAAAGAGGGATAGAAGCTAGGTTAAGAGGAGAGAAAGTAATTGAAGCTAGGTTAAGAGGAGAGAAAGAGTAACAGAAGCTAGGTTAAGAGGAGAGAAAGAGTGATAGAAGCTAGGTTAAGGGGAGAGAAAGAGTGATAGAAGCTAGGTTAAGAGGAGAGAAAGAAGCTAGGTTAAGAGGAGAGAAAGAGTAACAGAAGCTAGGTTAAGAGGAGAGAAAGAGTGATAGAAGCTAGGTTAAGAGGAGAGAAAGAGGGATAGAAGCTAGGTTAAGAGGAGAGAAAGTAATTGAAGCTAGGTTAAGAGGAGAGAAAGAGTAACAGAAGCTAGGTTAAGAGGAGAGAAAGAGTGATAGAAGCTAGGTTAAGAGGAGAGAAAGAGCGATAGAAGCTAGGTTAAGAGGAGAGAAAGAGGGATAGAAGCTAGGTTAAGAGAAGAGAAAGTAATAGAAGCTAGGTTAAGAGGAGAGAAACAGCAATAGAAGCTAGGTTAAGAGGAGAGAAAGAAGCTAGGGTAAGAGGAGAGAAAGAGTAACAGAAGCTAGGTTAAGAGGAGAGAAAGAGTGATAGAAGCTAGGTTAAGAGGAGAGAAAGAGGGATAGAAGCTAGGTTAAGAGGAGAGAAAGTAATTGAAGCTAGGTTAAGAGGAGAGAAAGAGTAACAGAAGCTAGGTTAAGAGGAGAGAAAGAGTGATAGAAGCTAGGTTAAGGGGAGAGAAAGAGTGATAGAAGCTAGGTTAAGAGGAGAGAAAGAAGCTAGGTTAAGAGGAGAGAAAGAGTAACAGAAGCTAGGTTAAGAGGAGAGAAAGAGTGATAGAAGCTAGGTTAAGGGGAGAGAAAGAGTGATAGAAGCTAGGTTAAGAGGAGAGAAAGAGGGATAGAAGCTAGGTTAAGAGGAGAGAAAGAGGGATAGAAGCTAGGTTAAGAGGAGAGAAAGAGTAATAGAAGCTAGGTTAAGAGGAGAGAAAGAGTAACAGAAGCTAGGTTAAGAGGAGAGAAAGAGTTATAGAAGCTAGGTTAAGAGGAGAGAAAGAGTGATAGAAGCTAGGTTAAGAGGAGAGAAAGAGTGATAGAAGCTAGGTTAAGAGGAGAGAAAGAAGGATAGAAGCTATGTTAAGAGGAGAGAAAGTAATAAAAGCTAGGTTAAGAGGAGAGAAAGAGCGATAGAAGCTAAGTTAAGAGGAGAGAAAGAGGGATAGAAGCTAGGTTAAGAGGAGAGAAAGTAATAGAAGCTAGGTTAAGAGGAGAGAAAGAGCGATAGAAGCTAGGTTAAGAGGAGAGAAAGAGGGATAGAAGCTAGGTTAAGAGGAGAGAAAGAGCGATAGAAGCTAGGTTAAGCGGACAGAAAGTAATAGAAGCTAGGTTAAGAGGAGAGAAAGAGCGATAGAAGCTAGGTTAAGAAGAGAGAAAGAGGGATAGAAGCTAGTTTAAGCGGAGAGAAAGTAATAGAAGCTAGGTTAAGAGGAGAGAAAGAGCAATAGAAGCTAGGTTAAGAGGAGAGAAAGAGGGATACAAGCTAGGTTAAGAGGAGAGAAAGAGTGATAGAAGCTAGGTTAAGAGGAGAGAAAGAGTAACAGAAGCTAGGTTAAGAGGAGAGAAAGAGTGATAGAAGCTAGGTTAAGGGGAGAGAAAGAGTGATAGAAGCTAGGTTAAGAGGAGAGAAAGAGGGATAGAAGCTAGGTTAAGAGGAGAGAAAGAGGGATAGAAGCTAGGTTAAGAGGAGAGAAAGAGTGATAGAAGCTAGGTTAAGAGGAGAGAAAGAGTGATAGAAGCTAGGTTAAGAGGAGAGAAAGAGTGATAGAAGCTAGTTTAAGAGGAGAGAAAGAAGGATAGAAGCTATGTTAAGAGGAGAGAAAGTAATAAAAGCTAGGTTAAGAGGAGAGAAAGAGCGATAGAAGCTAGGTTAAGAGGAGAGAAAGAGGGATAGAAGCTAGGTTAAGAGAAGAGAAAGTAATAGAAGCTAGGTTAAGAGGAGAGAAACAGCGATAGAAGCTAGGTTAAGAGGAGAGAAAGAAGCTAGGTTAAGAGGAGAGAAAGAGTAACAGAAGCTGGTTAAGAGGAGAGAAAGAGTGATAGAAGCTAGGTTAAGAGGAGAGAAAGAGGGATATAACCTAGGTTAAGAGGAGAGAAAGTAGTAGAAGCTAGGTTAAGAGGAGAGAAAGAAGCTAGGTTAAGAGGAGAGAAAGAGTAACAGAAGCTAGGTTAAGAGGAGAGAAAGAGGGATAGAAGCTAGGTTAAGAGGAGAGAAAGTAATAGAAGCTAGGTTAAGACGACAGAAAGAGCGTTAGAAGCTAGGTTAACAGGAGAGAAAGAGCGATAGAAGCTAGGTTAAGAGGAGAGAAAGAGTAACAGAAGCTAGGTGAAGAGGAGAGAAAGTAATAGAAGCTAGGTTAAGAAGAGAGAAAGAGTGATAGAAGCTAGGTTAAGAGGAGAGAAAGAGTAATAGAAGCTAGGTTAAGAGGAGAGAAAGAGCGATAGAAGCTAGGTTAAGAGGAGAGAAAGAGGGAAAGAAGCTAGGTTAAGAGGATAGAAAGTAATAGAAGCTAGGTTAAGAGGAGAGAAAGAGCGATAGAAGCTAGGTTAAGAGGAGAGAAAGAAGCTAGGTTAAGAGGAGAGAAAGAGTAACAGAAGCTAGGTTAAGAGGAGAGAAAGAGGGATAGAAGCTATGTTAAGAGGAGAGAAAGTAATAGAAGCTAGGTTAAGATGAGAGAAAGAGCGATAGAAGCTAGGTTAAAAGGAGAGAAAGAGGGATAGAAGCTAGGTTAAGAGGAGAGAAAGTAATAGAAGCTAGGTTAAGAGGAGAGAAAGAGCAATAGAAGCTAGGTTAAGAGGAGAGAAAGAAGCTAGGTTAAGAGGAGAGAAAGAGTAACAGAAGCTAGGTTAAGAGGAGAGAAAGAGTGATAGAAGCTAGGTTAAGAGGAGAGAAAGAGGGATAGAAGCTAGGTTAAGAGGAGAGAAAGTAATTGAAGCTAGGTTAAGAGGAGAGAAAGAGTAACAGAAGCTAGGTTAAGAGGAGAGAAAGAGTGATAGAAGCTAGGTTAAGGGGAGAGAAAGAGTGATAGAAGCTAGGTTAAGAGGAGAGAAAGAGTAATAGAAGCTAGGTTAAGTGGAGAGAAAGAGCGATAGAAGCTAGGTTAAGAGGAGAGAAAGAGGGAAAGAAGCTAGGTTAAGAGGATAGAAAGTAATAGAAGCTAGGTTAAGAGGAGAGAAAGAGCGATAGAAGCTAGGTTAAGAGGAGAGAAAGAAGCTAGGTTAAGAGGAGAGAAAGAGTAACAGAAGCTAGGTTAAGAGGAGAGAAAGAGGGATAGAAGCTATGTTAAGAGGAGAGAAAGTAATAGAAGCTAGGTTAAGATGAGAGAAAGAGCGATAGAAGCTAGGTTAAAAGGAGAGAAAGAGGGATAGAAGCTAGGTTAAGAGGAGAGAAAGTAATAGAAGCTAGGTTAAGAGGAGAGAAAGAGCAATAGAAGCTAGGTTAAGAGGAGAGAAAGAAGCTAGGTTAAGAGGAGAGAAAGAGTAACAGAAGCTAGGTTAAGAGGAGAGAAAGAGTGATAGAAGCTAGGTTAAGAGGAGAGAAAGAGGGATAGAAGCTAGGTTAAGAGGAGAGACAGTAATTGAAGCTAGGTTAAGAGGAGAGAAAGAGTAACAGAAGCTAGGTTAAGAGGAGAGAAAGAGTGATAGAAGCTAGGTTAAGGGGAGAGAAAGAGTGATAGAAGCTAGGTTAAGAGGAGAGAAAGAAGCTAGGTTAAGAGGAGAGAAAGAGTAACAGAAGCTAGGTTAAGAGGAGAGAAAGAGTGATAGAAGCTAGGTTAAGAGGAGAGAAAGAGGGATAGAAGCTAGGTTAAGAGGAGAGAAAGTAATTGAAGCTAGGTTAAGAGGAGAGAAAGAGTAACAGAAGCTAGGTTAAGAGGAGAGAAAGAGTGATAGAAGCTAGGTTAAGAGGAGAGAAAGAGCGATAGAAGCTAGGTTAAGAGGAGAGAAAGAGGGATAGAAGCTAGGTTAAGAGAAGAGAAAGTAATAGAAGCTAGGTTAAGAGGAGAGAAACAGCAATAGAAGCTAGGTTAAGAGGAGAGAAAGAAGCTAGGGTAAGAGGAGAGAAAGAGTAACAGAAGCTAGGTTAAGAGGAGAGAAAGAGTGATAGAAGCTAGGTTAAGAGGAGAGAAAGAGGGATAGAAGCTAGGTTAAGAGGAGAGAAAGTAATTGAAGCTAGGTTAAGAGGAGAGAAAGAGTAACAGAAGCTAGGTGAAGAGGAGAGAAAGTAATAGAAGCTAGGTTAAGAAGAGAGAAAGAGTGATAGAAGCTAGGTTAAGAGGAGAGAAAGAGTAATAGAAGCTAGGTTAAGAGGAGAGAAAGAGCGATAGAAGCTAGGTTAAGAGGAGAGAAAGAGGGAAAGAAGCTAGGTTAAGAGGATAGAAAGTAATAGAAGCTAGGTTAAGAGGAGAGAATGAGCGATAGAAGCTAGGTTAAGAGGAGAGAAAGAAGCTAGGTTAAGAGGAGAGAAAGAGTAACAGAAGCTATGTTAAGAGGAGAGAAAGTAATAGAAGCTAGGTTAAGATGAGAGAAAGAGCGATAGAAGCTAGGTTAAAAGGAGAGAAAGAGGGATAGAAGCTAGGTTAAGAGGAGAGAAAGTAATAGAAGCTAGGTTAAGAGGAGAGAAAGAGCAATAGAAGCTAGGTTAAGAGGAGAGAAAGAAGCTAGGTTAAGAGGAGAGAAAGAGTAACAGAAGCTAGGTTAAGAGGAGAGAAAGAGTGATAGAAGCTAGGTTAAGAGGAGAGAAAGAGGGATAGAAGCTAGGTTAAGAGGAGAGAAAGTAATTGAAGCTAGGTTAAGAGGAGAGAAAGAGTAACAGAAGCTAGGTTAAGAGGAGAGAAAGAGTGATAGAAGCTAGGTTAAGGGGAGAGAAAGAGTGATAGAAGCTAGGTTAAGAGGAGAGAAAGAGTAATAGAAGCTAGGTTAAGTGGAGAGAAAGAGCGATAGAAGCTAGGTTAAGAGGAGAGAAAGAGGGAAAGAAGCTAGGTTAAGAGGATAGAAAGTAATAGAAGCTAGGTTAAGAGGAGAGAAAGAGCGATAGAAGCTAGGTTAAGAGGAGAGAAAGAAGCTAGGTTAAGAGGAGAGAAAGAGTAACAGAAGCTAGGTTAAGAGGAGAGAAAGAGGGATAGAAGCTATGTTAAGAGGAGAGAAAGTAATAGAAGCTAGGTTAAGATGAGAGAAAGAGCGATAGAAGCTAGGTTAAAAGGAGAGAAAGAGGGATAGAAGCTAGGTTAAGAGGAGAGAAAGTAATAGAAGCTAGGTTAAGAGGAGAGAAAGAGCAATAGAAGCTAGGTTAAGAGGAGAGAAAGAAGCTAGGTTAAGAGGAGAGAAAGAGTAACAGAAGCTAGGTTAAGAGGAGAGAAAGAGTGATAGAAGCTAGGTTAAGAGGAGAGAAAGAGGGATAGAAGCTAGGTTAAGAGGAGAGAAAGTAATTGAAGCTAGGTTAAGAGGAGAGAAAGAGTAACAGAAGCTAGGTTAAGAGGAGAGAAAGAGTGATAGAAGCTAGGTTAAGGGGAGAGAAAGAGTGATAGAAGCTAGGTTAAGAGGAGAGAAAGAAGCTAGGTTAAGAGGAGAGAAAGAGTAACAGAAGCTAGGTTAAGAGGAGAGAAAGAGTGATAGAAGCTAGGTTAAGAGGAGAGAAAGAGGGATAGAAGCTAGGTTAAGAGGAGAGAAAGTAATTGAAGCTAGGTTAAGAGGAGAGAAAGAGTAACAGAAGCTAGGTTAAGAGGAGAGAAAGAGTGATAGAAGCTAGGTTAAGAGGAGAGAAAGAGCGATAGAAGCTAGGTTAAGAGGAGAGAAAGAGGGATAGAAGCTAGGTTAAGAGAAGAGAAAGTAATAGAAGCTAGGTTAAGAGGAGAGAAACAGCAATAGAAGCTAGGTTAAGAGGAGAGAAAGAAGCTAGGGTAAGAGGAGAGAAAGAGTAACAGAAGCTAGGTTAAGAGGAGAGAAAGAGTGATAGAAGCTAGGTTAAGAGGAGAGAAAGAGGGATAGAAGCTAGGTTAAGAGGAGAGAAAGTAATTGAAGCTAGGTTAAGAGGAGAGAAAGAGTAACAGAAGCTAGGTTAAGAGGAGAGAAAGAGTGATAGAAGCTAGGTTAAGGGGAGAGAAAGAGTGATAGAAGCTAGGTTAAGAGGAGAGAAAGAAGCTAGGTTAAGAGGAGAGAAAGAGTAACAGAAGCTAGGTTAAGAGGAGAGAAAGAGTGATAGAAGCTAGGTTAAGAGGAGAGAAAGAGGGATAGAAGCTAGGTTAAGAGGAGAGAAAGTAATTGAAGCTAGGTTAAGAGGAGAGAAAGAGTAACAGAAGCTAGGTTAAGAGGAGAGAAAGAGTGATAGAAGCTAGGTTAAGAGGAGAGAAAGAGCGATAGAAGCTAGGTTAAGAGGAGAGAAAGAGGGATAGAAGCTAGGTTAAGAGAAGAGAAAGTAATAGAAGCTAGGTTAAGAGGAGAGAAACAGCAATAGAAGCTAGGTTAAGAGGAGAGAAAGAAGCTAGGGTAAGAGGAGAGAAAGAGTAACAGAAGCTAGGTTAAGAGGAGAGAAAGAGTGATAGAAGCTAGGTTAAGAGGAGAGAAAGAGGGATAGAAGCTAGGTTAAGAGGAGAGAAAGTAATAGAAGCTAGGTTAAGAGGAGAGAAAGAGCGATAGAAGCTAGGTTAAGAGGAGAGAAAGAAGCTAGGTTAAGAGGAGAGAAAGAGTAACAGAAGCTAGGTTAAGAGGAGAGAAAGAGGGATAGAAGCTATGTTAAGAGGAGAGAAAGTAATAGAAGCTAGGTTAAGATGAGAGAAAGAGCGATAGAAGCTAGGTTAAAAGGAGAGAAAGAGGGATAGAAGCTAGGTTAAGAGGAGAGAAAGTAATAGAAGCTAGGTTAAGAGGAGAGAAAGAGTAATAGAAGCTAGGTTAAGAGGAGAGAAAGAGCGATAGAAGCTAGGTTAAGAGGAGAGAAAGAGGGATAGAAGCTAGTTTAAGAGGATAGAAAGTAATAGAAGCTAGGTTAAGAGGAGAGAAAGAGCGATAGAAGCTAGGTTAAGAGGAGAGAAAGAAGCTAGGTTAAGAGGAGAGAAAGAGTAACAGAAGCTAGGTTAAGAGGAGAGAAAGAGGGATAGAAGCTATGTTAAGAGGAGAGAAAGTAATAGAAGCTAGGTTAAGATGAGAGAAAGAGCGATAGAAGCTAGGTTAAAAGGAGAGAAAGAGGGATAGAAGCTAGGTTAAGAGGAGAGAAAGTAATAGAAGCTAGGTTAAGAGGAGAGAAAGAGTAACAGAAGCTAGGTTAAGAGGAGAGAAAGAGAGATAGAAGCTAGGTTAAGAGGAGAGAAAGAGGGATAGAAGCTAGGTTAAGAGGAGAGAAAGTAATTGAAGCTAGGTTAAGAGGAGAGAAAGAGTAACAGAAGCTAGGTTAAGAGGAGAGAAAGAGTGATAGAAGCTAGGTTAAGAGGAGAGAAAGAGCGATAGAAGCTAGGTTAAGAGGAGAGAAAGAGCGATAGAAGCTAGGTTAAGAGGAGAGAAAGAAGCTAGGTTAAGAGGAGAGAAAGAGTGATAGAAGCTAGGTTAAGAGGAGAGAAAGAGCGATAGAAGCTAGGTTAAGAGGAGAGAAAGAGGGATAGAAGCTAGGTTAAGAGAAGAGAAAGTAATAGAAGCTAGGTTAAGAGGAGAGAAACAGCAATAGAAGCTAGGTTAAGAGGAGAGAAAGAAGCTAGGGTAAGAGGAGAGAAAGAGTAACAGAAGCTAGGTTAAGAGGAGAGAAAGAGTGATAGAAGCTAGGTTAAGAGGAGAGAAAGAGGGATAGAAGCTAGGTTAAGAGGAGAGAAAGTAATTGAAGCTAGGTTAAGAGGAGAGAAAGAGTAACAGAAGCTAGGTGAAGAGGAGAGAAAGTAATAGAAGCTAGGTTAAGAAGAGAGAAAGAGTGATAGAAGCTAGGTTAAGAGGAGAGAAAGAGTAATAGAAGCTAGGTTAAGAGGAGAGAAAGAGCGATAGAAGCTAGGTTAAGAGGAGAGAAAGAGGGAAAGAAGCTAGGTTAAGAGGATAGAAAGTAATAGAAGCTAGGTTAAGAGGAGAGAATGAGCGATAGAAGCTAGGTTAAGAGGAGAGAAAGAAGCTAGGTTAAGAGGAGAGAAAGAGTAACAGAAGCTATGTTAAGAGGAGAGAAAGTAATAGAAGCTAGGTTAAGATGAGAGAAAGAGCGATAGAAGCTAGGTTAAAAGGAGAGAAAGAGGGATAGAAGCTAGGTTAAGAGGAGAGAAAGTAATAGAAGCTAGGTTAAGAGGAGAGAAAGAGCAATAGAAGCTAGGTTAAGAGGAGAGAAAGAAGCTAGGTTAAGAGGAGAGAAAGAGTAACAGAAGCTAGGTTAAGAGGAGAGAAAGAGTGATAGAAGCTAGGTTAAGAGGAGAGAAAGAGGGATAGAAGCTAGGTTAAGAGGAGAGAAAGTAATTGAAGCTAGGTTAAGAGGAGAGAAAGAGTAACAGAAGCTAGGTTAAGAGGAGAGAAAGAGTGATAGAAGCTAGGTTAAGGGGAGAGAAAGAGTGATAGAAGCTAGGTTAAGAGGAGAGAAAGAGTAATAGAAGCTAGGTTAAGTGGAGAGAAAGAGCGATAGAAGCTAGGTTAAGAGGAGAGAAAGAGGGAAAGAAGCTAGGTTAAGAGGATAGAAAGTAATAGAAGCTAGGTTAAGAGGAGAGAAAGAGCGATAGAAGCTAGGTTAAGAGGAGAGAAAGAAGCTAGGTTAAGAGGAGAGAAAGAGTAACAGAAGCTAGGTTAAGAGGAGAGAAAGAGGGATAGAAGCTATGTTAAGAGGAGAGAAAGTAATAGAAGCTAGGTTAAGATGAGAGAAAGAGCGATAGAAGCTAGGTTAAAAGGAGAGAAAGAGGGATAGAAGCTAGGTTAAGAGGAGAGAAAGTAATAGAAGCTAGGTTAAGAGGAGAGAAAGAGCAATAGAAGCTAGGTTAAGAGGAGAGAAAGAAGCTAGGTTAAGAGGAGAGAAAGAGTAACAGAAGCTAGGTTAAGAGGAGAGAAAGAGTGATAGAAGCTAGGTTAAGAGGAGAGAAAGAGGGATAGAAGCTAGGTTAAGAGGAGAGAAAGTAATTGAAGCTAGGTTAAGAGGAGAGAAAGAGTAACAGAAGCTAGGTTAAGAGGAGAGAAAGAGTGATAGAAGCTAGGTTAAGGGGAGAGAAAGAGTGATAGAAGCTAGGTTAAGAGGAGAGAAAGAAGCTAGGTTAAGAGGAGAGAAAGAGTAACAGAAGCTAGGTTAAGAGGAGAGAAAGAGTGATAGAAGCTAGGTTAAGAGGAGAGAAAGAGGGATAGAAGCTAGGTTAAGAGGAGAGAAAGTAATTGAAGCTAGGTTAAGAGGAGAGAAAGAGTAACAGAAGCTAGGTTAAGAGGAGAGAAAGAGTGATAGAAGCTAGGTTAAGAGGAGAGAAAGAGCGATAGAAGCTAGGTTAAGAGGAGAGAAAGAGGGATAGAAGCTAGGTTAAGAGAAGAGAAAGTAATAGAAGCTAGGTTAAGAGGAGAGAAACAGCAATAGAAGCTAGGTTAAGAGGAGAGAAAGAAGCTAGGGTAAGAGGAGAGAAAGAGTAACAGAAGCTAGGTTAAGAGGAGAGAAAGAGTGATAGAAGCTAGGTTAAGAGGAGAGAAAGAGGGATAGAAGCTAGGTTAAGAGGAGAGAAAGTAATTGAAGCTAGGTTAAGAGGAGAGAAAGAGTAACAGAAGCTAGGTTAAGAGGAGAGAAAGAGTGATAGAAGCTAGGTTAAGGGGAGAGAAAGAGTGATAGAAGCTAGGTTAAGAGGAGAGAAAGAAGCTAGGTTAAGAGGAGAGAAAGAGTAACAGAAGCTAGGTTAAGAGGAGAGAAAGAGTGATAGAAGCTAGGTTAAGAGGAGAGAAAGAGGGATAGAAGCTAGGTTAAGAGGAGAGAAAGTAATTGAAGCTAGGTTAAGAGGAGAGAAAGAGTAACAGAAGCTAGGTTAAGAGGAGAGAAAGAGTGATAGAAGCTAGGTTAAGAGGAGAGAAAGAGCGATAGAAGCTAGGTTAAGAGGAGAGAAAGAGGGATAGAAGCTAGGTTAAGAGAAGAGAAAGTAATAGAAGCTAGGTTAAGAGGAGAGAAACAGCAATAGAAGCTAGGTTAAGAGGAGAGAAAGAAGCTAGGGTAAGAGGAGAGAAAGAGTAACAGAAGCTAGGTTAAGAGGAGAGAAAGAGTGATAGAAGCTAGGTTAAGAGGAGAGAAAGAGGGATAGAAGCTAGGTTAAGAGGAGAGAAAGTAATAGAAGCTAGGTTAAGAGGAGAGAAAGAGCGATAGAAGCTAGGTTAAGAGGAGAGAAAGAAGCTAGGTTAAGAGGAGAGAAAGAGTAACAGAAGCTAGGTTAAGAGGAGAGAAAGAGGGATAGAAGCTATGTTAAGAGGAGAGAAAGTAATAGAAGCTAGGTTAAGATGAGAGAAAGAGCGATAGAAGCTAGGTTAAAAGGAGAGAAAGAGGGATAGAAGCTAGGTTAAGAGGAGAGAAAGTAATAGAAGCTAGGTTAAGAGGAGAGAAAGAGTAATAGAAGCTAGGTTAAGAGGAGAGAAAGAGCGATAGAAGCTAGGTTAAGAGGAGAGAAAGAGGGATAGAAGCTAGTTTAAGAGGATAGAAAGTAATAGAAGCTAGGTTAAGAGGAGAGAAAGAGCGATAGAAGCTAGGTTAAGAGGAGAGAAAGAAGCTAGGTTAAGAGGAGAGAAAGAGTAACAGAAGCTAGGTTAAGAGGAGAGAAAGAGGGATAGAAGCTATGTTAAGAGGAGAGAAAGTAATAGAAGCTAGGTTAAGATGAGAGAAAGAGCGATAGAAGCTAGGTTAAAAGGAGAGAAAGAGGGATAGAAGCTAGGTTAAGAGGAGAGAAAGTAATAGAAGCTAGGTTAAGAGGAGAGAAAGAGCAATAGAAGCTAGGTTAAGAGGAGAGAAAGAAGCTAGGTTAAGAGGAGAGAAAGAGTAACAGAAGCTAGGTTAAGAGGAGAGAAAGAGTGATAGAAGCTAGGTTAAGAGGAGAGAAAGAGGGATAGAAGCTAGGTTAAGAGGAGAGAAAGTAATTGAAGCTAGGTTAAGAGGAGAGAAAGAGTAACAGAAGCTAGGTTAAGAGGAGAGAAAGAAGCTAGGTTAAGAGGAGAGAAAGAGTAACAGAAGCTAGGTTAAGAGGAGAGAAAGAGGGATAGAAGCTATGTTAAGAGGAGAGAAAGTAATAGAAGCTAGGTTAAGATGAGAGAAAGAGCGATAGAAGCTAGGTTAAAAGGAGAGAAAGAGGGATAGAAGCTAGGTTAAGAGGAGAGAAAGTAATAGGAGCTAGGTTAAGAGGAGAGAAAGAGCAATAGAAGCTAGGTTAAGAGGAGAGAAAGAAGCTAGGTTAAGAGGACAGAAAGAGTAACAGAAGCTAGGTTAAGAGGAGAGAAAGAGTGATAGAAGCTAGGTTAAGAGGAGAGAAAGAGGGATAGAAGCTAGGTTAAGAGGAGAGAAAGTAATTGAAGCTAGGTTAAGAGGAGAGAAAGAGTAACAGAAGCTAGGTTAAGAGGAGAGAAAGAGTGATAGAAGCTAGGTTAAGGGGAGAGAAAGAGTGATAGAAGCTAGGTTAAGAGGAGAGAAAGAAGCTAGGTTAAGAGGAGAGAAAGAGTAACAGAAGCTAGGTTAAGAGGAGAGAAAGAGTGATAGAAGCTAGGTTAAGAGGAGAGAAAGAGGGATAGAAGCTAGGTTAAGAGGAGAGAAAGTAATTGAAGCTAGGTTAAGAGGAGAGAAAGACTAACAGAAGCTAGGTTAAGAGGAGAGAAAGAGTGATAGAAGCTAGGTTAAGGGGAGAGAAAGAGTGATAGAAGCTAAGTTAAGAGGAGAGAAAGAGTGATAGAAGCTAGGTTAAGAGGAGAGAAAGAGTAACAGAAGCTAGGTTAAGAGGAGAGAAAGAGTGATAGAAGCTAAGTTAAGGGGAGAGAAAGAGTGATAGAAGCTAGGTTAAGAGGAGAGAAAGAGGGATAGAAGCTAGGATAAGAGGAGAGAAAGAGGGATAGAAGCTAGGTTAAGAGGAGAGAAAGAGTGATAGAAGCTAGGTTAAGAGGAGAGAAAGAGTGATAGAAGCTATGTTAAGAGGAGAGAAAGTAATAGAAGCTAGGTTAAGAGGAGAGAAAGTAATTGAAGCTAGGTTAAGAGGAGAGAAAGAGTAACAGAAGCTAGGTTAATAGGAGAGAAAGAGTGATAGAAGCTAGGTTAAGAGGAGAGAAAGAGGGATAGAAGCTAGGTTAAGAGGAGAGAAAGTAATAGAAGCTAGGTTAAGAGGAGAGAAAGAGCGATAGAAGCTAGGTTAAGAGGAGAGAAAGAGTGATAGAAGCTAGGTTAGGAGGAGAGAAAGAGGGATAGAAGCTATGTTAAGAGGAGAGAAAGTAATAGAAGCTAGGTTAAGAGGAGAGAAAGAGCGATAGAAGCTAGGTTAAGAGGAGAGAAAGAGCGATAGAAGCTAGGTTAAGAGGAGAGAAAGTAATAGAAGCTAGGTTAAGAGGAGAGAAAGAGCGATAGAAGTTAGGTAAAGAGTAGAGAAAGAAGCTAGGTTAAGAGGAGAGAAAGAGCGATAGAAGTTAGGTAAAGAGGAGAGAAAGAAGCTAGGTTAAGAGGAGAGAAAGAGTAACAGAAGCTAGGTTAAGAGGAGAGAAAGAGTGATAGAAGCTAGGTTAAGAGGAGAGAAAGAGGGATAGAAGCTAGGTTAAGAGGAGAGAAAGTAATCGAAGCTAGGTTAAGAGGAGAGAAAGAGTGACAGAAGCTAGGTTAAGAGGAGAGAAACAGTGATAGAAGCTAGGTTAAGAGGAGAGAAAGAGTGATAGAAGTTAGGTTAAGAGGAGAGAAAGAGCGATAGAAGCTAGGTTAAGAGGAGAGAAAGAGTAATAGAAGCTAGGTTAAGAGGAGAGAAAGAGTAACAGAAGCTAGGTTAAGAGGAGAGAAAGAGTAATAGAAGCTAGGTTAAGAGGAGAGAAAGAGTGATAGAAGCTAGGTTAAGAGGAGAGAAAGAGGGATATAAGCTAGGTTAAGAGGAGAGAAAGGGTAATAGAAGCTAGGTTAAGAGGAGAGAAAGAGCGATAGAAGCTAGGTTAAGAGGAGAGAAAGAGCGATAGAAGCTAGGTTAAGCGGACAGAAAGTAATAGAAGCTAGGTTAAGAGGAGAGAAAGAGCGATAGAAGCTAGGTTAAGAGGAGAGAAAGAGGGATAGAAGCTAGTTTAAGCGGAGAGAAAGTAATAGAAGCTAGGTTAAGAGGAGAGAAAGAGCAATAGAAGCTAGCTTAAGAGGAGAGAAAGAGGGATACAAGCTAGGTTAAGAGGAGAGAAAGAGTGATAGAAGCTAGGTTAAGAGGAGAGAAAGAGTAACAGAAGCTAGGTTAAGAGGAGAGAAAGAGTGATAGAAGCTAGGTTAAGGGGAGAGAAAGAGTGATAGAAGCTAGGTTAAGAGGAGAGAAAGAGGGATAGAAGCTAGGTTAAGAGGAGAGAAAGAGGGATAGAAGCTAGGTTAAGAGGAGAGAAAGAGTAATAGAAGCTAGGTTAAGAGGAGAGAAAGAGTAACAGAAGCTAGGTTAAGAGGAGAGAAAGAGTTATAGAAGCTAGGTTAAGAGGAGAGAAAGAGTGATAGAAGCTAGGTTAAGAGGAGAGAAAGAGTGATAGAAGCTAGGTTAAGAGGAGAGAAAGAAGGATAGAAGCTATGTTAAGAGGAGAGAAAGTAATATAAGCTAGGTTAAGAGGAGAGAAAGAGCGATAGAAGCTAAGTTAAGAGGAGAGAAAGAGGGATAGAAGCTAGGTTAAGAGGAGAGAAAGTAATAGAAGCTAGGTTAAGAGGAGAGAAAGAGCGATAGAAGCTAGGTTAAGAGGAGAGAAAGAGGGATAGAAGCTAGGTTAAGAGGAGAGAAAGAGCGATAGAAGCTAGGTTAAGCGGACAGAAAGTAATAGAAGCTAGGTTAAGAGGAGAGAAAGAGCGATAGAAGCTAGGTTAAGAAGAGAGAAAGAGGGATAGAAGCTAGTTTAAGCGGAGAGAAAGTAATAGAAGCTAGGTTAAGAGGAGAGAAAGAGCAATAGAAGCTAGGTTAAGAGGAGAGAAAGAGGGATACAAGCTAGGTTAAGAGGAGAGAAAGAGTGATAGAAGCTAGGTTAAGAGGAGAGAAAGAGTAACAGAAGCTAGGTTAAGAGGAGAGAAAGAGTGATAGAAGCTAGGTTAAGGGGAGAGAAAGAGTGATAGAAGCTAGGTTAAGAGGAGAGAAAGAGGGATAGAAGCTAGGTTAAGAGGAGAGAAAGAGGGATAGAAGCTAGGTTAAGAGGAGAGAAAGAGTGATAGAAGCTAGGTTAAAAGGAGAGAAAGAGTGATAGAAGCTAGGTTAAGAGGAGAGAAAGAGTGATAGAAGCTAGTTTAAGAGGAGAGAAAGAAGGATAGAAGCTATGTTAAGAGGAGAGAAAGTAATAAAAGCTAGGTTAAGAGGAGAGAAAGAGCGATAGAAGCTAGGTTAAGAGGAGAGAAAGAGGGATAGAAGCTAGGTTAAGAGAAGAGAAAGTAATAGAAGCTAGGTTAAGAGGAGAGAAACAGCGATAGAAGCTAGGTTAAGAGGAGAGAAAGAAGCTAGGTTAAGAGGAGAGAAAGAGTAACAGAAGCTGGTTAAGAGGAGAGAAAGAGTGATAGAAGCTAGGTTAAGAGGAGAGAAAGAGGGATATAACCTAGGTTAAGAGGAGAGAAAGTAGTAGAAGCTAGGTTAAGAGGAGAGAAAGAGTGACAGAAGCTAGGTTAAGAAGAGAGAAAGAGTGATAGAAGCTAGGTTAAGAGGAGAGAAAGTAATAGAAGCTAGGTTAAGACGACAGAAAGAGCGTTAGAAGCTAGGTTAACAGGAGAGAAAGAGCGATAGAAGCTAGGTTAAGAGGAGAGAAAGAGTAACAGAAGCTAGGTGAAGAGGAGAGAAAGAGGGATAGAAGCTAGGTTAAGAGGAGAGAAAGGGTAATAGAAGCTAGGTTAAGAGGAGAGAAAGAGTAATAGAAGCTAGGTTAAGAGGAGAGAAAGAGCGATAGAAGCTAGGTTAAGAGGAGAGAAAGAG
This sequence comes from Lampris incognitus, assembly GCF_029633865.1. NCBI lineage: Eukaryota > Metazoa > Chordata > Actinopteri > Lampriformes > Lampridae > Lampris > Lampris incognitus. The sequence continues at coordinate 53,795,009 of NC_079222.1, forward strand.
GGATAGAAGCTAGGTTAAGAGGATAGAAAGTAATAGAAGCTAGGTTAAGAGGGGAGAAAGAGCGATAGAAGCTAGGTTAAGAGGAGAGAAAGAAGCTAGGTTAAGAGGAGAGAAAGAGTAACAGAAGCTAGGTTAAGAGGAGAGAAAGAGGGATAGAAGCTATGTTAAGAGGAGAGAAAGTAATAGAAGCTAGGTTAAGATGAGAGAAAGAGCGATAGAAGCTAGGTTAAAAGGAGAGAAAGAGGGATAGAAGCTAGGTTAAGAGGAGAGAAAGTAATAGAAGCTAGGTTAAGAGGAGAGAAAGAGCAATAGAAGCTAGGTTAAGAGGAGAGAAAGAAGCTAGGTTAAGAGGAGAGAAAGAGTAACAGAAGCTAGGTTAAGAGGAGAGAAAGAGTGATAGAAGCTAGTTTAAGAGGAGAGAAAGAAGGATAGAAGCTATGTTAAGAGGAGAGAAAGTAATAAAAGCTAGGTTAAGAGGAGAGAAAGAGCGATAGAGGCTAGGTTAAGAGGAGAGAAAGAGGGATAGAAGCTAGGTTAAGAGAAGAGAAAGTAATAGAAGCTAGGTTAAGAGGAGAGAAACAGCGATAGAAGCTAGGTTAAGAGGAGAGAAAGAAGCTAGGTTAAGAGGAGAGAAAGAGTAACAGAAGCTGGTTAAGAGGAGAGAAAGAGTGATAGAAGCTAGGTTAAGAGGAGAGAAAGAGGGATATAACCTAGGTTAAGAGGAGAGAAAGTAGTAGAAGCTAGGTTAAGAGGAGAGAAAGAGTGACAGAAGCTAGGTTAAGAGGAGAGAAAGTAATAGAAGCTAGGTTAAGACGACAGAAAGAGCGTTAGAAGCTAGGTTAACAGGAGAGAAAGAGCGATAGAAGCTAGGTTAAGAGGAGAGAAAGAGTAACAGAAGCTAGGTGAAGAGGAGAGAAAGAGTAATAGAAGCTAGGTTAAGAGGAGAGAAAGAGCGATAGAAGCTAGGTTAAGAGGAGAGAAAGAGGGATAGAAGCTAGGTTAAGAGGATAGAAAGTAATAGAAGCTAGGTTAAGAGGGGAGAAAGAGCGATAGAAGCTAGGTTAAGAGGAGAGAAAGAAGCTAGGTTAAGAGGAGAGAAAGAGTAACAGAAGCTAGGTTAAGAGGAGAGAAAGAGGGATAGAAGCTATGTTAAGAGGAGAGAAAGTAATAGAAGCTAGGTTAAGATGAGAGAAAGAGCGATAGAAGCTAGGTTAAAAGGAGAGAAAGAGGGATAGAAGCTAGGTTAAGAGGAGAGAAAGTAATAGAAGCTAGGTTAAGAGGAGAGAAAGAGCAATAGAAGCTAGGTTAAGAGGAGAGAAAGAAGCTAGGTTAAGAGGAGAGAAAGAGTAACAGAAGCTAGGTTAAGAGGAGAGAAAGAGTGATAGAAGCTAGTTTAAGAGGAGAGAAAGAAGGATAGAAGCTATGTTAAGAGGAGAGAAAGTAATAAAAGCTAGGTTAAGAGGAGAGAAAGAGCGATAGAGGCTAGGTTAAGAGGAGAGAAAGAGGGATAGAAGCTAGGTTAAGAGAAGAGAAAGTAATAGAAGCTAGGTTAAGAGGAGAGAAACAGCGATAGAAGCAAGGTTAAGAGGAGAGAAAGAAGCTAGGTTAAGAGGAGAGAAAGAGTAACAGAAGCTGGTTAAGAGGAGAGAAAGAGTGATAGAAGCTAGGTTAAGAGGAGAGAAAGAGGGATATAACCTAGGTTAAGAGGAGAGAAAGTAGTAGAAGCTAGGTTAAGAGGAGAGAAAGAGTGACAGAAGCTAGGTTAAGAGGAGAGAAAGTAATAGAAGCTAGGTTAAGACGACAGAAAGAGCGTTAGAAGCTAGGTTAACAGGAGAGAAAGAGCGATAGAAGCTAGGTTAAGAGGAGAGAAAGAGTAACAGAAGCTAGGTGAAGAGGAGAGAAAGTAATAGAAGCTAGGTTAAGAAGAGCGAAAGAGTGATAGAAGCTAGGTTAAGAGGAGAGAAAGAGTAATAGAAGCTAGGTTAAGAGGAGAGAAAGAGCGATAGAAGCTAGGTTAAGAGGAGAGAAAGAGGGATAGAAGCTAGGTTAAGAGGATAGAAAGTAATAGAAGCTAGGTTAAGAGGAGAGAAAGAGCGATAGAAGCTAGGTTAAGAGGAGAGAAAGAAGCTAGGTTAAGAGGAGAGAAAGAGTAACAGAAGCTAGGTTAAGAGGAGAGAAAGAAGCTAGGTTAAGAGGAGAGAAAGAGTAACAGAAGCTGGTTAAGAGGAGAGAAAGAGTGATAGAAGCTAGGTTAAGAGGAGAGAAAGAGGGATATAACCTAGGTTAAGAGGAGAGAAAGTAGTAGAAGCTAGGTTAAGAGGAGAGAAAGAGTGACAGAAGCTAGGTTAAGAAGAGAGAAAGAGTGATAGAAGCTAGGTTAAGAGGAGAGAAAGAGTGATAGAAGCTAGGTTAAGAGGAGAGAAAGAGCGATAGAAGCTAGGTTAAGAAGAGAGAAAGAGGGATAGAAGCTAGTTTAAGCGGAGAGAAAGTAATAGAAGCTAGGTTAAGAGGAGAGAAAGAGCAATAGAAGCTAGGTTAAGAGGAGAGAAAGAGGGATAGAAGCTAGGTTAAGGGGAGAGAAAGAGTGATAGAAGCTAGGTTAAGAGGAGAGAAAGAGGGATAGAAGCTAGGTTAAGAGGAGAGAAAGAGTGATAGAAGCTAGGTTAAGGGCAGAGAAAGAGTGATAGAAGCTAGGTTAAGAGGAGAGAAAGAGGGATAGAAGCTAGGTTAAGAGGAGAGAAAGAGGGATAGAAGCTAGGTTAAGAGGAGAGAAAGAGGGATAGAAGCTAGGTTAAGAGGAGAGAAAGAAGCTAGGTTAAGAGGAGAGAAAGAGTAACAGAAGCTAGGTTAAGAGGAGAGAAAGAGTGATAGAAGCTAGGTTAAGAGGAGAGAAAGAGGGATAGAAGCTAGGTTAAGAGGAGAGAAAGTAATTGAAGCTAGGTTAAGAGGAGAGAAAGAGTGACAGAAGCTAGGTTAAGAGGAGAGAAATAGTGATAGAAGCTAGGTTAAGAGGAGAGATAGAGTGATAGAAGTTAGGTTAAGAGGAGAGAAAGAGCGATAGAAGCTAAGTTAAGAGGAGAGAAAGAGGGATAGAAGCTAGGTTAAGAGGAGAGAAAGAGGGATAGAAGCTAGGTTAAGAGGAGAGAAAGTAATAGAAGCTAGGTTAAGATGAGAGAAAGAGCGATAGAAGCTAGGTTAAAAGGAGAGAAAGAGGGATAGAAGCTAGGTTAAGAGGAGAGAAAGTAATAGAAGCTAGGTTAAGAGGAGAGAAAGAGCAATAGAAGCTAGGTTAAGAGGAGAGAAAGAAGCTAGGTTAAGAGGAGAGAAAGAGTAACAGAAGCTAGGTTAAGAGGAGAGAAAGAGTGATAGAAGCTAGGTTAAGAGGAGAGAAAGAGGGATAGAAGCTAGGGTAAGAGGAGAGAAAGTAATTGAAGCTAGGTTAAGAGGAGAGAAAGAGTAACAGAAGCTAGGTTAAGAGGAGAGAAAGAGTGATAGAAGCTAGGTTAAGGGGAGAGAAAGAGTGATAGAAGCTAGGTTAAGAGGAGAGAAAGAGGGATAGAAGCTAGGTTAAGAGGAGAGAAAGAGGGATAGAAGCTAGGTTAAGAGGAGAGAAAGAGTGATAGAAGCTAGGTTAAGAGGAGAGAAAGAGTGATAGAAGCTAGGTTAAGAGGAGAGAAAGAGTGATAGAAGCTAGTTTAAGAGGAGAGAAAGAAGGATTGAAGCTATGTTAAGAGGAGAGAAAGTAATAAAAGCTAGGTTAAGAGGAGAGAAAGAGCGATAGAAGCTAGGTTAAGAGGAGAGAAAGAGGGATAGAAGCTAGGTTAAGAGAAGAGAAAGTAATAGAAGCTAGGTTAAGAGGAGAGAAACAGCGATAGACGCTAGGTTAAGAGGAGAGAAAGAAGCTAGGTTAAGAGGAGAGAAAGAGTAACAGAAGCTGGTTAAGAGGAGAGAAAGAGTGATAGAAGCTAGGTTAAGAGGAGAGAAAGAGGGATATAACCTAGGTTAAGAGGAGAGAAAGTAGTAGAAGTTAGGTTAAGAGGAGAGAAAGAGTGACAGTAGCTAGGTTAAGAAGAGAGAAAGAGTGATAGAAGCTAGGTTAAGAGGAGAGAAAGTAATAGAAGCTAGGTTAAGACGACAGAAAGAGCGTTAGAAGCTAGGTTAACAGGAGAGAAAGAGCGATAGAAGCTAGGTTAAGAGGAGAGAAAGAGTAACAGAAGCTAGGTGAAGAGGAGAGAAAGTAATAGAAGCTAGGTTAAGAAGAGAGAAAGAGTGATAGAAGCTAGGTTAAGAGGAGAGAAAGAGTAATAGAAGCTAGGTTAAGAGGAGAGAAAGAGCGATAGAAGCTAGGTTAAGAGGAGAGAAAGAGGGATAGAAGCTAGGTTAAGAGGATAGAAAGTAATAGAAGCTAGGTTAAGAGGAGAGAAAGAGCGATAGAAGCTAGGTTAAGAGGAGAGAAAGAAGCTAGGTTAAGAGGGGAGAAAGAGTAACAGAAGCTAGGTTAAGAGGAGAGAAAGAGGGATAGAAGCTATGTTAAGAGGAGAGAAAGTAATAGAAGCTAGGTTAAGATGAGAGAAAGAGCGATAGAAGCTAGGTTAAAAGGAGAGAAAGAGGGATAGAAGCTAGGTTAAGAGGATAGAAAGTAATAGAAGCTAGGTTAAGAGGAGAGAAAGAGCGATAGAAGCTAGGTTAAGAGGAGAGAAAGAAGCTAGGTTAAGAGGGGAGAAAGAGTAACAGAAGCTAGGTTAAGAGGAGAGAAAGAGGGATAGAAGCTATGTTAAGAGGAGAGAAAGTAATAGAAGCTAGGTTAAGATGAGAGAAAGAGCGATAGAAGCTAGGTTAAAAGGAGAGAAAGAGGGATAGAAGCTAGGTTAAGAGGAGAGAAAGAGCAATAGAAGCTAGGTTAAGAGGAGAGAAAGAAGCTAGGTTAAGAGGAGAGAAAGAGTAACAGAAGCTAGGTTAAGAGGAGAGAAAGAGTGATAGAAGCTAGGTTAAGAGGAGAGAAAGAGGGATAGAAGCTAGGTTAAGAGGAGAGAAAGTAATTGAAGCTAGGTTAAGAGGAGAGAAAGAGTGACAGAAGCTAGGTTAAGAGGAGAGAAATAGTGATAGAAGCTAGGTTAAGAGGAGAGATAGAGTGATAGAAGTTAGGTTAAGAGGAGAGAAAGAGCGATAGAAGCTAGGTTAAGAGGAGAGAAAGAGTAATAGAAGCTAGGTTAAGAGGAGAGAAAGAGTAACAGAAGCTAGGTTAAGAGGAGAGAAAGAGTAACAGAAGCTAGGTTAAGAGGAGAGAAAGAGTAACAGAAGCTAGGTTAAGAGGAGAGAAAGAGTAACAGAAGCTAGGTTAAGAGGAGAGAAAGAGTAATAGAAGCTAGGTTAAGAGGAGAGAAAGAGTTATAGAAGCTAGGTTAAGAGGAGAGAAAGAGGGATAGAAGCTAGGTTAAGAGGAGAGAAAGGGTAATAGAAGCTAGGTTAAGAGGAGAGAAAGAGCGATAGAAGCTAGGTTAAGAGGAGAGAAAGAGGGATAGAAGCTAGGTTAAGCGGAGAGAAAGAGTGATAGAAGCTAGGTTAAGAGGAGAGAAAGAGTAACAGAAGCTAGGTTAAGAGGAGAGAAAGAGTGATAGAAGCTAGGTTAAGGGGAGAGAAAGAGTGATAGAAGCTAGGTTAAGAGGAGAGAAAGAGGGATAGAAGCTAGGTTAAGAGGAGAGAAAGAGGGATAGAAGCTAGGTTAGGGGGGGGAAAGAGTTATAGAAGCTAGGTTAAGAGGAGAGAAAGAGTGATAGAAGCTAGGTTAAGAGGAGAGAAAGAGTGATAGAAGCTAGGTTAAGAGGAGAGAAAGAAGGATAGAAGCTATGTTAAGAGGAGAGAAAGTAATAAAAGCTAGGTTAAGAGGAGAGAAAGAGCGATAGAAGCTAAGTTAAGAGGAGAGAAAGAGGGATAGAAGCTAGGTTAAGAGGAGAGAAAGTAATAGAAGCTAGGTTAAGAGGAGAGAAAGAGCAATAGAAGCTAGGTTAAGAGGAGAGAAAGAGGGATAGAAGCTAGGTTAAGAGGAGAGAAAGAGTGATAGAAGCTAGGTTAAGAGGAGAGAAAGAGTAACAGAAGCTAGGTTAAGAGGAGAGAAAGAGTGATAGAAGCTAGGTTAAGGGGAGAGAAAGAGTGATAGAAGCTAGGTTAAGAGGAGAGAAAGAGTGATAGAAGCTAGGTTAAGAGGAGAGAAAGAGGGATAGAAGCTATGTTAAGAGGAGAGAAAGTAATAGAAGCTAGGTTAAGAGGAGAGAAAGAGCGATAGAAGCTAGGTTAAGAGGAGAGAAAGAGCGATAGAAGTTAGGTAAAGAGGAGAGAAAGAAGCTAGGTTAGGAGGAGAGAAAGAGTAACAGAAGCTAGGTTAAGAGGAGAGAAAGAGTGATAGAAGCTAGGTTAAGAGGAGAGAAAGAGGGATAGAAGCTAGGTTAAGAGGAGAGAAAGTAATCGAAGCTAGGTTAAGAGGAGAGAAAGAGTGACAGAAGCTAGGTTAAGAGGAGAGAAACAGTGATAGAAGCTAGGTTAAGAGGAGAGAAAGAGTGATAGAAGTTAGGTTAAGAGGAGAGAAAGAGCGATAGAAGCTAGGTTAAGAGGAGAGAAAGACTAATAGAAGCTAGGTTAAGAGGAGAGAAAGAGTAACAGAAGCTAGGTTAAGAGGAGAGAAAGAGTAATAGAAGCTAGGTTAAGAGGAGAGAAAGAGTGATAGAAGCTAGGTTAAGAGGAGAGAAAGAGGGATATAAGCTAGGTTAAGAGGAGAGAAAGGGTAATAGAAGCTAGGTTAAGAGGAGAGAAAGAGCGATAGAAGCTAGGTTAAGAGGAGAGAAAGAGCGATAGAAGCTAGGTTAAGCGGACAGAAAGTAATAGAAGCTAGGTTAAGAGGAGAGAAAGAGCGATAGAAGCTAGGTTAAGAGGAGAGAAAGAGGGATAGAAGCTAGTTTAAGCGGAGAGAAAGTAATAGAAGCTAGGTTAAGAAGAGAGAAAGAGCAATAGAAGCTATGTTAAGAGGAGAGAAAGAGGGATAGAAGCTAGGTTAAGGGGAGAGAAAGAGTGATAGAAGCTAGGTTAAGAGGAGAGAAAGAGTGATAGAAGCTAGGTTAAGAGGAGAGAAAGAGTAACAGAAGCTAGGTTAAGAGGAGAGAAAGAGTAATAGAAGCTAGGTTAAGAGGAGAGAAAGAGTGATAGAAGCTAGGTTAAGAGGAGAGAAAGAGGGATATAAGCTAGGTTAAGAGGAGAGAAAGGGTAATAGAAGCTAGGTTAAGAGGAGAGAAAGAGCGATAGAAGCTAGGTTAAGAGGAGAGAAAGAGGGATATAAGCTAGGTTAAGAGGAGAGAAAGGGTAATAGAAGCTAGGTTAAGAGGAGAGAAAGAGCGATAGAAGCTAGGTTAAGAGGAGAGAAAGAGCGATAGAAGCTAGGTTAAGCGGACAGAAAGTAATAGAAGCTAGGTTAAGAGGAGAGAAAGAGCGATAGAAGCTAGGTTAAGAAGAGAGAAAGAGGGATAGAAGCTAGTTTAAGCGGAGAGAAAGTAATAGAAGCTAGGTTAAGAGGAGAGAAAGAGCAATAGAAGCTAGGTTAAGAGGAGAGAAAGAGGGATACAAGCTAGGTTAAGAGGAGAGAAAGAGTGATAGAAGCTAGGTTAAGAGGAGAGAAAGAGTAACAGAAGCTAGGTTAAGAGGAGAGAAAGAGTGATAGAAGCTAGGTTAAGGGGAGAGAAAGAGTGATAGAAGCTAGGTTAAGAGGAGAGAAAGAGGGATAGAAGCTAGGTTAAGAGGAGAGAAAGAGGGATAGAAGCTAGGTTAAGAGGAGAGAAAGAGTGATAGAAGCTAGTTTAAGAGGAGAGAAAGAAGGATAGAAGCTATGTTAAGAGGAGAGAAAGTAATAAAAGCTAGGTTAAGAGGAGAGAAAGAGCGATAGAAGCTAGGTTAAGAGGAGAGAAAGTAATAAAAGCTAGGTTAAGAGGAGAGAAAGAGCGATAGAAGCTAGGTTAAGAGGAGAGAAAGAGGGATAGAAGCTAGGTTAAGAGAAGAGAAAGTAATAGAAGCTAGGTTAAGAGGAGAGAAACAGCGATAGAAGCTAGGTTAAGAGGAGAGAAAGAAGCTAGGTTAAGAGGAGAGAAAGAGTAACAGAAGCTGGTTAAGAGGAGAGAAAGAGTGATAGAAGCTAGGTTAAGAGGAGAGAAAGAGGGATATAACCTAGGTTAAGAGGAGAGAAAGTAGTAGAAGCTAGGTTAAGAGGAGAGAAAGAGTGACAGAAGCTAGGTTAAGAAGAGAGAAAGAGTGATAGAAGCTAGGTTAAGAGGAGAGAAAGAGTGATAGAAGCTAGGTTAAGAGGAGAGAAAGAGCGATAGAAGCTAGGTTAAGAAGAGAGAAAGAGGGATAGAAGCTAGTTTAAGCGGAGAGAAAGTAATAGAAGCTAGGTTAAGAGGAGAGAAAGAGCAATAGAAGCTAGGTTAAGAGGAGAGAAAGAGGGATAGAAGCTAGGTTAAGGGGAGAGAAAGAGTGATAGAAGCTAGGTTAAGAGGAGAGAAAGAGGGATAGAAGCTAGGTTAAGAGGAGAGAAAGAGTGATAGAAGCTAGGTTAAGGGGAGAGAAAGAGTGATAGAAGCTAGGTTAAGAGGAGAGAAAGAGGGATAGAAGCTAGGTTAAGAGGAGAGAAAGAGGGATAGAAGCTAGGTTAAGAGGAGAGAAAGAGGGATAGAAGCTAGGTTAAGAGGAGAGAAAGAGTGATAGAAGCTAGGTTAAGAGGAGAGAAAGAGTGATAGAAGCTAGGTTAAGAGGAGAGAAAGAGTGATAGAAGCTAGTTTAAGAGGAGAGAAAGAAGGATAGAAGCTATGTTAAGAGGAGAGAAAGTAATAAAAGCTAGGTTAAGAGGAGAGAAAGAGCGATAGAAGCTAGGTTAAGAGGAGAGAAAGAGGGATAGAAGCTAGGTTAAGAGAAGAGAAAGCAATAGAAGCTAGGTTAAGAGGAGAGAAACAGCGATAGAAGCTAGGTTAAGAGGAGAGAAAGAAGCTAGGTTAAGAGGAGAGAAAGAGTAACAGAAGCTGGTTAAGAGGAGAGAAAGAGTGATAGAAGCTAGGTTAAGAGGAGAGAAAGAGGGATATAACCTAGGTTAAGAGGAGAGAAAGTAGTAGAAGCTAGGTTAAGAGGAGAAAAAGAGTGACAGAAGCTAGGTTAAGAAGAGAGAAAGAGTGATAGAAGCTAGGTTAAGAGGAGAGAAAGAGTGATAGAAGTTAGGTTAAGAGGAGAGAAAGAGCGATAGAAGCTAGGTTAAGAGGAGAGAAAGAGTAATAGAAGCTAAGTTAAGAGGAGAGAAAGAGTAACAGAAGCTAGGTTAAGAGGAGAGAAAGAGTAACAGAAGCTAGGTTAAGAGGAGAGAAAGAGTAATAGAAGCTAGGTTAAGAGGAGAGAAAGAGTGATAGAAGCTAGGTTAAGAGGAGAGAAAGAGGGATAGAAGCTAGGTTAAGAGGAGAGAAAGGGTAATAGAAGCTAGGTTAAGAGGAGAGAAAGAGCGATAGAAGCTAGGTTAAGAGGAGAGAAAGAGGGATAGAAGCTAGGTTAAGAGGAGAGAAAGAGGGATAGAAGCTAGGTTAAGAGGAGAGAAAGAAGCTAGGTTAAGAGGAGAGAAAGAGTAACAGAAGCTAGGTTAAGAGGAGAGAAAGAGTGATAGAAGCTAGGTTAAGAGGAGAGAAAGAGGGATAGAAGCTAGGTTAAGAGGAGAGAAAGTAATAGAAGCTAGGTTAAGAGGAGAGAAAGAGTGACAGAAGCTAGGTTAAGAGGAGAGAAACAGTGATAGAAGCTAGGTCAAGAGGAGAGAAAGAGTGATAGAAGTTAGGTTAAGAGGAGAGAAAGAGCGATGGAAGCTAGGTTAAGAGGAGAGAAAGAGTAATAGAAGCTAGGTTAAGAGGAGAGAAAGAGTAATAGAAGCTAGGTTAAGAGGAGAGAAAGAGTAACAGAAGCTAGGTTAAGAGGAGAGAAAGAGTAACAGAAGCTAGGTTAAGAGGAGAGAAAGAGCGATAGAAGCTAGGTTAAGAGGAGAGAAAGAGCGATAGAAGCTAGGTTAAGAGGAGAGAAAGAGTGATAGAAGCTAGGTTAAGAGGAGAGAAAGAGGGATAGAAGCTAGGTTAAGCGGAGAGAAAGTAATAGAAGCGAGGTTAAGAGGAGAGAAAGAGCGATAGAAGCTAGGTTAAGAGGAGAGAAAGAAGCTAGGTTAAGAGGAGAGAAAGAGTAACAGAAGCTAGGTTAAGAGGAGAGAAAGAGTGATAGAAGCTAGGTTAAGAAGAGAGAAAGAGGGATAGAAGCTAGTTTAAGCGGAGAGAAATTAATAGAAGCCACGTTAAGAGGAGAGAAAGAGCAATAGAAGCTAAGTTAAGAGGAGAGAAAGAGGGATAGAAGCTAGGTTAAGAGGAGAGAAAGAGTGATAGAAGCTAGGTTAAGAGGAGAGAAAGAGTAACAGAAGCTAGGTTAAGAGGAGAGAAAGAGTAACAGAAGCTAGGTTAAGAGGAGAGAAAGAGTGATAGAAGCTAGGTTAAGAGGAGAGAAAGAGGGATAGAAGCTAGGTTAAGAGGAGAGAAAGAGGGATAGAAGCTAGGTTAAGAGGAGAGAAAGAGTGATAGAAGCTAGGTTAAGAGGAGAGAAAGAGGGATAGAAGCTAGGTTAAGAGGAGAGAAAGTAATAGAAGCTAGGTTAAGAGGAGAGAAAGAGCGATAGAAGCTAGGTTAAGAGGAGAGAAAGAGCGATAGAAGCTAGGTTAAGAGGAGAGAAAGTAATAGAAGCTAGGTTAAGAGGAGAGAAAGAGCGATAGAAGTTAGGTAAAGAGGAGAGAAAGAAGCTAGGTTAAGAGGAGAGAAAGAGTAACAGAAGCTAGGTTAAGAGGAGAGAAAGAGTGATAGAAGCTAGGTTAAGAGGAGAGAAAGAGGGATAGAAGCTAGGTTAAGAGGAGAGAAAGTAATCGAAGCTAGGTTAAGAGGAGAGAAAGAGTGACAGAAGCTAGGTTAAGAGGAGAGAAACAGTGATAGAAGCTAGGTTAAGAGGAGAGAAAGAGTGATAGAAGTTAGGTTAAGAGGAGAGAAAGAGCGATAGAAGCTAGGTTAAGAGGAGAGAAAGAGTAATAGAAGCTAGGTTAAGAGGAGAGAAAGAGTAACAGAAGCTAGGTTAAGAGGAGAGAAAGAGTAATAGAAGCTAGGTTAAGAGGAGAGAAAGAGTGATAGAAGCTAGGTTAAGAGGAGAGAAAGAGGGATATAAGCTAGGTTAAGAGGAGAGAAAGGGTAATAGAAGCTAGGTTAAGAGGAGAGAAAGAGCGATAGAAGCTAGGTTAAGAGGAGAGAAAGAGCGATAGAAGCTAGGTTAAGCGGACAGAAAGTAATAGAAGCTAGGTTAAGAGGAGAGAAAGAGCGATAGAAGCTAGGTTAAGAAGAGAGAAAGAGGGATAGAAGCTAGTTTAAGCGGAGAGAAAGTAATAGAAGCTAGGTTAAGAGGAGAGAAAGAGCAATAGAAGCTAGGTTAAGAGGAGAGAAAGAGGGATACAAGCTAGGTTAAGAGGAGAGAAAGAGTGATAGAAGCTAGGTTAAGAGGAGAGAAAGAGTAACAGAAGCTAGGTTAAGAGGAGAGAAAGAGTGATAGAAGCTAGGTTAAGGGGAGAGAAAGAGTGATAGAAGCTAGGTTAAGAGGAGAGAAAGAGGGATAGAAGCTAGGTTAAGAGGAGAGAAAGAGGGATAGAAGCTAGGTTAAGAGGAGAGAAAGAGTGATAGAAGCTAGTTTAAGAGGAGAGAAAGAAGGATAGAAGCTATGTTAAGAGGAGAGAAAGTAATAAAAGCTAGGTTAAGAGGAGAGAAAGAGCGATAGAAGCTAGGTTAAGAGGAGAGAAAGTAATAAAAGCTAGGTTAAGAGGAGAGAAAGAGCGATAGAAGCTAGGTTAAGAGGAGAGAAAGAGGGATAGAAGCTAGGTTAAGAGAAGAGAAAGTAATAGAAGCTAGGTTAAGAGGAGAGAAACAGCGATAGAAGCTAGGTTAAGAGGAGAGAAAGAAGCTAGGTTAAGAGGAGAGAAAGAGTAACAGAAGCTGGTTAAGAGGAGAGAAAGAGTGATAGAAGCTAGGTTAAGAGGAGAGAAAGAGGGATATAACCTAGGTTAAGAGGAGAGAAAGTAGTAGAAGCTAGGTTAAGAGGAGAGAAAGAGTGACAGAAGCTAGGTTAAGAAGAGAGAAAGAGTGATAGAAGCTAGGTTAAGAGGAGAGAAAGAGTGATAGAAGTTAGGTTAAGAGGAGAGAAAGAGCGATAGAAGCTAGGTTAAGAGGAGAGAAAGAGTAATAGAAGCTAAGTTAAGAGGAGAGAAAGAGTAACAGAAGCTAGGTTAAGAGGAGAGAAAGAGTAACAGAAGCTAGGTTAAGAGGAGAGAAAGAGTAACAGAAGCTAGGTTAAGAGGAGAGAAAGAGTAACAGAAGCTAGGTTAAGAGGAGAGAAAGAGTAATAGAAGCTAGGTTAAGAGGAGAGAAAGAGTGATAGAAGCTAGGTTAAGAGGAGAGAAAGAGGGATAGAAGCTAGGTTAAGAGGAGAGAAAGGGTAATAGAAGCTAGGTTAAGAGGAGAGAAAGAGCGATAGAAGCTAGGTTAAGAGGAGAGAAAGAGGGATAGAAGCTAGGTTAAGAGGAGAGAAAGTAATAGAAGCTAGGTTAAGAGGAGAGAAAGAGCGATAGAAGCTAGGTTAAGAGGAGAGAAAGAAGCTAGGTTAAGAGGAGAGAAAGAGTAACAGAAGCTAGGTTAAGAGGAGAGAAAGAGTGATAGAAGCTAGGTTAAGAGGAGAGAAAGAGGGATAGAAGCTAGGTTAAGAGGAGAGAAAGTAATTGAAGCTAGGTTAAGAGGAGAGAAAGAGTGACAGAAGCTAGGTTAAGAGGAGAGAAACAGTGATAGAAGCTAGGTCAAGAGGAGAGAAAGAGTGATAGAAGTTAGGTTAAGAGGAGAGAAAGAGCGATGGAAGCTAGGTTAAGAGGAGAGAAAGAGTAATAGAAGCTAGGTTAAGAGGAGAGAAAGAGTAATAGAAGCTAGGTTAAGAGGAGAGAAAGAGTAACAGAAGCTAGGTTAAGAGGAGAGAAAGAGTAACAGAAGCTAGGTTAAGAGGAGAGAAAGAGTAATAGAAGCTAGGTTAAGAGGAGAGAAAGAGTTATAGAAGCTAGGTTAAGAGGAGAGAAAGAGTGATAGAAGTTAGGTTAAGAGGAGAGAAAGAGTGATAGAAGTTAGGTTAAGAGGAGAGAAAGAGCGATAGAAGCTAGGTTAAGAAGAGAGAAAGAGTAATAGAAGCTAGGTTAAGAGGAGAGAAAGAGTAACAGAAGCTAGGTTAAGAGGAGAGAAAGAGTAATAGAAGCTAGGTTAAGAGGAGAGAAAGAGTGATAGAAGCTAGGTTAAGAGGAGAGAAAGAGGGATATAAGCTAGGTTAAGAGGAGAGAAAGGGTAATAGAAGCTAGGTTAAGAGGAGAGAAAGAGCGATAGAAGCTAGGTTAAGAGGAGAGAAAGAGCGATAGAGGCTAGGTTAAGAGGAAAGAACGAGTGATAGAAGCTAGGTTAAGAGGAGAGAAAGAGGGATAGAAGCTAGGTTAAGCGGAGAGAAAGTAATAGAAGCGAGGTTAAGAGGAGAGAAAGAGCGATAGAAGCTAGGTTAAGAGGAGAGAAAGAAGCTAGGTTAAGAGGAGAGAAAGAGTAACAGAAGCTAGGTTAAGAGGAGAGAAAGAGTGATAGAAGCTAGGTTAAGAAGAGAGAAAGAGGGATAGAAGCTAGTTTAAGCGGAGAGAAAGTAATAGAAGCCACGTTAAGAGGTGAGAAAGAGCAATAGAAGCTAGGTTAAGAGGAGAGAAAGAGGGATAGAAGCTAGGTTAAGAGGAGAGAAAGAGTGATAGAAGCTAGGTTAAGAGGAGAGAAAGAGTAACAGAAGCTAGGTTAAGAGGAGAGAAGGAGTAACAGAAGCTAGGTTAAGAGGAGAGAAAGAGTGATAGAAGCTAGGTTAAGAGGAGAGAAAGAGGGATAGAAGCTAGGTTAAGAGGAGAGAAAGAGGGATAGAAGCTAGGTTAAGAGGAGAGAAAGAGTGATAGAAGCTAGGTTAAGAGGAGAGAAAGAGGGATAGAAGCTAGGTTAAGCGGAGAGAAAGTAATAGAAGCTAGGTTAAGAGGAGAGAAAGAGCGATAGAAGCTAGGTTAAGAGGAGAGAAAGAGCGATAGAAGCTAGGTTAAGAGGAGAGAAAGAGGGAGAGAAGCTAGGTTAAGAGGAGAGAAAGTAATAGAAGCTAGGTTAAGAGGAGAGAAAGAGCGATAGAAGCTAGGTTAAGAGGAGAGAAGGAAGCTAGTTTAAGAGGAGAGAAAGAGTAACAGAAGCTAGGTTAAGAGGAGAGAAAGAGTGATAGAAGCTGGGTTAAGAGGAGAGAAAGAGGGAAAGAACCTAGGTTAAGAGGAGAGAAAGTAGTAGAAGGTAGGTTAAGAGGAGAGAAAGAGTGACAGAAGCTAGGTTAAGAGGAGAGAAAGAGTGATAGAAGCTAGGTTAAGAGGAGAGAAAGAGTGATAGAAGTTAGGTTAAGAGGAGAGAAAGAGCGATAGAAGCTAGGTTAAGAGGAGAGAAAGAGTAATAGAAGCTAAGTTCAGAGGAGAGAAAGAGTAGCAGAAGCTAGGTTAAGAGGAGAGAAAGAGTAAGAGAAGCTAGGTTAAGAGGAGAGAAAGAGTAACAGAAGCTAGGTTAAGAGGAGAGAAAGAGAAACAGAAGCTAGGTTAAGAGGAGAGAAAGAGTAATAGAAGCTAGGTTAAGAGGAGAGAAAGAGTGATAGAAGTTAGGTTAAGAGGAGAGAAAGAGTAATAGAAGTTAGGTTAAGAGGAGAGAAAGAGTGATAGAAGCTAGGTTAAGAGGAGAGATAGAGCGATAGAAGCTAGGTTAAGAGGAGAGAAAGAGGGATAGAAGCTAGGTTAAGAGGAGAGATAGAGTGATCGAAGCTAGGTTAAGAGGAGAGAAAGTAATAGAAGCTAGGTTAAGAGGAGCTAAAGAGTTATAGAAGCTAGGTTAAGAGGAGAGAAAGAGTAACAGAAGCTAGGTTAAGAGGAGAGAAAGAGTAATAGAAGCTAGGTTAAGAGGAGAGAAAGAGTGATAGAAGCTAGGTTAAGAGGAGAGAAAGAGTGATAGAAGCTAGGTTAAGAGGAGAGAAAGATTGATAGAAGCTAGGTTAAGAGGAGAGAAAGAGTGATAGAAGCTAGGTTAAGAGGAGAGAAAGAGTAATAGAAGCTAGGTTAAGAGGAGAGAAAGAGTGATAGAAGCTAGGTTAAGAGGAGAGAAAGAATAATAGAAGCTAGCTTAAGAGGAGAGAAAGAGTGATAGAAGCTATGTTAAGAGGAGAGAAAGTAATAGAAGCTAGGTTAAGAGAAGAGAAAGAGCGATAGAAGCTAGGATAAGAGGAGAGAAAGAGGGATAGAAGCTAGGTTAAGAGGAGAGAAAGTAATAGAAGCTAGGTTAAGAGGAGGGAAAGAGCGATAGAAGCTAGCTTAAGAGGAGAGAAAGAAGCTAGGTTAAGAGGAGAGAAAGAGCGACAGAAGCTAGGTTAAGAGGAGAGAAAGAGCGATAGAAGCTAGTTTAAGAGGAGAGAAAGAGTGATAGAAGCTAGGTAAAGAAGAGAGAAAGAGTGATAGAAGTTAGGTTAAGAGGAGAGAAAGAGCGATAGAAGCTAGGTTAAGAGGAGAGAAAGAGTGATAGAAGCTAGGTTAAGAGGAGAGAAAGAGTAACAGAAGCTAGGTTAAGAGGAGAGAAAGAGTGATAGAAGCTAGCTTAAGAGGAGAGATAGAGCGATAGAAGCTAGGTTAAGAGGAGAGAAAGAGGGATAGAAGCTAGGTTAAGAGGAGAGAAAGAGTGATCGAAGCTAGGTTAAGAGGAGAGAAAGTAATAGAAGCTAGGTTAAGAGGAGAGAAAGAGTTATAGAAGCTAGGTTAAGAGGAGAGAAAGAGTAACAGAAGCTAGGTTAAGAGGAGAGAAAGAGTGATAGAAGCTAGGTTAAGAGGAGAGAAAGAGTAACAGAAGCTAGGTTAAGAGGAGAGAAAGAGTGATAGAAGCTAGCTTAAGAGGAGAGAAAGAGTGATAGAAGTTAGGTTAAGAGGAGAGAAAGAGGAACAGAAGCTAGGTTAAGAGGAGAGAAAGAGTAATAGAAGCTAGGTTAAGAGGAGAGAAAGAGTGATAGAAGTTTGGGTTAAGAGGAGAGAAAGAGTAACAGAAGCTAGGTTAAGAGGAGAGAAAGAGTAACAGAAGCTACGTTAAGAGGAGAGAAAGAGTGATAGAAGCTAGGTTATGAGGAGAGAAAGAGTGATAGAAGCTAGGTTAAGGGGAGAGAAAGAGTGATAGAAGCTAGGGTAAGAGGAGAGAAAGAGGGATAGAAGCTAGGTTAAGAGGAGAGAAAGAGGGATAGAAGCTAGGTTAAGAGGAGAGAAAGAGTAATAGAAGCTAGGTTAAGAGGAGAGAAAGAGTGATAGAAGCTAGGTTAAGAGGAGAGAAAGAGTGATAGAAGCTAGGTTAAGAGGAGAGAAAGAGTGATAGAAGCTAGGTTAAGAGGAGAGAAAGAGTGATAGAAGCTAGGTTAAGAGGAGAGAAAGAGTTATAGAAGTTAGGTTAAGAGGAGAGAAAGAGTGATAGAAGCTAGGTTAAGAGGAGAGAAAGAGTAATAGAAGCTAGGTTAAGAGGAGAGAAAGAGTGATAGAAGCTATGTTAAGAGGAGAGAAAGTAATAGAAGCTAGGTTAAGAGGAGAGAAAGAGCGATAGAAGCTAGGATAAGAGGAGAGAAAGAGGGATAGAAGCTAGGTTAAGAGGAGAGAAAGTAATAGAAGCTAGGTTAAGAGGAGAGAAAGAGCGATAGAAGCTAGGTTAAGAGGAGAGAAAGAAGCTAGGTTAAGAGGAGAGAAAGAGTGACAGAAGCTAGGTTAAGAGGAGAGAAAGAGCGATAGAAGCTAGGTTAAGAGGAGAGAAAGAGTGATAGAAGCTAGGTAAAGAAGAGAGAAAGAGTGATAGAAGTTAGGTTAAGAGGAGAGAAAGAGCGATAGAAGCTAGGTTAAGAGGAGAGAAAGAGTGATAGAAGCTAGGTTAAGAGGAGAGAAAGAGTGATAGAAGCTAGGTTAAGAGGAGAGATAGAGCGATAGAAGCTAGGTTAAGAGGAGAGAAAGAGGGATAGAAGCTAGGTTAAGAGGAGAGAAAGAGTGATAGAAGATAGGTTAAGAGGAGAGAAAGTAATAGAAGCTAGGTTAAGAGGAGAGAAAGAGTTATAGAAGCTAGGTTAAGAGGAGAGAAAGAGTAACAGAAGCTAGGTTAAGAGGAGAGAAAGAGTAACAGAAGCTAGGTTAAGAGGAGAGAAAGAGTAATAGAAGCTAGGTTAAGAGGAGAGAAAGACTGATAGAAGCTAGGTTAAGAGGAGAGAAAGAGTGATAGAAGCTAGGTTAAGAGGAGAGAAAGATTGATAGAAGCTAGGTTAAGAGGAGAGAAAGAGTGATAGAAGCTAGGTTAAGAGGAGAGAAAGAGTAATAGAAGCTAGGTTAAGAGGAGAGAAAGAGTGATAGAAGCTAGGTTAAGAGGAGAGAAAGAGTGATAGAAGCTAGGTTAAGAGGAGAGAAAGAGTTATAGAAGTTAGGTTAAGAGGAGAGAAAGAGTGATAGAAGCTAGGTTAAGAGGAGAGAAAGAGTAATAGAAGCTAGGTTAAGAGGAGAGAAAGAGTGATAGAAGCTATGTTAAGAGGAGAGAAAGTAATAGAAGCTAGGTTAAGAGGAGAGAAAGAGCGATAGAAGCTAGGATAAGAGGAGAGAAAGAGGGATATAACCTAGGTTAAGAGGAGAGAAAGTAATAGAAGCTAGGTTAAGAGGAGAGAAAGAGCGATAGAAGCTAGGTTAAGAGGAGAGAAAGAAGCTAGGTTAAGAGGAGAGAAAGAGTGACAGAAGCTAGGTTAAGAGGAGAGAAAGAGCGATAGAAGCTAGTTTAAGAGGAGAGAAAGAGTGATAGAAGCTAGGTAAAGAAGAGAGAAAGAGTGATAGAAGTTAGGTTAAGAGGAGAGAAAGAGCGATAGAAGCTAGGTTAAGAGGAGAGAAAGAGTGATAGAAGCTAGGTTAAGAGGAGAGAAAGAGTAACAGAAGCTAGGTTAAGAGGAGAGAAAGAGTGATAGAAGCTAGCTTAAGAGGAGAGAAAGAGTGATAGAAGTTAGGTTAAGAGGAGAGAAAGAGGAACAGAAGCTAGGTTAAGAGGAGAGAAAGAGTAATAGAAGCTAGGTTAAGAGGAGAGAAAGAGTGATAAAAGCTAGGTTAAGAGGAGAGAAAGAGTAACAGAAGCTAGGTTAAGAGGAGAGAAAGAGTAACAGAAGCTAGGATAAGAGGAGAGAAAGAGGGATAGAAGCTAGGTTAAGAGGAGAGAAAGTAATAGAAGCTAGGTTAAGAGGAGAGAAAGAGCGATAGAAGCTAGGTTAAGAGGAGAGAAAGAAGCTAGGTTAAGAGGAGAGAAAGAGTGACAGAAGCTAGGTTAAGAGGAGAGAAAGAGCGATAGAAGCTATGTTAAGAGGAGAGAAAGAGTGATAGAAGCTAGGTAAAGAAGAGAGAAAGAGTGATAGAAGTTAGGTTAAGAGGAGAGAAAGAGCGATAGAAGCTAGGTTAAGAGGAGAGAAAGAGTGATAGAAGCTAGGTTAAGAGGAGAGAAAGAGTGATAGAAGCTAGGTTAAGAGGAGAGATAGAGCGATAGAAGCTAGGTTAAGAGGAGAGAAAGAGGGATAGAAGCTAGGTTAAGAGGAGAGAAAGAGTGATAGAAGATAGGTTAAGAGGAGAGAAAGTAATAGAAGCTAGGTTAAGAGGAGAGAAAGAGTTATAGAAGCTAGGTTAAGAGGAGAGAAAGAGTAACAGAAGCTAGGTTAAGAGGAGAGAAAGAGTAACAGAAGCTAGGTTAAGAGGAGAGAAAGAGTGATAGAAGCTAGCTTAAGAGGAGAGAAAGAGTGATAGAAGTTAGGTTAAGAGGAGAGAAAGAGTGATAGAAGTTAGGTTAAGAGGAGAGAAAGAGTGATAGAAGCTAGGTTAAGAGGAGAGATAGAGCGATAGAAGCTAGGTTAAGAGGAGAGAAAGAGGGATAGAAGCTAGGTTAAGAGGAGAGAAAGAGTGATCGAAGCTAGGTTAAGAGGAGAGGAAGTAATACAAGCTAGGTTAAGAGGAGAGAAAGAGTGATAGAAGCTAGGTTAAGAGGAGAGAAAGAGTAACAGAAGCTAGGTTAAGAGGAGAGAAAGAGTAATAGAAGCTAGGTTAAGAGGAGAGAAAGAGTGATAGAAGCTAGGTTAAGAGGAGAGAAAGAGTGATAGAAGCTAGGTTAAGAGGAGAGAAAGATTGATAGAAGCTAGGTTAAGAGGAGAGAAAGAGTGATAGAAGCTAGGTTAAGAGGAGAGAAACAGCGATAGAAGCTAGGTTAAGAGGAGAGAAAGAGTGATAGAAGCTAGGTTAAGAGGAGAGAAAGAGTGATAGAAGCTAGGTTAAGAGGAGAGAAAGAGTTATAGAAGTTAGGTTAAGAGGAGAGAAAGAGTGATAGAAGCTAGGTTAAGAGGAGAGAAAGAGTAATAGAAGCTAGGTTAAGAGGAGAGAAAGAGTGATAGAAGCTATGTTAAGAGGAGAGAAAGTAATAGAAGCTAGGTTAAGAGGAGAGAAAGAGCGATAGAAGCTAGGATAAGAGGAGAGAAAGAGGGATAGAAGCTAGGTTAAGAGGAGAGAAAGTAATAGAAGCTAGGTTAAGAGGAGAGAAAGAGCGATAGAAGCTAGGTTAAGAGGAGAGAAAGAAGCTAGGTTAAGAGGAGAGAAAGAGTGACAGAAGCTAGGTTAAGAGGAGAGAAAGAGCGATAGAAGCTAGTTTAAGAGGAGAGAAAGAGTGATAGAAGCTAGGTAAAGAAGAGAGAAAGAGTGATAGAAGTTAGGTTAAGAGGAGAGAAAGAGCGATAGAAGCTAGGTTAAGAGGACAGAAAGAGTGATAGAAGCTAGGTTAAGAGGAGAGAAAGAGTAACAGAAGCTAGGTTAAGAGGAGAGAAAGAGTGATAGAAGCTAGCTTAAGAGGAGAGAAAGAGTGATAGAAGTTAGGTTAAGGGGAGAGAAAGAGGAACAGAAGCTAGGTTAAGAGGAGAGAAAGAGTAATAGAAGCTAGGTTAAGAGGAGAGAAAGAGTGATAGAAGCTAGGTTAAGAGGAGAGAAAGAGTAACAGAAGCTAGGTTAAGAGGAGAGAAAGAGTAACAGAAGCTACGTTAAGAGGAGAGAAAGAGTGATAGAAGCTAGGTTATGAGGAGAGAAAGAGTGATAGAAGCTAGGTTAAGGGGAGAGAAAGAGTGATAGAAGCTAGGTTAAGAGGAGAGAAAGAGGGATAGAAGCTAGGTTAAGAGGAGAGAAAGAGGGATAGAAGCTGGGTTAAGAGGAGAGAAAGAGTAATAGAAGCTAGGTTAAGAGGAGAGAAAGAGTGATAGAAGCTAGGTTAAGAGGAGAGAAAGAGTGATAGAAGCTAGGTTAAGAGGAGAGAAAGAGTGATAGAAGCTAGGTTAAGAGGAGAGAAAGAGTGATAGAAGCTAGGTTAAGAGGAGAGAAAGAGTTATAGAAGTTAGGTTAAGAGGAGAGAAAGAGTGATAGAAGCTAGGTTAAGAGGAGAGAAAGAGTAATAGAAGCTAGGTTAAGAGGAGAGAAAGAGTGATAGAAGCTATGTTAAGAGGAGAGAAAGAGGGATAGAAGCTAGGTTAAGAGGAGAGAAAGAGTGATCGAAGCTAGGTTAAGAGGAGAGGAAGTAATACAAGCTAGGTTAAGAGGAGAGAAAGAGTGATAGAAGCTATGTTAAGAGGAGAGAAAGTAATAGAAGCTAGGTTAAGAGGAGAGAAAGAGCGATAGAAGCTAGGATAAGAGGAGAGAAAGAGGGATAGAAGCTAGGTTAAGAGGAGAGAAAGTAATAGAAGCTAGGTTAAGAGGAGAGAAAGAGCGATAGAAGCTAGGTTAAGAGGAGAGAAAGAAGCTAGGTTAAGAGGAGAGAAAGAGTGACAGAAGCTAGGTTAAGAGGAGAGAAAGAGCGATAGAAGCTAGGTTAAGAGGAGAGAAAGAGTGATAGAAGCTAGGTAAAGAAGAGAGAAAGAGTGATAGAAGTTAGGTTAAGAGGAGAGAAAGAGCGATAGAAGCTAGGTTAAGAGGAGAGAAAGAGTGATAGAAGCTAGGTTAAGAGGAGAGAAAGAGTGATAGAAGCTAGGTTAAGAGGAGAGATAGAGCGATAGAAGCTAGGTTAAGAGGAGAGAAAGAGTAATAGAAGCTAGGTTAAGAGGAGAGAAAGAGTGATAGAAGATAGGTTAAGAGGAGAGAAAGTAATAGAAGCTAGGTTAAGAGGAGAGAAAGAGTTATAGAAGCTAGGTTAAGAGGAGAGAAAGAGTAATAGAAGCTAGGTTAAGAGGAGAGAAAGAGTGATAGAAGCTAGGTAAAGAAGAGAGAAAGAGTGATAGAAGTTAGGTTAAGAGGAGAGAAAGAGCGATAGAAGCTAGGTTAAGAGGAGAGAAAGAGTGATAGAAGCTAGGTTAAGAGGAGAGAAAGAGTGATAGAAGCTAGGTTAAGAGGAGAGATAGAGCGATAGAAGCTAGGTTAAGAGGAGAGAAAGAGGGATAGAAGCTAGGTTAAGAGGAGAGAAAGAGTGATAGAAGATAGGTTAAGAGGAGAGAAAGTAATAGAAGCTAGGTTAAGAGGAGAGAAAGAGTTATAGAAGCTAGGTTAAGAGGAGAGAAAGAGTAACAGAAGCTAGGTTAAGAGGAGAGAAAGAGTAACAGAAGCTAGGTTAAGAGGAGAGAAAGAGTAATAGAAGCTAGGTTAAGAGGAGAGAAAGACTGATAGAAGCTAGGTTAAGAGGAGAGAAAGAGTGATAGAAGCTAGGTTAAGAGGAGAGAAAGATTGATAGAAGCTAGGTTAAGAGGAGAGAAAGAGTGATAGAAGCTAGGTTAAGAGGAGAGAAAGAGTAATAGAAGCTAGGTTAAGAGGAGAGAAAGAGTGATAGAAGCTAGGTTAAGAGGAGAGAAAGAGTGATAGAAGCTAGGTTAAGAGGAGAGAAAGAGTTATAGAAGTTAGGTTAAGAGGAGAGAAAGAGTGATAGAAGCTAGGTTAAGAGGAGAGAAAGAGTAATAGAAGCTAGGTTAAGAGGAGAGAAAGAGTGATAGAAGCTATGTTAAGAGGAGAGAAAGTAATAGAAGCTAGGTTAAGAGGAGAGAAAGAGCGATAGAAGCTAGGATAAGAGGAGAGAAAGAGGGATATAACCTAGGTTAAGAGGAGAGAAAGTAATAGAAGCTAGGTTAAGAGGAGAGAAAGAGCGATAGAAGCTAGGTTAAGAGGAGAGAAAGAAGCTAGGTTAAGAGGAGAGAAAGAGTGACAGAAGCTAGGTTAAGAGGAGAGAAAGAGCGATAGAAGCTAGTTTAAGAGGAGAGAAAGAGTGATAGAAGCTAGGTAAAGAAGAGAGAAAGAGTGATAGAAGTTAGGTTAAGAGGAGAGAAAGAGCGATAGAAGCTAGGTTAAGAGGAGAGAAAGAGTGATAGAAGCTAGGTTAAGAGGAGAGAAAGAGTAACAGAAGCTAGGTTAAGAGGAGAGAAAGAGTGATAGAAGCTAGCTTAAGAGGAGAGAAAGAGTGATAGAAGTTAGGTTAAGAGGAGAGAAAGAGGAACAGAAGCTAGGTTAAGAGGAGAGAAAGAGTAATAGAAGCTAGGTTAAGAGGAGAGAAAGAGTGATAAAAGCTAGGTTAAGAGGAGAGAAAGAGTAACAGAAGCTAGGTTAAGAGGAGAGAAAGAGTAACAGAAGCTAGGATAAGAGGAGAGAAAGAGGGATAGAAGCTAGGTTAAGAGGAGAGAAAGTAATAGAAGCTAGGTTAAGAGGAGAGAAAGAGCGATAGAAGCTAGGTTAAGAGGAGAGAAAGAAGCTAGGTTAAGAGGAGAGAAAGAGTGACAGAAGCTAGGTTAAGAGGAGAGAAAGAGCGATAGAAGCTATGTTAAGAGGAGAGAAAGAGTGATAGAAGCTAGGTAAAGAAGAGAGAAAGAGTGATAGAAGTTAGGTTAAGAGGAGAGAAAGAGCGATAGAAGCTAGGTTAAGAGGAGAGAAAGAGTGATAGAAGCTAGGTTAAGAGGAGAGAAAGAGTGATAGAAGCTAGGTTAAGAGGAGAGATAGAGCGATAGAAGCTAGGTTAAGAGGAGAGAAAGAGGGATAGAAGCTAGGTTAAGAGGAGAGAAAGAGTGATAGAAGATAGGTTAAGAGGAGAGAAAGTAATAGAAGCTAGGTTAAGAGGAGAGAAAGAGTTATAGAAGCTAGGTTAAGAGGAGAGAAAGAGTAACAGAAGCTAGGTTAAGAGGAGAGAAAGAGTAACAGAAGCTAGGTTAAGAGGAGAGAAAGAGTGATAGAAGCTAGCTTAAGAGGAGAGAAAGAGTGATAGAAGTTAGGTTAAGAGGAGAGAAAGAGTGATAGAAGTTAGGTTAAGAGGAGAGAAAGAGTGATAGAAGCTAGGTTAAGAGGAGAGATAGAGCGATAGAAGCTAGGTTAAGAGGAGAGAAAGAGGGATAGAAGCTAGGTTAAGAGGAGAGAAAGAGTGATCGAAGCTAGGTTAAGAGGAGAGGAAGTAATACAAGCTAGGTTAAGAGGAGAGAAAGAGTTATAGAAGCTAGGTTAAGAGGAGAGAAAGAGTAACAGAAGCTAGGTTAAGAGGAGAGAAAGAGTAATAGAAGCTAGGTTAAGAGGAGAGAAAGAGTGATAGAAGCTAGGTTAAGAGGAGAGAAAGAGTGATAGAAGCTAGGTTAAGAGGAGAGAAAGATTGATAGAAGCTAGGTTAAGAGGAGAGAAAGAGTGATAGAAGCTAGGTTAAGAGGAGAGAAACAGCGATAGAAGCTAGGTTAAGAGGAGAGAAAGAGTGATAGAAGCTAGGTTAAGAGGAGAGAAAGAGTGATAGAAGCTAGGTTAAGAGGAGAGAAAGAGTTATAGAAGTTAGGTTAAGAGGAGAGAAAGAGTGATAGAAGCTAGGTTAAGAGGAGAGAAAGAGTAATAGAAGCTAGGTTAAGAGGAGAGAAAGAGTGATAGAAGCTATGTTAAGAGGAGAGAAAGTAATAGAAGCTAGGTTAAGAGGAGAGAAAGAGCGATAGAAGCTAGGATAAGAGGAGAGAAAGAGGGATAGAAGCTAGGTTAAGAGGAGAGAAAGTAATAGAAGCTAGGTTAAGAGGAGAGAAAGAGCGATAGAAGCTAGGTTAAGAGGAGAGAAAGAAGCTAGGTTAAGAGGAGAGAAAGAGTGACAGAAGCTAGGTTAAGAGGAGAGAAAGAGCGATAGAAGCTAGTTTAAGAGGAGAGAAAGAGTGATAGAAGCTAGGTAAAGAAGAGAGAAAGAGTGATAGAAGTTAGGTTAAGAGGAGAGAAAGAGCGATAGAAGCTAGGTTAAGAGGACAGAAAGAGTGATAGAAGCTAGGTTAAGAGGAGAGAAAGAGTAACAGAAGCTAGGTTAAGAGGAGAGAAAGAGTGATAGAAGCTAGCTTAAGAGGAGAGAAAGAGTGATAGAAGTTAGGTTAAGGGGAGAGAAAGAGGAACAGAAGCTAGGTTAAGAGGAGAGAAAGAGTAATAGAAGCTAGGTTAAGAGGAGAGAAAGAGTGATAGAAGCTAGGTTAAGAGGAGAGAAAGAGTAACAGAAGCTAGGTTAAGAGGAGAGAAAGAGTAACAGAAGCTACGTTAAGAGGAGAGAAAGAGTGATAGAAGCTAGGTTATGAGGAGAGAAAGAGTGATAGAAGCTAGGTTAAGGGGAGAGAAAGAGTGATAGAAGCTAGGTTAAGAGGAGAGAAAGAGGGATAGAAGCTAGGTTAAGAGGAGAGAAAGAGGGATAGAAGCTGGGTTAAGAGGAGAGAAAGAGTAATAGAAGCTAGGTTAAGAGGAGAGAAAGAGTGATAGAAGCTAGGTTAAGAGGAGAGAAAGAGTGATAGAAGCTAGGTTAAGAGGAGAGAAAGAGTGATAGAAGCTAGGTTAAGAGGAGAGAAAGAGTGATAGAAGCTAGGTTAAGAGGAGAGAAAGAGTTATAGAAGTTAGGTTAAGAGGAGAGAAAGAGTGATAGAAGCTAGGTTAAGAGGAGAGAAAGAGTAATAGAAGCTAGGTTAAGAGGAGAGAAAGAGTGATAGAAGCTATGTTAAGAGGAGAGAAAGAGGGATAGAAGCTAGGTTAAGAGGAGAGAAAGAGTGATCGAAGCTAGGTTAAGAGGAGAGGAAGTAATACAAGCTAGGTTAAGAGGAGAGAAAGAGTGATAGAAGCTATGTTAAGAGGAGAGAAAGTAATAGAAGCTAGGTTAAGAGGAGAGAAAGAGCGATAGAAGCTAGGATAAGAGGAGAGAAAGAGGGATAGAAGCTAGGTTAAGAGGAGAGAAAGTAATAGAAGCTAGGTTAAGAGGAGAGAAAGAGCGATAGAAGCTAGGTTAAGAGGAGAGAAAGAAGCTAGGTTAAGAGGAGAGAAAGAGTGACAGAAGCTAGGTTAAGAGGAGAGAAAGAGCGATAGAAGCTAGGTTAAGAGGAGAGAAAGAGTGATAGAAGCTAGGTAAAGAAGAGAGAAAGAGTGATAGAAGTTAGGTTAAGAGGAGAGAAAGAGCGATAGAAGCTAGGTTAAGAGGAGAGAAAGAGTGATAGAAGCTAGGTTAAGAGGAGAGAAAGAGTGATAGAAGCTAGGTTAAGAGGAGAGATAGAGCGATAGAAGCTAGGTTAAGAGGAGAGAAAGAGTAATAGAAGCTAGGTTAAGAGGAGAGAAAGAGTGATAGAAGATAGGTTAAGAGGAGAGAAAGTAATAGAAGCTAGGTTAAGAGGAGAGAAAGAGTTATAGAAGCTAGGTTAAGAGGAGAGAAAGAGTAACAGAAGCTAGGTTAAGAGGAGAGAAAGAGTAACAGAAGCTAGGTTAAGAGGAGAGAAAGAGTGATAGAAGATAGCTTAAGAGGAGAGAAAGAGTGATAGAAGTTAGGTTAAGAGGAGAGAAAGAGTGATAGAAGTTAGGTTAAGAGGAGAGAAAGAGTGATAGAAGCTAGGTTAAGAGGAGAGATAGAGCGATAGAAGCTAGGTTAAGAGGAGAGAAAGAGGGATAGAAGCTAGGTTAAGAGGAGAGAAAGAGTGATCGAAGCTAGGTTAAGAGGAGAGAAAGTAATAGAAGCTAGGTTAAGAGGAGAGAAAGAGTTATAGAAGCTAGGTTAAGAGGAGAGAAAGAGTAACAGAAGCTAGGTTAAGAGGAGAGAAAGAGTAATAGAAGCTAGGTTAAGAGGAGAGAAAGAGTGATAGAAGCTAGGTTAAGAGGAGAGAAAGAGTGATAGAAGCTAGGTTAAGAGGAGAGAAAGATTGATAGAAGCTAGGTTAAGAGGAGAGAAAGAGTGATAGAAGCTAGGTTAAGAGGAGAGAAAGAGTAATAGAAGCTAGGTTAAGAGGAGAGAAAGAGTGATAGAAGCTAGGTTAAGAGGAGAGAAAGAGTGATAGAAGCTAGGTTAAGAGGAGAGAAAGAGTTATAGAAGTTAGGTTAAGAGGAGAGAAAGAGTGATAGAAGCTAGGTTAAGAGGAGAGAAAGAGTAATAGAAGCTAGGTTAAGAGGAGAGAAAGAGTGATAGAAGCTATGTTAAGAGGAGAGAAAGTAATAGAAGCTAGGTTAAGAGGAGAGAAAGAGCGATAGAAGCTAGGATAAGAGGAGAGAAAGAGGGATATAACCTAGGTTAAGAGGAGAGAAAGTAATAGAAGCTAGGTTAAGAGGAGAGAAAGAGCGATAGAAGCTAGGTTAAGAGGAGAGAAAGAAGCTAGGTTAAGAGGAGAGAAAGAGTGACAGAAGCTAGGTTAAGAGGAGAGAAAGAGCGATAGAAGCTAGTTTAAGAGGAGAGAAAGAGTGATAGAAGCTAGGTAAAGAAGAGAGAAAGAGTGATAGAAGTTAGGTTAAGAGGAGAGAAAGAGCGATAGAAGCTAGGTTAAGAGGAGAGAAAGAGTGATAGAAGCTAGGTTAAGAGGAGAGAAAGAGTAACAGAAGCTAGGTTAAGAGGAGAGAAAGAGTGATAGAAGCTAGCTTAAGAGGAGAGAAAGAGTGATAGAAGTTAGGTTAAGAGGAGAGAAAGAGGAACAGAAGCTAGGTTAAGAGGAGAGAAAGAGTAATAGAAGCTAGGTTAAGAGGAGAGAAAGAGTGATAAAAGCTAGGTTAAGAGGAGAGAAAGAGTAACAGAAGCTAGGTTAAGAGGAGAGAAAGAGTAACAGAAGCTAGGATAAGAGGAGAGAAAGATGGATAGAAGCTAGGTTAAGAGGAGAGAAAGTAATAGAAGCTAGGTTAAGAGGAGAGAAAGAGCGATAGAAGCTAGGTTAAGAGGAGAGAAAGAAGCTAGGTTAAGAGGAGAGAAAGAGTGACAGAAGCTAGGTTAAGAGGAGAGAAAGAGCGATAGAAGCTAGGTTAAGAGGAGAGAAAGAGTGATAGAAGCTAGGTAAAGAAGAGAGAAAGAGTGATAGAAGTTAGGTTAAGAGGAGAGAAAGAGCGATAGAAGCTAGGTTAAGAGGAGAGAAAGAGTGATAGAAGCTAGGTTAAGAGGAGAGAAAGAGTGATAGAAGCTAGGTTAAGAGGAGAGAAAGAGGGATAGAAGCTAGGTTAAGAGGAGAGAAAGAGTGATAGAAGATAGGTTAAGAGGAGAGAAAGTAATAGAAGCTAGGTTAAGAGGAGAGAAAGAGTTATAGAAGCTAGGTTAAGAGGAGAGAAAGAGTAACAGAAGCTAGGTTAAGAGGAGAGAAAGAGTAACAGAAGCTAGGTTAAGAGGAGAGAAAGAGTGATAGAAGCTAGCTTAAGAGGAGAGAAAGAGTGATAGAAGTTAGGTTAAGAGGAGAGAAAGAGTGATAGAAGTTAGGTTAAGAGGAGAGAAAGAGTGATAGAAGCTAGGTTAAGAGGAGAGATAGAGCGATAGAAGCTAGGTTAAGAGGAGAGAAAGAGGGATAGAAGCTAGGTTAAGAGGAGAGAAAGAGTGATCGAAGCTAGGTTAAGAGGAGAGGAAGTAATACAAGCTAGGTTAAGAGGAGAGAAAGAGTTATAGAAGCTAGGTTAAGAGGAGAGAAAGAGTAACAGAAGCTAGGTTAAGAGGAGAGAAAGAGTAATAGAAGCTAGGTTAAGAGGAGAGAAAGAGTGATAGAAGCTAGGTTAAGAGGAGAGAAAGAGTGATAGAAGCTAGGTTAAGAGGAGAGAAAGATTGATAGAAGCTAGGTTAAGAGGAGAGAAAGAGTGATAGAAGCTAGGTTAAGAGGAGAGAAACAGCGATAGAAGCTAGGTTAAGAGGAGAGAAAGAGTGATAGAAGCTAGGTTAAGAGGAGAGAAAGAGTGATAGAAGCTAGGTTAAGAGGAGAGAAAGAGTTATAGAAGTTAGGTTAAGAGGAGAGAAAGAGTGATAGAAGCTAGGTTAAGAGGAGAGAAAGAGTAATAGAAGCTAGGTTAAGAGGAGAGAAAGATTGATAGAAGCTAGGTTAAGAGGAGAGAAAGAGTGATAGAAGCTAGGTTAAGAGGAGAGAAAGAGGGATAGAAGCTAGGTTAAGAGGAGAGAAAGAGTGATAGAAGATAGGTTAAGAGGAGAGAAAGTAATAGAAGCTAGGTTAAGAGGAGAGAAAGAGTTATAGAAGCTAGGTTAAGAGGAGAGAAAGAGTAACAGAAGCTAGGTTAAGAGGAGAGAAAGAGTAACAGAAGCTAGGTTAAGAGGAGAGAAAGAGTGATAGAAGCTAGCTTAAGAGGAGAGAAAGAGTGATAGAAGTTAGGTTAAGAGGAGAGAAAGAGTGATAGAAGTTAGGTTAAGAGGAGAGAAAGAGTGATAGAAGCTAGGTTAAGAGGAGAGATAGAGCGATAGAAGCTAGGTTAAGAGGAGAGAAAGAGGGATAGAAGCTAGGTTAAGAGGAGAGAAAGAGTGATCGAAGCTAGGTTAAGAGGAGAGGAAGTAATACAAGCTAGGTTAAGAGGAGAGAAAGAGTTATAGAAGCTAGGTTAAGAGGAGAGAAAGAGTAACAGAAGCTAGGTTAAGAGGAGAGAAAGAGTAATAGAAGCTAGGTTAAGAGGAGAGAAAGAGTGATAGAAGCTAGGTTAAGAGGAGAGAAAGAGTGATAGAAGCTAGGTTAAGAGGAGAGAAAGATTGATAGAAGCTAGGTTAAGAGGAGAGAAAGAGTGATAGAAGCTAGGTTAAGAGGAGAGAAACAGCGATAGAAGCTAGGTTAAGAGGAGAGAAAGAGTGATAGAAGCTAGGTTAAGAGGAGAGAAAGAGTGATAGAAGCTAGGTTAAGAGGAGAGAAAGAGTTATAGAAGTTAGGTTAAGAGGAGAGAAAGAGTGATAGAAGCTAGGTTAAGAGGAGAGAAAGAGTAATAGAAGCTAGGTTAAGAGGAGAGAAAGAGTGATAGAAGCTATGTTAAGAGGAGAGAAAGTAATAGAAGCTAGGTTAAGAGGAGAGAAAGAGCGATAGAAGCTAGGATAAGAGGAGAGAAAGAGGGATAGAAGCTAGGTTAAGAGGAGAGAAAGTAATAGAAGCTAGGTTAAGAGGAGAGAAAGAGCGATAGAAGCTAGGTTAAGAGGAGAGAAAGAAGCTAGGTTAAGAGGAGAGAAAGAGTGACAGAAGCTAGGTTAAGAGGAGAGAAAGAGCGATAGAAGCTAGTTTAAGAGGAGAGAAAGAGTGATAGAAGCTAGGTAAAGAAGAGAGAAAGAGTGATAGAAGTTAGGTTAAGAGGAGAGAAAGAGCGATAGAAGCTAGGTTAAGAGGACAGAAAGAGTGATAGAAGCTAGGTTAAGAGGAGAGAAAGAGTAACAGAAGCTAGGTTAAGAGGAGAGAAAGAGTGATAGAAGCTAGCTTAAGAGGAGAGAAAGAGTGATAGAAGTTAGGTTAAGGGGAGAGAAAGAGGAACAGAAGCTAGGTTAAGAGGAGAGAAAGAGTAATAGAAGCTAGGTTAAGAGGAGAGAAAGAGTGATAGAAGCTAGGTTAAGAGGAGAGAAAGAGTAACAGAAGCTAGGTTAAGAGGAGAGAAAGAGTAACAGAAGCTACGTTAAGAGGAGAGAAAGAGTGATAGAAGCTAGGTTATGAGGAGAGAAAGAGTGATAGAAGCTAGGTTAAGGGGAGAGAAAGAGTGATAGAAGCTAGGTTAAGAGGAGAGAAAGAGGGATAGAAGCTAGGTTAAGAGGAGAGAAAGAGGGATAGAAGCTGGGTTAAGAGGAGAGAAAGAGTAATAGAAGCTAGGTTAAGAGGAGAGAAAGAGTGATAGAAGCTAGGTTAAGAGGAGAGAAAGAGTGATAGAAGCTAGGTTAAGAGGAGAGAAAGAGTGATAGAAGCTAGGTTAAGAGGAGAGAAAGAGTGATAGAAGCTAGGTTAAGAGGAGAGAAAGAGTTATAGAAGTTAGGTTAAGAGGAGAGAAAGAGTGATAGAAGCTAGGTTAAGAGGAGAGAAAGAGTAATAGAAGCTAGGTTAAGAGGAGAGAAAGAGTGATAGAAGCTATGTTAAGAGGAGAGAAAGAGGGATAGAAGCTAGGTTAAGAGGAGAGAAAGAGTGATCGAAGCTAGGTTAAGAGGAGAGGAAGTAATACAAGCTAGGTTAAGAGGAGAGAAAGAGTGATAGAAGCTATGTTAAGAGGAGAGAAAGTAATAGAAGCTAGGTTAAGAGGAGAGAAAGAGCGATAGAAGCTAGGATAAGAGGAGAGAAAGAGGGATAGAAGCTAGGTTAAGAGGAGAGAAAGTAATAGAAGCTAGGTTAAGAGGAGAGAAAGAGCGATAGAAGCTAGGTTAAGAGGAGAGAAAGAAGCTAGGTTAAGAGGAGAGAAAGAGTGACAGAAGCTAGGTTAAGAGGAGAGAAAGAGCGATAGAAGCTAGGTTAAGAGGAGAGAAAGAGTGATAGAAGCTAGGTAAAGAAGAGAGAAAGAGTGATAGAAGTTAGGTTAAGAGGAGAGAAAGAGCGATAGAAGCTAGGTTAAGAGGAGAGAAAGAGTGATAGAAGCTAGGTTAAGAGGAGAGAAAGAGTGATAGAAGCTAGGTTAAGAGGAGAGATAGAGCGATAGAAGCTAGGTTAAGAGGAGAGAAAGAGTAATAGAAGCTAGGTTAAGAGGAGAGAAAGAGTGATAGAAGATAGGTTAAGAGGAGAGAAAGTAATAGAAGCTAGGTTAAGAGGAGAGAAAGAGTTATAGAAGCTAGGTTAAGAGGAGAGAAAGAGTAACAGAAGCTAGGTTAAGAGGAGAGAAAGAGTAACAGAAGCTAGGTTAAGAGGAGAGAAAGAGTGATAGAAGATAGCTTAAGAGGAGAGAAAGAGTGATAGAAGTTAGGTTAAGAGGAGAGAAAGAGTGATAGAAGTTAGGTTAAGAGGAGAGAAAGAGTGATAGAAGCTAGGTTAAGAGGAGAGATAGAGCGATAGAAGCTAGGTTAAGAGGAGAGAAAGAGGGATAGAAGCTAGGTTAAGAGGAGAGAAAGAGTGATCGAAGCTAGGTTAAGAGGAGAGAAAGTAATAGAAGCTAGGTTAAGAGGAGAGAAAGAGTTATAGAAGCTAGGTTAAGAGGAGAGAAAGAGTAACAGAAGCTAGGTTAAGAGGAGAGAAAGAGTAATAGAAGCTAGGTTAAGAGGAGAGAAAGAGTGATAGAAGCTAGGTTAAGAGGAGAGAAAGAGTGATAGAAGCTAGGTTAAGAGGAGAGAAAGATTGATAGAAGCTAGGTTAAGAGGAGAGAAAGAGTGATAGAAGCTAGGTTAAGAGGAGAGAAAGAGTAATAGAAGCTAGGTTAAGAGGAGAGAAAGAGTGATAGAAGCTAGGTTAAGAGGAGAGAAAGAGTGATAGAAGCTAGGTTAAGAGGAGAGAAAGAGTTATAGAAGTTAGGTTAAGAGGAGAGAAAGAGTGATAGAAGCTAGGTTAAGAGGAGAGAAAGAGTAATAGAAGCTAGGTTAAGAGGAGAGAAAGAGTGATAGAAGCTATGTTAAGAGGAGAGAAAGTAATAGAAGCTAGGTTAAGAGGAGAGAAAGAGCGATAGAAGCTAGGATAAGAGGAGAGAAAGAGGGATATAACCTAGGTTAAGAGGAGAGAAAGTAATAGAAGCTAGGTTAAGAGGAGAGAAAGAGCGATAGAAGCTAGGTTAAGAGGAGAGAAAGAAGCTAGGTTAAGAGGAGAGAAAGAGTGACAGAAGCTAGGTTAAGAGGAGAGAAAGAGCGATAGAAGCTAGTTTAAGAGGAGAGAAAGAGTGATAGAAGCTAGGTAAAGAAGAGAGAAAGAGTGATAGAAGTTAGGTTAAGAGGAGAGAAAGAGCGATAGAAGCTAGGTTAAGAGGAGAGAAAGAGTGATAGAAGCTAGGTTAAGAGGAGAGAAAGAGTAACAGAAGCTAGGTTAAGAGGAGAGAAAGAGTGATAGAAGCTAGCTTAAGAGGAGAGAAAGAGTGATAGAAGTTAGGTTAAGAGGAGAGAAAGAGGAACAGAAGCTAGGTTAAGAGGAGAGAAAGAGTAATAGAAGCTAGGTTAAGAGGAGAGAAAGAGTGATAAAAGCTAGGTTAAGAGGAGAGAAAGAGTAACAGAAGCTAGGTTAAGAGGAGAGAAAGAGTAACAGAAGCTAGGATAAGAGGAGAGAAAGATGGATAGAAGCTAGGTTAAGAGGAGAGAAAGTAATAGAAGCTAGGTTAAGAGGAGAGAAAGAGCGATAGAAGCTAGGTTAAGAGGAGAGAAAGAAGCTAGGTTAAGAGGAGAGAAAGAGTGACAGAAGCTAGGTTAAGAGGAGAGAAAGAGCGATAGAAGCTAGGTTAAGAGGAGAGAAAGAGTGATAGAAGCTAGGTAAAGAAGAGAGAAAGAGTGATAGAAGTTAGGTTAAGAGGAGAGAAAGAGCGATAGAAGCTAGGTTAAGAGGAGAGAAAGAGTGATAGAAGCTAGGTTAAGAGGAGAGAAAGAGTGATAGAAGCTAGGTTAAGAGGAGAGAAAGAGGGATAGAAGCTAGGTTAAGAGGAGAGAAAGAGTGATAGAAGATAGGTTAAGAGGAGAGAAAGTAATAGAAGCTAGGTTAAGAGGAGAGAAAGAGTTATAGAAGCTAGGTTAAGAGGAGAGAAAGAGTAACAGAAGCTAGGTTAAGAGGAGAGAAAGAGTAACAGAAGCTAGGTTAAGAGGAGAGAAAGAGTGATAGAAGCTAGCTTAAGAGGAGAGAAAGAGTGATAGAAGTTAGGTTAAGAGGAGAGAAAGAGTGATAGAAGTTAGGTTAAGAGGAGAGAAAGAGTGATAGAAGCTAGGTTAAGAGGAGAGATAGAGCGATAGAAGCTAGGTTAAGAGGAGAGAAAGAGGGATAGAAGCTAGGTTAAGAGGAGAGAAAGAGTGATCGAAGCTAGGTTAAGAGGAGAGGAAGTAATACAAGCTAGGTTAAGAGGAGAGA
Source organism: Lampris incognitus (assembly GCF_029633865.1). Taxonomy (NCBI): domain Eukaryota; kingdom Metazoa; phylum Chordata; class Actinopteri; order Lampriformes; family Lampridae; genus Lampris; species Lampris incognitus. The sequence continues at coordinate 53,828,363 of NC_079222.1, forward strand.
AAGAGTTATAGAAGCTAGGTTAAGAGGAGAGAAAGAGTAACAGAAGCTAGGATAAGAGGAGAGAAAGAGTAATAGAAGCTAGGTTAAGAGGAGAGAAAGAGTGATAGAAGCTAGGTTAAGAGGAGAGAAAGAGTGATAGAAGCTAGGTTAAGAGGAGAGAAAGATTGATAGAAGCTAGGTTAAGAGGAGAGAAAGAGTGATAGAAGCTAGGTTAAGAGGAGAGAAACAGCGATAGAAGCTAGGTTAAGAGGAGAGAAAGAGTGATAGAAGCTAGGTTAAGAGGAGAGAAAGAGTGATAGAAGCTAGGTTAAGAGGAGAGAAAGAGTTATAGAAGTTAGGTTAAGAGGAGAGAAAGAGTGATAGAAGCTAGGTTAAGAGGAGAGAAAGAGTAATAGAAGCTAGGTTAAGAGGAGAGAAAGATTGATAGAAGCTAGGTTAAGAGGAGAGAAAGAGTGATAGAAGCTAGGTTAAGAGGAGAGAAAGAGGGATAGAAGCTAGGTTAAGAGGAGAGAAAGAGTGATAGAAGATAGGTTAAGAGGAGAGAAAGTAATAGAAGCTAGGTTAAGAGGAGAGAAAGAGTTATAGAAGCTAGGTTAAGAGGAGAGAAAGAGTAACAGAAGCTAGGTTAAGAGGAGAGAAAGAGTAACAGAAGCTAGGTTAAGAGGAGAGAAAGAGTGATAGAAGCTAGCTTAAGAGGAGAGAAAGAGTGATAGAAGTTAGGTTAAGAGGAGAGAAAGAGTGATAGAAGTTAGGTTAAGAGGAGAGAAAGAGTGATAGAAGCTAGGTTAAGAGGAGAGATAGAGCGATAGAAGCTAGGTTAAGAGGAGAGAAAGAGGGATAGAAGCTAGGTTAAGAGGAGAGAAAGAGTGATCGAAGCTAGGTTAAGAGGAGAGGAAGTAATACAAGCTAGGTTAAGAGGAGAGAAAGAGTTATAGAAGCTAGGTTAAGAGGAGAGAAAGAGTAACAGAAGCTAGGTTAAGAGGAGAGAAAGAGTAATAGAAGCTAGGTTAAGAGGAGAGAAAGAGTGATAGAAGCTAGGTTAAGAGGAGAGAAAGAGTGATAGAAGCTAGGTTAAGAGGAGAGAAAGATTGATAGAAGCTAGGTTAAGAGGAGAGAAAGAGTGATAGAAGCTAGGTTAAGAGGAGAGAAACAGCGATAGAAGCTAGGTTAAGAGGAGAGAAAGAGTGATAGAAGCTAGGTTAAGAGGAGAGAAAGAGTGATAGAAGCTAGGTTAAGAGGAGAGAAAGAGTTATAGAAGTTAGGTTAAGAGGAGAGAAAGAGTGATAGAAGCTAGGTTAAGAGGAGAGAAAGAGTAATAGAAGCTAGGTTAAGAGGAGAGAAAGAGTGATAGAAGCTATGTTAAGAGGAGAGAAAGTAATAGAAGCTAGGTTAAGAGGAGAGAAAGAGCGATAGAAGCTAGGATAAGAGGAGAGAAAGAGGGATAGAAGCTAGGTTAAGAGGAGAGAAAGTAATAGAAGCTAGGTTAAGAGGAGAGAAAGAGCGATAGAAGCTAGGTTAAGAGGAGAGAAAGAGTGATAGAAGCTAGGTTAAGGGGAGAGAAAGAGTGATAGAAGCTAGGTTAAGAGGAGAGAAAGAGGGATAGAAGCTAGGTTAAGAGGAGAGAAAGAGGGATAGAAGCTGGGTTAAGAGGAGAGAAAGAGTAATAGAAGCTAGGTTAAGAGGAGAGAAAGAGTGATAGAAGCTAGGTTAAGAGGAGAGAAAGAGTGATAGAAGCTAGGTTAAGAGGAGAGAAAGAGTGATAGAAGCTAGGTTAAGAGGAGAGAAAGAGTGATAGAAGCTAGGTTAAGAGGAGAGAAAGAGTGATCGAAGCTAGGTTAAGAGGAGAGGAAGTAATACAAGCTAGGTTAAGAGGAGAGAAAGAGTTATAGAAGCTAGGTTAAGAGGAGAGAAAGAGTAACAGAAGCTAGGTTAAGAGGAGAGAAAGAGTAATAGAAGCTAGGTTAAGAGGAGAGAAAGATTGATAGAAGCTAGGTTAAGAGGAGAGAAAGAGTGATAGAAGCTAGGTTAAGAGGAGAGAAACAGCGATAGAAGCTAGGTTAAGAGGAGAGAAAGAGTGATAGAAGCTAGGTTAAGAGGAGAGAAAGAGTGATAGAAGCTAGGTTAAGAGGAGAGAAAGAGTTATAGAAGTTAGGTTAAGAGGAGAGAAAGAGTGATAGAAGCTAGGTTAAGAGGAGAGAAAGAGTAATAGAAGCTAGGTTAAGAGGAGAGAAAGAGTGATAGAAGCTATGTTAAGAGGAGAGAAAGTAATAGAAGCTAGGTTAAGAGGAGAGAAAGAGCGATAGAAGCTAGGATAAGAGGAGAGAAAGAGGGATAGAAGCTAGGTTAAGAGGAGAGAAAGTAATAGAAGCTAGGTTAAGAGGAGAGAAAGAGCGATAGAAGCTAGGTTAAGAGGAGAGAAAGAAGCTAGGTTAAGAGGAGAGAAAGAGTGACAGAAGCTAGGTTAAGAGGAGAGAAAGAGCGATAGAAGCTAGTTTAAGAGGAGAGAAAGAGTGATAGAAGCTAGGTAAAGAAGAGAGAAAGAGTGATAGAAGTTAGGTTAAGAGGAGAGAAAGAGCGATAGAAGCTAGGTTAAGAGGACAGAAAGAGTGATAGAAGCTAGGTTAAGAGGAGAGAAAGAGTAACAGAAGCTAGGTTAAGAGGAGAGAAAGAGTGATAGAAGCTAGCTTAAGAGGAGAGAAAGAGTGATAGAAGTTAGGTTAAGGGGAGAGAAAGAGGAACAGAAGCTAGGTTAAGAGGAGAGAAAGAGTAATAGAAGCTAGGTTAAGAGGAGAGAAAGAGTGATAGAAGCTAGGTTAAGAGGAGAGAAAGAGTGATAGAAGCTAGGTTAAGGGGAGAGAAAGAGTGATAGAAGCTAGGTTAAGAGGAGAGAAAGAGGGATAGAAGCTAGGTTAAGAGGAGAGAAAGAGGGATAGAAGCTGGGTTAAGAGGAGAGAAAGAGTAATAGAAGCTAGGTTAAGAGGAGAGAAAGAGTGATAGAAGCTAGGTTAAGAGGAGAGAAAGAGTGATAGAAGCTAGGTTAAGAGGAGAGAAAGAGTGATAGAAGCTAGGTTAAGAGGAGAGAAAGAGTGATAGAAGCTAGGTTAAGAGGAGAGAAAGAGTTATAGAAGTTAGGTTAAGAGGAGAGAAAGAGTGATAGAAGCTAGGTTAAGAGGAGAGAAAGAGTAATAGAAGCTAGGTTAAGAGGAGAGAAAGAGTGATAGAAGCTATGTTAAGAGGAGAGAAAGAGGGATAGAAGCTAGGTTAAGAGGAGAGAAAGAGTGATCGAAGCTAGGTTAAGAGGAGAGGAAGTAATACAAGCTAGGTTAAGAGGAGAGAAAGAGTGATAGAAGCTATGTTAAGAGGAGAGAAAGTAATAGAAGCTAGGTTAAGAGGAGAGAAAGAGCGATAGAAGCTAGGATAAGAGGAGAGAAAGAGGGATAGAAGCTAGGTTAAGAGGAGAGAAAGTAATAGAAGCTAGGTTAAGAGGAGAGAAAGAGCGATAGAAGCTAGGTTAAGAGGAGAGAAAGAAGCTAGGTTAAGAGGAGAGAAAGAGTGACAGAAGCTAGGTTAAGAGGAGAGAAAGAGCGATAGAAGCTAGGTTAAGAGGAGAGAAAGAGTGATAGAAGCTAGGTAAAGAAGAGAGAAAGAGTGATAGAAGTTAGGTTAAGAGGAGAGAAAGAGCGATAGAAGCTAGGTTAAGAGGAGAGAAAGAGTGATAGAAGCTAGGTTAAGAGGAGAGAAAGAGTGATAGAAGCTAGGTTAAGAGGAGAGATAGAGCGATAGAAGCTAGGTTAAGAGGAGAGAAAGAGGGATAGAAGCTAGGTTAAGAGGAGAGAAAGAGTGATAGAAGATAGGTTAAGAGGAGAGAAAGTAATAGAAGCTAGGTTAAGAGGAGAGAAAGAGTTATAGAAGCTAGGTTAAGAGGAGAGAAAGAGTAACAGAAGCTAGGTTAAGAGGAGAGAAAGAGTAACAGAAGCTAGGTTAAGAGGAGAGAAAGAGTGATAGAAGATAGCTTAAGAGGAGAGAAAGAGTGATAGAAGTTAGGTTAAGAGGAGAGAAAGAGTGATAGAAGTTAGGTTAAGAGGAGAGAAAGAGTGATAGAAGCTAGGTTAAGAGGAGAGATAGAGCGATAGAAGCTAGGTTAAGAGGAGAGAAAGAGGGATAGAAGCTAGGTTAAGAGGAGAGAAAGAGTGATCGAAGCTAGGTTAAGAGGAGAGAAAGTAATAGAAGCTAGGTTAAGAGGAGAGAAAGAGTTATAGAAGCTAGGTTAAGAGGAGAGAAAGAGTAACAGAAGCTAGGTTAAGAGGAGAGAAAGAGTAATAGAAGCTAGGTTAAGAGGAGAGAAAGAGTGATAGAAGCTAGGTTAAGAGGAGAGAAAGAGTGATAGAAGCTAGGTTAAGAGGAGAGAAAGATTGATAGAAGCTAGGTTAAGAGGAGAGAAAGAGTGATAGAAGCTAGGTTATGAGGAGAGAAAGAGTAATAGAAGCTAGGTTAAGAGGAGAGAAAGAGTGATAGAAGCTAGGTTAAGAGGAGAGAAAGAGTGATAGAAGCTAGGTTAAGAGGAGAGAAAGAGTTATAGAAGTTAGGTTAAGAGGAGAGAAAGAGTGATAGAAGCTAGGTTAAGAGGAGAGAAAGAGTAATAGAAGCTAGGTTAAGAGGAGAGAAAGAGTGATAGAAGCTATGTTAAGAGGAGAGAAAGTAATAGAAGCTAGGTTAAGAGGAGAGAAAGAGCGATAGAAGCTAGGATAAGAGGAGAGAAAGAGGGATATAACCTAGGTTAAGAGGAGAGAAAGTAATAGAAGCTAGGTTAAGAGGAGAGAAAGAGCGATAGAAGCTAGGTTAAGAGGAGAGAAAGAAGCTAGGTTAAGAGGAGAGAAAGAGTGACAGAAGCTAGGTTAAGAGGAGAGAAAGAGCGATAGAAGCTAGTTTAAGAGGAGAGAAAGAGTGATAGAAGCTAGGTAAAGAAGAGAGAAAGAGTGATAGAAGTTAGGTTAAGAGGAGAGAAAGAGCGATAGAAGCTAGGTTAAGAGGAGAGAAAGAGTGATAGAAGCTAGGTTAAGAGGAGAGAAAGAGTAACAGAAGCTAGGTTAAGAGGAGAGAAAGAGTGATAGAAGCTAGCTTAAGAGGAGAGAAAGAGTGATAGAAGTTAGGTTAAGAGGAGAGAAAGAGGAACAGAAGCTAGGTTAAGAGGAGAGAAAGAGTAATAGAAGCTAGGTTAAGAGGAGAGAAAGAGTGATAAAAGCTAGGTTAAGAGGAGAGAAAGAGTAACAGACGCTAGGTTAAGAGGAGAGAAAGAGTAACAGAAGCTAGGATAAGAGGAGAGATAGAGCGATAGAAGCTAGGTTAAGAGGAGAGAAAGAGGGATAGAAGCTAGGTTAAGAGGAGAGAAAGAGCGATAGAAGCTAGGTTAAGAGGAGAGAAAGAAGCTAGGTTAAGAGGAGAGAAAGAGTGACAGAAGCTAGGTTAAGAGGAGAGAAAGAGCGATAGAAGCTAGGTTAAGAGGAGAGAAAGAGTGATAGAAGCTAGGTAAAGAAGAGAGAAAGAGTGATAGAAGTTAGGTTAAGAGGAGAGAAAGAGCGATAGAAGCTAGGTTAAGAGGAGAGAAAGAGTGATAGAAGCTAGGTTAAGAGGAGAGAAAGAGTGATAGAAGCTAGGTTAAGAGGAGAGATAGAGCGATAGAAGCTAGGTTAAGAGGAGAGAAAGAGGGATAGAAGCTAGGTTAAGAGGAGAGAAAGAGTGATAGAAGATAGGTTAAGAGGAGAGAAAGTAATAGAAGCTAGGTTAAGAGGAGAGAAAGAGTTATAGAAGCTAGGTTAAGAGGAGAGAAAGAGTAACAGAAGCTAGGTTAAGAGGAGAGAAAGAGTAACAGAAGCTAGGTTAAGAGGAGAGAAAGAGTGATAGAAGCTAGCTTAAGAGGAGAGAAAGAGTGATAGAAGTTAGGTTAAGAGGAGAGAAAGAGTGATAGAAGTTAGGTTAAGAGGAGAGAAAGAGTGATAGAAGCTAGGTTAAGAGGAGAGATAGAGCGATAGAAGCTAGGTTAAGAGGAGAGAAAGAGGGATAGAAGCTAGGTTAAGAGGAGAGAAAGAGTGATCGAAGCTAGGTTAAGAGGAGAGGAAGTAATACAAGCTAGGTTAAGAGGAGAGAAAGAGTTATAGAAGCTAGGTTAAGAGGAGAGAAAGAGTAACAGAAGCTAGGTTAAGAGGAGAGAAAGAGTAATAGAAGCTAGGTTAAGAGGAGAGAAAGAGTGATAGAAGCTAGGTTAAGAGGAGAGAAAGAGTGATAGAAGCTAGGTTAAGAGGAGAGAAAGATTGATAGAAGCTAGGTTAAGAGGAGAGAAAGAGTGATAGAAGCTAGGTTAAGAGGAGAGAAACAGCGATAGAAGCTAGGTTAAGAGGAGAGAAAGAGTGATAGAAGCTAGGTTAAGAGGAGAGAAAGAGTGATAGAAGCTAGGTTAAGAGGAGAGAAAGAGTTATAGAAGTTAGGTTAAGAGGAGAGAAAGAGTGATAGAAGCTAGGTTAAGAGGAGAGAAAGAGTAATAGAAGCTAGGTTAAGAGGAGAGAAAGAGTGATAGAAGCTATGTTAAGAGGAGAGAAAGTAATAGAAGCTAGGTTAAGAGGAGAGAAAGAGCGATAGAAGCTAGGATAAGAGGAGAGAAAGAGGGATAGAAGCTAGGTTAAGAGGAGAGAAAGTAATAGAAGCTAGGTTAAGAGGAGAGAAAGAGCGATAGAAGCTAGGTTAAGAGGAGAGAAAGAAGCTAGGTTAAGAGGAGAGAAAGAGTGACAGAAGCTAGGTTAAGAGGAGAGAAAGAGCGATAGAAGCTAGTTTAAGAGGAGAGAAAGAGTGATAGAAGCTAGGTAAAGAAGAGAGAAAGAGTGATAGAAGTTAGGTTAAGAGGAGAGAAAGAGCGATAGAAGCTAGGTTAAGAGGACAGAAAGAGTGATAGAAGCTAGGTTAAGAGGAGAGAAAGAGTAACAGAAGCTAGGTTAAGAGGAGAGAAAGAGTGATAGAAGCTAGCTTAAGAGGATAGAAAGAGTGATAGAAGTTAGGTTAAGAGGAGAGAAAGAGGAACAGAAGCTAGGTTAAGAGGAGAGAAAGAGTAATAGAAGCTAGGTTAAGAGGAGAGAAAGAGTGATAGAAGCTAGGTTAAGAGGAGAGAAAGAGTAACAGAAGCTAGGTTAAGAGGAGAGAAAGAGTAACAGAAGCTACGTTAAGAGGAGAGAAAGAGTGATAGAAGCTAGGTTATGAGGAGAGAAAGAGTGATAGAAGCTAGGTTAAGGGGAGAGAAAGAGTGATAGAAGCTAGGTTAAGAGGAGAGAAAGAGGGATAGAAGCTAGGTTAAGAGGAGAGAAAGAGGGATAGAAGCTGGGTTAAGAGGAGAGAAAGAGTAATAGAAGCTAGGTTAAGAGGAGAGAAAGAGTGATAGAAGCTAGGTTAAGAGGAGAGAAAGAGTGATAGAAGCTAGGTTAAGAGGAGAGAAAGAGTGATAGAAGCTAGGTTAAGAGGAGAGAAAGAGTGATAGAAGCTAGGTTAAGAGGAGAGAAAGAGTTATAGAAGTTAGGTTAAGAGGAGAGAAAGAGTGATAGAAGCTAGGTTAAGAGGAGAGAAAGAGTAATAGAAGCTAGGTTAAGAGGAGAGAAAGAGTGATAGAAGCTATGTTAAGAGGAGAGAAAGAGGGATAGAAGCTAGGTTAAGAGGAGAGAAAGAGTGATCGAAGCTAGGTTAAGAGGAGAGGAAGTAATACAAGCTAGGTTAAGAGGAGAGAAAGAGTTATAGAAGCTAGGTTAAGAGGAGAGAAAGAGTAACAGAAGCTAGGTTAAGAGGAGAGAAAGAGTAATAGAAGCTAGGTTAAGAGGAGAGAAAGAGTGATAGAAGCTAGGTTAAGAGGAGAGAAAGAGTGATAGAAGCTAGGTTAAGAGGAGAGAAAGATTGATAGAAGCTAGGTTAAGAGGAGAGAAAGAGTGATAGAAGCTAGGTTAAGAGGAGAGAAACAGCGATAGAAGCTAGGTTAAGAGGAGAGAAAGAGTGATAGAAGCTAGGTTAAGAGGAGAGAAAGAGTGATAGAAGCTAGGTTAAGAGGAGAGAAAGAGTTATAGAAGTTAGGTTAAGAGGAGAGAAAGAGTTATAGAAGCTAGGTTAAGAGGAGAGAAAGAGTAACAGAAGCTAGGTTAAGAGGAGAGAAAGAGTAACAGAAGCTAGGTTAAGAGGAGAGAAAGAGTGATAGAAGATAGCTTAAGAGGAGAGAAAGAGTGATAGAAGTTAGGTTAAGAGGAGAGAAAGAGTGATAGAAGTTAGGTTAAGAGGAGAGAAAGAGTGATAGAAGCTAGGTTAAGAGGAGAGATAGAGCGATAGAAGCTAGGTTAAGAGGAGAGAAAGAGGGATAGAAGCTAGGTTAAGAGGAGAGAAAGAGTGATCGAAGCTAGGTTAAGAGGAGAGAAAGTAATAGAAGCTAGGTTAAGAGGAGAGAAAGAGTTATAGAAGCTAGGTTAAGAGGAGAGAAAGAGTAACAGAAGCTAGGTTAAGAGGAGAGAAAGAGTAATAGAAGCTAGGTTAAGAGGAGAGAAAGAGTGATAGAAGCTAGGTTAAGAGGAGAGAAAGAGTGATAGAAGCTAGGTTAAGAGGAGAGAAAGATTGATAGAAGCTAGGTTAAGAGGAGAGAAAGAGTGATAGAAGCTAGGTTAAGAGGAGAGAAAGAGTAATAGAAGCTAGGTTAAGAGGAGAGAAAGAGTGATAGAAGCTAGGTTAAGCGGAGAGAAAGAGTGATAGAAGCTAGGTTAAGAGGAGAGAAAGAGTTATAGAAGTTAGGTTAAGAGGAGAGAAAGAGTGATAGAAGCTAGGTTAAGAGGAGAGAAAGAGTAATAGAAGCTAGGTTAAGAGGAGAGAAAGAGTGATAGAAGCTATGTTAAGAGGAGAGAAAGTAATAGAAGCTAGGTTAAGAGGAGAGAAAGAGCGATAGAAGCTAGGATAAGAGGAGAGAAAGAGGGATATAACCTAGGTTAAGAGGAGAGAAAGTAATAGAAGCTAGGTTAAGAGGAGAGAAAGAGCGATAGAAGCTAGGTTAAGAGGAGAGAAAGAAGCTAGGTTAAGAGGAGAGAAAGAGTGACAGAAGCTAGGTTAAGAGGAGAGAAAGAGCGATAGAAGCTAGTTTAAGAGGAGAGAAAGAGTGATAGAAGCTAGGTAAAGAAGAGAGAAAGAGTGATAGAAGTTAGGTTAAGAGGAGAGAAAGAGCGATAGAAGCTAGGTTAAGAGGAGAGAAAGAGTGATAGAAGCTAGGTTAAGAGGAGAGAAAGAGTAACAGAAGCTAGGTTAAGAGGAGAGAAAGAGTGATAGAAGCTAGCTTAAGAGGAGAGAAAGAGTGATAGAAGTTAGGTTAAGAGGAGAGAAAGAGGAACAGAAGCTAGGTTAAGAGGAGAGAAAGAGTAATAGAAGCTAGGTTAAGAGGAGAGAAAGAGTGATAGAAGCTAGGTTAAGAGGAGAGAAAGAGTAACAGAAGCTAGGTTAAGAGGAGAGAAAGAGTAACAGAAGCTAGGATAAGAGGAGAGAAAGAGGGATAGAAGCTAGGTTAAGAGGAGAGAAAGTAATAGAAGCTAGGTTAAGAGGAGAGAAAGAGCGATAGAAGCTAGGTTAAGAGGAGAGAAAGAAGCTAGGTTAAGAGGAGAGAAAGAGTGACAGAAGCTAGGTTAAGAGGAGAGAAAGAGCGATAGAAGCTAGGTTAAGAGGAGAGAAAGAGTGATAGAAGCTAGGTAAAGAAGAGAGAAAGAGTGATAGAAGTTAGGTTAAGAGGAGAGAAAGAGCGATAGAAGCTAGGTTAAGAGGAGAGAAAGAGTGATAGAAGCTAGGTTAAGAGGAGAGAAAGAGTGATAGAAGCTAGGTTAAGAGGAGAGATAGAGCGATAGAAGCTAGGTTAAGAGGAGAGAAAGTAATAGAAGCTAGGTTAAGAGGAGAGAAAGAGTGATAGAAGATAGGTTAAGAGGAGAGAAAGTAATAGAAGCTAGGTTAAGAGGAGAGAAAGAGTTATAGAAGCTAGGTTAAGAGGAGAGAAAGAGTAACAGAAGCTAGGTTAAGAGGAGAGAAAGAGTAACAGAAGCTAGGTTAAGAGGAGAGAAAGAGTGATAGAAGCTAGCTTAAGAGGAGAGAAAGAGTGATAGAAGTTAGGTTAAGAGGAGAGAAAGAGTGATAGAAGTTAGGTTAAGAGGAGAGAAAGAGTGATAGAAGCTAGGTTAAGAGGAGAGATAGAGCGATAGAAGCTAGGTTAAGAGGAGAGAAAGAGGGATAGAAGCTAGGTTAAGAGGAGAGAAAGAGTGATCGAAGCTAGGTTAAGAGGAGAGGAAGTAATACAAGCTAGGTTAAGAGGAGAGAAAGAGTTATAGAAGCTAGGTTAAGAGGAGAGAAAGAGTAACAGAAGCTAGGTTAAGAGGAGAGAAAGAGTAATAGAAGCTAGGTTAAGAGGAGAGAAAGAGTGATAGAAGCTAGGTTAAGAGGAGAGAAAGAGTGATAGAAGCTAGGTTAAGAGGAGAGAAAGATTGATAGAAGCTAGGTTAAGAGGAGAGAAAGAGTGATAGAAGCTAGGTTAAGAGGAGAGAAACAGCGATAGAAGCTAGGTTAAGAGGAGAGAAAGAGTGATAGAAGCTAGGTTAAGAGGAGAGAAAGAGTGATAGAAGCTAGGTTAAGAGGAGAGAAAGAGTTATAGAAGTTAGGTTAAGAGGAGAGAAAGAGTGATAGAAGCTAGGTTAAGAGGAGAGAAAGAGTAATAGAAGCTAGGTTAAGAGGAGAGAAAGAGTGATAGAAGCTATGTTAAGAGGAGAGAAAGTAATAGAAGCTAGGTTAAGAGGAGAGAAAGAGCGATAGAAGCTAGGATAAGAGGAGAGAAAGAGGGATAGAAGCTAGGTTAAGAGGAGAGAAAGTAATAGAAGCTAGGTTAAGAGGAGAGAAAGAGCGATAGAAGCTAGGTTAAGAGGAGAGAAAGAAGCTAGGTTAAGAGGAGAGAAAGAGTGACAGAAGCTAGGTTAAGAGGAGAGAAAGAGCGATAGAAGCTAGTTTAAGAGGAGAGAAAGAGTGATAGAAGCTAGGTAAAGAAGAGAGAAAGAGTGATAGAAGTTAGGTTAAGAGGAGAGAAAGAGCGATAGAAGCTAGGTTAAGAGGACAGAAAGAGTGATAGAAGCTAGGTTAAGAGGAGAGAAAGAGTAACAGAAGCTAGGTTAAGAGGAGAGAAAGAGTGATAGAAGCTAGCTTAAGAGGAGAGAAAGAGTGATAGAAGTTAGGTTAAGAGGAGAGAAAGAGGAACAGAAGCTAGGTTAAGAGGAGAGAAAGAGTAATAGAAGCTAGGTTAAGAGGAGAGAAAGAGTGATAGAAGCTAGGTTAAGAGGAGAGAAAGAGTAACAGAAGCTAGGTTAAGAGGAGAGAAAGAGTAACAGAAGCTACGTTAAGAGGAGAGAAAGAGTGATAGAAGCTAGGTTATGAGGAGAGAAAGAGTGATAGAAGCTAGGTTAAGGGGAGAGAAAGAGTGATAGAAGCTAGGTTAAGAGGAGAGAAAGAGGGATAGAAGCTAGGTTAAGAGGAGAGAAAGAGGGATAGAAGCTGGGTTAAGAGGAGAGAAAGAGTAATAGAAGCTAGGTTAAGAGGAGAGAAAGAGTGATAGAAGCTAGGTTAAGAGGAGAGAAAGAGTGATAGAAGCTAGGTTAAGAGGAGAGAAAGAGTGATAGAAGCTAGGTTAAGAGGAGAGAAAGAGTGATAGAAGCTAGGTTAAGAGGAGAGAAAGAGTTATAGAAGTTAGGTTAAGAGGAGAGAAAGAGTGATAGAAGCTAGGTTAAGAGGAGAGAAAGAGTAATAGAAGCTAGGTTAAGAGGAGAGAAAGAGTGATAGAAGCTATGTTAAGAGGAGAGAAAGAGGGATAGAAGCTAGGTTAAGAGGAGAGAAAGAGTGATCGAAGCTAGGTTAAGAGGAGAGGAAGTAATACAAGCTAGGTTAAGAGGAGAGAAAGAGTTATAGAAGCTAGGTTGAGAGGAGAGAAAGAGTAACAGAAGCTAGGTTAAGAGGAGAGAAAGAGTAATAGAAGCTAGGTTAAGAGGAGAGAAAGAGTGATAGAAGCTAGGTTAAGAGGAGAGAAAGAGTGATAGAAGCTAGGTTAAGAGGAGAGAAAGATTGATAGAAGCTAGGTTAAGAGGAGAGAAAGAGTGATAGAAGCTAGGTTAAGAGGAGAGAAACAGCGATAGAAGCTAGGTTAAGAGGAGAGAAAGAGTGATAGAAGCTAGGTTAAGAGGAGAGAAAGAGTGATAGAAGCTAGGTTAAGAGGAGAGAAAGAGTTATAGAAGTTAGGTTAAGAGGAGAGAAAGAGTGATAGAAGCTAGGTTAAGAGGAGAGAAAGAGTAATAGAAGCTAGGTTAAGAGGAGAGAAAGAGTGATAGAAGCTATGTTAAGAGGAGAGAAAGTAATAGAAGCTAGGTTAAGAGGAGAGAAAGAGCGATAGAAGCTAGGATAAGAGGAGAGAAAGAGGGATAGAAGCTAGGTTAAGAGGAGAGAAAGTAATAGAAGCTAGGTTAAGAGGAGAGAAAGAGCGATAGAAGCTAGGTTAAGAGGAGTGAAAGAAGCTAGGTTAAGAGGAGAGAAAGAGTGACAGAAGCTAGGTTAAGAGGAGAGAAAGAGCGATAGAAGCTAGTTTAAGAGGAGAGAAAGAGTGATAGAAGCTAGGTAAAGAAGAGAGAAAGAGTGATAGAAGTTAGGTTAAGAGGAGAGAAAGAGCGATAGAAGCTAGGTTAAGAGGACAGAAAGAGTGATAGAAGCTAGGTTAAGAGGAGAGAAAGAGTAACAGAAGCTAGGTTAAGAGGAGAGAAAGAGTGATAGAAGCTAGCTTAAGAGGAGAGAAAGAGTAATAGAAGTTAGGTTAAGAGGAGAGAAAGAGGAACAGAAGCTAGGTTAAGAGGAGAGAAAGAGTAATAGAAGCTAGGTTAAGAGGAGAGAAAGAGTGATAGAAGCTAGGTTAAGAGGAGAGAAAGAGTAACAGAAGCTAGGTTAAGAGGAGAGAAAGAGTAACAGAAGCTACGTTAAGAGGAGAGAAAGAGTGATAGAAGCTAGGTTATGAGGAGAGAAAGAGTGATAGAAGCTAGGTTAAGGGGAGAGAAAGAGTGATAGAAGCTAGGTTAAGAGGAGAGAAAGAGGGATAGAAGCTAGGTTAAGAGGAGAGAAAGAGGGATAGAAGCTGGGTTAAGAGGAGAGAAAGAGTAATAGAAGCTAGGTTAAGAGGAGAGAAAGAGTGATAGAAGCTAGGTTAAGAGGAGAGAAAGAGTGATAGAAGCTAGGTTAAGAGGAGAGAAAGAGTGATAGAAGCTAGGTTAAGAGGAGAGAAAGAGTGATAGAAGCTAGGTTAAGAGGAGAGAAAGAGTTATAGAAGTTAGGTTAAGAGGAGAGAAAGAGTGATAGAAGCTAGGTTAAGAGGAGAGAAATAGTAATAGAAGCTAGGTTAAGAGGAGAGAAAGATTGATAGAAGCTAGGTTAAGAGGAGAGAAAGAGTGATAGAAGCTAGGTTAAGAGGAGAGAAACAGCGATAGAAGCTAGGTTAAGAGGAGAGAAAGAGTGATAGAAGCTAGGTTAAGAGGAGAGAAAGAGTGATAGAAGCTAGGTTAAGAGGAGAGAAAGAGTTATAGAAGTTAGGTTAAGAGGAGAGAAAGAGTGATAGAAGCTAGGTTAAGAGGAGAGAAAGAGTAATAGAAGCTAGGTTAAGAGGAGAGAAAGAGTGATAGAAGCTATGTTAAGAGGAGAGAAAGTAATAGAAGCTAGGTTAAGAGGAGAGAAAGAGCGATAGAAGCTAGGATAAGAGGAGAGAAAGAGGGATAGAAGCTAGGTTAAGAGGAGAGAAAGTAATAGAAGCTAGGTTAAGAGGAGAGAAAGAGCGATAGAAGCTAGGTTAAGAGGAGTGAAAGAAGCTAGGTTAAGAGGAGAGAAAGAGTGACAAAAGCTAGGTTAAGAGGAGAGAAAGAGCGATAGAAGCTAGTTTAAGAGGAGAGAAAGAGTGATAGAAGCTAGGTAAAGAAGAGAGAAAGAGTGATAGAAGTTAGGTTAAGAGGAGAGAAAGAGCGATAGAAGCTAGGTTAAGAGGACAGAAAGAGTGATAGAAGCTAGGTTAAGAGGAGAGAAAGAGTAACAGAAGCTAGGTTAAGAGGAGAGAAAGAGTGATAGAAGCTAGCTTAAGAGGAGAGAAAGAGTAATAGAAGTTAGGTTAAGAGGAGAGAAAGAGGAACAGAAGCTAGGTTAAGAGGAGAGAAAGAGTAATAGAAGCTAGGTTAAGAGGAGAGAAAGAGTGATAGAAGCTAGGTTAAGAGGAGAGAAAGAGTAACAGAAGCTAGGTTAAGAGGAGAGAAAGAGTAACAGAAGCTACGTTAAGAGGAGAGAAAGAGTGATAGAAGCTAGGTTATGAGGAGAGAAAGAGTGATAGAAGCTAGGTTAAGGGGAGAGAAAGAGTGATAGAAGCTAGGTTAAGAGGAGAGAAAGAGGGATAGAAGCTAGGTTAAGAGGAGAGAAAGAGGGATAGAAGCTGGGTTAAGAGGAGAGAAAGAGTAATAGAAGCTAGGTTAAGAGGAGAGAAAGAGTGATAGAAGCTAGGTTAAGAGGAGAGAAAGAGTGATAGAAGCTAGGTTAAGAGGAGAGAAAGAGTGATAGAAGCTAGGTTAAGAGGAGAGAAAGAGTGATAGAAGCTAGGTTAAGAGGAGAGAAAGAGTTATAGAAGTTAGGTTAAGAGGAGAGAAAGAGTGATAGAAGCTAGGTTAAGAGGAGAGAAAGAGTAATAGAAGCTAGGTTAAGAGGAGAGAAAGAGTGATAGAAGCTATGTTAAGAGGAGAGAAAGAGGGATAGAAGCTAGGTTAAGAGGAGAGAAAGAGTGATCGAAGCTAGGTTAAGAGGAGAGGAAGTAATACAAGCTAGGTTAAGAGGAGAGAAAGAGTTATAGAAGCTAGGTTAAGAGGAGAGAAAGAGTAACAGAAGCTAGGTTAAGAGGAGAGAAAGAGTAATAGAAGCTAGGTTAAGAGGAGAGAAAGAGTGATAGAAGCTAGGTTAAGAGGAGAGAAAGAGTGATAGAAGCTAGGTTAAGAGGAGAGAAAGATTGATAGAAGCTAGGTTAAGAGGAGAGAAAGAGTGATAGAAGCTAGGTTAAGAGGAGAGAAACAGCGATAGAAGCTAGGTTAAGAGGAGAGAAAGAGTGATAGAAGCTAGGTTAAGAGGAGAGAAAGAGTGATAGAAGCTAGGTTAAGAGGAGAGAAAGAGTTATAGAAGTTAGGTTAAGAGGAGAGAAAGAGTGATAGAAGCTAGGTTAAGAGGAGAGAAAGAGTAATAGAAGCTAGGTTAAGAGGAGAGAAAGAGTGATAGAAGCTATGTTAAGAGGAGAGAAAGTAATAGAAGCTAGGTTAAGAGGAGAGAAAGAGCGATAGAAGCTAGGATAAGAGGAGAGAAAGAGGGATAGAAGCTAGGTTAAGAGGAGAGAAAGTAATAGAAGCTAGGTTAAGAGGAGAGAAAGAGCGATAGAAGCTAGGTTAAGAGGAGTGAAAGAAGCTAGGTTAAGAGGAGAGAAAGAGCGATAGAAGCTAGTTTAAGAGGAGAGAAAGAGTGATAGAAGCTAGGTAAAGAAGAGAGAAAGAGTGATAGAAGTTAGGTTAAGAGGAGAGAAAGAGCGATAGAAGCAAGGTTAAGTGGACAGAAAGAGTGATAGAAGCTAGGTTAAGAGGAGAGAAAGAGTAACAGAAGCTAGGTTAAGAGGAGAGAAAGAGTGATAGAAGCTAGCTTAAGAGGAGAGAAAGAGTAATAGAAGTTAGGTTAAGAGGAGAGAAAGAGGAACAGAAGCTAGGTTAAGAGGAGAGAAAGAGTAATAGAAGCTAGGTTAAGAGGAGAGAAAGAGTGATAGAAGCTAGGTTAAGAGGAGAGAAAGAGTAACAGAAGCTAGGTTAAGAGGAGAGAAAGAGTAACAGAAGCTACGTTAAGAGGAGAGAAAGAGTGATAGAAGCTAGGTTATGAGGAGAGAAAGAGTGATAGAAGCTAGGTTAAGGGGAGAGAAAGAGTGATAGAAGCTAGGTTAAGAGGAGAGAAAGAGGGATAGAAGCTAGGTTAAGAGGAGAGAAAGAGGGATAGAAGCTGGGTTAAGAGGAGAGAAAGAGTAATAGAAGCTAGGTTAAGAGGAGAGAAAGAGTGATAGAAGCTAGGTTAAGAGGAGAGAAAGAGTGATAGAAGCTAGGTTAAGAGGAGAGAAAGAGTGATAGAAGCTAGGTTAAGAGGAGAGAAAGAGTGATAGAAGCTAGGTTAAGAGGAGAGAAAGAGTTATAGAAGTTAGGTTAAGAGGAGAGAAAGAGTGATAGAAGCTAGGTTAAGAGGAGAGAAAGAGTAATAGAAGCTAGGTTAAGAGGAGAGAAAGAGTGATAGAAGCTATGTTAAGAGGAGAGAAAGTAATAGAAGCTAGGTTAAGAGGAGAGAAAGAGCGATAGAAGCTAGGATAAGAGGAGAGAAAGAGGGATAGAAGCTAGGTTAAGAGGAGAGAAAGTAATAGAAGCTAGGTTAAGAGGAGAGAAAGAGTGATAGAAGTTAGGTTAAGAGGAGAGAAAGAGTGATAGAAGCTAGGTTAAGAGGAGAGATAGAGCGATAGAAGCTAGGTTAAGAGGAGAGAAAGAGGGATAGAAGCTAGGTTAAGAGGAGAGAAAGAGTGATCGATGCTAGGTTAAGAGGAGAGAAAGTAATAGAAGCTAGGTTAAGAGGAGAGAAAGAGTTATAGAAGCTAGGTTAAGAGGAGAGAAAGAGTAACAGAAGCTAGGTTAAGAGGAGAGAAAGAGTAATAGAAGCTAGGTTAAGAGGAGAGAAAGAGGGATACAAGCTAGGTTAAGAGGAGAGAAAGAGTGATAGAAGCTAGGTTAAGAGGAGAGAAAGATTGATAGAAGCTAGGTTAAGAGGAGAGAAAGAGTGATAGAAGCTAGGTTAAGAGGAGAGAAAGAGTAATAGAAGCTAGGTTAAGAGGAGAGAAAGAGTGATAGAAGCTAGGTTAAGAGGAGAGAAAGAGTTATAGAAGTTAGGTTAAGAGGAGAGAAAGAGTGATAGAAGCTAGGTTAAGAGGAGAGAAAGAGTAATAGAAGCTAGGTTAAGAGGAGAGAAAGAGTGATAGAAGCTATGTTAAGAGGAGAGAAAGTAATAGAAGCTAGGTTAAGAGGAGAGAAAGAGCGATAGAAGCTAGGATAAGAGGAGAGAAAGAGGGATCGAAGCTAGGTTAAGAGGAGAGAAAGTAATAGAAGCTAGGTTAAGAGGAAAGAGCGATAGAAGCTAGGTTAAGAGGAGAGAAAGAAGCTAGGTTAAGAGGAGAGAAAGAGTGACAGAAGCTAGGTTAAGAGGAGAGAAAGAGCGATAGAAGCTAGGTTAAGAGGAGAGAAAGAGTGATAGAAGCTAGGTAAAGAAGAGAGAAAGAGTGATAGAAGTTAGGTTAAGAGGAGAGAAAGAGCGATAGAAGCTAGGTTAAGAGGAGAGAAAGAGTGATAGAAGCTAGGTTAAGAGGAGAGAAAGAGTGATAGAAGCTAGGTTAAGAGGAGAGATAGAGCGATAGAAGCTAGGTTAAGAGGAGAGAAAGAGGGATAGAAGCTAGGTTAAGAGGAGAGAAAGAGTGATAGAAGCTAGGTTAAGAGGAGAGAAAGTAATAGAAGCTAGGTTAGGGGAGAGAAAGAGTTATAGAAGCTAGGTTAAGAGGAGAGAAAGAGTAACAGAAGCTAGGTTGAGAGGAGAGAAAGAGTAATAGAAGCTAGGTTAAGAGGAGAGAAAGAGTAACAGAAGCTAGGTTAAGAGGAGAGAAAGAGTGATAGAAGCTAGCTTAAGAGGAGAGAAAGAGTGATAGAAGTTAGGTTAAGAGGAGAGAAAGAGTGATAGAAGCTAGGTTAAGAGGAGAGAAAGAGTGATAGAAGCTAGGTTAAGAGGAGAGATAGAGCGATAGAAGCTAGGTTAAGAGGAGAGAAAGAGGGATAGAAGCTAGGTTAAGAGGAGAGAAAGAGTGATCGATGCTAGGTTAAGAGGAGAGAAAGTAATAGAAGCTAGGTTAAGAGGAGAGAAAGAGTTATAGAAGCTAGGTTAAGAGGAGAGAAAGAGTAACAGAAGCTAGGTTAAGAGGAGAGAAAGAGTAATAGAAGCTAGGTTAAGAGGAGAGAAAGAGGGATACAAGCTAGGTTAAGAGGAGAGAAAGAGTGATAGAAGCTAGGTTAAGAGGAGAGAAAGATTGATAGAAGCTAGGTTAAGAGGAGAGAAAGAGTGATAGAAGCTAGGTTAAGAGGAGAGAAAGAGTAATAGAAGCTAGGTTAAGAGGAGAGAAAGAGTGATAGAAGCTAGGTTAAGAGGAGAGAAAGAGTGATAGAAGCTAGGTTAAAAGGAGAGAAAGAGTTATAGAAGTTATGTTAAGAGGAGAGAAAGAGTGATAGAAGCTAGGTTAAGAGGAGAGAAAGAGTAATAGAAGCTAGGTTAAGAGGAGAGAAAGAGTGATAGAAGCTATGTTAAGAGGAGAGAAAGTAATAGAAGCTAGGTTAAGAGGAGAGAAAGAGTAACAGAAGCTAGGTTAAGAGGAGAGAAAGAGTAATAGAAGCTAGGTTAAGAGGAGAGAAAGAGTGATAGAAGCTAGGTTAAGAGGAGAGAAAGAGTGATAGAAGCTAGGTTAAGAGGAGAGAAAGATTGATAGAAGCTAGGTTAAGAGGAGAGAAAGAGTGATAGAAGCTAGGTTAAGAGGAGAGAAACAGCGATAGAAGCTAGGTTAAGAGGAGAGAAAGAGTGATAGAAGCTAGGTTAAGAGGAGAGAAAGAGTGATAGAAGCTAGGTTAAGAGGAGAGAAAGAGTTATAGAAGTTAGGTTAAGAGGAGAGAAAGAGTGATAGAAGCTAAGTTAAGAGGAGAGAAAGAGTAATAGAAGCTAGGTTAAGAGGAGAGAAAGAGTGATAGAAGCTATGTTAAGAGGAGAGAAAGTAATAGAAGCTAGGTTAAGAGGAGAGAAAGAGCGATAGAAGCTAGGATAAGAGGAGAGAAAGAGGGATAGAAGCTAGGTTAAGAGGAGAGAAAGTAATAGAAGCTAGGTTAAGAGGAGAGAAAGAGCGATAGAAGCTAGGTTAAGAGGAGTGAAAGAAGCTAGGTTAAGAGGAGAGAAAGAGTGACAAAAGCTAGGTTAAGAGGAGAGAAAGAGCGATAGAAGCTAGTTTAAGAGGAGAGAAAGAGTGATAGAAGCTAGGTAAAGAAGAGAGAAAGAGTGATAGAAGTTAGGTTAAGAGGAGAGAAAGAGCGATAGAAGCTAGGTTAAGAGGACAGAAAGAGTGATAGAAGCTAGGTTAAGAGGAGAGAAAGAGTAACAGAAGCTAGGTTAAGAGGAGAGAAAGAGTGATAGAAGCTAGCTTAAGAGGAGAGAAAGAGTAATAGAAGTTAGGTTAAGAGGAGAGAAAGAGGAACAGAAGCTAGGTTAAGAGGAGAGAAAGAGTAATAGAAGCTAGGTTAAGAGGAGAGAAAGAGTGATAGAAGCTAGGTTAAGAGGAGAGAAAGAGTAACAGAAGCTAGGTTAAGAGGAGAGAAAGAGTAACAGAAGCTACGTTAAGAGGAGAGAAAGAGTGATAGAAGCTAGGTTATGAGGAGAGAAAGAGTGATAGAAGCTAGGTTAAGGGGAGAGAAAGAGTGATAGAAGCTAGGTTAAGAGGAGAGAAAGAGGGATAGAAGCTAGGTTAAGAGGAGAGAAAGAGGGATAGAAGCTGGGTTAAGAGGAGAGAAAGAGTAATAGAAGCTAGGTTAAGAGGAGAGAAAGAGTGATAGAAGCTAGGTTAAGATGAGAGAAAGAGTGATAGAAGCTAGGTTAAGAGGAGAGAAAGAGTGATAGAAGCTAGGTTAAGAGGAGAGAAAGAGTGATAGAAGCTAGGTTAAGAGGAGAGAAAGAGTTATAGAAGTTAGGTTAAGAGGAGAGAAAGAGTGATAGAAGCTAGGTTAAGAGGAGAGAAAGAGTAATAGAAGCTAGGTTAAGAGGAGAGAAAGAGTGATAGAAGCTATGTTAAGAGGAGAGAAAGAGGGATAGAAGCTAGGTTAAGAGGAGAGAAAGAGTGATCGAAGCTAGGTTAAGAGGAGAGGAAGTAATACAAGCTAGGTTAAGAGGAGAGAAAGAGTTATAGAAGCTAGGTTAAGAGGAGAGAAAGAGTAACAGAAGCTAGGTTAAGAGGAGAGAAAGAGTAATAGAAGCTAGGTTAAGAGCAGAGAAAGAGTGATAGAAGCTAGGTTAAGAGGAGAGAAAGAGTGATAGAAGCTAGGTTAAGAGGAGAGAAAGATTGATAGAAGCTAGGTTAAGAGGAGAGAAAGAGTGATAGAAGCTAGGTTAAGAGGAGAGAAACAGCGATAGAAGCTAGGTTAAGAGGAGAGAAAGAGTGATAGAAGCTAGGTTAAGAGGAGAGAAAGAGTGATAGAAGCTAGGTTAAGAGGAGAGAAAGAGTTATAGAAGTTAGGTTAAGAGGAGAGAAAGAGTGATAGAAGCTAGGTTAAGAGGAGAGAAAGAGTAATAGAAGCTAGGTTAAGAGGAGGGAAAGAGTGATAGAAGCTATGTTAAGAGGAGAGAAAGTAATAGAAGCTAGGTTAAGAGGAGAGAAAGAGCGATAGAAGCTAGGATAAGAGGAGAGAAAGAGGGATAGAAGCTAGGTTAAGAGGAGAGAAAGTAATAGAAGCTAGGTTAAGAGGAGAGAAAGAGCGATAGAAGCTAGGTTAAGAGGAGTGAAAGAAGCTAGGTTAAGAGGAGAGAAAGAGTGACAAAAGCTAGGTTAAGAGGAGAGAAAGAGCGATAGAAGCTAGTTTAAGAGGAGAGAAAGAGTGATAGAAGCTAGGTAAAGAAGAGAGAAAGAGTGATAGAAATTAGGTTAAGAGGAGAGAAAGAGCGATAGAAGCTAGGTTAAGAGGACAGAAAGAGTGATAGAAGCTAGGTTAAGAGGAGAGAAAGAGTAACAGAAGCTAGGTTAAGAGGAGAGAAAGAGTGATAGAAGCTAGCTTAAGAGGAGAGAAAGAGTAATAGAAGTTAGGTTAAGAGGAGAGAAAGAGGAACAGAAGCTAGGTTAAGAGGAGAGAAAGAGTAATAGAAGCTAGGTTAAGAGGAGAGAAAGAGTGATAGAAGCTAGGTTAAGAGGAGAGAAAGAGTAACAGAAGCTAGGTTAAGAGGAGAGAAAGAGTAACAGAAGCTACGTTAAGAGGAGAGAAAGAGTGATAGAAGCTAGGTTATGAGGAGAGAAAGAGTGATAGAAGCTAGGTTAAGGGGAGAGAAAGAGTGATAGAAGCTAGGTTAAGAGGAGAGAAAGAGGGATAGAAGCTAGGTTAAGAGGAGAGAAAGAGGGATAGAAGCTGGGTTAAGAGGAGAGAAAGAGTAATAGAAGCTAGGTTAAGAGGAGAGAAAGAGTGATAGAAGCTAGGTTAAGAGGAGAGAAAGAGTGATAGAAGCTAGGTTAAGAGGAGAGAAAGAGTGATAGAAGCTAGGTTAAGAGGAGAGAAAGAGTGATAGAAGCTAGGTTAAGAGGAGAGAAAGAGTTATAGAAGTTAGGTTAAGAGGAGAGAAAGAGTGATAGAAGCTAGGTTAAGAGGAGAGAAAGAGTAATAGAAGCTAGGTTAAGAGGAGAGAAAGAGTGATAGAAGCTATGTTAAGAGGAGAGAAAGTAATAGAAGCTAGGTTAAGAGGAGAGAAAGAGCGATAGAAGCTAGGATAAGAGGAGAGAAAGAGGGATAGAAGCTAGGTTAAGAGGAGAGAAAGTAATAGAAGCTAGGTTAAGAGGAGAGAAAGAGTGATAGAAGTTAGGTTAAGAGGAGAGAAAGAGTGATAGAAGCTAGGTTAAGAGGAGAGATAGAGCGATAGAAGCTAGGTTAAGAGGAGAGAAAGAGGGATAGAAGCTAGGTTAAGAGGAGAGAAAGAGTGATCGATGCTAGGTTAAGAGGAGAGAAAGTAATAGAAGCTAGGTTAAGAGGAGAGAAAGAGTTATAGAAGCTAGGTTAAGAGGAGAGAAAGAGTAACAGAAGCTAGGTTAAGAGGAGAGAAAGAGTAATAGAAGCTAGGTTAAGAGGAGAGAAAGAGGGATACAAGCTAGGTTAAGAGGAGAGAAAGAGTGATAGAAGCTAGGTTAAGAGGAGAGAAAGATTGATAGAAGCTAGGTTAAGAGGAGAGAAAGAGTGATAGAAGCTAGGTTAAGAGGAGAGAAAGAGTAATAGAAGCTAGGTTAAGAGGAGAGAAAGAGTGATAGAAGCTAGGTTAAGAGGAGAGAAAGAGTTATAGAAGTTAGGTTAAGAGGAGAGAAAGAGTGATAGAAGCTAGGTTAAGAGGAGAGAAAGAGTAATAGAAGCTAGGTTAAGAGGAGAGAAAGAGTGATAGAAGCTATGTTAAGAGGAGAGAAAGTAATAGAAGCTAGGTTAAGAGGAGAGAAAGAGCGATAGAAGCTAGGATAAGAGGAGAGAAAGAGGGATAGAAGCTAGGTTAAGAGGAGAGAAAGTAATAGAAGCTAGGTTAAGAGGAAAGAGCGATAGAAGCTAGGTTAAGAGGAGAGAAAGAGTGATAGAAGCTAGGTTAAGAGGAGAGAAAGAGTGATAGAAGCTAGGTTAAGAGGAGAGATAGAGCGATAGAAGCTAGGTTAAGAGGAGAGAAAGAGGGATAGAAGCTAGGTTAAGAGGAGAGAAAGAGTGATAGAAGCTAGGTTAAGAGGAGAGAAAGTAATAGAAGCTAGGTTAGGGGAGAGAAAGAGTTATAGAAGCTAGGTTAAGAGGAGAGAAAGAGTAACAGAAGCTAGGTTGAGAGGAGAGAAAGAGTAATAGAAGCTAGGTTAAGAGGAGAGAAAGAGTAACAGAAGCTAGGTTAAGAGGAGAGAAAGAGTGATAGAAGCTAGCTTAAGAGGAGAGAAAGAGTGATAGAAGTTAGGTTAAGAGGATAGAAAGAGTGATAGAAGTTAGGTTAAGAGGAGAGAAAGAGTGATAGAAGCTAGGTTAAGAGGAGAGATAGAGCGATAGAAGCTAGGTTAAGAGGAGAGAAAGAGGGATAGAAGCTAGGTTAAGAGGAGAGAAAGAGTGATCGATGCTAGGTTAAGAGGAGAGAAAGTAATAGAAGCTAGGTTAAGAGGAGAGAAAGAGTTATAGAAGCTAGGTTAAGAGGAGAGAAAGAGTAACAGAAGCTAGGTTAAGAGGAGAGAAAGAGTAATAGAAGCTAGGTTAAGAGGAGAGAAAGAGGGATACAAGCTAGGTTAAGAGGAGAGAAAGAGTGATAGAAGCTAGGTTAAGAGGAGAGAAAGATTGATAGAAGCTAGGTTAAGAGGAGAGAAAGAGTGATAGAAGCTAGGTTAAGAGGAGAGAAAGAGTAATAGAAGCTAGGTTAAGAGGAGAGAAAGAGTGATAGAAGCTAGGTTAAGAGGAGAGAAAGAGTGATAGAAGCTAGGTTAAAAGGAGAGAAAGAGTTATAGAAGTTAGGTTAAGAGGAGAGAAAGAGTGATAGAAGCTAGGTTAAGAGGAGAGAAAGAGTAATAGAAGCTAGGTTAAGAGGAGAGAAAGAGTGATAGAAGCTATGTTAAGAGGAGAGAAAGTAATAGAAGCTAGGTTAAGAGGAGAGAAAGAGCGATAGAAGCTAGGATAAGAGGAGAGAAAGAGGGATAGAAGCTAGGTTAAGAGGAGAGAAAGTAATAGAAGCTAGGTTAAGAGGAGAGAAAGAGCGATAGAAGCTAGGTTAAGAGGAGAGAAAGAAGCTAGGTTAAGAGGAGAGAAAGAGTGACAGAAGCTAGGTTAAGAGGAGAGAAAGAGCGATAGAAGCTAGGTTAAGAGGAGAGAAAGAGTGATAGAAGCTGGTAAAGAAGAGAGAAAGAGTGATAGAAGTTAGGTTAAGAGGAGAGAAAGATCGATAGAAGCTAGGTTAAGAGGAGAGAAAGAGTGATAGAAGCTAGGTTAAGAGGAGAGAAAGAGTGATAGAAGCTAGGTTAAGAGGAGAGATAGAGCGATAGAAGCTAGGTTAAGAGGAGAGAAAGAGTGATAGAAGCTAGGTTAAGAGGAGAGATAGAGCGATAGAAGCTAGGTTAAGAGGAGAGAAAGAGGGATAGAAGCTAGGTTAAGAGGAGAGAAAGAGTGATCGAAGCTAGGTTAAGAGGAGAGAAAGTAATAGAAGCTAGGTTAAGAGGAGAGAAAGAGTTATAGAAGCTAGGTTAAGAGGAGAGAAAGAGTAACAGAAGCTAGGTTAAGAGGAGAGAAAGAGTAATAGAAGCTAGGTTAAGAGGAGAGAAAGAGTGATAGAAGCTAGGTTAAGAGGAGAGAAAGAGTGATAGAAGCTAGGTTAAGAGGAGAGAAAGATTGATAGAAGCTAGGTTAAGAGGAGAGAAAGAGTGATAGAAGCTAGGTTAAGAGGAGAGAAAGAGTAATAGAAGCTAGGTTAAGAGGAGAGAAAGAGTGATAGAAGCTAGGTTAAGAGGAGAGAAAGAGTGATAGAAGCGAGGTTAAGAGGAGAGAAAGAGTTATAGAAGTTAGGTTAAGATGAGAGAAAGAGTGATAGAAGCTAGGTTAAGAGGAGAGAAAGAGTAATAGAAGCTAGGTTAAGAAGAGAGAAAGAGTGATAGAAGCTATGTTAAGAGGAGAGAAAGTAATAGAACCTAGGTTAAGAGGAGAGAAAGAGCGATAGAAGCTAGGATAAGAGGAGAGAAAGAGGGATAGAAGCTAGGTTAAGAGGAGAGAAAGTAATAGAAGCTAGGTTAAGAGGAGATAAAGAGCGATAGAAGCTAGGTTAAGAGGAGAGAAAGAAGCTAGGTTAAGAGGAGAGAAAGAGTGACAGAAGCTAGGTTAAGAGGAGAGAAAGAGCGATAGAAGCTAGTTTAAGAGGAGAGAAAGAGTGATAGAAGCTAGGTAAAGAAGAGAGAAAGAGTGATAGAAGTTAGGTTAAGAGGAGAGAAAGAGCGATAGAAGCTAGGTTAAGAGGAGAGAAAGAGTGATAGAAGCTAGGTTAAGAGGAGAGAAAGAGTAACAGAAGCTAGGTTAAGAGGAGAGAAAGAGTGATAGAAGCTAGCTTAAGAGGAGAGAAAGAGTGATAGAAGTTAGGTTAAGAGGAGAGAAAGAGGAACAGAAGCTAGGTTAAGAGGAGAGAAAGAGTAATAGAAGCTAGGTTAAGAGGAGAGAAAGAGTGATAGAAGCTAGGTTAAGAGGAGAGAAAGAGTATCAGAAGCTAGGTTAAGAGGAGAGAAAGAGTAACAGAAGCTACGTTAAGAGGAGAGAAAGAGTGATAGAAGCTAGGTTATGAGGAGAGAAAGAGTGATAGAAGCTAGGTTAAGGGGAGAGAAAGATTGAGAGAAGCTAGGTTAAGAGGAGAGAAAGAGTAATAGAAGCTAGGTTAAGAGGAGAGAAAGAGTGATAGAAGCTAGGTTAAGAGGAGAGAAAGAGTGATAGAAGCTAGGTTAAGAGGAGAGAAAGAGTTATAGAAGTTAGGTTAAGATGAGAGAAAGAGTGATAGAAGCTAGGTTAAGAGGAGAGAAAGAGTAATAGAAGCTAGGTTAAGAGGAGAGAAAGAGTGATAGAAGCTATGTTAAGAGGAGAGAAAGTAATAGAACCTAGGTTAAGAGGAGAGAAAGAGCGATAGAAGCTAGGATAAGAGGAGAGAAAGAGGGATAGAAGCTAGGTTAAGAGGAGAGAAAGTAATAGAAGCTAGGTTAAGAGGAGATAAAGAGCGATAGAAGCTAGGTTAAGAGGAGAGAAAGAAGCTAGGTTAAGAGGAGAGAAAGAGTGACAGAAGCTAGGTTAAGAGGAGAGAAAGAGCGAAAGAAGCTAGTTTAAGAGGAGAGAAAGAGTGATAGAAGCTAGGTAAAGAAGAGAGAAAGAGTGATAGAAGTTAGGTTAAGAGGAGAGAAAGAGCGATAGAAGCTAGGTTAAGAGGAGAGAAAGAGTGATAGAAGCTAGGTTAAGAGGAGAGAAAGAGTAACAGAAGCTAGGTTAAGAGGAGAGAAAGAGTGATAGAAGCTAGCTTAAGAGGAGAGAAAGAGTGATAGAAGTTAGGTTAAGAGGAGAGAAAGAGGAACAGAAGCTAGGTTAAGAGGAGAGAAAGAGTAATAGAAGCTAGGTTAAGAGGAGAGAAAGAGTGATAGAAGCTAGGTTAAGAGGAGAGAAAGAGTAACAGAAGCTAGGTTAAGAGGAGAGAAAGAGTAACAGAAGCTACGTTAAGAGGAGAGAAAGAGTGATAGAAGCTAGGTTATGAGGAGAGAAAGAGTGATAGAAGCTAGGTTAAGGGGAGAGAAAGAGTGATAGAAGCTAGGTTAAGAGGAGAGAAAGAGGGATAGAAGCTAGGTTAAGAGGAGAGAAAGAGGGATAGAAGCTGGGTTAAGAGGAGAGAAAGAGTAATAGAAGCTAGGTTAAGAGGAGAGAAAGAGTGATAGAAGCTAGGTTAAGAGGAGAGAAAGAGTGATAGAAGCTAGGTTAAGAGGAGAGAAAGAGTGATAGAAGCTAGGTTAAGAGGAGAGAAAGAGTGATAGAAGCTAGGTTAAGAGGAGAGAAAGAGTTATAGAAGTTAGGTTAAGAGGAGAGAAAGAGTGATAGAAGCTAGGTTAAGAGGAGAGAAAGAGTAATAGAAGCTAGGTTAAGAGGAGAGAAAGAGTGATAGAAGCTATGTTAAGAGGAGAGAAAGTAATAGAAGCTAGGTTAAGAGGAGAGAAAGAGCGATAGAAGCTAGGATAAGAGGAGAGAAAGAGGGATAGAAGCTAGGTTAAGAGGAGAGAAAGTAATAGAAGCTAGGTTAAGAGGAGAGAAAGAGCGATAGAAGCTAGGTTAAGAGGAGAGAAAGAAGCTAGGTTAAGAGGAGAGAAAGAGTGACAGAAGCTAGGTTAAGAGGAGAGAAAGAGCGATAGAAGCTAGGTTAAGAGGAGAGAAAGAGTGATAGAAGCTAGGTAAAGAAGAGAGAAAGAATGATAGAAGCTAGGTTAAGAGGAGAGAAAGAGCGATAGAAGCTAGGTTAAGAGGAGAGAAAGAGTGATAGAAGCTAGGTTAAGAGGAGAGAAAGGGTGATAGAAGCTAGGTTAAGAGGAGAGATAGAGCGATAGAGGCTAGGTTAAGAGGAGAGAAAGAGGGATAGAAGCTAGGTTAAGAGGAGAGAAAGAGTGATAGAAGCTAGGTTAAGAGGAGAGAAAGTAATAGAAGCTAGGTTAGGGGAGAGAAAGAGTTATAGAAGCTAGGTTAAGAGGAGAGAAAGAGTAACAGAAGCTAGGTTAAGAGGAGAGAAAGAGTAATAGAAGCTAGGTTAAGAGGAGAGAAAGAGTAACAGAAGCTAGGTTAAGAGGAGAGAAAGAGTGATAGAAGCTAGCTTAAGAGGAGAGAAAGAGTGATAGAAGTTAGGTTAAGAGGAGAGAAAGAGTGATAGAAGTTAGGTTAAGAGGAGAGAAAGAGTGATAGAAGCTAGGTTAAGAGGAGAGATAGAGCGATAGAAGCTAGGTTAAGAGGAGAGAAAGAGGGATAGAAGCTAGGTTAAGAGGAGAGAAAGAGTGATCGACGCTAGGTTAAGAGGAGAGAAAGTAATAGAAGCTAGGTTAAGAGGAGAGAAAGAGTTATAGAAGCTAGGTTAAGAGGAGAGAAAGAGTAACAGAAGCTAGGTTAAGAGGAGAGAAAGAGTAATAGAAGCTAGGTTAAGAGGAGAGAAAGAGGGATACAAGCTAGGTTAAGAGGAGAGAAAGAGTGATAGAAGCTAGGTTAAGAGGAGAGAAAGATTGATAGAAGCTAGGTTAAGAGGAGAGAAAGAGTGATAGAAGCTAGGTTAAGAGGAGAGAAAGAGTAATAGAAGCTAGGTTAAGAGGAGAGAAAGAGTGATAGAAGCTAGGTTAAGAGGAGAGAAAGAGTGATAGAAGCTAGGTTAAGAGGAGAGAAAGAGTTATAGAAGTTAGGTTAAGAGGAGAGAAAGAGTGATAGAAGCTAGGTTAAGAGGAGAGAAAGAGTAATAGAAGCTAGGTTAAGAGGAGAGAAAGAGTGATAGAAGCTATGTTAAGAGGAGAGAAAGTAATAGAAGCTAGGTTAAGAGGAGAGAAAGAGCGATAGAAGCTAGGATAAGAGGAGAGAAAGAGGGATAGAAGCTAGGTTAAGAGGAGAGAAAGTAATAGAAGCTAGGTTAAGAGGAGAGAAAGCGCGATAGAAGCTAGGTTAAGAGGAGAGAAAGAAGCTAGGTTAAGAGGAGAGAAAGAGTGACAGAAGCTAGGTTAAGAGGAGAGAAAGAGCGATAGAAGCTAGGTTAAGAGGAGAGAAAGAGTGATAGAAGCTAGGTAAAGAAGAGAGAAAGAGTGATAGAAGTTAGGTTAAGAGGAGAGAAAGATCGATAGAAGCTAGGTTAAGAGGAGAGAAAGAGTGATAGAAGCTAGGTTAAGAGGAGAGAAAGAGTGATAGAAGCTAGGTTAAGAGGAGAGATAGAGCGATAGAAGCTAGCTTAAGAGGAGAGAAAGAGGGATAGAAGCTAGGTTAAGAGGAGAGAAAGAGTGATAGAAGCTAGGTTAAGAGGAGAGAAAGTAATAGAAGCTAGGTTAAGAGGAGAGAAAGAGTTATAGAAGCTAGGTTAAGAGGAGAGAAAGAGTAACAGAAGCTAGGTTAAGAGGAGAGAAAGAGTAATAGAAGCTAGGTTAAGAGGAGAGAAAGAGTAACAGAAGCTAGGTTAAGAGGAGAGAAAGAGTGATAGAAGCTAGCTTAAGAGGAGAGAAAGAGTGATAGAAGTTAGGTTAAGAGGAGAGAAAGAGTGATAGAAGTTAGGTTAAGAGGAGAGAAAGAGTGATAGAAGCTAGGTTAAGAGGAGAGATAGAGCGATAGAAGCTAGGTTAAGAGGAGAGAAAGAGGGATAGGAGCTAGGTTAAGAGGAGAGAAAGAGTGATCGAAGCTAGGTTAAGAGGAGAGAAAGTAATAGAAGCTAGGTTAAGAGGAGAGAAAGAGTTATAGAAGCTAGGTTAAGAGGAGAGAAAGAGTAACAGAAGCTAGGTTAAGAGGAGAGAAAGAGTAATAGAAGCTAGGTTAAGAGGAGAGAAAGAGTGATAGAAGCTAGGTTAAGAGGAGAGAAAGAGTGATAGAAGCTAGGTTAAGAGGAGAGAAAGATTGATAGAAGCTAGGTTAAGAGGAGAGAAAGAGTGATAGAAGCTAGGTTAAGAGGAGAGAAAGAGTAATAGAAGCTAGGTTAAGAGGAGAGGTGACTATCAGCGAGCAGCAGTATGGTTTCATGCCATGAAAGATCACCACAGATGTGATGTTTGTTTGAGAATGTTGATGGAGAAGTATAGTGAAGGCCAGGAGGAGTTACATTGTGTCTTTGTAGATTTAGAGAAAGCATACAACAGGGTGCCGAGAGGTGTGGTATTGTATGAGGAAGTCAGGAGCGGCAGAGAAGTACAGTGGCTTGCAAAAGTATTCATATCCCTCTAACTTTTCCACATTTTGTCACGTTACGACCACAAACATAAATATATTTTATTGGAATTTTATGTGAAAGACCAACACAAAGTGGCACACAATTGTGAAGTACAAAGAAAATTATACATGATTTAAATTTTCTTTTACAAATAAAAAACTGAAAAGTGCGGTGTGCAAAAGTATTCCGCCCCCTTTTCTCTGAGTGCAACCAATTGCCTTCAGAAGTTGCCTGATGATTGCTGAATGATCGAATGTTGACCTAATGACTAAATAGAGTCAACCTGTGTGGAATCTAATCTAAGTACAAATACAGCTGTTCTGTGACGGCCTCAGAGGTTTGTTAAGAGAACATTGGGGAGAAAACAGCATCATAAAGTCCAAGGAACACACCAGACAGGTCAGGGATAAAGTTGTGGAGAAATTTAAAGCTGGGTTAGGCTATAAAAAGATTTCCCAAGCTTTGAACATCTCACGGAGCACTGTTCAATCCATCATCCGGAAATGGAAAGAGTATGACACAACTGCAAACCTACCAAGACACAGCTGTCCACCGAAACTTACAGGCCGAACAAGGAGAGCACTGATCAGAGATGCAGCCAAGAGGCCCATGGTGACTCTGGACGAGCTGCAGAGATCCACAGCTCAGGCGGGGGAATCCGTCCACAGGACAACTATTGGTCGTGCACTGCACAAATCTGGCCTTTATGGAAGAGTGGCAAGAAGAAAGCCATTGTTAAAAGAAAACCATAAGAAGTCCCGTTTGCAGTTTGCCAGAAGCCATGTGGGGGACACAGCAAACATGTGGAAGAAGGTGCTCTGGTCAGATGAGACCAAAATTGAACTTTTTGGCCTAAATGCAAAACGCTATGTGTGGCGGAAAACTAACACTGCACATCACTCTGAACACACCATTCCCCCTGTCAAACATGGTGGTGGCAGCATCATGCTCTGGGGGTGCTTCTCTTCAGCAGGGACAGGGAAGATGGTCAGAGTTGATGGGAAGATGGATGGAGCCAAATACAGGGCAATCTTGGAAGAAAACCTGTTGGAGTCTGCAAAAGACTTGAGACTGGGGCGGAGGTTCACCTTCCAGCAGGACAACGACCCTAAACATAAAGCCAGGGCTCCAATGGACTGGTTTAAAACAAAACATATTCATGTGTTAGAATGGCCCAGTCAAAGTCCAGACCTAAATCCAATTGAGAATCTGTGGCAAGATCTGAAAACTGCCGTTCACAAACATTTCTCCATCTAATCTGACTGAGTTTGAGCTGTTTTGCAAAGAAGAATGGGCAAAACTTTCAGTCTCTAGATGTGCAAAACTGGTAGAGACATACCCCAAAAGACTTGCAGCTGTAATTGCAGCAAAAGGCGGTTCCACAAAGTATTGACTCAGGGGGGCTGAATACTTTTGCACACCGCACTTTTTAGTTTTTTATTTGTAATTTTTTTTAAATCATGTATAATTTTCTTTGTACTTCACAATTGTGTGCCACTTTGTGTTGGTCTTTCACATAAAATTCCAATAAAATATATTTATGTTTGTGGTCGAAACGTGACAAAATGTGGAAAAGTTCAAGGGGTATGAATACTTTTGCAAGCCACTGTATGTAGGAGTGGTGCAGGATATGCATGAGGGCAGTGTGACAGTGGTGAGGTGTGCAGTTGGAATGACAGATGGGTTCAAGGTGGAGGTGGGATTACATCAAGGATTGGCTCTGATCCCTTTCTTGTTTGCAGTGGTGATGGACAGGTTGACGGACGAGATCAGGCAGGAGTCTCAGTGGACGATGATGTTCGCAGATAACATTGCGATTTTTAGTGAGAGTAGGGTGCAGGTGGAGGAGAGCCTGGAGAGTTGGAGGTATGCACTGGAGAGAAAAGGAATGAAAGTCAGTAGGAGCAAGACGGAATACCTATGCGTTAATGAGAGGGAGGACAGTGGAATGTTGAGGATGCAAGGAGTAGAGGTGACAAAGGTGAATGAGTTTAAATAGTTGGGGTCAACTGTCCAAAGTAACGGGGAGTGCAGGAGAGAGGTGAAGAAGAGAGTGCAGGCAGGATGGAGGATACCAGCAAGAGTTAAAGGGAAGGTTTACAAGATGGTTGTGAGACCAGCTATGTTGTATAGTTTGGAGACAGTGGCACTGATGAAAAGACAGGAGGAGGAGCTGGAGGTGGCAGAGTTTAAAATGATAAGATTTTCATTGGGAGTGATGAAGAAGGACAGGATTAGGAACGAGTATATTAGAGGGACAGCTCATGGTGGACGGTTTGGAGACAAAGCAAGAGAGACAAGATTGAGATGGTTTGGACATGTGTGGAGGAGAGATGCTGGGTATACTGGGAGAAGGATGCTGAATATGGAGCTGCCAGGGAAGAGGAGAAGAGGAAGGCCAAAGAGGAGGTTTATGGATGTGGTGAGGGAGGACATGCAGGTGGCTGATGTGACAGAGGAAGATGCAGAGGACAGGAAGAGATGGAAACGGATGATCTGCTGTGGCGCCCCCTAACGGTAGCAGCTGAAACAAGGAGACTTCGTTAGTGTTTAATTACTATATTATTTGTTTTATGAATGTAAACGTTTTTGTTTCCATGCAAATTGATATTTTTAATAACCTTGACCCTGTTTAAGCTGCGTGTGTGTGTGTTTGTGTGTGTGTGTGTGTGTGTTTGAGTATAAGATAAAGCCTGTCTTGTGTGCCGTTTTGAAGGGTCTCACCAGGAGATAGTCGTCATGGAGGAACCAGGATCATTGTTTAAATGGGCCTAAGGTCTTAAAGTCTTAGGTCTTAAAGGACTGGTATGATGTCATCCACAGAGGACTGGTATGATATCATCTATAGAGGACTGGTATGATGTCATCTATAGAGGATTGGTATGATATCGTCTATAGAGGACTGGTATAATGTCATCTATAGAGGACTGGTATGATATCGTCTATAGAGGACTGGTATGATATCATCTATAGAGGACTGGTATGATGTCATCTACAGAGGACTGGTATGATATCATGTATAGAGGACTGGTGTGATGTCATCTACAGAGGACTGGTATGATGTCATCTACAGAAGACTGGTATGATGTCATCTATAGAGGACTGGTATGATATCGTCTATAGAGGACTGGTATGATATCATCTATAGAGGACTGGTATGATATCGTCTATAGAGGACTGGTATGATATCGTCTATAGAGGACTGGTATGATATCATCTATAGAGGACTGGTATGATGTCATCTACAGAGGACTGGTATGATATCATGTATAGAGGACTGGTGTGATGTCATCTATAGAGGACTGGTATGATGCCATCTACAGAAGACTGGTATGATGTCATCTATAGAGGACTGGTATGATATCATCTGTAGAGGACTGGTATGATGTCATCTACAGAAGACTGGTATGATGTCATCTATAGAGGACTGGTATGATGTCATCTATAGAGGATTGGTATGATATCGTGTATAGAGGACTGGTATGATATCGTCTATAGAGGACTGGTATGATATCATCTATAGAGGACTGGTATGATGTCATCTACAGAGGACTGGTATGATATCATGTATAGAGGACTGGTGTGATGTCATCTATAGAGGACTGGTATGATGCCATCTACAGAAGACTGGTATGATGTCATCTATAGAGGACTGGTATGATATCATCTGTAGAGGACTGGTATGATGTCCTCTACAGAAGACTGGTATGATGTCATCTATAGAGGACTGGTATGATGTCATCTATAGAGGATTGGTATGATATCGTGTATAGAGGACTGGTATGATGTCATCTACAGAAGACTGGTATGATGTCATCTATAGAGGACTAGTATGATATCATGTATAGGACTGGTATGATGTCATCTATAGAGGATTGGTATGATATCATCTATAGAGGACTGGTATGATGTCATCTATAGAGGACTAGTATGATATCATCTATAGAGGACTGGTATGATGTCATCTATAGAGGACTGGTATGATGTCATCTATAGAGGACTGGTGTGATGTCATCTGTAGAGGACTTGCGTGATATAATTTATGACGTTTTTGTGATGGAATTACTTTCTCCATGAGGCTTGAGGAAACTAAATTTGAGGAGATTTGGGAGAAGTGGAAATTGTATATTTCCCCAAAACGTCATTCTTTTGTTTAAATTTGTTTATGTAAGTATGTTTTTTGTACTTTTTCTTTCTTTTTTTCTTTTATCTCAAATGGAAAAACACACCGTGTTCTATTTTTGTGTTCTTTATATTTACTATGTAAAATGCAGAAAAGATGGATCACTTTGTAAAAGTATCTAACTAAAGATGATCATGTAAAATGCTGTTAATATGTGATTCCACATAAATAAATAAATACATACATAAATAAAAACATAACTAAATAAATAAACAAAGACGGTGAAAAGGTTGAACACGACATCCTGAAAGAGTTCGAGCATCTCTTTTCTGGGCTTGGCTGCTTACCAGGTGAGCCCATTATGAAGCTGGATTAGTCAGGCCGGTGATACACGCGCCTAACAGGATCCCAGTGGCTCTCAGGGGCAGTCGTTTAACAGCTTCACAAAATGGAGCAGTGAGTAGTAACTGCAAAACAGTCTGAGCCAACACAGTGGGTGAACAGTATGGTGACGGTGGTCACTTCCCAAAAAGACCAGGATTTGCAGGGATCCTAAGGACTTGAACACAGCAATTAGACGAGAGCACCATCTACAACTCACAGTGGAGGTCATACTTCTTGGGCATCACTTGCACACAACTTCAAATCAATGGGCAAACTCTCACGTTTCTATCATTTACCGTCTTATGGGAAGTTTTGCAAACATTTCTGCAGAAGAAATATAATAATAATATAATAATAAATATAACAATAATATAATAATAAATATAACAATAATATAATAATAATATGTCATTTATACATTTAATAATAATATAATAATAAACAAAGCTGGAAGCCAGCACAAACTGTTAGAAGCCAACACAGACCGCTAGAAGTCAACACAGACTGATAGAAGCCAAAACAGACCGTTAGAAGCCAACACAGACTGCTAGAAGCCAACACAGACCGTTAGAAGCCAACACAGACCGCTAGAAGCCAACACAGACCGTTAGAAGCCAGCACAGACCGCTAGAAGCCAACACAGACCGTTAGAAGCCAGCACAGACCGCTAGAAGCCAGCACAGACCGCTAGAAGCTGAAAGCTTCAAGTGCTGAATTAAAAATAGCCAGCAAGTTTGCTGATGTTTGGACAAACTGTCATTGATTTATGGCCAAATTTGCTCCAGGACCATGCATGTGATTGGAACTGGTGGAGCCCCCTAAGGAGCGATTTCAAAATAGTTTTACAGTTGTGGTTCAACATTATTATGAAACATGTCCTGCTAGTTTTGCAATGATTGGACAAACAATTTCTGATTCATAGTCTGGTGTGTTACGCCGCGCTCATTTTTTGAATTTGTAGCTGTTAGGGTTTGTGGAAGACCCCAAGCGCACAACACCAGACAGAGATGGGGTTAGCCGAAAACTGGCGTACTTTATTCCTTACGCGTACAAATAGTTAAACATAGGAAGGCAATGAGCGAGAAGGAAAAAAACGGAAAGTCAAAGGGGGAAAAAACGCGCGGGTAATCCAAACGGGAACACGGCAGGATACTTCCACGGGGAAACTTGGCAAGGGAAAAACATGAACCAAGGGCTGGGATGAGTTCGTAGAGAAAAGGACCGTGGGAGGAGAGTAGCCGCTACTGCGGGTGCGGGGAGGTTACAACACGAACTGACAACGGGCACGTGGGAGGCCACCAAACTTAAGCCCAGCCCTGATGACTAAGCCCGGCTCTGACGAGCCGATTGGCTGCCGGCGCGGGGTGGGCGGGCCACGGCGCGGGGTGAGCGAGCCATAACAGTACCCCCCCCCCTCCTCCACGGGAACCACCAGGCTCGGGATGGGAATGATGGAACTCAGTGAGCAGCCCAGGGTCCAGGATGAGCTGGCGGGAGACCCAGCTACGTTCCTCCGGACCGTAGCCCTCCGTAACAACGTCAGTCGGAATCCGGTCGGTGAATAAACACCCAGCACGAGAGAAGTCGTCCTTGCTTTATTAATGTTATAAGTTAACATAGCCAGAGGGCACAGATCATTACATGGTGTCAGAGTAGCGGAGTTTAAATACCCAATATGGATTCGTACGGCGTTCCAGCTCCACGGATGGACTGGGAATCGGCGAACTTACCTGAAGCATGGAGACGATTTCGACAAACAACGGAGCTAATGTTCAAGGGCCCCCTGCGCGGGAAGAACGAAGAGGAGAAATGCAGCTACCTCCTGCTCTGGATAGGGGAAAAAGGGCGCGATGTGCACAGCACTTGGACACTCAGCGGAGAACAAGCCAAGAAGCTAGAAACGTACTACGATAAGTACACTGAGTACATCACCCCCAAAGCAAACCCGATTTATGCCAGATATAAATTTCATGAAAAGATGCAGGGAGAGAGTGAATCCTTCGAACAATTTGTAACTGAGCTAAAGCTCCTAGTCAAAGACTGTGGCTACCCAAATGCCGACGAGATGGTCAGGGACCGCATCGTGTTTGCCACCAACTCACCCAGAGTGAGAGAAAAGCTACTTAGCCAGGGAGCTGAGCTAACGCTAGAAAAAGCCATAGATGTAGCCCGCTCACACGAGCTAGCAAAGCAACAGCTAAAGTTTATGGGCCAGGGCAGCACACATGAAACGGTGCACGCAATAGGCAGAAAGACTTACAAACCGATTGCACCCAAAGCAGCTAACGCTAACTTCAGACAAAGGGAGGGTAACGTTAGCACCGCCGCCAGGGCGTGTAGCTATTGTGGAGGGCTACACGGCGCTAAAGCCACTTGCCCAGCTAAGGGTAAACAATGCATTAAATGCAAGAAGCTCAATCATTTTGCTAAAGTATGCAAGTCTAGCTCCCAGGGACGGACAAAGTACTACCGCGGCACAGTACATGCCGTCGGAGAGAACCCAGAAGAGTACACCACTGACAGAGAGCAGGAAGAACTGTACTTCGACAACATTACAGTGGAGAGCACCGCTGTGGGAGAACAGACAGAGCTGTACATAGACTGCATCTCAATAGAGAACAACGGAAAAAGCAACGAGCAGGCTTACGTAGAGGTTGGAATTGGCACACCATCACAGAAGGTAAAGTTTAAACTAGACACTGGGGCACAGGCCAATACTATTCCCACCAACCTGTTCCAGGCGCTGTTCAAAAATGTGACACTGAAACCAGCAATACACATACTCACTGAATATGGAGGAGGCGCGCTGAGCGTGAAAGGCACATGCAAACTCAAATGTAAGTACAGAGACAATGCAATGATGCTGGACTTTTACGTCATTGACACAAACGCCCCACCAGTCATGGCAATGAAAACATGCCGTGACCTAAACTTGGTAAAAATAGTGATGGCTGTGAGCGAGGAAAACAATGTCACATCACAGAGCATAATGGATGAGTATGCAGATGTTTTCCAGGGAATAGGAGAGTTCCCAGGCGAGTGCACCTTCCGCGTCACACCAGATGCAACGCCGGTCGTCTGCCCGCCACGTAGAATCCCCATCGCCCTACGCAGCAAACTGAGGGACGAGCTTGACAGCATGGAGAAAGGCGGCATAATCTGTAAGGTAACAGAACCCACAGAATGGGTGAACGCACTCGTCATTGTTGAGAAGCCAAAGACAGGCAAACTTAGAGTGTGTTTAGACCCCAGGGCTCTTAACAAAGTGATACAACGACCTCACTACCCCCTCCCCACGCTGGAGGACGCCACCACAAAGCTCGCTGGAGCTGAGTACTTTAGCGTGTTAGACGCGCGGTCAGGCTATTGGGCCATCAAACTGAGCACTGAATCCTCAATGTTGACGACATTTAACACAGTGTTTGGCAGGTATCGTTTCCTCAGACTGCCATTCGGAATCGTGTCCGCTCAAGACGAGTTCCAGAGACGCGTGGATGAAACATATGAAGGATTGGACGGTGTGACGGCCATAGTGGACGACATACTAGTGTTCGGCAAGACTAAAGAGGAACATGACCAGCGTCTCAGAGCGATGCTGAAGCGCACAAGGGAGCGAGGGGTGAGGCTCAACCCCGACAAGTGTCACATATGCGTGTCCGAGGTAAGCTACTTCGGCCACACGCTCTCACACGAAGGCATCAAACCAGACCCACACAAGGTGAAGGCGGTCAAGGACATGCAACCCCCACAGAACAAAGCAGAGCTGGAGACAGTCCTCGGGATCATCAACTACCTCGCCAGATTCGCTCCACACCTCTCACAGATAAACTCACCCCTCAGACAGCTTCTGAAACAGGACAGTGAGTTTGTGTGGGATGCAGTCCATGACAAGGCGTTCCAGGAGATGAAGAATCTCATTACACAGCACCCAGGTCCAGTACTCTCATATTTCGACCCGCAGAAAGAGCTGCGACTCCAAGTGGATGCATCCAAAAGTGGCCTTGGGGCTGTCATGCACCAAGATGGCAAACCAATTGCCTATGCGTCCAAGTCACTCAACAGCACTGAAGAAAACTACGCACAGATTGAGAAGGAGCTCTACGCTGTGGTCTTCGGCTGCAAGAGGTTCCACGAGTACATGTACGGGCGAAAAGTGATTGTGGAGTCAGACCACAAGCCTCTGGAGGCAATACTAAAAAAGCCACTGGCAGCAGCACCACCCCGGCTGCAACGGATGATCCTGGCGCTCCAAAAATACGACATCCAAATCATCCACCGCCCCGGTAAGGACATACCGGTGGCCGACACACTGTCACGCAAGTCAATAGAACACCACGACAGTGACCTACAGGAAGGGATGGAGGCCCAAGTGCACACAGTCCTCAGCAACATCCCTGTGAGCGACACAAGACTCACAGAAATCAAGCAGGAAACAGCGCAAGATCCACAGCTCACCGCACTCAGACGAGCCACACTCACTGGCTGGCCAGACACAAAGAAAAAGTGCCCGCCCAGCATCCAGGAATACTGGAACCACAGAGCAGAAATCTCAGAAATGGACGGTATCCTGTTCAAAGGTGAGAGAATCATTGTCCCCCAAAAGCTTCGCAAGGACATGATACAGCGCATCCATGCCAGCCACCTTGGCGTGGAAAAAAGCAAATGCCGAGCAAGAGACTTACTGTTCTGGCCTGGCATGGGGAAACAGATCGAGGATGCGGTAGCAGACTGCAGCATATGCCAAGAACGGCGCAGCGCAAATGCAAAGGAACCAATGATGTCACACGCCATACCCGAGCGGCCGTGGCAAGTGATAGGCACAGACCTATTCACATGGAACTCACAGGACTTCATAGTCACTGTGGACTACTACTCCAGATTCTTCGAGCTAGAGAGACTTTACAGCTGCACCTCATCTGCCGTCATCATGAAGCTGAAAGCAGCAATGGCTCGACACGGAATCCCCGAGACTATCATCAGCGACAACGGTCCGTGCTACAGCTCTGGTGAGTTCCGCAACTTCTCACAGACATGGGGTTTCTCACACACCACCACAAGCCCCCACTACCCACAGAGCAACGGCCTCTCCGAGAAGACTGTTCAGACGGCCAAACGCATCCTGGACAAAGCCAAAGCTGAGAACAAAGACCCCTACATGAGCTTACTGGAGTATCGCAACACACCGGTGGACAACCTGAAATCACCGGCACAGCTACTGATGAGTCGGAGGCTGCGGTCCATTCTCCCATCAACAGCAAAATACCTGCAGCCACAGATCGCCAGTCAGGAGGATGTTCACAAAAGGAGAGAGGTATGTCAACAGCGCCAGCAGGCGTACTACAACCGAACAGCCAAACCTCTGCCCCACCTGCCCGCAGGCACACCAATCCGCTTCCGGCAGGAGGATGGATCCTGGAGACCTGCAACTGTGGAAAGACCAGCGAACACAGACAGGAGCTACCACATCCAAACCAAAGAAGGTCAGATCTACCGACGCAACCGTCAACACCTGCGACAAAGCAGAGTGAACACTCACACTACACACACACACACTTCACAGCAGACTGTTACCAGCGCTAACAACAACACACCAGCCCATCAGCAAGAGCATGCTGAACCTCCAGACACGAACAATCAGCGACAACCAGACACACAGCCTGGTTACACCACGAGGTCAGGTCGCACGGTCAAACCAAGACAAATCCTTGACTTATGAATGTTAAAAAAAAAAGATGAAATGTTATTACGGTGTCACATTTAGACAGTGAAGGAAATGTTTTACACTACTTTGTTGCAGTCCAGTTATATAAGAGTTCCACTTTCATATTCTTTCTTATTAAATTGTATTCGCTTATAAACGTGCTCAACGTGGTCTGTATCTCTGCAGAGAAAGCAACACTTTTCAGAAAAAGGGAGATGTAATATTTGCTAGTAACATTTGATTTGCTAATGTCCCTTACGGCTTTCCGTAGCGCCACAACAAAGTCACGTGATGTGCGTAACAACGTCAGTCGGAATCCGGTCGGTGAATAAACACCCAGCACGAGAGAAGTCGTCCTTGCTTTATTAATGTTATAAGTTAACATAGCCAGAGGGCACAGATCATTACAGTGAACGGCTGTTCCGCCCCCTCCAGCCAATGGCGCCACTCCTCCAGAGCAGCCACCACTGCCAGCAGCTCCCGGTTCCCGACATCGTAGTTCTCCTCGGCAGGGAGGAACCGGCGAGAGAAGAAGGCGCATGGGTGGACCTTCTGGTCAGACGCTGACCGCTGGGAGAGGACAGCCCCCAACCCGGTGTCCGAAGCGTCCACCTCTACGATGAACTGCCTCTTGGGGTTGGGATGGAGCAGGACCGGGGCGCTGGTGAACCTCTCCTTGAGGGACTGGAACGCAGAGCGGGCAGCCGGGGACCAGATGAACGGCTGGGAGGGGGAGGTCAGCCTGGTGAGACGTTCTGCCACGCAGCTGTAGTTCCGGGTGAACCTCCGATAGAAGTTCGCAAACCCGAGGAAGCTCTGTAATTCCTTCCGTGATGTGGGATCGGGCCAGTCCACCACAGCCTGGATCTTGCGGGGGTCGGCCCGGGTCTGCCCCCTCTCAACGACGAAGCCCAGGTAGTCAACGGAAGGGGAATGGAACCGGCACTTCTCTGCCTTGACGAAGAGCCGGTTCCGGAGGAGACGTTCGAGTACTCGGCGGACATGCTGGACATGTTCCTCGAGGGTCCTGGAGAAGATGAGGATGTCATCGAGGTAGACCACCACAAACTCGTCGAGCATGTCGCGGAGAATGTCATTCATGAGAGCTTGATGTACCTCTCCATGGACTCCCGCTCAGGCTTGGAGAGGCTATAAAGTCGGCTGCTGGGGAGGGGAGCGCCCGGCAGCAGGTCAATAGCGCAATCATAGGGGCGATGAGGAGGCAGGGAGAGAGCTTGCTGCTTGTTGAACACGGCTTGGAGGTCATGGTACTCTGGAGGCACCAGTGACAGGTCAGAGGTCTCAGAGCTTGACACCTGACAGGGGACAGACTGAGGCAGAGCAGACTGGAGGCATATGGCATGACAGACGGGACTCAAACTTGAAATTCTGGCCGATGACCAATCAATATGGGGACTATGCTTAACCAGCCAGGGATGACCAAGTATAATGGGAACAAAGGGAGAATTGATAACAAAAAAACTTAACTCCTCTTGATGGTTTCCCGACAACAAGAGGCGCACAGGCTCGGTCTTAGAGGTTATCCGGGCCAGGAGACGTCCATCCAGGGCATTAGCTTCAAGAGGCTGGTCCAGACTCACAGTGGCAAGACCTAGCTGCTTCACAACACTTGCATCCAAAAAGCTTTCATCAGCTCCAGAGTCAATTAAAGCCAAAAGTTTAGTGGACTGACCTTTAAAACTGATGGTAGCTTGCAACTGGGTACGTGAACGAGGAGACAGAGGGCAGACAGTTGGGCTCACGAGGATCCTCCCCTCCCTCGTGAGCCTGTTAGTTTGACGGAACGGTGAGGGCAGGAGGCGAGAAAGTGACCAGGCTCACCACAATACAAGCAAGCTGTTCTCGGTGATGCGGCGTTGACGCTCCTCCGGGTTGAGCCGGAAGCGGCCGAGTTGCATCGGCTCCGAAGCTGGGGAAGAGTCACGCCTCGGGCTTTCTCGGAGGACGTCAGCCTCAGTCGAGCGAGCTCGGCCCTCAGAGTTTGGAGGTGTGGCCCGTGGAAAGTTGTAGTGACCAGGAAAGCGGCGTGTCCTCTCTCTCCTCCGTCCCCGGAGACGGTTGCCCACACGAATGGCCAGGGTAACCAATTCCTCCAGCCCTCCAGGCTCGGGGTAGTAAACCAATTCGTCCTTTATGGATTCGCTTAGACCGTTGGAAAACCCGGCCTGGAGGGACTCGTTGTTCCATCCGCTCTCCGTTGATAGCGTACGGAACTCAACTGAGTAGGGAGAGATCAGTCTTTTTGACCCATCCTTTCCCCGCACGGGATGATCAAAAACCTGTCGAAAAGCAGTGGTGAACTCATCGTAGGATGAGGAAGTGGAGGCCCGCATCTCCCACACCGCTGTAGCCCAATCCAGGGCGCTTCCCCGGAGAAGACCCATGATGTAAGCGACTTTGGCTCCATCCGTGGAATATGACTGGGGCTGCTGGTTAAACACAATCTCACACTGCATCAAAAAAGGGCGACAAAGTCCAAAATCTCCATCATACTTATCGGGCGGGGCAACCCATGGTTCCTTGGCCGAAGTTGATGGCGCTGAGGGTGGCGGAGCTGGAGGGGCGGGTCCCGGGCTAGCAGCGACACTAAGTTGGGTCTGGATTCCGGAGATCTTTGAGCCGAGCTCACGGAGGGCGTCAGCCATCTCCTGTAGCCCCTGGCTGTGCTGGCCGAGGACCGATTCCTGGTTGGCTACAGCCTGGCAGACCGTGGCCAGGTCTGTGGTGGAATGGTGTGCTGGGTCCATAGTGGCTGGAACGTACTGTCACGTATCAGGAAAGAACCCAAAAGCAGACGGGACAACCAGGTAATAGTGAGGGAAAGTTAGGAAAATCTGGGAAGTAAAGCATTACCAATAAATTTCTTCATGAATGTGTTCATAGAGGTGTGTAATAACATGTATTAAAATGTTGAAATTCAACTCCAGGGGGAAACCCTGAAAAAACCTGATCAATGTTGGGGTATTGACACCAGTATTAAAAAAATCAACTTCCGGTTTAGGAAAAAAGGCTACCAAAACATTTTTGTACATAATTTTCTGAACAAAAAAGTCTCTTGGGGTAAGTCTCTAACTCACTCGTGTGATTTTTTATGATTTTTAAAAGATTTTTTATTTTTTTTATTTTTTTTATCTCGTTCTTAAGGCCCTTTCCATCCACCCCCTCTCAGTGAGAGACCCTTGTTCTTTAATTCATCTATTCTTTTTTTTTCATTTTTTGTTTTGAAAATATTGTAGTAAAATAGAGAGGAAGTGGGGGAGGGGGGAGTCCGGGTGAGGGTGATTTTTTGAAAAAGATTTAGATAAATCATTTTTTATCATAACAAATCACAGCAATGCTGTAGAGACTTACTTTTGTTTTGTTTTTTTCATGATTCTGAGTTGATTGCTGGCATTTAATTTTCTCTAGATCTACTCCTTAGTGGAATAACTGCCATGTCAACTTTTGCATATATATTTTTTTGCATTTATTACAATAGTTGCAATAGTCAGAGAAAATCCATGTCAAATGCTTCACAAGTCAATGTCTGAGTCTTCTTCAAGACCATCATGAATACAATTCTTGCATGTAATGCCTTTACAAACTCCACATGCTGAGATGCACTTGACACCATTCTTCTTGCAGCTGCATCGCCTGTTGCTGCAATCTCCATTACAATTACAGCTTGTGAACTGGGGGAGCTCCTCAGGAGCCATTGGGTCTAGTGTTGGAACTGGCTCATAACCATGAACACCGAATGTCCATCCATAGTCACTGGGGTCCAGAGACATGCTCTGTAGAAGAATCCAGTCCCGGGTCTGTAGGTAGGCACAGAGAGAATGCTGTGCAGCCGCACCCTCTGTTGGAGGTAAAGTCTCTGGTTTGATCAGCCCAGCCGCTGCCTTCCGTGAGAACATGGTGTACCGAATTTCACCCAGAGTAGTACCTGGTCCATTGTAAATATATTGGAAGATCGCAGTTCCCGCCTGAACCACTGCACCCTTGGTAGCATGAATGTCCATGAAGATGTCCTATGTTTATCTAGTCCCCTGCACAAAACCTGAAAAAGTGCATTTCAAGGTTTTTTAAAGATATTTCAATATACAAATATTTCACTAAAATACAATTACTTTTATTATTATAGGCCTACTATTATTACCTGTCAAACAGAGTTGTTTTCCCATGGCCAGAAATAGCAGAAACTGTATCACACCCAGTGAACGCATGACAAAAGAGCAGGTAGCGTCTCTTTCTTTCTGAGAGAGCTTCCCGGATCTTCCTGACATCATAAGAGCCCATGGATGTGGTTAAGAAGAGTGGGTGGTTGGTGTAAACGACCCATATAATTTTGTCATAATATTTTTTATTATTATTGATTTGTATGGTGCTCATTATTGATTTGTATTTGGTGCCTTAAATACAGTCCTGATTGATATTAACAGCGAATTACACTTCCTTTTGTTATGTGACCTTTATTTGAAAAACTCTGGTCTTCCATGATGCTGTGCGCTGCTGCGAGAAAACGGCAGAACAAAACTGAAAGTTGGACACGATGGTTATGTTCGCTATGCACAGAACGAATTCACAACTTATAATACATTGATCATCATCATTTATTTAGCACCTAGCTGGAAGGCGAACAGGTATGAGTGCCAATTGACTGTTTGATTCGAATTTCGTTATGTTTTTATTTACAATGTGTTCTTTGTGATTTGGAGATCGCTAATGATAAGCTAATGCTAGCTAGTGCTATGCACCCCGTACTGGTGGCTAGCTATGGGGGAAACGTGGTTGCACATATAATTGAATGATTGTTTTATGTATATGCTTTCAGCTCTTACGGTGGTTCTATGGTGTGTCTACGGTGTGACTAGTAAAATGCTGCAATAAATGGTCTGATACCGCACCATGGACCCATCAGTCGTTATTGGAGTGCATCGTCTGAATAAAGTCCGGCTGGAATGCTACAGTAGGAGCTAGCCTCTTCATCAACCCCGCCACCACGCTGCCAGAGGAGGTCTATGAGGACGAGCCACGGAGCTAAGTTGCTACTAGTCTACAAGGGACAATTCATCGGGCGTCTTGGCGCCATTTCATCGGGCAACTCGGCGCCATTTTACGGGTCTTCTAGACAAAGGAACTCTATTCTCATCAGGCAGCTGGCTTGAAGGTTTGGTGTGACGGTCAGACTCTAAAGGTATGGAACATTTCATTGATTGATAAGGAACAATTCATCTTCACTGAGAACATTGATAAACATATGGTTTGAGAAGAAAAGGTTTA
Organism: Lampris incognitus; assembly: GCF_029633865.1. Taxonomy (NCBI): domain Eukaryota; kingdom Metazoa; phylum Chordata; class Actinopteri; order Lampriformes; family Lampridae; genus Lampris; species Lampris incognitus. The sequence goes on from NC_079222.1 coordinate 53,873,206, forward strand.
AGAAGAAAAAGACATCAACAACAATGGACATTTGTTGAATTTGATGTTTCTCAATGTGAAGCTGATGGGACTTTATAGAACAAATAAGTTCAACAAGTGAATCAAGTGACTTTGTTTATTGACTGTTATTATCATTACTATCCATTTACTGATCATCCTTCCTGTTGACTGTAAAAAAGGGGAAACATTTTTAATGCATGATTTATACAGTCTGAATGGTAACTGAATGTTGTATTCAGTGGAGAGATTGATATTATAACCTTGCAGTCAGTAATATAACAGTCAGCCTACAGTAATAGGCTCTAGTCCTCTAAGCAGTCTGTAGCTATACCAGGTTCTCTGCTCCTCTCTTCGGGTAGTCTATGGGCTATAGTAAAGGCAAACAATTCATTACATCACATTTATCATGGCAGAATTGAATATGACCGAAACAGAGAATCCTGCCCCACAGTCAGAGCTAGAGAATCAGATAAATAGACTACAGCATAAAATTAGTAAGCTACAAGAGGCTCTCAACGAAACGCTAGAGACTACCGAGATAGAACACTTAGAGAAGGAAATTCAAACTAAGGAAGAAACACTAAGTAGCCTCCAAAGTCAACTTGATAGCCTCCGACGCTCGACTCGAGTGAAGTTCTCGACTCCTAAAATGCTTGAACTGCATAAGAGGAGGTGAGGAAGAAGGAGAGAAAGCTCCTCTCAGCGTACGAAAAATGGAAGAGTCGAGCTCGTGAGTCAAGAGAGCGGCTAAAGAAAGACCTCAAGGAAACTGAGCTGGCATCTCTGCTTGATACTTTGGAGAAGGATAAAGAGGCTGTTTTGAACACCTATAATGACATACGCGGTCACTTCACACCCTCAGTCGAAATGAGAAGCCGTGTTGATGCATGTGAGGCAGCTAGAACAGAGATTAAGAAAATCGCCTACGAGAGGATTGTAGACATCGATTTAGATTTTGATGCAGAACAAGCACAACGACGTCTCAAGGAGCTACTCAAGGGCGGCTATGCGCGCTCAATCTATGGATCCACTGTCTCAAGAGTGTCAAAGTCAGTCCACAGCCACGAAGGCAGCACTTTAACAGTCAAACGTGTGGACGCGGCAGCAGAGCTTGCAGCAAAGGAAGCGGAGTTCGAAGGGTTGCTTGAAGAAGATAAGCAAAAGGAGAAGATACAACGTTTGGAGGAGCAACAAAGGACACTAGAGGAGCAACGAAGGACGCTAGAGGAGCAACAAAGGTGGCAGCTTAAAGTTGAAAAACGCGCTCTTGAAAGTCTACAGGCAGAAAAGGACTTAAGGGTTGTACGGGCCAGACTTCAAGTCTATAACCAGGGAACATCACAGGGCGGCAGTGTCCACTCTAATGATCCTGAAAGAAATCTTCACGGTTCCCCGGCTACCAGCAACCAAACCCTCAATATAACGGCATCGTCATCTGACATAAACGTGTCGTCCCTCGCCCGGGCCCTCCAAGATAGTATAGCCCTGAATAGACTTCCAGTGCCAGAGCCATCGGTATTTAATGGCGACCCCATTCAGTTCATTGAGTGGAGAACTTCATTCATGTCACTCATTGACTCAAAGGCCATCTCCTCAGCAGACAAGCTTTACTACTTGAGGAAATATGTAGGCGGCCCAGCTCGTAAGACACTGGAAGGGACCTTCTACAGAAACGACGGCGAGTCTTACAAGGACGCATGGAGCAAACTGAATCACCGATACGGACAGGCCTTCATCATACAGAGAGCCTTCAGAGACAGGCTCACAAAGTGGCCAAAAATCCAACCAAGGGATGCAGAGGGACTTAGAGACTTTTCCGACTTCTTGAACGCCTGCCAAGACGCAATGTCTCATGTGAAGAGCCTCGAAATATTGAACGACTGTGAAGAGAACATGAAGCTGGTCCACAAACTGCCAGACTGGCCAGCATCTCGATGGAACAGGAAGGCTACGGAAGCCTTGGACAGGAATCAAGAATTCCCCAGCTTCAAGGACTTCACCACCTTCATGGCAAAGGAGGCAGCGATCGCATGCAATCCGATCACCTCACCTTATGCCTTACGCAACTCCGAGTCTAGCACAGCGAAACCGAATAACAGGGACCCTAAGAGGAACAAGGCGAGTGTTCTGAGTACGCAAACTGAAACGGACAGTGACAAGCAAAAGCCAACCAGCGGAAAGAAAAAACCCCCCTGTGCGTTTTGCCAAGACAGTCAACACGGGCTACATGTATGTCCCAAGTTCATCGCCAAGACTCTGGAGGAGAGAAGAGAATTCGTGAAAGAGAACAAGCTCTACTATGGCTGCACCAAACCCGGCCATAGCGCGAAGGACTGTCGACATAGACATACCTGCAACACCTGCAACGGCAAACACCCCACCTGTCTTCACAATGACAACCACGTGAAAAGGGAACCGTCTGCAGCTCGGGAAAACACTCCCCCAAGCAACGCTCACAGTTCATTCTGAGAGACTTTTATGTCGATGACGGTGTCGCAAGTATGGACAGTACAGAGAAGGCTATTCAGCTCGCTCGAGAAGCCAGAGAACTTTGTGCCCTGGGTGGCCTTAGACTCCACAAATTTGTGTCCAACGACAGAGCTGTAATAGAAAGCATACCGTCATCTGAACGTGCATCAGAAATCAAAGATCTTAACCTTACCTTGGATGACCTACCTTCAGAAAGAGCGTTGGGGATCCAATGGCACATCGAGTCAGACTGCTTGAAGTTCAACGTCAATCTCAAGGATCAACCTGCAACACGCCGAGGTATACTGTCTACGGTTGCCTCCTTGTATGACCCCCTAGGGTTTTTCGCCCCATTCTCGCTCATCGGAAAGGGAGTACTGCAGGAAATGTGCAGACATGGAACGGGTTGGGATGATCCTCTGACTGATGAACTTCGCCCACGGTGGGAGAGATGGAAAAATGACCTTACCAACATGGAGAAGATAGACCTTCCCCGGAGCTATGCACCTGCAAACTTTGGGAGGGTCACCAGACAGGAGTTACACCACTTCTCCGATGCAAGCACGACTGGCTACGGACAGTGTTCATAACTGAGACTCAGAAATGAAGAAGGAGACGTTCACTGCGCCCTAGTCATGGCAAAATCACGAGTTGCTCCCACGAAGGTCACCACAATCCTAAGACTAGAGCTAACAGCTGCAGTCGTCTCAGTGAAAACCAGCAATGTGCTGAAAGAAGAACTTGGATACGCTGATGCCGAGGAGTACTTCTGGACCGATTATAAAGTCGTTCTAGGATACATTAACAACGAGGCTCGACGATTCCACACGTTTGTGGCCAACCGCATCCAGAAGATACACCTCAGCACAACTCCCCGCTCACCAGAATCCGGCGGATCACGCCTCCAGAGGCCTAACTATCGGTGAACTGATATCATCGGACTGGTTCGCGGGACCTGTGTTTTTATGGGAAAAGGAAATTGGCCTCTCGGAAGAGGTGATCCCAGAACTGCCATTAGGAGCCCCGGAAGTGAAAGGAGCTCAGACACTGAGCACAGAAACTACAGAACA